>NC_134358.1:85274188-85874188 GCF_048569485.1 Anomaloglossus baeobatrachus
TTGAAGAGCGTTGGACTTAGGCTGCAGCCCTGTCTGACTCCTCGGCTCTGCTGGAAATAAGCCGTTCTTCTACCGTTCACACTCACGCTGCAGAGGTTCTCGGTGTAGGAGCTTTTGATGACATCGTAGGTCTTTCCTCCTATTCCGCTTTCCAGCATTTTTAAGAACAAGCCCGGGTGCCACACTGAGTCAAAGGCCTTTTTAAAGTCTACAAAGCAGGCGTATATCTTCCCATGCTTTGTATTGTGGACGTGGCTCTGAATGAGACTGTGCAGGGTGTAGATGTGGTCCGTGGTGCGGTGGTTTGGCACGAACCCTGCTTGGCTTTTGCTCAGGACATTGTGCTCGGTAAGGAAACTGATGATCCTTTTGTTTAGGATGCTGTTGAACAGTTTTCCCAAGTTACTGCTGACACATATGCCTCTGTAGTTGGCAGGGTCATACCTGTCCCCACTCTTGTGGATCGGTGTAATGAGTCCTTGGTTCCAGGTACGAGGGAAGTAGCCAGCACTCAGCACAATGTTGAACAGTTTAACCATTGCAGCTTGAATTTCTGGTGGGCTGTACTTCAACATCTCTGGGGGGATTCCATCCAGACCACTAGATTTTTTACACTTTATGGAAGTGATTTTCTCTGCAACTTCCTGTAATGTAATTGGTGTGTCCAGTGGGTTTTGGAAGTTTTTGATTTTCTCTTCCATTGCCTTTAGTTTTGATGTTATGTTTTCCTGCTCTTGGCTTAGTCCTTCTTTTGGGATGTCTTTGTAGAGGTCTCTGAAGTACTGGAGCCAGATGTTGCCATTTTGGATATGGGTATCAGTCTTTTTCTTGCTCTTTGTGTCCATGTGGCTCCATATTTCCCAGAAGGAGTTATATATATGTATATGTATATATTATATATATGTATATGTGTGTGTGTGTATATATATATATATGTATATATGTATATATATATATATATATGTGTGTGTGTGTGTGTGTGTGTGTGTGTGTGTGTGTGTGTGTGTGTGTGTGTGTGTGTGTGTGTGTGTGTGTGTATATATATATATATATATATATATATATATATATATATATATAATGTATATATTATATGTATGTATATATATTATAATATATATATCTCTTTTAAAGGGAACCTGTCAGCTGATTCATGCTTTTCTATGAAGCACTGGTGGGAGAGACCTATCCATCTCGAAGATGACTGGGGGATTCAAACTATAGTTTCTCTGAAACGCCAAAGTGTTTTAGAAAAAAAATGTACTGAGCTACAATCGTGCAGTCTGGTTCATGGTGACCGGGCTTTAAGGGGAACCTGTCACCAGTTTTTTCAGTATTCAACCCAAAGTAGCACCATATGCAGCTCCTGGGCTGCATTCTATGAAGGTGCACCTTGTGCCCTGACTGCTCTTGCAGACCCCATAAATACCTTTATAAAATCTTTTGTAACGTATGTAAATGAATCGTTCTGGTTGGATGGGCGTCCCTTTTTGGCTCCTGTCCCTCCTTTTTGCCGCTGTTCGCCGTCCTCTTTTGATGATTGACATGGATGATGCCTCAATCATCATCCACGTAGCTGGGCTGAATCTCGTGCCTGCGCAGAGTCATTCCCGGCTTGCACAGGCATACTTTGCTCTGCCCCATCACTCTGCCCCATCGCTGGCAGAGCCGAAAACCTAGGTGCACTTGTGCGAGCCGGTGAGCGCTTTGCACAGGCGCAAGATTGTGAGAGAGCTCACCGACTCGCGCAACTGCACATATGTTTTCGGCTCTGCCCACAGGGCAGAGCGAAGTGTGTCTGCGTGAGCCAGGAAAGACTGCACAGGCACGCAATTTAGTCCAGTATGTGGATGATGACGGAGGAGTCATGCACATCAATCATCAAGAGGACGGCGAACTGCAGCAAAAGGAGGGACAGGAGCCGAAAAAGAGGATGTCCATCTGACCATGAAAAGGACGCCCATCCGGCCAGAACGGTTCATTTACATACAAAGGTATTAATGGTGTCTGCAAGGTGAGTCAGGGAACAAGGTGCACCTTCATGCAATGCAGCCCAGGAGCTGCAGAAGGTGATACTTTTTGGTTTACCACTCAAAAAACTGGTGACAGGTTCCTTTTAAACGGGTTGTCTAGTACTTTTATATTGATGGGCTATTCCTAAGTTCTATTGTTTAGTTCCACTTTGCTTCTGCTAGAGACCATATTGTCGATTACAATAATCTGACCATGCCTTCTGTGAAAAAATCCAAAGCAGATGAGTTTCCCAATACTTTCCTGGGACCATTGTCACTTTTGCTGGTTGGCGGATATCACATTGTCTTATACAGTGGTGAAAAAAAGTATTTAGTCAGCCACCAATTGCGCAAGTTCTCACACTTAAAAAGATGAGAGAGGCCTGTAATTGACATCATAGGTAGACCACAGCTATCAGAGACAAAATGAGAAAACAAATCCAGAAAATCACCTTGTCTGATTTGGCAAGATTTTTTTTGCAAATTATGGTGGAAAATAAGTATTTAGTCAAAACATGCAAGATTTCTGGCTCTCCTAGACCTGTAAATTCTAATTTAAGAGGCTACTCTGCCCTCCCCTCATTACCTGTAGTAATAGCACCTGTTTGAACTTATCAGTATAAAAGACACCTGTCCACAACATCAAACAGTCACACTCCAAACTCCACTGTGGTGAAGACCAAAGAGATGTCCAAAGACACCAGAAACAAAATAGTAACCCTGCTCCATGCTGGGAAGACTGAATCTGCAATAGGCAAGCAGCTTGGTATGATGAAATAAACTGTGGGAGCAATAATAAGAATATGGAAGACATACGAGACCACTGATAATCTCCCTTGATCTGGGGCTCCACGCAAGATTTCACCACGTGGAGTCCAAATGATCACAAGAATGGTGAGCAAAAATCTCAGAACCACACGGGGGGACTAGTGAATGACCTGCATAGAGCTGAAACCATTGTAACAAGGGCTACCATCAGCAACACACTACACTGCCAAGGACTCGGATCCTGCAGTGCCAGACAGGTTTCCCTGCTTAAGCAAGTACACATCCAGGCCCGGCTGAAGTTTGCTAGAGAGCATTTGGATTATCCAGAAGAGTATTGGAAGAATGTTATATGGTCTGATGAAACCAAAGTAGAACGGTTTGGTAGAAAAACAACTCGTTGTGTTTGGAGGAGACAGAATGTTGAGTTGCATCCAAAAAACACCATACCTACTGTGAAGCATAGGGGTGGCAACATCATGCTTTGGGGCTGTTTCTCTGCAAATGGACCAGGACGACTGGTCCGTGTACATGAAAGAATGAATGGGGCCATGTATCGTGAGATTTTGATTGCAAACCTCCTTCCATCAGCAAAGGCATTGAAGATTAAACGTGGCTGGGTCTTTTAGCATGATAATGATGCCAAGCATACCACAGGGGTAACAAAGGAGTGGCTTCGTAAGAAGCATATGAAGGTCCTGGAGTGGCCTAGCCAACCCCATTGAAAATCATTTGGAGTGAGTTGAAAGTCTGTGTTGACCAGCGACAGGTCCCAAAAATCGCTGCTGTAGAGGCCAACATACCACCAACAGTGTGTGCCAACCTTGACCTTGTGAAGACTTACACAAAACGATTGACCTCTGTCATTGCCAACAAAAGATATATAGCAAAATATTGAGATGAACTTTAATAATTGACCAAATACTTATTGTCCACTATAATTTGCAAAAAATCTTGCCAAATTAGACAAGGTGATTTTCTGGATTTGTTTTCTCATTTTGTGTCTCATAGTTGTGGTCTACCTATGATGTCAATTACAGGCCGACCTCCTCTTTAGAAGTGGAAGAACTTGCACAATTGGTGGCTGACTAAATACTTTTTTCCAACCACTGTACATACAGTACAGACCAAAAGTTTGAACACACCTTCTCATCTCTAGAACAACTGTTAAGAGGAGACTTTGCACAGCAGGCCTTCATGGTAAAATAGCTGCTAGGAAACCACTGCTAAGGACAGGCAACAAGCAGAAGAGACTTGTTTGGGCTAAAGAACACAAGGAATGGACATTAGACCAGTGGAAATCTGTGCTTTGGTCTGATGAGTCCAAATTTGAGATCTTTAGATCCAACCACCGTGTCTTTATAGAAAAGGTGAACGGATGGACTCTACATGCCTGGTTCCCACCGTGCAGCATGGAGGAGGAGGTGTGACAGTGTGGGGGTGCTTTGCTGGTGACACTGTTGGGGATTTATTCAAAATTGAAGGCATACAGAACCAGCATGGCTACCACAGCATCTTGCAGCGGTGTGCTATTCCATCCGGTTTGCGTTTAGTTGGACCATCATTTATTTTTCAACAGGACAATGACCCCAAACACCCCTCCAGGCTGTGTAAGGGCTATTTGACTAAGAAGGAGAGTGATGGGGTGCTACGCCAGATGACCTGGCCTCCACAGTCACCAGACCTGAACCCAATCGAGATGGTTTGGGGTGAGCTGGACCGCAGAGTGAAGGCAAAAGGGCCAACAAGTGCTAAGCATCTCTGGGAACTCCTTCAAGACTGTTGGAAAACCATTTCCAGTGACAACCTCTTGAAGCTCATCAAGAGAATGCCAAGAGTGTGCAAAGCAGTAATCAAAGCAAAAGGTGGCTACTTTGAAGAACCTAGAATATAAGATATATTTTCAGTTGTTTCACACTTTAAATATTTCATTCCACATGTGTTAATTCATAGTTTTGATGCCTTCAATGTGACTCTACAATTTTCAGAGTCCTGAAAATAAAGAAAACTCTTTTTAAATGAGGTGTGTCCAAACTTTTGGTCTGTGCTGTATGTAGCCGGTGCATCCAGCCTTTAAACAGCAGCACAATAGTGATACATATTTATAATATTAATTGTATTATGCGTTTTAGGTTTCATTTTACTGTTTTTTGTTTCCATACCACGTATCTGAAATCTCGCACATGACAGGCGGTAGTGGTGACCTGTAAATAATGCTCGGCGTGTTACTTAGAGAAGCGTTTGCCTGCGTTCATTAATCACAGTGGAGGCTTTTTCTTTTTGATGGGCCAGACAGCAGCTTCATGAAGCAATTATTTATGTCCGGAAGCTCTGTGGCAAAATATAATATCTGTAAGCTCAGATCAATATAATATGGCGCCTTCAGGCAGCTTTCTTTAAAATAAATAGCACCCTGCTGGATACCTGAAATCTTCTCGCTCCGTGACAGTGATATCCAGAGTGGCCTCTGAATAATTGAATAACTCCTTAGAGATGTTGGTACAGAATAGCCGGATGAGACCGGGGACGGTATACACCTACGTCCAGGACCGTTGGATTATTATAACTCTATATACCCAGGTAATTGCTTCTGTGCTTCAATAATAAATGGTCTTGTTCTTGCGGACGTCTTTTATACGGGGTGATGAGGCAGAAATCAGACCAGACCATTGTCCCATTAGATATCAAAATGCTAATTATATTTTCATAAGGTTTAAACTGAGGGAAAAAAAGATCCTTTAGCTGTAAGATAAACACTTGATATTCCTTTGATAAAGCTCTGCTTCTACTGAGTCTTATTCACAAGCTCCTCTCGTCAGCAGAATAGTGATCAGATCGCGGAAATGACCTCCAGTTGTCACCAATAGCACGTTGCGATTATTGCTACGGTCTGACATGTTTAAGATCGTATCGTTAAATGCTGCGTTAGAATTTGTCCTCATGTGATATGTTGGATGATGTGAGGTCACCAAGTGTTATCTCATTAGCAATTCAAATGACGGTGGATGTGAAAGCTGCCAGGGACCTCAGCGTCCTTTACAACAATAGAGGTGATTTCTTTGGAGGCAGCAGTGACCGAGCACTTTTCTTAAAACACATTTGAGCTACCTGTATGCAAGGCGGATTTCTGCACAATTTATTTAAAAGAAAAAAAAAATCCAGTGGCTCTCTTATGAGCTAGAACTGGAGAGCCACACTGCTAAAAAGGGTTGTCCACTATTTGGACAAAGCTTTCTCAATCTTTGTTTTCCCCAAGTGAAATAACACCTATACTCACCTCCAGCGCCATTCCAGCATTGTCAGTCCTGCCTCTCCTAAGGATTGTGTGACAATGTTCCACTGATTGGGCTCATGTGTGACATGATAGTATCATGTGAGCCCCAGGAGAGCCACTGCTGACATTGGCATTGTAGGTGAATATAGGTGTTTACTATTTTACTGCTTTGTGGATGCAGTTTAGCATTTCCAAATGTTTTCAGCTGATTATTTGCAATTACGTAGTTATATAGGTTGAAAAAGACCTAGGTCCATCTAGTTCAACCTTCTTCCACCAATTATACATTTTGTTATTAAATCATTTATAGCTAACAATGTTATGTGTACTGAGGAAATCATCCAGCCCTTTTTTAAAAGCTGTTATAGTATCTGCCATTACTACCTCTTGTGGTAGGGCATTCCACAGTCTGACTGCTCTAACTGTAAAGAACCCTTTCCTATTTAGCTGCCGGAATCTTTTTTTTCTTCCACTTGCAGTGAATGCTCCCAATAAAAAAAAAAATTGACAAATTTGGCACATATACCCTTTAGTCCAGTGATTTTATACACAGTAAACACTTACTGGAGGCAGACCCCAGAGGCAGTCTATTATGTCCGGGTGTCTGCCTCCAATAGGCGTATACTCCCGAAAATGGTGCACGGTGACTCCATCTGCATCATTATAGTCAATGGCCACATTGACGCATACATCCGAAACCTATTTCGAGGGGGTTCGGACGGAAGCACCAACTGGACCACTGAACGGGGATTGGAATGCAGTGTGAATGCGGCCTTAAGGATATAAAACTGGGTTGTCTAAACTGAACAACCCCCCCTATAATTGTGTGAAAGGTATAAAAGATCCTCTCCACTAGTGTTATCATTAGGGCTGTGGAGTCGGTAAGCCAAACCTTCGACTCCGACTCCTCAAATTCTCTTGCACCGACTCCGACTCCGACATATATTGCTTATAGTTAGGTGAAAAATTTATTGTAGTGCATGAATGTGTATGTGAACATCAGACATTTAATAATTTTTATGATACAATAATCAAGATATTTGGATAGAACATAAAATATATTTATTGGAATACAACTTTAGAACACAAAAAACTGTAATAAATTGTAAATATGTAATACACTATGTAATATACAGTAGATTACATATATATCTTGTGTGTGTATATACACTGTGTGTATATAATATATATATATATATATATATATTACATATTTACAATTTATTAGTTTTTTGTGTTCCAAAGTTGTATTCCAATAAATATTTTATGTTCTATCCAAATATCTTGATTATTGTATCATAAAAACAATTAAATGTCTGATGTTCACATTGTACTACAATAAATTTTTCACTTAAATATAAGCATTATACTAAATGTTATTATTTAGTAAAATATTCAGCACATTCTGCATTGCACTCCTGTCCCCAATTTATATATTTTAGGAGTCGGAGTCGGTGCATTTTATACCGACTCCGACTCCACCAAAATGAACTCAGACTCCACGACTCCGACTCCACAGCCCTGGTTATCATCATGGGTTACTGAAATGCAACCTTATGTGTTCTCTTTGTTAAATAATGATCGGTTGGCCTTGTAATCTTTGTTGAATTTATGAATTACAGACTGTACCCTGATTTGTGTCCAGTTTTCCTCTGCTAACCAATATATGTTCTCTAATTCTGCCAACAGCTGAAGAATTTAAGCTTTGAGGAGCTGCAGATGAGACTGAAAGCCCTGGACCCAATGATGGAGCGGGAGATAGAAGAACTGCGACAGAGGTACACAGCGAAGAGGCAGCCCATTCTTGATGCAATGGACGCCAAGAAGCGAAGGCAACAGAATTTCTGATGAGGATCAAGTCTCCTTTTCACAAATAGACATAAGCAATTTCTAGGAACTCCAGAAGTAAATCCTGTGGTCACATTACGGAGCTGTTTTCCCCCAGTGAAGCATTGGTTGAGTAAACTTGTGTGTAACTTTCTCCATCCTTGTAAAGAACATTGCATTCTTCCCTCCTCTTTGCTCGAAGCCCTGAGAACTACCGTACGTCTTTAGGTCCTACAGATGACTATTCCCGTCCTACCTTTTGCTTTTTTTTTTTTTTTCCCCATTGCTTTGTCAAGAAACGTATTCCCCACCCCGATTTCTTTTAACTAGCATTATCTACCCCTAGTCTTTGCATGTCGTTGTATTGTAGAGGAGGGGAAAGACATTTACAAGAATCCCATCTGGAGCAGCAGCCAGCATAGTCTTTTAATATTCCTTCATATCAGTTTTCAGGGACTTGTGTTTGCACCTTGGTAAATATTCTTTTGCCTTAACGTTACAACATATCTATTTATTTCTGTTTGTTACATTTGAGTGTGTCGGACATTAGTGACCAAACGTGTTCTGTGCTTTTTGTTGTTTTGTTGCATTATGATTCTGAATTGTAAACCTAATATATGTTAGTCTACTTTACAGGATGGTCCCATGGTGGGACTGAAAAGTGCTAACTTTCTGATGAAATTTAAGTAGCTCATCAGTCAGTTTGTGGGTTACCAATCCTACATTAAGTTTTGAAGCAGAAATGCCACTAGTCAATTTGCAGGGACCATAAATCCAGCTCGTTCACCCCTATACCTTCTTAATTTACTATAGCTAAGGAAGCCGCAGGAAACCCGAATACAACGGGGTGGTGGTCCTGCTGAATTCGTAGTTCTGCAACAAGTCCATGTCTGTGCATGTCTGTGTGCTTTATCTTTATACCATATAATGATTATCATGTTTAGAGTATGCGTCCGATCACTTCTGTCTTTGTATCGGAAAAGCTTTAATTTTGACCACTCGGCATTTCCTAATCTCTCTAAGGTTTAAGCTCAATTTCCTAAAAAAATGTGCAACAAAATTCTGTAATTTTTTTTATTTTACAAAATTCTTGTTCCCCAGGACTGTGGAAATCTCCACAATATTTTGTGTAGGCATAAAAATTTTTTTGACTACAGCAAGAACCTCCCCCCTAATCTCAATGCAGGAGTAAAAAAAATGAATATTTAGCTCCAGCTTCTTGCCTATACTTTGCTACCTCAACTGAAAGTGGAAGATTAGTACCTTTTAAATTTCTGCAAAATTTGTACAAAGATTTCTAAAAAAAAAAGTCCTTCATCAACATTGTTTTTTTCCCTTCTGAAAATAAACCTAAAGCAGACAAATTCCATATAAATGAATGGGGCCCCACTTCTTTTGGACACAGGAACGCACAGGATACTAATTCCATTTAAACATTGTTTAAAAGAACTGAAGTCCTCAGTGGTTGATACCTTTTAATGGCTAACTGAAAAGATGGTAATAATAGCAAGCTTTCGAGACTACACAGGTCTCTTCTTCAGGCTCCATTTATTGATTCCAGTTGTCTGTACTAAACGCAACAGAAGGACATATGATTGGATTCAAAGAGGCTGACTTCAAAGAAATGAAACCATATCTGGCACCAAGACAGAATCATTAATGTAAAGTCCTTTATAAGAAATCCTTCTAAACCCTCATCCTACATCCGTATCCCCCGTACACTTTAGATAGCTGTGGCACAAATGATCGTTCACCCTGACAGTCATCCATTCCAACTCTTCCATTCACAGGAGTTCGCTGTCGGCCCGGCGCTTCTTTATTCCCTAAGAGAGCAGCATCCAGACATCTCAGGTGGCATTTTGAAAAAACAAGTGAAAACTGGTGTGCATATAACTTTTTGGGATCACCAAGACATTATGAGAAAATTGATTTGTGAATTTCATTTTATTCAATAAATAACAAGCCAGAAAGGAAACACAGCTAGTGCCCATATAAATAATTTAAAAACAACATAGACAAAAGTCAAACATAGTGGGTTCCTGTAAGGCATACATACAATCCCTAAGCATCTATAGTGCTATGATGAAAAAAATGACAAGTTCCATTGGACACACATAATGAACATTCAAAATGACAAAACAGATGAAATACAAGTTTATAGCAGGAAAATGGTAGCAATCACAAAACATACAGGTTAGCACTGCTACCAGATGGTGGATAAGTAGCCCTAATCAACTTCCAAATAAATTCAAGCTGTCCTTGAGGCTCGGTGCATCCATGTAAGCACAAACTATCCGTCCACAATTCAGTGAAATTAAATGCTATGGTAGAGATCCAGGAGGACCCCACTGCTGACAGACAAAACCTAGACTGCAATCAGTTTTCTCTTGTGGACAAATCAGACCAAGATAGAGCTTTTTGGTAAAGCACATCATTCTACTGTTTACCAAAAACAGAATGAGGCCTACAAAGAAAAGAACACCGTACCTACAGTCAAATATGGTGGAGGTTCAAAGATGATCTTAGTTGTTTTGCTGCCTCTGGCACTGGGTACCTTGACTGTGTGCAAGACATGAAATCTGAAGATTAGCAAAGGATTTTGTGTTGTAATGTAATGCCCAGTGTCAAAGTTGGGAAGGCATCCTAGGCAGTAGGACAAATTTTAACACTGGTTTCTCAGTAATGCAGGAACGGACTGGCCATGTAAACGTATTGCTGGAGTTGTCTTTGAAATAGCTATAGGCGCATTTAAATCATGTGGGGTGTGATGTGCTGACATAGTCACTTTAAGCTTTCACATTTCCCTGATTTTCTAGAACTTCTAGATGTACACACTAACTTTGGTCAGTTATATATAAATATATGATTTCTTCTGACCTGATGTTGGGGCACAATAAGATGAGTTAGTATTTGTAATTGGGTGGGTCGAGATGGGAGCTAACATTTAGGAGTGTGATTTCCCTCATCCAGAATGACTATATCTCTGCTTCTGTATAATTAGTGTTTCTCCCCATTGGTCATGTGTGACCTTTACATCTCTTCCAGCGCCACCGCATAAAGCATTGAATGCTGTGGATAAGGCTGGATTCTTGTAATTGCAAGCCTACACTTGAATCCGTGACATTACTTCCGTTGTAAAGCATGTAATGATTTTCCAAGACATTTGATATCGCTAAATGTTATGTTCGTGAGTTGCAGCATTAAGCAGTGCAGATTTCTATACTGCAGCGCGTAACATGGATGTTAGATGTCCACCAAACAGATCTGCACGGACATTTCACTCTACTTTTGCAACTTCGAAAGATGTATTTCTTTCAAACAATTGAGCCCGTGGGCTACGTGCGTATAATGAGTGGCTGTATTAGCATTGCATAGCGGATGGAAAACCCTCCTATATGTAGCAACTGCTGTGTCTTTCTTATTTACCTTTGTCTTATTTATTTTAGTGAATAAGTATCCATCCGAATGTAGGCCATGTCTGGGTTTGCAGCTCTTCCCCATTAAAAGGGGTTATCTGTCAACATCCTCGCCAAACGTGAGCGGTGAACAGGAGATATGCCTGACCGTGGAAGAGTCTCCACCGATGCGGCTTCGGATGTCACCAGTTAACTCCTTTTAAAGAGGAGATGTCACATAGCCAAACTGGAAAGGTTTGTTCTTCATTTGTTCCCAGTGCTTCCCTGAGTGCTCATAGTTTATTTTTGTGTATATCTTTATTTATATAGTGCGTGCGTGCGTGCGTGCGTGCGTGCGTGCACAGTACCGACCAAAAGTTTGGACACACCACCTCATTCAAAGAGTTTTTTTATTTTCATGACTGATAATTGTAGATTCACAGTGAAGGCATCAAAACGATTAACACGTGAAATGAAATACTTAACAAAAGAGTGTGCAAAGCAGTAATCAAAGCAAAAGGTGGCTACTTTGAAGAACCTAGAATATAAGACATATTTTCAGTTGTTTCACACTTTTTTTTTTTTTTTTTAAGGATTTCATTCCACATGTGTTAATTCATAGTTTAGATGCCTTCAATGTGAACATACAATTTTCAGAGTCATGAAAATAAAGAAAACTCTTTGAGAAGGTGTGTCCAAACTTTTGGTCTGTACTGTGTATGTATGTGTGTGTGTGTGTATATATATATGTATACATACACAAACACACACACACACACACACACACACCCGCTATATAGTTCCCCAGATATGGGCCTATTTATTACAAATTTTTCTGGTTTTTACTAAGGGGTTGTTGCTCATAAGATCCTCTAAGGCGTGCTTTTAGGCTGATTTGCTTTATTACCCTGTGAGCCATTTCCCCCACCCCCCCACAGTAAATACCGTAAGGCTATGTGTGCACGTTGCGTATTTGAATGCAGTTAGGCTGCGAACTGCACCACAGCGTAACTGCATGCATCCTGCGTCCCCAGCACAATCTATGAAGATTATGTAGGAGACGTGCGCACGTGGCGTATTAGAGCGCAGCACTTCGGCTGCTGCCCAAAGCGTGCGTTCTAAGAAGTGACATGTCACTTATTCCGTGCGCTCTGCATGCATCCCCCGCTCTATGGGAGGGGCTGCGTTTTTTTTTTTCCTTTACGGACTCTTTCTGCAGCAATTTGAAGCGCACGTGTGCTGTTCAAATTTCTGCAGAAATTTCTGCAGGGACAGAACGCTACGTGCACACATAGCCTAAAGGTTACCACCGTATGGCCCATATTTCTGGAACTGGATAATCTGAAGCAGCGAGAATAAAGTGTGAACAAGAACTGGCCTCTTTGACCTGGTGACAGGTCCTTTTTAAAGTTGATCTGACCGAACAGCTGTACCAGACACAGCTCATGCACAGCTATGCACAGCGCACAAGAAACCACTAAGACGCATGAGTGTTACTACTGTTACATGACGAGTAAAGAGCCATTTAATCTTATTGTTAACTTTCTTTTAATTTTATGCTTTTTTTAGTTTTAGATTGCAATAATACTTATAAGATTGTTCTCGATTCTCCACACCTAAGTCCTAGTGCAGCACAGAAGGGAGCTGAAAACATGGGGATGCTTTGTGTTCTGTTTTTGTATGTATAAAGGCAAAAAAAAACAAAAAATATCAGTGGAATGATATTGGTGTGCAGCAGTTAATTACTACATGCTATCACTGTCATAGAAAGCAGCCCCTATGTTGTCTCCTTATTGTAGGTGTCCACCCATTTGCAAAGTACAGACCAAATAACTGGGTACAGAATGTGACCTAAAAACAAAAGTCAAAATATATAGAGGAAAGTGTGCTAGCATTTAATAATCGGGACTGACCATTAAACCCTCCATACACATTAGATGGATGTCGGCTGAACACTGGTTCAGTGGGTTGGTCGTCCGGCAGCTATCTCACCTGACTCCGCAGCGTTTCTGTGTTCTGTATGATAAAGCTGCTGACAAACATGTCTGCCTGCGGCTTATCTCAGGGGAAACAAAAGAATCTGCTATCCGAAATCAGACACGTCAGATCCTCTGTGTGGGGACCACATACACTTTTGACCTCAAACAAGTCGTTATCATGGGCTTTGGCTATCATTTAAAGGGAACGTGTCAGGTGCAATATGCATCCAGAACCACGAGCAGTTCTGGGTGTATATTGCTAATCCCTGCCTAACCGTCCCTGTATATAGTAGCATAGATAAAGAGATCTTTAGAAAAAGTATTCTATACATCTTTTATAATATATACTAATGAGTGCAGGGACTAGTCGCAAGGGCATTGGTTCCTACCCTTATTTTGCAATCTTAGCATGGCAGCACGCTAACATGCTATTCAATGCAGCTTCATCAGCGGTGACGCGCGTACCCATGTCTGCTCTCACCGCTGATCTGTATACCCAGCATTTTTGGTTATGGGCATGCTACTATGGTAAGAAGGCAGAGTGAGCGTAGGAACTAACGCCCTTGCGACTAGTCCCTGGCCTCATTAGCATATCATAAAGATCTTTAGAAATCCTTTTTGTAAAGATCTCTTTATGTATGGTACTAGATACAGGGATGGTTAGGCAGGGATTAGCAATATGGACCCAGAACTGTTTTTGTGGTTCTGGCTGCATATTGTACCTGACAGGTTCCCTTTAATGTGTATGGGGCTTTAGACCTCCGGCATATGGCAGAGTACTTGAGTACTACAGGGCCATGTGTGTATTGTGGAGATAGCTCTATAATATAGCATTGAATGGACCATACACCGTACAATATGAGACATACCCAGGTATGAAGGCACAGGGAGGTACAGTATGAAAAGCCTGTGGGTGCTGAATTAGGAGGTTGCACTCCAGCTGTTAGGAAACTTCAACTCCCAGCACGTTCTGAACACAATATTACCTTGAACTATACACCACTAGTCCTTGGCCAGCAAGCTCGAGAACACCTTGGATTAACCACAAATGGTAGGAAAAAAATCCAAGTTGCCGAATCTGGTGATGTCAGGGGTCAGGGTCGGGAACCATCATCTGCATATACCGTTCATCAGTTAATGTCTATGGCTGCCGTATTGCAGAGCGCTGCACATTCCCTAACTGTGGCTGCTTGTACAAAGGGCTGAGGTTACAGAGAAGGACAGTGAATACACTTGTTCTTTTTTTTTTTTTATTTATTCTATAAACCGGTGCTTTTTATTAGTCGACAGAACAAAATGTAAAGATTACATTAAGGGACCATTAGCCACAAGTAACCAAAGAAATAATGTCCCTGCAATGCGGACAGCGTGTCCTCCAAATGTTACCAGGGCTTTCCTTTTCATCCTGCCATTTATATGGGCGGCAGGCACAATGTCACATTGCTGCTAGCAGACGTATTCTGTTGAAGGGGAAGCGCTTTGTTTATTGCACCTTTTACACTGTGGGCATTCATATTCTCTGAGTCAGCCTGCTTAGCCGCCTAGCATTGTTAGAGCCTGAATTCAGCAGTATGACCTTGAAAAGGCAGCCTGGAACGTCTGCACAGGTCTGTATTTATTGTACTTCCAGCCTGGCATTAGCGAGTGATCTACTGAACTACTATTCTTTATACTGCCTTATAAAAGCCAAGTGTCAAGTTGTGCCTTCAGCGTATGACGACACTCGGCTGACTAATTCTTCGCTTGTCAAGCAGAGGTATTAAAGGTGACTTGTCTGAGCTCCATACATGTCTGTTTTAGTAAATACTTGGGGTTTTTTTTTAGAACTTTGCATTATGCTGTTCCTCTGTTATTCCTCCTGGAAGACAATTTACGACTGTGTTACCATTCTACTCAGTAGGGTGTGTCCCAGCACGGATTGGGCAATGTTCGATGGTTAAGGCTCTTTGCCATACTTATAAGCTTATTCATACATTTCCTGGAATAATAACTGAGAAACATCCGTAACCTAAAATCAGGTGTTCTGGCAATGTAATTTAAAGGTGAACGCAAATATTTGCTAAAACTAAGATTACAGGAGAAGAGGGACCTGGAACATCACATGGACTTGCTCGTCAACGCTGTCAGCCACCCAATAATCCAATGGGTGTCCCAATCTTTAGATGTGCGTTCAGCTCTGTATTACGGTAAATGGATGGGTGTTGGGAAACCTACAAGTATCGTTACTCAGGTTTTTAGAATTCTCATCCATTCCAGCAGAGGGATGACTGAATCAATCGCGTTTCCAGCTGTGTGTCCCCCAATCATCCGACTCTGACAATGCTGATTGACGAATCATGAAGTATTTCTTGGAAAACCCTAAACCCAAATAGGGAAAAATGTTGGGGTATTTCTATTTGGGTTTTTTTTTTTTTTTATACTCCCGCTCATCAGTTGTTTAAATTTGCTTAAGCCCAGGTTTGTGTGAAATGTTCTGTTTGCCGATTTGTGTGTGACTTTGTTTCTACACATTCATTATCCCTTGTTTTAACTTCCATTATGTTTAAAACCACTTAAGAACTATTTCTTCAATTTACTTTTTATGAGAATTCATTTTAATATATTATTTACATGAAGAACATATTAAGGAAAAATTAAAAATCTCTAAAAAAACAAATATTAAGTGTCTGTCTTACTTTAGAGGATATTGAAATGTGAACCGAAATTCGATGTGATATCGAAAAGTTGTTTTTAATTGAATAAAGCTGGATATGCTATCAACTTCAATCAAATTTGACTGAACTGTCTGGGGCATCAAATGTGTTCTTGTTGGTTTTTTTTAAGTTTAAGAAAATAAAATCTGCCTCAAACAATAAAAATAATCTTAGTTCCAGTACAATTATTTATTGTTTTTGAGAAATCTATTTCTTTTCGTTATCATGAATTGTGTTGAATTTAAAAATTAGGATTTTTAAAATAAATTTTGAATTTTGCAATTACAAAGGATCTTAGGTTTTGTTATTTTCCAATGGTGGGATCCGATGTGTGTGCTTGCAAAATATTTGTTGAGATCACTCAGAATTTTTCTGTTAGCCTCGTTCACATGAGGATTGGACAAATCATTGGAGCCAGGTAGACAATGCACTAGACATTTAAAACTGTTCTTTGCATTATTTTTTTTAACCAAACTCCAATGTGAATCAATAGACATCAATAAAGTATTCTGGTTACAAAAAGTTATTGCCTATCTTTAGTATCGGTTTTGACTTCTAGATCGGTGGATGGTCCCCAACTGCTTAATAAAGTAGCCGTGCTCATGCCCAACTGTCACTTCAAATCTTTTTGTGTAGTAATTTCTACTACCCCATCCACTTGTTATATTTTACTTATTTTAGAATATTAGGGGAAATGAAAAATAATTTCTTTTGCAGAATATACAGTGCCTAGTGAAAGTATTCGGCTCCCTTGAATTTTTCAACCTTTTCCCACATTTCAGGCTGCAAACATAAAGATAAAAACTTTATTGTAATGGTAAAAAATCAATAACAAGTGGGACACAATTGTGAAGTTGAACGAAATGTATTGCTTATTTTAACATTAAAACATAACATTAAAATTGTAATCTTTTATTTTTGAAGCCTGAAATGTGGGAAAAGGTTGAAAAATTCAAGAGAGCTGAATACTTTCGCAAGGCACTGTACAATTTCTAAGGGCATTTTCTTGTTAAAAAGCATGTCTGTATATACAGGCGATAAAAGGATTGAACACATCAACAATTTTTTAATTTTCTAAAAGTGCTTATTGACATGAATTTCTCTCAAGATATCGGTAACAACCCAGCCATTCCACACAGGCAAAGAAATCAATCCATAGATGTTCATTAATTAGGTGTAATAATGAGATGTTACATAGAGAAAAAGTAGGAGAGGTACAAAAAGCCATGGAAAGTCATGACACCATCTGAAATCTAACAGTAATTAAAGAGCAATCCTGCCATTTAGTGAACAATATCGGCTGGTTCAACTGATGGCCTATAAATACATGTCTCATTACCACAATACCACACAAGAAACCTCTCATGATGGGTAAAACCAGTGAGTTATTTCAAGATCTTCACAACCTTATTGTTGCAAAACATTCGAATGGCATTAATTACATAAAAATTTCTAAATTACTAAAAGTTGCAGTGAGCACTGTTGGGGTCATAATCTAGAGACAAAACCAAAGCTGCAGCAGATTAGAGCAGGGTGTATATATCAGATCCAGGTTCTCTTGCCTTGTCTTGCCTTGCCTTGCAGGAGCAACATCTGAGCTCTCTGTCCAGAAAAGCGCAGTGCTGGGAACAACTAAGATCCTGCGCAGAACCCTCAAACTCCCAGGCCTCTGGTAGAGGACCCGAGAATGAGGAAGGACAAATAACCACCCACAGGGGGTGAGAAAAAAAAAATATATATCACAATTTAAACCTCAAGAAGAAAAAACCCTGTTTAAAAAATAACTTTTCGGGAAATATTTAAAAGATTGAGCTCATAACACACACAAGTGAATAAAATTACTAGGCATGTATTTAGAAGAACCAGCCGGTATCTGTTATATTTCCAGCAGTCTGTTCTCTGTACACTGATTTCTATTATGTGACTGTTTATATATGTATGATCTCTTGCATGCCTTCTTTTTTGCAGCTTCCCTACCTATCAAAGTACTGCGAATAGTAATTTTATTTATTTGTGTGTTATGGGCTCAATCTTTTTAAATATTTCATTAAAATTTATTTAACAGGGTTTTTTTCTTGAGGTTTAAAGGGGTCATAATCAAGAAGTTGAAAGCACATTATTTCACCCTAAACCAGCCACGACAAGGTGCTCCCTGCAAGATTGGAGTGAAAAGTGTCGGAAGAATTGTTTAAGAGCCAAGAACCACCTGTGGATATCTACAGAAAGAACTGGAATCAACAGGTACAATTATTTCAAAGAGAAAAAGTCATGCACTCATCCTCCATGACCTGAATGCACGCTCGGCACGCAAGACTCCATTGGTGAACAAAATCTCGCTCAAGCTCAGTTAAAGTATGCTCAACAACATTTAGACAAACCTGTAAAATAATGGGAGAATGTAGTCTGGTCAGATGAGACCAAAATTGAACTCTCTGGATGCCATAATTCACTCCATGTTTGGAGGCCAAAAGGCACCATACCAACAGTGAAGAATGGAGGTGAAAATATCATGGTGTAGGGCTGTTTTTCAGCATACAGCAGAAGCAAACTTCATTTAATTGAAGGGTGAATGGACAAATGTACCGAAACTTTCTTAATAAAAATCTGCTGCCATCTACCAGGGTGGTGAAGATGAAGAGGGTGAACACTTCAGCAAAATAATCTCAAACACACAGCCAAGGAAACTCTCAATTGGTTTTAGAGAAATCAAAGCTGCAAGAATGGCCCAGCCAATCACATGACCTGAATCTAATAGAAAATGTATGTAAGGAACGAAAGTTGAGTTTAAAGAAGAAACTCACAGAAGCCTCAGGATTTGAAGAGTCTTTATGTGGAAAAATGAGCCAAAAATCCCACCAGAGCAATGCATGCCACCAGTTTCTCCAAACAGAAGGCATTTTGAAGCTGTAATCGCCAACAAATGCTTTTGTATGAACCATTAAATAAATTTCAGTGTTAAATACTTTCCTTGTCCTTTCTCATTCTGACATATCACTAAATTTTATGGTCCTCTATGGTTTGATTTCTTTGTATGGATTGGATAGGTTGTAACTGACATATGGTGAGAAATTCAATAGCACCTTTAAAAATACATTTACTTACAAGTATAAAAAATGTCATCAATTTTGTATCACCCGCTGTATGATACAGGGGTTGTATTTTTTGTAATAACATCACAAGCCCAAAGAAATTTTTTAGACCTATCCCCAAAAATTGAAAAAAAGGCACCAGATTTCGTCACATTTAAGTGTCAAATTTTGTGTGTGATTTTCCTTTGAAATTAGGCTGCCTAAAGGGGGCTTTACATGCAACGACATCGCTAACTAGATGTCGTTGGGGGTCACAGAATTCGTGACTCATATCCGGCCTCATTAGCGACGTCATTGCGTGTGAAACATACGCGTGACCGCTAACTAGCAAAAATACTCGCCTTATCGTTGATCGTTGACACAGTGGTCTATTCCCGATTATCGTTGCTGTTGCAGGACGCAGGTTGTTGGTCGTTCCTGAGGCAGCACACATCGCTGTGTGTGACACCGCAGGAACGAGGAACATCGTACCTGCGGCCGTCTGCAATCAGGAAGGAAGGAGGTGGGCGGGATGTTCCGGCCGCTCATCTCCGCCCCTGCGCTTATATTGGGCGGCCGCTTAGTGATGTCGCTGTGACGCCGCACGATCGCCCCCTTAGAAAGGAGGCGGTTCGCCGGCCACAGCGACGTCGCTAGGCAGGTAAGTATAGTGTGACGGGTCCTAGCGATGTGTGCCACACATTTCATTGAAGTGACCATCATTTTGATAAAAAAAAAATTACAAGTTTACAACTCAATATGTGGATAGAGCAAACATGAACACTTTTCTTAAAAATGGTGGGTGGAGAGAAATTACGTCCATCAAGAATCAACCACTTATGTGCTGGAATTGCGCTATGGTAATACATTGGTCTGGAGAAGGCCTGCAATATATTTGCTAAATAACATCAGAACATGATTTCTTTTCTCACCAGATATTTTGATGATTACCATTCATCATTGCCAATTCTTTTCCTACAATAAAATCTTTATTCTGGAGGCAGAATATAGAAATAGATGTTCTTAATTTTTGTGGGCACAGTGAAGAAGAGATTATGTGCCCCTTTGGGATCACTAAAGATCAAGTATGAAGCAGTGATAAAACTCAGTAAATGTTAGTCCTTTTGAGCTGGATTTATATTGAACCTATTTTTAGTTATCTATTGTATTTTTTTCATTTGTTTAGAGGGTGGGCTTTGTTGTGAGTCTGTACAGTTTAATTTAGTGCATGCTTTTTTTTTTTTTTTTTAACAAAGATATAATGTATTTATAGAGCAACTTTGATTCTATGATACTGTACATAAGAGGTTACATACAAAAAAATGATAAACGTAAAATGACAGACTGAAGGAAGGAGATGGCCCTGCCTCGCGGGTTTACAGTCTACTACAGGAGGGGATAATTAATTTTCCACATAGCCTCCTAGATACAGTTGAGCCCCCACATAGCTCCTTATATACATTGAGCCCTCACACAGCCTCCTTGCATACATGCAAACATCCAAAACACATGAATGAAAAACCACATACCTCAAGCACGTTCCCCAGCGCTCTGCACCAGTCTCCAGTGCACTGATGCTCCACATAGTACACAAGATGATGTGACATCATCGCGGCAGCTGTGCCTCACACTGTTTGGTGGAAGATGGAGCCAGCGGCCCCTCCTCTAGTAATTTATTTACTGTTGTTTGCATCCTCAGGACATTGGGCATCAGTGGCGGCGGGGGAGGGCATGGTACGTCGTGTGGGCCACTGATTTCAACCCTTTGGCTGTTCCAGTCTGGTCTGCAGACTGGGATAGCCGAAGGGCCATATGTTGCCTGCTTGCTTTACTTTGACCAGCCCTGGTGTACAGGATAATGGTAGGAGACAGTAGGTAGGGGTGTTGCGGCAGCTCCCATGGTGGTAAGGTGGCAGCAGAGTCATTGCAGGCTTTAAGTTTTCTTGAAGAGGTGGGTTTTCAAGTTCAATCTGAAAGATGGGTAATCAAACGTGTTGGGGCACTCAATTCCAGAGGTTGGGGGTTACTTGTTAAAAATCTTGGAGGCAACTGGGTGAGGAATGTACAAGTTTGGAGGAGTGAAGGCAGTCTTGGGAGATTATGCATGGAAATATATTGGGACATTAGTTTGGAGATATATGGAGTAGACAGATTATGGACTGCTTTGTAGGTAAATGTTACTAGATACGCTGGGGAATTAGGAGCCAATTAAGGAATTTGCAGAGGGGAGTAGCTAGGAAAGAGAAAAGTTGAAGCAATCAATTAGAAGTGCATTAGTGCAAAATTGTAGAAAAAAATAAAATTACAAATTTTTATTAAATTCAGTATTTAAAAGGGAAAATACCCAACATTTATATCAATACAAAAAATATATATAGAAATCAGGTATCCAAGGGTATAAGGGAAGGGGGCCTGGCCCTTATAGTGCCCTATGCTCGCCCCTACCTTGCCGCGGAGGTTGGCACCCTAAAACCTGCGCAATAGGCACCCCCGCTCAACGTAGGCTGTCCCTATAGGCCCTAACCAGACCCTAACAGATGAAAGGTGACAATCTACAGGGTAATTAGAAAACTGAACCAACAAATCCAATATAGGGAATAACTATATTACCCAATATAATTCAATTGGGAACTAGTAGGGTCCAATGACCCAGAAAACCACCTAGTTGGATATAAGCGGCTCCTATCAGAGACCACTCTGATAGGAGCCGCTTATATCCAACTAGGTGGTTTTCTGGGTCATTGGACCCTACTAGTTCCCAATTGAATTATATTGGGTAATATAGTTATTCCCTATATTGGATTTGTTGGTTCAGTTTTCTAATTACCCTGTAGACTGTCACCTTTTATCTGTTATTGCCTATAGGGACAGTCTACGTTGAGCGGGGGCGCCTATTGCGCAGGTTTTAGGGTGCCAACCTCCGCGGCAAGGTAGGGGCGAGCATAGGGCACTATAAGGGCCAGGCCCCCTTCCCTTATACCCTTGGATACCTGATTTCTATATATATTTTTTGTATTGATATAAATGTTGGGTATTTTCCTTTTTAAATACTGAATTTAATAAAAATTTGTAATTTTAGGAGTTTTTTTCTACAATTTTAGCTAGGAAAGAGGTGAATTATGTGGGTAGCAGAGTTAAAGGGGTTTTTCCCACAAAGTTAATTTGAAAGTTGATGTTAATTAATAGATGTGGTATGATTAGATCATGTCCCTATATAGTCAGACACAGCCATTACACAGTACATAGCAGGGACACAAAATCTCAGCACAGGAACAATTTTTTTTAATACACATCCAATAGTAGAAATTATTATTATTTCAAGATCTATTGATTAAGATTAACATTCGTGGAACAACCCCTTTAAGGACAGACTAGAGAGGTGCAAAACTTATCACGGAGGCTATAGAGGAGGATATTGCAGGATTTGGAGGTGACAGAAGGTGGTAAAACCTTGGATATGTGGTGTGAAGGACGGGGCAAAGTCCAAGGTTACTCCAAGGCAGCACACTTCCAGTACAGGGTAAAGTGTGATGTCATTTATTGTAGTAGCTATGGTAGGGGACTTAGGAAATATTGAGTTTGGTTTAGTCCACCTTGAGCTTTAGAAAACGTGAGGAGGAGGAGTGGCATCAGCATATAGGTGGTACTAGAAGTCATAGGGCTTTGAGTTGTCATAGGCCAAAGGTATGGATGGAGGAGAGTAGGGGTTCCAAGACAGAGCCTTAAGCGACACCGACAGACTGGGTGGGATGAGAAGGTAGTGTGGGAATGGGAGACACTAATTGTGTGCCTGGAAAGGTATGAGGAGATCCAGGAGAGGGCAAGGTCTTTGATGCCAAGGGAAGAGAGGATCTATAGTAGAAGTGAGTGGTTGACTGTGTCAAAGGCAGAAGACAGGTCTAGAAAGAGGAGTATAGAAAACTGCCTATTAGCTTTGGAGATAAGTCTTTGGAGATTTTAATAAGGGCAGATTAAGTGGAGTGGTGGGGACAGAAGCTGAATTGTAGGTGTTCAAAAAAGAGATGAGAGATGGGATAATGTTCAGTATGGATGCAATATTTGAGGAGTTTGAAGGCAAACTGAATATGGGATGGTAGCTAAACATAGATGTTAGGTCGCGAGATGTTTTTTTCAGGATAGGTGTGATTGTAACATGTTTGAGCGCAAAAGGGAAGGTATCAGAAGGTAATGATAGGTTGAAGAGAGACGTTCGGGCCAGGATAAGCAGCGTGGTGGTGAAGTTGGGAAGGAGGTGCGAAGGAATTATGTCAAGTGCACATGGAGCATGGCCATGAAAGGTTTGGTAACTTAATGGTTTGGGGATTTTTTGTTTGGTAGCTGGGTCATAATGTCACCATGAATTGTGTGACCATGTGAAGTATGAGATGTGTTGTCTGTATAGAGGATTGGTTAGACTTCTCGATCTGGTTTGAGGTTTCCTGACCTAAGGCAAAATGTTTTCAGAATTTGCTTCATACCTTCTCTTCCTGATAAACTGGTAATAGTACATTGCTGCAGTCCCAACAAAGGAGCTATTCAGTCTTTGCCTAGGTTTTATTTTTTATAAGAAATGGATAGCCCAGTAGAATGAGATCAATTTAAAAAAAAAAAATCACAAAATGCTGGGGAAAAAAGTGGAATTCATAGCAACAAATCTAGTTTCATTAATGACTGCAATAGTCAACTCTTAATTCCTGTGCTCCAGTTTTGATAAATCTCCAGCACATTCAAATGTCCTTCAGGCTTGGAAAAACTATGTTACAGCTTGAATATGAATATGTTTTATTTGAAAGCCTATTCTAGGTTCTAACATTGTACAAGGTGTATTGTAAAGAGTCACAATTGTGGTTTGCAAACAAAAAAAAAAGTCACTGATGATGTTGATTTTGTCCTTGAAGAGTCACTCTCTAAAAAAATATAATTTTTGGGCATCATGCCCACTTGTCAAGTTGGAGGTCAAATAGATTTCAGAAGACATGTTTAATGGCTTTGCCAATTTACAGCATTAATGTAGCAAGTAAAAAAAATACTTATTAAAATTCCATTTCCCGGACAAGATAATTCAAACTGTATAAAATGATTTCATCAGAATTCATAAAAGATCCTCCAAGCAAGGGAGGCTGTAAAGAGACGAAATGTCTGCTATAAAAGTCTGACTTTGAAAATCGCATAAATCTTTTTAGTGGCATTGTCCTCCAAAATGCACAATACAAGATTCTGTGGACTCAAGAAATTAAACAAAAAGTCTGTCTTTTCCGTGCTCATTAGATCAAATTTTAATTAAAAAAAAAAATCACTAGCCAAACAACCTTAAGGTATGGTGACTCAGATTTTATTGTTTTTTAATACTGAGAATTTTGAAGCACAATTGCTCTAAAATTAATGCCAAAATCATGTAACGAGTATTTGATATGGATTTTAGAGCAGATCAGCTTCAAAATCCACATCAAAGACCTTAATGTGATCATACCCTTAGGCTATATTCATACAATTACTCTTCCATGATAAAAACTAAAAATTTGATTAAAACTTTTCACATTTCCATTTTTTTTTTTTTATTAACGTCTTGTTTTGTCTGTTCTGTTAAACTCAGTGCATGTTGTATTGTCATCAGTTGTTTCCTGATTAAATTCTACCATTTAAGTCTACAGTGATTTTTGAAAAACTGAATACATCTGTTTTTTACCCATTTCTTACTGGTTTATTGTTAAATGTCAATGAAAAAAAACTTTAGACAGTTTGTATCATCCATTTTTTCAACTGAATGAAGTCAGTCGAACAAATAATGGTCCATTTTCATGGTTTTAAAAAATAGAAATGGATTTGTGAATGTAGTCTTAATGCTACAGCTACAAGAATAGAATTACTTGTGTAATTTTTATGCAATTGCTTGAGTCTAAGGCTGCTTTCACACTACGGTTTTTTAACATGTGTCCTGAACATTTTTTTGCTGCAAAAGCGGATCCTGTTTTTCCAAAGGCAAACGCATGTATTTTACAGGATTCTGTCACTTGAAATTATGGGCGGGTATTGGAGTCATGTGATCGGGACTGAGGGAAACTGAACATGATAGACTGAACAATCAGACAGTGTGAGAATGAGAGTGAGAGAGACAGGCACTACTGCACACACACAGGCACTACCGCACCCATCATCACCGCACACACAAATGCACTACCGCCCCCATCATCACCGCACACACACCGGCACTACTGCCCCATCATCACCGTCGCACACACAGGAACTTACCTGAGGGACGTCACCACTGACAACGTGACTCACTTCAGTTGCTGCGTGGAGCTGACAGAGAGCGTTCATGGTCTGTGGTCGCGCCTGTCAGCGTCATGTAGCAGAGCTGAAAGAGTCGTGGGACCTCGTGTGGATTATGTTGGACCTGGAGGGGTATTTGGGGATTTTAATAAAGTGGTGAAAGAAGGTGTTTTTTTGTCTTTTATTTCAAATAATGGATTTTTCGGTGTTTGTGATTATTTACTTTCACTATACATTAATCATGGGCGGTGTCTCAAACGCCTGCCATGATTAACCTAGGGCTTAGTGGTAGCTATGGGCTGCCATTAACTCCTTATTACCTCGATTGCCACCGCACCAGGGCAATTCGGGATGAGCTGGGTAGAGTCCCGGGACTGTCGCATCTAATAGATGTGGCAATTCCGGGCGGCTGCTGGCTGATATTTTTAGGCTGGGGGGCTCTCCATAATGTGGGGCTCCCCATCCTGAGAATACCAGCCTTCAGCCATGTGGCTTTACCTTGGCTGGTATCAAAAATGGGGGTTGGGGGGGGGGGAGAGGCGCACACCGTTTTTTTATAATTATTTATTGTGCTCCACGATATAGACGTACCCACCGGCGGCTGTGATTGGTTGCAGTCAGACACGCCCCCATGCTGAGTGACAGTTGTCTCACTGCAACCAATCATAGGTGCTTGTGGCCGGGGGAAGCAGTGAATATGAGATGGAATAATGAGCGGCCGGCATTTTCAAAAGCAGGAGAGGCCGCCGTAGCAGTGCGACAGCCGTGCAGCGCCACGCCCGTGATCAGTGAGTATGTGAGAGGGAGAGACACTCTGTGATCACGCCAGGCTGGTTTTTGCCCAACAGGATCCTGTATATCTGCATGCCAGCATTCACATGCGTTTGCGTGTGGTTTAGTCAAGATCCAGTGACAAACAGTATTTGGATGCAGCTCAAAAACGCTACAAGTAGCGTTTTTGAAAAATGTTAAAATACTGCAGCTCGCTGGATCCTCACTATACCGCACGCAAACGCATGTCAACGCATGTTGACGTGTGTCCATTGCAAATGCATTGAAATTAAAACGTATTTGCACTGGATCCGCTTTTGCTGCAAAAAAAACGTTCAGGACGCATGTTAAAAAAACGTACAGTGGTACCTTGCTTAACGAGAACAATCCGTTCTGGGACTGTGCTTGTTAAACAAGGTACTCGTTCAGCAAAGCAAGATTTCCCATAGGAAATCATTGCAGTGCTGACGATCCGTTCCACAACGGGTTAAATGTCCCATCCTGGTCCCCTATTCTGTCATTCCACACATGCACAAACACACACAAACATGTACAAACACACACAAACTCACACAAACACACATGCACGCATGCACACGCACATACTACATGCTCACCTTACATTCCGCTCCATCGCTGGTCTCCTGGGACTTGCTGTTCACCAGTACGGGGCCGGGCCGTGTATCGCGTTTCCATAACGACGAGGCAGGAACTTCCCTGCTAGAGCGCTGACGTCAAGGCAGAGCTGCTTGCCTCTGATTGGCTAGCGCTCTGCCATTCAGCAGCGGTGACAGGAAGTTCCTCCCTCGTCGCTATGGAGGCAGAATCCCAGCGTGGAACGGAGTGGAACGGCGCACTACAGCACCCAGGAGGCCGGCGATGAAATGTAAGGTACACTATGTTATATGCTCACCTTACCTTCCGTTCCACTGCCGGCCTCCTGGGTCTTGTAGTTCGCAGCGAGGACGTCGCGATGTACCCGGGAACTACAAGATCCATGAGACCGGTGGTGGAACGGAAGGTAAGGTGAGCATAATACTGTATGTGCGTGCATGCGTGTGTGTTTGTGTGTGTTTGTGCGTACATGTGTGTGCTTGTGTGGACTGCAAGTGCGGGTCAGAGTGTGGTGGATGGACGAAACCGGAAGTGTGTGAGGTGAGAATTTCGCTCGTACAGCAAAGCTTTCTCGTAAAGCGGGTTACAAATTGACAGAAAGCTTTGCTTGTATAGCGAAAATCTCGTTATGTGGGTTACTCGTTAAGCGAGGTACCACTGTAGTGTGAAAGCAGCTGCAGGAGTAATGCAAAAGGGAGAACTATAAGTGTATGTTCAATTGTCTATTTCCATGTCTGAATGAAAGATATTGTTGAGTCTATCGGATTATCCACAGCTTAGGATTTTTATTCTGAAGACAGTTCATAAAGACATTGGCTCTATGTTTGGGGTTATTGTCTTGCTGCAGAAATATAAGCAGATATTTTTCCAAGATTCCATACTGTCAGGGAGGCATGTGATTGACTCCTTATTCTGCAGCCGGACTACAACCCCAAACATATAGCCAATGTCATTAAGATCTACAGCACAGACCTAAAGTTTGGACACACCTTCTCATTTCCAGAACAACTGTTAAGAGGAGACTTTGTGCAGCAGGCCTTCATGGTAAAATAGCTGCTAGGAAACCAGTGCTAAGGACAGGCAACAAGCAGAAGAGACTTGTTTGGGCTAAAGAACACAAGGAATGGACATTAGACCAGTGGAAATCTGTGCTTTGGTCTGATGAGTCCAAATTTGAGATCTTTGGATCCAACCACCATGTCTTTGTAGAAAAGGTGAATGGATGGACTCTACATGGCTGGTTCCCACCGTGAAGCATGGAGGAGGAGGTGTGATGGTGTGGGGGTGCTTTGCTGGGGACACTGTTGGGGATTTATTCAAAATTGAAGGCATACAGAACCAGCATGGCTACCACAGCATCTTGCAGCGGCGTGCTATTCCATCCGGTTTGCATTTAGTTGGACCATCATTTATTTTTCAACAGGACAATGACCCCAAACACACCTCCAGGCTGTGTAAGAGCTATTTGACCAAGAAGGAGAGTGATGGGATGTTACACCAGATGACCTGGTCTCCACAGTCACCAGACCTGAACCCAATCGAGATAGTTTGGGGTGAGCTGGACCGCAGAGTGAAGGCAAAAGGGCCAACAAGTGCTAAGCATCTCTGGGAACTCCTTCAAGACTGTTGGAAAACCATTTCCGGTGACTACCTTTTGAAGCTCATCAAGAGAGTGCCAAGAGTGTGCAAAGTAGTAATGAAGGCAAAAGGTGGCTACTTTGAAGAACCTAGAATATAAGACATATTTTCAGCTGTTTCACACTTTAAATATTTCATTCCACAAGTTTTAATTCATAGTTTTGATGCCTTCAATGTGAATCTACAATTTTCAGAGTCGTGAAAATAAAGAAAACTCTTTGAATGAGAAGGTGTGTCCAAGCTTTTGGTTTTTACTGTATGTTCAGTGTAAAGAAGAAAAAAAAAAAAAGTCCTGTAAATGATGATACAGCCCCACAGATCCCTAAACTGAACATCATCTAGTCAGTCTGGGATCACAGGAAGAGACAGACTGATTTGAATAAGCTTCATACACAAGATCTGTGGTTAGATCTCAAAGATGTTTGGAATAGTCTTTCTGCTGAGTTTCTTTATAAACTGTGTGGAAGTGTATCTAGAAGGATTAATATTGTTTTGAAGATAAAAGATGGTCACACACAGTATTTATTCCATTTAGAGCTCTCCTTTATCGTTCCTATGGGAAACCCAGACATTGGGTGTATAGCTTCTGCCTCCGGAGGACACACAAAGTACTACACTAAAAAGTGTAGCTCCTCCCTCTGAGCATATACACCCCCTGGATAACCAAATCTAGCCAGTTCAATGCTTTGTGTTCAATCACCAAGGCGGGACACGCAGCCGCCTGGCAATGTTGGAGGTTCAATGCATCCTTCAGTGGACGGAGGACTCCAAGTCCACCATATCCGCAGTCCACATCCCAGGCGTGGAAAACTGGGAGGCAGATTATCTCAGCCGTCAAACCGTGGACAGCGGCGAGTGGTCTCTGCATCCGGCAGTGTTTCGGTCAATCTGCCGCAAGTGGGGCACTCCGGAAGTGGATCTAATGGCATCCCGGCACAACAACAAGGTTCCGGTTTACATGGCTCGCTCCCACGATCCTCAGGCCTTTGCAGCGGACGCTCTGGTTCAAGATTGGTCCCAGTTTCGTCTGTCCTACGTGTTTTTCCCCCTCTAGCTCTCTTGCCCAGAGTCCTGCGCAAGATCAGAATGGAGGGCCGTCGGGTCATCCTCATTGCTCCGGACTGGCCCAGGCGAGCTTGGTACCCAGACCTGCTCCATCTGTCCGTAGAGGTGCCGTGGCATCTCCCGGACCGTCCAGACCTTCTCTCACAAGGTCCGTTTTTCCGCCAGAATTCTGCGGCTCTCAGATTGACGGCGTGGCTCTTGAGTCCTGGATCTTGACGACTTCTGGTATCCCTCCTGAAGTCATCTCCACTATGAGTCGGGCTCGGAAGTCTTCCTCGGCCAAAATCTATCACATGACCTGGAGAATTTTCCTGTCCTGGTGTCGCTCTTCCGGCCATGCTCCTTGGCCTTTTTCCTTGCCGACCCTCCTGTCCTTTCTACAGTCCAGTCTGCAGCTAGGACTATCCCTCAATTCCCTCAAGGGACAGGTCTCGGCTCTGTCAGTGTTGTTCCAGCGGTGTATCGCCCGGCTGGCTCAGGTGCGCACCTTCATGCAGGGCGCGTCTCACATCATTCCGCCTTACCGGCGGCCCTTGGATCCCTGGGACCTCAATCTGGTCCTCACGGCCTTGCAGAAACCCCCCTTTGAGCCTCTTAGGGAGGTTTCTTTGTCTCGTCTTTCACAGAAGGTGGTCTTTCTAGTGGCCATAACTTCCCTCAGGAGAGTCTATGATTTGGCTGCGCTCTCTTCGGAGTCACCTTTTTTGGTTTTTCATCAAGACAAGGTGGTTCTCCGTCCGACTCCGGACTTTCTCCCTAAGGTGGTTTCTCCTTTCCACCTTAACCAGGACATTTTCCTGCCTTCCTTTTGTCCGGCTCCTGTTCATCGCTTTGAAAAAGCGTTGCATACTCTGGATCTGGTGCGGGCGCTCCGGATCTATGTGTCTCGCACCGCTGTTCTTAGGCGGTGCACCTCTCTTTTTGTGCTAACCACAGGTCGGCGTAAGGGCCTCTCGGCTTCTAAGCCGACCTTGGCTCGTTGGATTAGGTCGGCCATTTCTGATGCCTACCAGTGTACTCAGGTGCCTCCCCCGCCGGGGATCAAGGCACACTCGACCAGAGCTGTCGGTGCCTCTTGGGCTTTCAGGCACCAGGCTACGGCTCAGCAGGTCTGTCAGGCTGCCACTTGGACTAGCCTGCATACCTTTTCAAAGCACTACCAAGTGCATGCTCATGCTTCGGCAGATGCGAGCTTGGGCAGACGCATCCTTCAGGTGGCTGTCGCCCATTTGTGAAGTTAGGTTCCGCCTACTTCCCAGTTTTCTGTTTATTCCCACCCATGGACTGCTTTGAGACGTCCCAATGTCTGGGTCTCCCATAGGAACGATAAAGAAAAAGAGAATTTTGTTTACTTACCATAAATTATTTTTCTTATAGTTCTGTATTGGGAGACCCAGCACCCTCCCTGTTGCCTGTTGGCAGTTTCTTGTTCCGCGTGTTATCACCGGCTGTTGTTGTAGACAGAGGCTCCAGTTGTTCCGGTTCTTGCTCTATCTCTACTTGTGGGTGGCTATTCTCCTTCAGCTTTTGCACTAAACTGGCTAGATTTGGTTATCCAGGAGGTGTATATGCTCAGAGGGAGGAGCTACACTTTTTAGTGTAGTACTTTGTGTGTCCTCCGGAGGCAGAAGCTATACACCCAATGTCTGGGTCTCCCAATACGGAACTATAAGAAAAAGAATTTACGGTAAGTAAACAAAATTCTCTTTTTTTCATTCATTTTGCATTTTAATTGATAAAAGTAAACTATTAACACCTAATTTTGAAAGAATTCTTATCTTTCACCATTTTTATCACACCTAATACTTTTGCAGTGTTGTTTGTGTATGTTTAATTACAGTCATGTGAAAAAGTTTGGGCACCCCTATTAATGTTAACCTTTTTTCTTTTTAACAATTTGGGTTTTTGCAACAGCTATTTCAGTTTCATATCTCTAATAACTGATGGACTCAGTAATATTTCTGGATTGAAATGAGGTTTATTGTACTAACAGAAAATGTGCAATCTGCATGTAAACAAAATTTGACCGATGCAAAAGTATGGGCACCTCAACATAAAAGTAACATTAATATTTTGTAGATCCTCCTTTTGCAAAAATAACAGCCTCTATTCACTTCCTGTAGCTTTTAATGAGTTCCTGGATCCTGGATGAAGGTATATTTGACCATTCCTTTTTACAGAACAATTCCAGTTCAGTTAAGTTTGATGGTCGCCGAGCATGGACAGCACGCTTCAAATCATCCCGCAGATGTTCAATAATATTCAGGTCTGGGGACTGGGATGTCCATTCCAGAACATTGTAATTGTTCCTCTGCATGAATGCCTGAGTAGATTTGGAGCGATGTTTTGGATCATTGTCTTGCTGAAATATCCATCCCCTGCGTAACTTCAACTTCGTCACTGATTCTTGCACATTATTGTCAAGAATCTGCTGATACTGAGTTGAATCCATGCGACCCTCAACTTTAGCAAGATTCCCGGTGCCGGCATTGGCCACACAGCCCCAAAGCATGATGGAACCTCCACCAAATTTTACTGTGGGTAGCAAGTGCTTTTCTTGGAATGCCGTGTTTTTTTTGCCTCCATGCATAACGCCTTTTTGTATGACTAAACAACTCAATCTTTGTTTCATCAGTCCACAGGACCTTCTTCCAAAATGTAACTGGCTTGTCCAAATGTGCTTTTGCATACCTCAGGCGACTCTGTTTGTGGCGTGCTTGCAGAAACTGCTTCTTTCGCATCACTCTCCCATACAGCTTCTCCTTGTGCAAAGTGTGCTGTATTGTTGACCGATGCACATTGACACCATCTGCAGCAAGATGAAGCTGCAGGTCTTTGGAAGTGGTCTTTGGATTGTCCTTGACTGTTCTCACCATTCTTCTTCTCTGCCTTTCTGACATTTTTCTTGGCCTGCCACTTCTGGGCTTAACAAGAACTGTACCTGTGTTCTTCCATTTCCTTACTATGTTCCTCACAGTGGAAACTGACAGTATAAATCTCTGAGACAACTTTTTGTATCCTTCCCCTGAACAACTATGTTGAATAATCTTTGTTTTCAGATCATTTGAGAGTTGTTTTGAGGAGCCCATGATGCCACTCTTAATAGGAGATTCAAATAGGAGAACAACTTGCAAGTGGCCACCTTAAATACCTTTTCTCACGATTGGATACACCTGCCTATGAAGTTCAAAGCTCAATGAGGTTACAAAACCAATTTAGTTCTTTAGTAAGTCAGTAAAAAGTAGTTAGGAGTGTTCAAATCAAGAAATTGATAAGGGTGCCCATACTTTTGAGTCAGTCAAATTTTGTTTAAATGCGGATTGCACATTTTCTGTTAGTACAATAAACCTCATTTCAATCCAGAAATATTACTGAGTCCATCAGTTATTAGATATATGAAACTGAAATAGCTGTTGCAAAAACCCAAATTGTTATAAAGAAAAAAGGTTAACATTAATAGGGGTGCCCAAACTTTTTCATATGACTGTATATATATGTATATATATATACACACACACACACACACACACACACACACACACACACACACACACACACACACACACACTATACTCAATATCACAAAAGTGTGGACAACACTGAAGATTTGACACGTTGATGCAATGTAGTCAGTGTGTGGCTTGTATAACACTGAAAATTTGGTGCCCTCTAATAACTCAACACACAGCCATTGATGTCTAATGAACTGACAGCAAAAGTGAGTACATCCCAAATTGAAATGGCAAAATTGTGCTTAATTACTCATTTTCCCTCCCAGGTGTGATGTGATCCATTAGTATTACAAGGTCTCAGGTGTGAATGGGGAGCAAGCAGATGTGTTACATTTGGTGTTATCTCACACACACTCTCATACTGGTCTCTGGAAGTTCAGCATGGTGCCTAATGGCAAAAACAATTCTGGAGATCTGAAAAAAAAGAATTGTTGCTCTACATCAAGATGGCCTAGGCTATAAGATGATTTCCAGCACCCTGAAACTGAGCTGGAGCACAGTGGCCAAGAACATAGTGTTTTAACAAGACAGGTTCCACTCAGAACAGGCCTTGCCATGTTTGACCAAAGAAGTTGAGTGCACGTGCTCAGCGTCCTATCCAGAGCTTGTATTTTTAAAATAGACATATGAGTGCTGCCACCGTTGCTGCAGAGGTTACAGCGGTGGGGATCAACCTGTCAGTGCTCAGACCATATGCCACACAACGCATCAAATTGTCTGGTTGAGGTATCACAAGATCCATTTACTTTAAAAAGTCCAGCTGGTTTATTTTCAGTCCGCATAAGCTGCTCCACAGGAAAACATAAATAAAGCCTTTCTCTGGTATAAAGGTTTAAACATAGGATTTAAACAGTCTGTTTAGTTGCAGGATCGCACACTCAGGATAAGACACGTTTCCTTTACACAGGTATCCCACTAGGGGTGTATTAACCTCCACACCCATACCTCTTCTCAGGCTACTGGTCTCAATTTTATATTATGTAACACTTCAAAGTGTCAGTTATTAGAGCAGCCAGACCTACTCATCGTTCCTGTTTTTCGTAACTCCCGGCCCTAACGTGCCCTAATAACTCTCTTACTATTTACCAGAGCTTGTATCTGGGCTTACATCACAGAGGATAACCACCTCTGTGAGACATAGCTCCCATCGACTATGTGTACTGCAGCCATCTTACAGTGTCTATATGTACAAATGTATCAGTTGTGTGTGTCTATAAATATAGCTGCGTATATCTATGAGCATGTAGTATGCATGTAGCAGAGCTGTGTGTCTATGTCCATATGTAGCAGAGTTGTGTGTATAATACACTGCAATGCAAAGAAACACTAGCATAAGATCTATTGCATCCCTCTTCTGCCATAGTGCATTAAAATTAGTGGTAATGACAGCTCCACTTTACACTGTCAAATAATTTTCAAAGAAATTGGAAAAATGTCTATTTCTACTGTCTAAATCTGGGATGCGTCTTATGGTAGCGAGTGTCTAGAGACATTCATGTAAATACCTATAGCAGGGTCTGTGAGACTCATCAGCCTTCAGCCCGATGCGCGTTTCGTCTAGCGTTAGACTTCCTCGGGGGAGGGGGGTAGTGTGCTTCATCACACTACCCCCCAGAAGGTTAACGCTAGACGAAACGTGTGTCGGGCTGAAGACTGACGAGTTTCACAGACCCTGCTGTAGATATTTACCATTCCTTCCTTTTACTTCTTATTGGTACCTTTGGTGCAGTGCATTTGTATCAGATATTCAATTGAGCACTATTGCACTTTACTTGTAATACTGACACTTGCTACCGTAGTTCACATTTTGTAATATGCACTGCATCTAACGATTATTTAGACTTTGTGGTTTTATTCCATATTTATTGATTGGCCATTGGATGGAGTTGTAATCATTGCCTTTTGTGGTCCCTATGTTATTTATTTCCTCGTTTTTGTCTTTCTGGAGTAACCCTGTCTTTTTAAGCACCTTTTGTTCCCAGTAACTATTATTATGATAGAATTGTAAAAAAAAAAATGTTTTACATTTTTTAAAAAGAGAATTTTTCTAATAAAGTATATATTTTATATTTTTATTTCATGGTGTTTTTGACTTTTATGAACAGTTTTATGCCTCATATCTGTTCATAGGAGCTTTTTGAAACAATATCTATATCCTTTAGGCACCTTATTAGGGGATTTTTTGATTATGCATAAACCTGATATTGCTGTAATCATATTGAACTGAGAAATAAAGCCGCCCTATCTCTTATATTGCATGGTATACTGCATAAATAAATAAAGCCAATTCAACTGCTAATAATTTGTTTATTCTGCCTCCCTAAGATCACAGTACGGTGAGGTTCATATTTATCTTGCACTCTACGCTGAGCGCTTACACCAGGGATTACATGTAAATCTGAAAAAACATGATTTAGACAAAATTCCCAACAGAATACACTGTGAGGCATATGGTGTTACTATGAATTCCTGTCTGGTCTGTGGTGCGGTGGAGTAAATCTTTTTACGCGCCTTTTTAGACATGCACAAAAGTGCAGTCATGAACAGTTTTGTGCACCTTTGAAAAGATGGACACAGCTGAACAGAGGTCAAACTGAGTCCGGAGTAACTCTGCGCCTCGTCAGTGAATGGCTCTGTCAGGGATTTTATCTGAATCACGTATTTTGGAGAGTTAGATGGAAACTCTGATGTAAGTGCGCAGCATAGAGCACGGGATAAATGTGAACTTATCCAAAATGTTCTGTACCCAATTTGCCACCAAAGAGCATTCAACTGAACCCACAAAACACAAGTTCCCATTCAGGTCAGTCATCTGTTAACGGAAATATGGAGGGGGTTCCAGGTTACTGGTAACACAAAGGCTGTGGAAAACACTATGGATACCCCCCTCAAAAGAGAAATGCAGCAAAATCTGTGTGTTTTCCAAAGACTAAATCATCCCTACACTCATAAATGAATTCCCAGAGGGGTGTCAGTTCCAAAATGTGGTCACTTGAGGGGGTTTCTGTTGTTCTAGCATTTAGGGCCTCTGCAAATGGAGTCCGCAAACTATTCTTGGAAAATCTGTGCTCCAGAAAATAGAATAGCGCTCCTTCCCTCCCAAGTCCAGCAGTGCAGCCGTACAGTACAGTTACATGTGGCGTATTGCCATGTGGAGAAATTGTGTAACCCATTATGGGGTCTTTTTTTTTTACCTATTCCCCTTGTGAAACTTAGGAATCTTGGGTTAAAACAACATTTTAGTGGTAAAAATGTAAATATTTTCTTTCTTTACTGCCCAATAATATAACATTTTATCATGCACATGTAGTGTCAATATGCTCACTGCACCCTAGATGAATTCATTGAGGGGTGCAGCTTGTAAAATGGGGTCACTTGTGGGAAATTTCTGCTGTGGCATGTCACAGGGGCTCTGCCAATGTGACATGGCACCCACAAACCATTCCAACTAAATTTGAACTGAAACATGGTGCTCCTTCCCTTCTTTACTTTGTTCTAGTAAGATAGTTTGTTTGTAAGGCGGAAGGAAGACATTATGTCCATCTAGTTCAGCCTATTTTTAGTGCAGCTGTTCTGCAGTGTTGAACCAGGGGAAGGTAAAACCCACAGAGTAGGAGCCAATTTTCTTCATAGGGAAAAATATTCTTTCCCGACTCCTAATCTGGGTCAACTATCTGCCTGTAATATTATGTTATTCATAACCTTCTATACTGTTGCTTTCAAGAAAAGCATCCATTCCTCTCTTAAATTCATTCAGTGAGTTGGCCATTACCACTTCCCCAGGAAGAGAGTTCCAGAGCCTCACTGCTCTTGCCGTGAAGAACCCTCTTCTATGCTGATGTAGACATTTTCTTTCCTCCAATCGAAGAGAATTCCCCCTTGTTCTTGTCACAGACCTTGGTACAAACAGATCATGGGAGAGATTTCTATATTGCCCTCTGATATACTTGTACATATTTATTAGGTCTCCCTTAAGTCTTCTCTTTTCTAGAGTAAATAGACCTAATTTTGATAACCTTTTTGGGTATTGTAATGCACCTACTCCACTTATTATTTTAGTTGCCCGCCTCTGAACCCTTTCAAGTTCAGTAATGTCTTTCTTGAGCAGTGGCGCCCAAAATTGCACACAATACTCCAAGTGTGGTCTGAAAAGTGATTTGTACAGAGGGAGAATGATGTTTTCATCTCGTGCCCCCAGACCTCTTCTAATGCATCCCATCACCCTATTTGCTTTGGTGGCAGCTGCCTGACACTGAGCACTCCAATTTAGCTTCTTATTGACTAAGATGCCCAAGTCTTTTTCCATGTCTGATTTCCCCAGCAGTTTCCCATTTAGTAAGTAATCGTAGCATCTGTTTCTCCTTCCCATGTGCGTAACCTCACATTTATCAGTGTTAAACGTCATTTGCCATTTTTAAGCCCAATTCTCCAATTTACTCAAATCCATCTGTAGTTGCAAGCTGTCCTCTTTTGTGTTAACTACCTTACATAGTTTTGTATCATCTGCAAATACTGATATTTTACTCTGTAAGCCATCCACCAGATCATTAATAAATATATTAAAAAGTAGAGGTCCCAGTACAGACCCCTGTGGTACCCCACTAGTAACCCTGGCCCAATCTGAGTATGCGCCATTAATAACCACTCTTTGTTTTCTATCACTAAGCCAGCTACCTACCCATCCATACACATTTTCCCAGAGCCCAAGCTTTCTCATTTTACTTATCAATCTTTTATGTGGGACAGTGTCAAATGCTTTACCGAAGTCGAGATAAATGATATCCAATGATTCTCCTCGGTCCATGTGAGAGCTTACATCCTCATAGAAGCTGATCAGGTTAGTTTGACAGGAGCAATCCTTCATAAATCCATGCTGATAAGGAGTTAAACATTTATTAACATTGAGACATTCCATAATAGCATCCCTTAAAAACCCTTCAAACATTTTACCCACAACAGATGTTAAGCTTACCGGCCTATAGTTTCCAGGTTCCCTTATAGATCCCTTTTTGAATATTGGTACCACATTTGCTTGCCGCCAATCCAGTGGAACAGACCCAGTTTCTATAGTCTTTAAATATAAGGAATAGAGGCCTGTCTATCACATTACTTAACTCCCTGTATTGCAAATATAAAAATGGCTATTTTTTGAGTCTATACATTATGTTAAACTATAAAATATTGATTAATCAGACAGACAAAGTGTACTTGATTACAAAATCTTGTATATACTTAAGGATTTCTGTGTGTTTGTCTTGAATATACAGACAGACAATTTACCATTGTAAGGGTACTTTCACACTTGCGTTATTTTCCTTCCGTTACAATCCGCCCTTTTGGGAAACAGCGGAATCCGTTAACGGATTCCGCTGTTTCCCATAGGCTTGTATGGTTGACGGATTGTACCAAAAGGAGCTGCGTTGCTTCCGCTGGGCGACGCTCCGTTGCTTCCGCCCAGCGGGAGGAACGCAGCATGTAACGTTATTTTGAGCAGCGGAATCCTCTGGATTTCACTGCGCATGCTCTTTTTTTTTTTTTTTTTTTTTTTTTTAAATCAAACTTTATTTTGGCTCGCGGTGGCCGAACGTTCAGCTGAGCGCCCGGCCGTCGGCAAGCGACAGCGCTCAGCTGAATGACCGGCCACCAGCATGCCCGGCCGCCGGCAAGTCACAGCGCTCAGCTGAGCGCCCGCCCGCCGGCATGCCCGGGCGCCGGCAAGTGACAGCGATCAGCTGATCACCCGGTGGCCGGCTGCAGGGAGCGATCAGCTGATCACCCGGCGGCCGGGAGCGATCAGCTGATCACCCGGCGGCCGGCTACTGGGAGCAATCAGCTGATCACCCAGCGGCCGGCTGCAGGGAACGATCAGCTGATCGTTCACTATAGTCTGCCGCTGGTAAAACCAGGAAAAAAAAAAAAAAAAATCAAAACGAATTGCGTTGTTTTGCAGCATCCGTTGCATCCGTTGTGTCACTATATGCAACACATCCGTTGCATCCGTTACACAACGCAATGCAACGGATACCGTTCAACGCAAGTGTGAAAGTACCCTAACACAAACCTTATGATTTACTTACATCAAATATCTGATGGTTTTGTGTGTTTGCTATCCATTGAAATATAAACTCTGATCTATTTAGTTCAACAATCTGATGTTTTATGTGTTTGCTATATACACAGACAATATATCCATTTACCTAGCTCAAATACCTGATGTGTATTCTTGGGAGATTTGAATGTCTGTGGGTTTATTACCCCATTGTCTGATGTGTGGTGTATCTCTGATTCATCTATGCCCAATGACTGGCCATCAAAGGGCATGGATCAATAAGACTACAACACATTAACTTTAAGGCTTGTAATATTGTTCAAGCCTCTATAAGATCAGCTGAAGTATAGCACAGACAGAAGCTCGTGTTTGCTGCACCGTGAGTCGTCCGGGCAGTGATGTCCAGGAGTCCTCTGTCTATGTCATGCTTCTCTGACTGTAGTTCCAGAGAGATGATGTCCAAAGCTCCTTGGTGATTGTAAGCATTTAACTGTACTTAACCTTTGTATGTTCAATATACAAAAGTGTACGCAATATCATACTTTTCCTTTAAGTTTGTATTTCATATTAACCTTTATAATAAAATTACTTATTTGCCTTCTTTAAAGGCGTATCTGAACCTTAGTGCTAAAAATATTAGCAAAACACTCCCTTAATACCCGAGGGTGAATGCCATCAGGGCCTGGTGATTTGTCAATTTTAATGTTACTAAGACGGTTCTGCACTTCTTCCTGGGTTAGGCACGTCATACTTAATGGGGCATTTACATGATCACTCTGCATTTCCCCTGGCATATGCTTTTCCTGTGTGAACACAGTTGAGAAAAAAGTATTTAAAACATTTGCTTTTCCCACATCGCTCTCTATCATTTTACCCTCATTGTTCTTTAAAGGGCCGACACCATCAATTTTAATCTTTTTGCTGGTTATATAATTAAAGAATAGTTTGGGATTTGTTTTGCTTTCCTTAGCAATGTGCCTCTCAGTTTCTACTTTTGCTAAATGTATTTGTTTTTTACACATTTTATTTTTTTCTCTGTACCTCAAAAGAAGTTTTCGACCACATATAGGGTATTGCCGTACTCAGGAGAAATTGCACAACAAATTGTATGGTCCATTTACTCCCCATACTCTTGTGAAAATGAAAAATTTGGAGTTAAAGCAACTTTTTTGTGGTTAAAAATGTATTTTTTTAATTTTCATGGCTCAACCTTATAAAATTCTGTGAAGCCCCCGGGGGCTCAAGGTTCTCACAGAAAAGTAAAAGTATACATGGTATCTATGAACTCGTAAAGAGATGAGGCATCATATGTACACATCAATTTTACCATATAGTGAACACTGTGAATAAAAGACCCCAAAAATAATCGTGCAATTGCACTTTGTTTTGCAATTTCACCGCACTTGGAATTTTTTCCCTGTTTTCCAGTACACTATATGGTAAAACTAATGGTTTTATTCAAAAGTACAACTCCTCCTGCAAACAAATAAGCCCTTATATGGCAATATTGACAAAAAATAAAAAAATTACGGCTCTCGGAAGAAAGGGGGGGGGGTGAAAATGAAAAACGGAAAATCACCCGGGGGGGTGAATGGGTTAAAGGTGTTTTCTAGGCTTAAGATACTGATGGCCTATCCTGTGAATAGGTCATCAATATAAACAGCAGTGTCACAGTACAGAGATAATAAACACAGTGATGTCACAGTACAGGGATATTACACCCAGAGATGTCATAGTACAAGTATAATAAACACTGTGACATCAGTGGATGATGACATCAGTGATGTGATCGGCCCTCGACCTTTATGTACTTTTAGAAGAGGGAGATCGATTGGAGATCGTCTGGTGCATAGCCATTTTGTTGCTCCTCCTTCCACTACATGGATCCCTTCTAGCCCTAAGGGCTGCTTCAGATGCTCTGGTTGTGTTGCTTGTCCACACATCATGGTTGGTAAAACTTTTTTCAGCTCCGTCACGGGACGACAATATGACATACGGTCATTCATAAACTGTCGCTCTAAGGGCGTGATTTACCAAGCAAGATGTCAGTGTAATTTGGAATATTTTGGTAAAACCATCAGAGAGATGAGGAGAAGAGTAGGCAAACATCTCAGAGATATAGCTAACAAAAGGGACACACCATTGGCGATACATAAATTCCATACATAATGGCGACGTCTCTGGTCTCAGCTTCATGGGGGATAGACCTCGTGAAGCTCCCCTTATGTGGAGGCAACTGGGACCAGAGGGTGTTGCAAAAAGAAAGTGGATCTTCACACTTAAGACACAGGCTCCATTGGGTCTCAATGAGACCCTTACCTATAGCTGTTTCCTTTAATTTAGGGACAGTATCAGGATAACTAGGGAGAGCCGTCGTGGAACTGGGACATCGTAAACTTTAGGATGTGCTAACTCCATTGTCAGGCAGGGTAGAGTTAGGGCTCAGCGTAGTTTTAAATCTCAGGGCCTTTATCTCACCCTCCCCATCTTACACAGTGTCATTTAACTCCATCTCACATTGTCTCCCTGATGTTATCATCCATCCCTTGCATAGATCACGTCTTTTCTTTCTGATTTCCATCTGTTTTTGCCCTTTCCTGTTTCTGGTAATCCTGTCAAAAATACCCTTGAGCAACATTTTTGATCCAATTTTGCTTTGGTTCATTATAGGCCAAAAATCTTTTGGTATCAGCGGACATGATTTTTATCCGTTTTGATACGACTGAATTTTTGTCATAGCTGCCTTTTTTTCCTATTAGGGGTGATTTAGCTTGCTTGTTATGTGACCTTTTTTTACTTTCACAGCATGTTGCCTTCGTGGATATTGTGTGCATCACTACTATGTGTTACCATCCCCGCATGACGTTTTGCTAGGATGTTTGTTTACCCACGTGATCGTCTCACGTGGTAACGATGCACGGCCCCCTTCGCCTATGTATTCTTCAGTGCGGTGGTTGATGAGTCGGGCGCGCATGCGCTGTAGTCCCGTCTTCTTGGTCGGGTGTGCATGCGCTTTAAGTCCCGTTTCCATCTGACCTTATCCAGGCACACACTACTTTGTAATCGGGCAGGCATTATATGTATGTGCATGCCACATCTGATACATGACTTTATTTTATGTAAATTTAATGGCTTTACATGTATGCTGTGGGCGCATGCGCAATTGATGCCCTTGTGTTTAACTAGGTCACGTGATTCTGAAGAGCCAATGAGATTACGATTGTTATTTCCCGCCTCTATTTATACCTTTGATTTTCTGCAATCTGGTCTGGCGTCCACCTCTGTACAAGAGGTGTGATACTCTTGATTCTTATCCATTAAAGCTCCCCTGATGAGTGCTGTATGACGAAATGCGTAGGGAGACTGGAGCACGCCACCAATAGATTGTTATTTGAGGGTTTTTTGGTAGCTATGTAGCTAAGTGGCTTCCCCTCTGAGATCCTTTTATCACCAGGAAATCTAGCATGAAGAGATATCGGTGAGATTTTTCCATTATTTGCCCTATTACAATAGGGTTTCCTTGGCACCCTTATTCTGAGCCCCTGCAGTGTTTTTCTGTATGGTGGGCCCTTTTTGTCTTTTCTGATACAGGTCAGTTGACCCTCTGGCTTCTGACAAACATATACAGTATCGGATCATCACTATATGTGTAAAATGTTTGTTAATTTCCCCTGATTTTAAAGAAATATTAAAAGTTATATTTTATTATTACCCTGCTATTTTACATAGTGTAGGTATAATAAACACAGTAATGTCACAGCACAGGGATAATACACCCAGTGATGTCATAGTGTAGGTATAATAAATACAGTAATGTCACCGTACAGGGATAATATACCCAGTGATGTCATAGTGTAGGTATGATAAACAGTGATGACACCGTACAGAGGTAATAAACACAGTATTGTCACAGTACAGGGATAATACACACAGAGATGTCATAGTACAAGTATAATAAACACAGTGATGTCACAGTATAGGAATAATACACACAATGATGTCATAGTACAGGTATAATAACTACAGTGATGTCACAGTACAGGGATAATAAACAGTGATGTCACAGTACAGGGATAATAAACAGTGATGTCACAGTACAGGGATAATAAACACAGTATTGTCACAGTACAGGGATAATACACCCAGAGATGTCATAGTACAAGTATAATAAACACAGTGATGTCATAGTACAAGTATAATAAACACAGTGATGTCACAGTACAGGGGTACTAAACACAGTGATGTCACAGTATAAGGATAATATACACCGTGATGTCACAGTACAGGGGTAATAAACACAGTGATGTCACAGTACAGGGGTAATAAACACAGTGATGTCACAGTATAGGGATAATATACACAGTGATGTCACAGTACAGGGATAATAAACACAGTGATGTCACAGTACAGGGATAATAAACACAGTTATGTCATTAGAAAGGGTTATAAACATAACTCCACAGTATAGGAATGATTTGCACAGAGATGTCATAGTACGATATGAATGCTATGAAAACATATTGATGTTATGACTGAGAACCACGGTGATGTCACAACACAGAGATTAACAAAGCATTATATCTGGTAACAGTACAGGAAATTAATACTAGTTCTTCAATATCATGGCAGATCGCTGACCACTGGGCCCTCTCGAACCAAGGGCTCAGGTGAATGGATGTCATTTAAGAAATTAACTCTATAGTCCAATAATGACTGGGACTTGTGTTACACCCTGTGATGACTGACCTGTGGCTGAGTATAGCGCGATGCTCAGCAGAGAAATCAGCTGCTACATGTTGGAGATCATGATCCTTGTTTAACAGGCGAGATTACCTAGGGATCTGAAACCAAAGGTTCCAATCCTTGGGACTTGAAGGAGCTTCATATAGGATTCCCTGAAGACACAATTAAGTCATAATTCCATATTACAGAGTTTAACGGCTTTGTAATTTATACTGTAAATGAGGGTAACCTTAGGGAACATACTGGATAGAGGAAATCCTCTGTTACTGTCTGACTGTAGGCTAACAGGCGCATAAAATCAACCACACAGGTAAGTAACAAACTTGGTAGTTGTATCGTTCGTGATAAGTGACCTTTGTAGGACACCTGTGGCAAAAGTGAGTTTGTAAAATTTCATTACCGTTTTCTATGTTCCATTAAATGTTAAAGAGGTTGTACGGTATTCTCAAGTTTGCAAATGATCTCCTATACATTAGATAGGGGATAACGTCCCAAGAGCTGCAGGTCTGACCATTGGTGCTACAAGCGATCACGAGAATTGAGAAGAGCCCCATGTGAATGGAGCAGTGGTGGGTCCTGCGCCCTGCCACTCCATTCATTAATTCTGCAGTGGTAGCTACTGCTGTGGATTTTTTACTGTGGAAGAGTCCTGTGTATACTTTTACTGAATAATGAATTGCTAATTTTGAATGATATATTGCTAGTAAAGTGCTTGGGTGCTTGTTACTGGAGTCGAGCAGGTCGGCTGCTCTGATGGGGTTGACTTGAGTAATGAGTATAATGGAAGTGATGGGTAGTCCAGCTCTCCCGCCCATATACAGCCAACCAAAAACAGAGCACTTCCGGGGGAGGGTTGGAGTTTTGTCCGGACAAGTTGGTTTTACCTCCAGTGAGAGCCATTCAGACACTGCAAGCGACTCTCACTAGGGTGCTGACTCCCATCCTTCATTGAAGAGAGCCGGCTCTTTGTATCGGATCGAGAGCATCTGCGCTACTTGGTCGAGTACCAAGTGTACCAGAGCACCCCGATGCCATTGCCATGGCGAGTACGCTCAATCATTGTTAATTAATAGATCTAGTGCAGACAGCTATCTACCTGTGTAAGATCCATCTGTACACCTCAGTCTCCATTCTGAAAATAGTGCAAGAATCAAACTACAATGGTTTATTAACTGCTCCTATGTCATCACATGTGCTGAAGGGTGACTTTTGATTGACTAATGTTTTTCTACATTTATCTGCCAGTTAAAGGGTATTTATTATTTTAAATTTTTTTTATGTTTTACATACTTTCTTCATACTGACATTTGGTGTGGTCCAACTCTTGAGCAGTGTACAGGTTTGAAAGAAAGGCTATGAGCCCATTCTTCACTCTGTGTACAGTTTCATAATTTTATCTCCAGTCTATACATGATTTTTAGTACATAATTTGTGGGGGCATAATATTAGAGCAGTGTTTGGAAGGGTTAATGGGGGTCTCAGGACCTTACTTTATAGGCAAGCATCTGATTGCCGATAGCAAACATCAGACGGCAATGTATAATCTGAGAAAGAAGCTGGTGGAACCATCAGAACCTACTATAAATATATATTATGGACTTTAGCCGGCCCTACGTTGTGGACTGTAGATGTATGGTAGGGATCGAGGTGGAGGGAAAATAGGGAGCATGCATTAGGCTGGGTTCATATTTCTATTTATTACCCCAATCTAAACTAATTTCTAACAAGGCTGCCTTAAAAATTCCCTGCCCTTCCCTCATTACACTATCTTACTGTTCTTGATTCCCCTCCCCCTACTTTCTCTCTGATGACGGTTTGTTTGAGAAACCCAGTACATGCTGAGATACTCAAACAAAGTGTCATCAGGGACAGAAGCTACAATCACTGCAGGGGCACTGCTTGTCTCTGACACCGTGCACTGATAGTGACTGTTTCAGGCTCTACTGATCTGAGCCAGCAACACAGACTATGCTGTCACTATGCAAATCGCACAGTGTGCAGAGATCAGACCAGCCCCTGAAACAAGCATAACTGATGACTTTTAATTTGAGTGGAGGGGCAGAGGCTGTGGCAGTGGCTAGCAGCCTCTGCCCCCTGATGACGCTTCCTTTGAGTATCCCAACATGCACTGGGATTCTCAAACAAACCATCATCAGGCAGAAAATATGGGAAAAAATTAATAACAGCTAGATAGTGTGGTCAGGAAAGGGTATGGAATTTTGAATGCAGCTGTATTAGAAATTAGTTAAGATTAGGGCAATAGATAGGGATTTAGATTGACATTTTTTCAGCCTTCGGACCATTACTTTAACCCCTTCAGCCCCCGGGCATTTTGCGTTTTTCCGGGGTTTTTTTCCCTCTCTTTCTTCCAAGAGTCGTAACTTTTTTATTTTTCTGTCAATCTTGCCATATAAGGGCTTGTTTTTTGCGGGACGAGTTGTAGTTTTAAATGGAACCATAAGTTTTACCACATAGTGTACGGCAAAAAAAAAAGTGCCAAAAAATTGCAAAAAAAGTGTGATCGCACAATAGTTTATGGGATATTTTATTCACCGTGTTCACTACATGGTAAAACTAATGTGTTGGTGTGATAGATCAGGTCAGTGCGAGTTTGTAGACAGCAAACATGTATAGGTTTACTTGTATCTAAGGGGTTAAAAAAACTCAGACGTTTGTCCAATAAAAGTGGCGCACGTTTTGTGGCATTTTCCGAAACCTGTAGCGTTCTCATTTTTTGGGATCTATAGCTCAGTGATGACTTATTTTTTGCATCTCGAGCTGACATTTGTAATGATACCATTTTTACGCAGATGCTATGTTTTGATCGCCTGCTATTGCGTTTTGCGCAAAACGTGCGGCGACCAAAAAACGTAATTTTGACGTTTGGAATTTTTTTGCCGCTACACCATTTACCGATCAGATTAATTGATTTTATATTTTGATAAATTGGGCGTTTCTGAACGCGGCGATACCAAATATGTGTATATTTTTTATTTTTTTAGCCCTTTAATTTTCAATGGGGTGAAGAGAGGGTGGATTTAAACTTTTAGGTTTTTTATTTTTTTTTATTTTTTAAAACTTTTTTTAAACTTTTTTTTTTTAATTTTACTAGTCCCCCTAGGGATCAGCAATCTGATCGCTCTGCCATACCTCCAGATCACAGCTACAGGGCTGAGATCTGCAGATACGCTGCTTTACTTTCAATGCCGGCTGTATTCCGGCATTGAGAGTAAATGACTCATGTGAGCTACAGGCGTCATCACATGACCCTGTGCTACCATGGCAACCACCGGAAGTCACGTGATCATGTCACGTGACTTCCGAGGGGGCGGGGTAAGTCGGAATAATGGCGGCACGCATATACATCTCGCTGCCAGATTTTGGCAGCGAGACGTAAGAGGCTAATAGTCGCGGGTGGAAGCGATTCCACCCGCGACTAGCAGGCACACATGTCAGCTGTTGAAAACAGCTGATATGTGCATGGATCGCTGCCGCCTGCTCACGGCAGGGGGCGTGGATTAGCCGCACATGATCCATGATGTACCCAGTATGTCATCGGTCGTTAAGTGATAAATTCCTGACATTACTTATGGCTCATCTTTTTTTTTTGGGAAGTATACTGCCATTATTAGCATCACTCCAGGACTCAAGGTATGCTCAGCTGAGTCCACTGACTTGTGTATCTGACTCCATTGTCACCTCCTGTTTTAATGATTACTTTACCTGCTGATACACTGTAGGATGATCTGACCTGGTAGCCATGACTATATGTTGGGTTCCCCTATCGTCTTTTGCCTAGGACTTGAGTCAGCACTCTTTAAGTTATTGATGATGTACACAGGAGCCTGTAAAGCAGATTGTCCACCCGATGAGACCAAGTGTCTCTCTCTATTAGACTTCTGTATTCTGGCTGTCCAAATGTCTATCCCTCTTACTTTCTATCTACTTTTCTATCTATTTGCAATTGCTATAGCTAGGACATAGTCGTGAAAAAAAAACAAAAATTAAAAAATAAATGTATTTCCACAGTCTTTTTACATTACCCAAGAGTAGTTTTTCTAAAAAGCTTTAAAGTTAGACCATGGAATATCTTATATCTTCGAATACCGTATATGTTCAGTATAGCTGTAAGAAGACAGAAAAATTTGAGATTGTACAAAAAATATTCTCTGCCGCTTTTATGTAGTAATTACATTCTTCGGGAATACAATCTCATTTCTACTTGCACTAGCTGGGATGAGTCACACATCCAAGGGATCCATGCGACTCCTAGAACAAATGATAATTTGGTAGCGTAGATTCAATTTGTTGTTCCGTGTTCCTTTGCAAAGGTCGGACCTTCAGATGAAATTCTGAGCAAGGTGAATATACACTCATATTTCCTTTAGTTGCATCTCTCTAGATCTGATGTCTTCCTTCTCTGAGCTTGATATGCACTGCTTTCTTAAAGACACACCAAACCTAGAAATGAATGCTAAAAATAACCAGAAGGTAATATTTGTTCATCAGTACAATTTTTTTTGCATTTTCCTAGAAAACACACAGTTAATAGATGTGGTCCATTTTCATCTGGAGACCAACAATCTCAACCATCTGGTTTACCAGACTTTTTCCCTACTGCATTCCAGAGAGGCTCTCAGTGCAGCCAGTTGTCCTGCAGCCAGACACAGGACAGTGATGATGATGATGAGGAGGAGGCAGATATGGCTGATCTGGTACACATACAAGATTTATTTTATATATTTGTATTATCTGTAAAATAAGTCAAAATAGGATCCAAGAGAAAGACAAAGTCAAAAGAACTGGTTTCGGGATAACATTTCATGTTTTGTTCATTCTCTATGTTTAGCGTATTGTTACGTTAAAAAAAGAAACAGGATTCCACCAAGGATAATAATGATCAATTTACAACTTGCCATAAAAGAAAAAAAATATATAATTTCTGCTTTAATAATGCTGACAATATGGAGTGTATGTGTGGTCTAATAATACTTAACTTTTATTGCGAAATTTTAAAGAGCTTAAAGGGAATCTGTCAGCAGGTTTTTGCTATATAATCTGAAGACAGCATGCTGTAAAGCTGGTGTCACACACAGCGACAACGACGTCGCTGCTACGTCACCATTTTCTGTGACGTTGCAGCGACGTCCCGTCGCTGTCGCTGTGTGTGACATCCAGCAACGACCTGGCCCCTGCTGTGAGGTCGCCGGTCGTTGCTGAATGTCCAGCTTCATTTTTTGGTCGTCACTCTCCCGCTGTGACACACACATCGCTGTGTGTGACAGCGAGAGAGCGACGAAATGAAGCGAGCAGGGAGCAGGAGCCGGCGTCTGGCAGCTGCGGTAAGCTGTAACCAGCGTAAACATCGGGTAACCAAGGGAAGACCTTTCCCTGGTTACCCGATATTTACCTTCGTTACCTGCCTCCGCTCTTGCTGCCAGTGCCGGCTCCTGCTCTGTGCACATGTAACTGCAGTACACATCGGGTAATTAACCCGATGTATACTGTAGCAAGGAGAGCAAGGAGCCAGCGCTAAGCAGTGTGCGCGGCTCCCTGCTCTCTGCACTGTGACATGTAGCTGCAGCACACATCGGGTTAATTAACCCGATGTGTACTGCCACCTAGGAGAGCAAGGAGCCAGCGCTAAGCGCGGCTCCCTGCTCTCTGCACTGTGACATGTAGCTGCAGCACACATCGGGTTAATTAACCCGATGTGTACTGTACCTAGGAGAGCAAGGAGCCAGCGCTAAGCGCGGCTCCCTGCTCTCTGCACATGTAGCACAGCGACGTTATGATCGCTGCTGCGTCGCTGTGTTTGACAGCTAAGCAGCGATCATAACAGCGACTTACAAGGTCGCTGTTACGTCACCGAAAATGGTGACGTAACAGCGACGTCGCTGTCGCTTAGTGTGAACCCAGCTTAAGGGTTAACATTAAGATTACAGCCCTGCATTTCTTATCTCAAAGTGTGTTTTTGTTTACCTGCAATGTTAAGGCCCTGTCACACACAGAGATAAATCTGCAGCAGATCTGTGGTTGCAGTGAAATTGTGGGCAATCAGTGCCAGGTTTGTGGCTGTGTACAAATGGAACAATATGTCCATGATTTCACTGCAACCACAGATCTGCCAAAGATTTATCTCTGTATGTGACAGGGCCTTTAGTTTAAGCATCCTGGATTTATCATTAGTCTGACTGAGGAGCACTTGAGCTGAAGTCACACTTCGCCCCCTTCTGTGATTAGCAGCTGCTGTCTATGGAAATGTACACTGAAAGCCTGGTGTGGGTGGGGGCAGCTTGTTAAGCTCTGCTACATACAAAAAGTAAAATCTTTGATTATATCAGAACAGCTGCACTCAGTAAACTAAGTGATACATCATTAGATTCAGGATGTCTTTGCCTACATTATGCTGCTCTCAGATAAAGCAGCAAAAACCTGCTGACGTATTCCCTTTAAGTGCTCTGTCACATGCCTAGACAATTCAGTCCAATGTCGGATTGCAATGCACAGACTGGGCGCGACTCTCCCGACCCGAGCATTCTTCATAGACATATATGGAGCTGTCGCACTCAGGACGGGAGAGCTGTGGACAGTCCATGCATTACAATTCGACATTGGACCAAATTGCACGGATGTGTGAAAGAGCCCAAAGTATGTCTAATTTATACATATTCTGCCACAGTACAATGCTAAACATGAAATCTATTTAGAAAGCTGATACATTTTGCATTTTAGAAACAAATGAATAATGATAGTGCAATGGTGTACACAGCCTTCGGGCAGCATTAATAATTTGAGGATGTTTAATTTATTTCTAAATTTATCACATTTTTGGATTCTTTGCTCTATACTAAAGCTTTAGCAGTTGAATTATCCTGAGAATTTTTCATTATCACTTTCTTTTTTTCATTTTTTTTTATGAAGTTTCTTCCTTGTTTGTTTTAACTTATTTTGTGGCTTGTGTCCTCATATCACAACAGTTCGAAATAGCTTGCTTTATAAGCCTTTGAAACGCAAAGGGCTTTTCATGTATAAGGGGGGTTGACAAAACCATGCTATTTATGTCTTGGCTTTAGTCCCATTCAGACCACAAGCGACATTGAGGAAAGAATGACTTGCTGTAGCGACTACAGAATTCTTTCCGCAGCTTTTAATTTTCTCTGGTGCCATTTTTAACAAAGCCAATCACAAAGCAGGGTTTCTTCCTTTTTGCCGGAACATATAGTATACGCTATTTACCACCCTACCTGGGTCCTATTTATGCCTCTTTTGTGATCGAGTGCTCTAACTGCCAGACATGAATAAGAACTCTACAAGGTACAATGAAGCCAACTACTAAATAATGCGGTATAGCAAGTATTGTTAACCAAGTCATCATACAAACCATTTAAGTATATAAAAGTATGTAAAATACATAAACAGAAACCTTTAATTAATGTAGTAAGTTGTTATGGACATGATTATGAACTATTATGAGTATTAAGAGTTATATGAAGATATCCAAAAAACAGGATTTAAGATAGTGCTTGAACTTTGTACCACAGCTATATCTGCATTCAGACATCATAAGACTCATCAGACAGTCTGGACCTTCATGTGACAAGTGAATCATGCTGACATAGCTTAATGTAAATGAGGAAGCACATACAGTATACATATATTACAGAATAAGCTATTTTACGGTTTACCCAATAGGAGACGTGTTACGTATTCTTGGCTCCTTTAAATCTGTCTTAACTTCCGCAATAAAACCAGTCATATTTTCTATGCAGATCCATGTACATTTCTCTGGTCTGTCTGGAAGAATAGTATGCATGCTACTAACAATGACTCATGATTTGGATGCAGACGGGGTTAAGGTAGATGCATAATTAAATTGCATCACTGTAAATATATGGCCCCCTTAACAAATGGCGCCAGAACGTACCTTAGGACGGAACTTCTGGATGACAGACAGCCATGCTGACACCTTGATTCTAAAAGGCAACTACACGAGAGGGGAGAATGCGCAGCTCCAGAGGTGAGAACATTTCTCTTATCTCACCTCACAGACCTCATGCGTGTACTTGCATTTCGAAAGGGGGGTTGGGCTGTCCCAGTCTAGACACCTAATGACCGCCATCTCGAATGAGATAAACGTCCTAAGTGAACCCACCTAGGTAATTTTTTATCTTAATCCGTCTGCATTATGTTAAATGTAATGTGTTTTGTTTTTTTTGTCTGTCCTGTGGAAAAAGCAGAAGTTCCAAGTTTCGTTTTTCTTGAGTTAGCGTTAGAGGAAATGAGGAAGTTGTGATATACGCTGACTTCTGGTATGATCCAGGTTATATGGTTATATGTGTAAGTGTGTAATGCAGGCGAGTTCAGACACCTGCATGGTATATCTAGTGTCTTTATTCTTATGTCAATCAATGTTTTGGTTCATTATTTTGACTGTCTGGAAGACGGAAAAGAATATAGCAGACCTGCTCGTGGAAAACAGGAAGTTCTGTGCTCCGCTGCCATTAGAGCAAAATTGAGGAAGTGTTCACGGTATAATTGCAGCTGTTTCTTTGAGTGAAGAAAAAAGAGGAACTTGTACTTTGTAGAATTTATTTTGTGTGGCAGAAGGTATACTGCCATATACACCAATGGAGAACGTGTTTGATCAATAATTGATAATTGATGTTTAATAAGGCCCGGGAGCTTGGTCCTCGACGGAGAGGATTTGAAAGGGGGGTTTTCAAGGTACTGGTGGAGAGTTATAAAAAGTCGGTGAAAGAGCCCTGACTGTTACCTGGTACGGTTTCCGCTAAGCAGTGAGTTGAACTTTTGTACACTGGCTCACTTGCTTGGTGGATGGCGATGTATTTTAAGAATACATTAGGAGAATCCTTAACCTTGGCCTTAATCAGAGTTATTGAGTCTTGGATGGACCGTCCTCATGAGGTGTATGTAGTGTGAACAAATTTTACTAGTACTCGAGATATCCACAGCAGCTGGCATATAGTGAGGGTGAGTGTAATTTATTATCACCCACATGACACTGCTTTGGCATGTGCTCTAGTTCTTCCTGAAAGCGGTAGATGAACCTGTTGTATTGTGTTATTGTTGTGCACTGAGATAGAATCAAATTAGATAGGTCAAATTAGACCAGCAAGTTTAAGATGAAGGAATCTGTAAGTGACAGAAGGTGAGAAGCAAGTTGAAAAAGAAAATGGAGAATTCTCCCAAGGGGGGAGATTAGATAAGAATTGATTGAAGGTGCAGGATGTGATATTGAACGTCAACAAAAGTGAAAGTATTGAGATGGATTTGAAGAAAGTGTAATTCTGAATCTAGTAGATACACTATGTGCAGATTACCTGTCTGTGAAAATGGCTTCTACAGACCCATCATTAGAAGCAACGCCCTCCACCCTATAAGCTATCCCATAGGTTGGACTTGTGTACTGTGTGTGGAGCACTGTGTCCACGTAAGCCCACCCCATTATTTCCTGTCCTGAATGTAGATTTATTTCTGTCACTCTGTGTTTTGCCTAGCTATGGGGTCGGGTATGGTATGGGGATATTATGTCCGAGTCTGACAGGAGATAGGGATACGCTGGAGGCTCAGCCCTGACCACCATTAGGTCTACCTTCGAGATGAGGGAGAGCGCAGGGTCCCTAGTTACAGGGTCAGTACAGGGGTCCCTATATAATCCATATTCCCATTGACAGATTGAATACCTCCTTATTGTAGATGGCACAACCCATGTCTCTCCCTCCCAGGCCTCTTCAGTCGCCATTTTTGGCCAACACCTACTTCCTCTTTTAGCGGCCATTTTATCCCAGTCACTACATAGTTCCTCTTTTGACGCCATTTTAGTCTAGCCGACACCCAGTTCCCTATTTTTGTTTTCAGACGCCATCTTAGGACCCAAAGCCACTGCTCTGTTTATTGCTGATGCAGCAGAGGCTGCAGAGGAGGGACCTGAAATCCACACTACGTTTTTGGTCATATATGCAGTTGTGCCCCATTGTGTTCCCACTAATGAACCTTAACAAAGGACATTGCTGATAGTCCTGTGGAAACTTTTTCCCTTCACTTTTGCATATTTGTTTTTGCTGTACCTAGTATACAATTTATTAAGAGATTGCTCACTATTAGTCCTGGTGGACAGTGAATATTTTCCTGCCTATGGCAGTTGCTACTTAGCCTAGTTTTAAGATAATCTCGCTTGTATGTTATCCTGCCTGGTAGTTCCCTGATGTAGAGGGTGGAGGATCGTGTGGTCCTAAGGGGATTTTAATCATCAGGACTTGGCATATATTAGGGTTTTTGTTGGCAGCACCCAGTGATCCTTTGTGTCTCAGTCTATCCTTTGTGTCTTAGTTAGCAGGGTCTGTCAGGAGATAGGGATACGCTGCAGGCTCGGTCCTGACCACCATTAGGTCTACCGTCGGGATGAGGGAGAGTGCACGGTCCCCAGTTACAGGGTCAGCACAGGAGAGGTAGAGTAGGCACACTCCACTGCTATTTCTAGTTGTGTATATGTAGTCAGGGTGTGCTGCTTGCTATTTACCAAACACTCTTGTGCTCTTTTTTTCCCCGGGGTTTTAGGGGATCTTAGTTTTTAAAATATCAGTGTTCACCTGACCCCAATTTACACCCATTGCTCTTTCTTACAAACCTGAGTATAGTCCTTTGTATCAGGTCTCCGAGAGCCCATATGCAAACAACTACAGCTGGTAACTCCTGATTACAGATCAGAGTGAAGGACCAAGACACACTCCTTCAAGTGGCAAGACATATGGAGATGAATCTAGCAACTTACAAGATCTCCCCACATACAGATGTGCTGCATTCACAGTCACCTGAAGAGTATCATCACGTCATCTTCAGCCCAGAAGTCATTCTGTCTGTTTGCCATAGAGGAAGACATCGGCCCTTTGGATACTATTCAGCCAGATTGAATCCAGTCATCCGAGAAACGCCTACCTAAAGAACCAGTTGAAGATCAATGCCCGTATGACATCACTGCTCCCTGACAAAGTCATCATCTCCTGGTGTGCGGTCCTTAATCCTGCTACATTTCTCCCTCTTCCAAGGGGGGAGTGTCCCACTTCTGACACCTTGGTGGAAGAGGTAGTTGACTCTGGCATAGCTGAGGCAGGAAACTCTGGATTGACGTATACACCTTTGGACCCTGACTCAACCCCTTTGCGGACGGGTCAAGATGTGCATCAAGAAGATGGGTCCACATGGGTATGGTGGTGGTAGCAGAAGACGCTGTACTGATAGAGGAGTCGCTACCAACATCCCTGTCTGCAAAAGAAGCAAATGTATGTGCTCTCACTGAAGCCTGCAAGATGGCACACAATATCTACTCTGTATGGAAGACAAGAGACTTGATCACCGCCAATAGAACTGTACACCACCATGAGGCCATAGAAGAACTGATGGAAGCTTTGCTATTGCTAGACAGAGTCGCAGTGAGCAGGGTTGAGGCCTACATTGGAGGAATCAAGGGAAGCAGTAAGAAATGCCCTCGCTGACAGAACATCCAAAGAAGCCCCAAGACCACTTACCACAGAAACAGTCAGTCAATCTGTGCTTTTTAAATGACCCCGATGTGAAGAAGAAAGGAAAGATGGAAAGTCTTGAGAAAACATTGTCCTCAGCCTACAAGAGCAAGTCTCAGAAGAAGAAGAGGACTGACATAGGGTGCGGCTGTGGGCTCCCGGAGACCATAGGAAGTGGCTAGTCACCTGCTTTAATTGCCAGCCAAAGAGATATGGCAGACCTTGGACACAGAACTGACCCTACACACCCCATACCATCCAAAGAATAGAGGGAGGGTTGGGAGGTTGGAGCAGTGTAGGAAACAAGGGAATGAGAGTCTTCCCCTTTCATTGTTCAGTGTCAGACATATCCCAGCAGGGACCACTAAGTTGAGACCCTATGAAATCCTGTTTAGAAGTACCCCCAGATACTTTAACTAAACTTGTTGTTTGTTTAACTAAACATTTGCCTAATAAACGTTCTTGAGTTTTCTCCTCCAGATCCAACCAGATCTAAATCTTTCTCTTTCTCTCTTTTCTCTCTCTCTCTTTCTCTCTTCCTCTCTCTCTCTTTTCTCTCTCTTCTTTCTCTCTCTCTCCCTCTCTTTCTCTCTCTCTTCCTCTCTTTCTTTTTCTCTTCCTCTGTCTCTCTTTCTCTCTTTCTTTCTTACAAAGATCCATGCATCCCACTATAAAAGATGTCGGATCTGGGACCAGTAGATGGCTGTCTTCCCTCTTTTATCCGATACTTTGTGCCAAGAAGATGATATCCAAGACTGTGGACCACAAGATGACTGGGCATCCCACCTTTGATGATGTCCCACCATTACCACCTGAGGACTGAGGAAAATGAGACTCTGAGTGAAACCAACCCTGATAAATATGAGCTGATTAGAGGACTACCTCCACTTTCCCCCCTTCCTGAATGACATGTGCCAGCGTGGAACATAGCCATGAGGACAGTCAAGAGGATACGGTCAGGATCTGTTTTCCTATGCATAGTCTGTTGGGTGAGGAGGTTCATCCATAAGGGATGGGATATCTTGTATGTGAGTGAGGTAACCATCCACATTAGGACAGATCGATAGACTCGACGAAAGTAAGGAAAGATTTTTGGCTATCTCCAAAGAAGGGAATGTTATGGACATGATTATGAACTATTATGAGTATTGAGAGTTATTTGAAAATATCCAAAAACCAGGATTTAAGATAGTGCTTGAACTGTGTACCACACCTATATCTGCATTCAGACATCATAAGACTCATCAGACAGTCTGGACTTTCATGTGACAAGTGAATCATGCTGACATAGCTTAATATAAATGAGGAAGCACATACAGTATACATATATTACAGAATAAGCTCTTGTACTGTTTACCCAATAGGAGACGTGTTACGTATTCTTGGCTCCTATCCAACTGGTTCTTTTAAATCTGTCTTAACTTTCGCAATAAAACCAGTCAAATTTTCTATGCAGATCCGTGTACATTTCTCTGGTCTATAAGCAAGAATAGTATGCATGCTACTAACAAATGACTCATGATTTGGATGCAGACAGGGTTAAGGTAGATGCATAATTAGATTGCATCACTGTAAATTTATGGCCCCCTTAACAAAGTTACATTTTTGTGGTTTAGCTTTTAAATTTAGTGTAGGTACTTGCAAGCATGAGGACCATTGATGTTGGGTTGCGAGCATCCGTATTTTGGCCAACTAATACTATCTATCTATCTATATATATATATCTATATATACACATATATATATATATATATATATATATATATATATATAATATATTTTTTGCACTTATCATATCTTTATATAGGATGCATACAGGCCCTTTATGCAGGCCTTGTAAACTAGGGTCTCTCTTCCTGTGTGGTGCACTTATATAGTGCTGAGCAGCCCACCTAGTCTAATAGTATGGGCATCATCAATAGGCTGTAAGCTAGATACTGTTCTCCTAAATGTGTGAACGGTGCCCTATATAAGCCATTTGTGTGCAATTTTAATACTAAGTAATCACCCCCTCCATGGAGTGGCAGTGTGTGTGAGTGGTTGCTCCATCAGTGCTTTGCACCTGTTGCCTCCATGTTCTTTAAGGGGTTTTGCTGCATGCTGTTAGTGAATTTGATTCTGTAGCCTGGGCAGGTAAACATTGTTGCCCTTTATTTAGAATTTTTCTAATTTTAATATGACCAAATGTTAAAAATGACTAAACTTTATAAAAAAAAAATCACGTGAAAGGGGTTTATAGTATGGATGAGTGAATCTCTTGAAATTCACATTCGCCAACTTCATTAATTTTTAAAAAAATGTTTATTTACAAGAACACCAAATGCCATGAAAAAAAATCTGTATAATACTCTGAGGTCTCCTAGGATTGTATTGAACACAGTGACCTCAACATACAGTATATAGCTAAATGGAGGGTAACTGTTCACTACTGTGCTGTCACCCACACGATCTGTAATATTTATTCAGTGTTTTATGACCTTTTCTCCATGACTAAGCTGTGAGTTATGATGTCCTCTCACTTTCTAGATTCACCCTAAAATGGCTGCTGCATTTCCTGCCTTCCCTTTTATACAGGCTATGATAGTTCGTCCCAATTGTCTATGCAGTACCATGTGATGTGATTGCTGCAGAGCATTATGTGAAAATCCCCACGGTCACGTCCGAGGTTATCTGAGCCTATTGTTCAATTTTTTTTTCCAAAAAGTCCACATAAATTTGATTTGCATTTAATCATTTCACTTATCTCTACTTTATAGGTTTACTAGCAAAATACCCGTGACTTCTCTCACGGAAAATATGTTAAATTGTTGTTTACGAATGCTAAGGTTGAATTTCCAGTATCACCCTGAAGTTGACATCTTTAGCGTTTAAAATTTGTTTTTTTTTAACTCTTCTTTTTTGTTAGTTTGGCATTAACAGTTGTTTAATTGTACAAATTTGTTGTAACACTGAGGCAAACAACTACTACTTTTTTGATCAAATTTGTATTAAATATTAAAATTTACTCTCTTTTCACAAACACATAAAAAAATTAAGAGGGGGACAGCAAAGTGCACCCCCCCCCCCCTTCCCTCAGTGTAACCTATGAGTGGTTTATAGACAAAGGAGTAAGACTATGTGCGCACTAGTGCGTTTTACCCACGGATTTCCCGCGGAAATTTCTTGAGAAATGTCTGCAATCTTTGTGCAGACATTTCCCAGCAAATCCTATGTGAAAAAAAAATAGCTGTGCGCACACTGCGGATTTTTCTCAAGAAATTTCCTTGAGAAGAATTTCTTGAGAAAATTTCTTGAGAAAATGAGCATGTCCATTATTTTCCGCAGGTACCTGCGGAATACCCCTGGAATTTCACTCCATTCACTGTAATGTAATCACGATATTCCGGGGGTATACCGCAGGTAGCAAATGATGTGCGGTATACCCCCGGTATAGCCGCGATTTACCTGCGGTAATGCTCATCGCTGCCTGTGGTTTTGCAGGAAGCGATGTCATTATGCCAGGAAGAGGAAGCGGAGCAGAGTAAACACACACGTCACACTCCCTGGACGCCGCACAGAAGCACTTCCATGCGACCTCCAGGTGCCCGTGCAGTCTGTGTCTCGCTCCAGCCTCGCGGCTGCCTGCACTGCAGCGTGTCAGTGTGTGCCCACAGTGTCAGCAGCTTGTCACGCTACAGCGCAGGCAGACACTGACACAGGCAGACACTGACACTGCACTGCAGGGTGTCAGTGTCTGCCCGCAGTGTCAGCAGCCTGTCACGCGGCAGAGCAGGCAGACACTGACACCCTGCAGTGCTGGCAGCCGCAGGGATGACGATCGCTGCTGTCAGGAGGTGAGATCATTACCTGCTGTGACGATCTCCTGCCTCCTGACGTCACCACTGTCACTGCTGTCTATGCCCGTCTCGCGAGCGGCCCGAGACTGTCACTAGCGGTGACGTCACGGGCTGTCGCGATACTTCTGACAACGCGGTGGGCATAGAAGTCAGTGACAGCGCTGACGTCAGCAGTACAGGAGATGATCACAGCAGGTAATGATCTCATCTATCCTCCTGGCAGCAGCGCTCGGCATCTCATGCAGTGACCTGGGCTATTGATGTTAGCTCAGGTCACTGCATTACTCTCCCAGCCAATGGGGAACATTCTGTTCTTCATTGACTGGGACAGCGACTGTGGTATGGATCGCCGTGGGACACCCCCCCCCCTTATTGGATTACGCCGGACGTGGAATTGATTGTTCTTTTCAATAAATTGGTGAAAGAGGGAATGTTTTGGGGAGTGTTTTTTCAAATAAAACTTTTTTTGTTGTCTATTTTTTATTTCTTACTGACTGGGTTGGTGATGTCGGGTATCTGATAGACGCCTGACCTCACCAACCCCAGGGCTTCATGCCAGGTGACATTACACATTTGGCATCAACCCCATATATTACCTCGTTTGCCAACGCACCAGGGCAACGGGATGAGTTGGGGCGAAGCGCCAGGATTGGTACGTCTAATGGATGCGCCACTTCTGGGGCGGCTGCGGCCTGCTATTTTTAGGCTGGGGAGTGTCCAATAACAGTGGACCTCCCTAATCTGAGAATACCAGACCACAGCTGTCCGCTTTACCTCGGCTATTATGCAATTTGGGGGGGACCCCACGTTTTTTGTTTTAAATTATTTATTTAATGTAAAATAACAGCGTGGGGTGCCCTCTGTTTTGGATTACCAGCCAAGGTGAAGCTGCCAGCTGTGGTCTGCAGGCTGCAGCCGTCTGCTTTACCCTAGCTGGCTACAAAAGATGGGGGGACCTCACGTCGTTTTTTTTTTTTAATTATTTATTTATTTTATGGCTAAATACAAGGCTAAGCACCCTTTAGTGCCACATGAAAGTCACTAAAGGGTGCCAGCTTAGAAAATGCAGGGAGGTGGGACATTATATAGGTCTTTCTCATCTATCTATCTATCTATCTATTCATCTATCCATCTTTCCCTCTATCCATTATCTGTCTATCGATTATCTATATTATTTATTGCAAAACCACAGGGATCAACCTGCGGTAAATCCGCGGTAAATCCGCATGCGTTTTTCCCGCGGATTTTTCCGCAGGTGCGGAAATCTTCAACTCCCAGACGTTTCTCAAGAAATTTTCTTGAGAAAAATCACTTTTCTTGTATGCACATAGCCTAAGATTGATTTACAGATACACCGCTGTCTATTGTACTGCTTTTTGGTAAACAATGTTTTTTGTTTTACCTTCATGTGCACATATAAAAAGATTTTTGGGGTGACCCACCCTAGTGCAAGTAATGTAGAGTTGACCATGTAAAAAACACGGGCTCTCCAAATTAATCCTGACTAATTTAAGTGAATAACCTTGTGCTTTGTTTATAGTCATAGCAAATGCATATCGGATTGGGAATTGCTGCTTAGAATGGAAGGGCATGTCGCTTGACAGCAAATGGATATGCAAAATGTGAACATTTTCTTCCTTAAAGTTTCCCATAAGTATAATGGCTTCAATAATGTTAGGCTTGAGACTCTTAAAACTCAACCTTGTGCCGTTACACAATTTTGGTTGGTCAAGGTTCCAAAGCAACATTATCGGGACTCTTATTTTTAAAGTGAGCCTATGCGGTGGCAAAGAAATTAGGAACTCCAATAGGTGCATTACTGCTTGTTCCCTATCTGTGACTAAATCAATGGACATGTATGTGGTCCCTGGACTGGGCAGTCTATCTTGTATTTGTAGATTTATGGAGCTGACACTATTGATTTTAGGCACTAGGATTGTCAGTTCACAAAGCCAATCATGATTGTTAAATTTGCTACAAATATCAGGGAAAATGTGAACAATAACCTCTAGTACCAAGGACGTCATTTTGCAAAAGTCTTCTGGGAAGGTAATTAAGCCAGTAGTGGAATTTGTAGGAAACCTATAGTTTCCTAGGTATAGTAGGTAAAATGTAAATTTGTCTACAGTAGTAATTTCCATCAAATGAACCCGCATATTAGTAGTCAGAGTTAGATTCTGAACATGTCTCCATAGATAAGATTTTCAATAGCATTCAGCTCATCTGCTGGTGTTACTCCCTTAAGAATAGGTAACGATTGGCAAAATTCACCTGCAAAAAGTACAGTTCCCCCATTAAGCAACTGAACCCCCGCAGATCTTTCAAGGAGCGATCAAGGGCCTCAACCACTTTCTTGTGTGCCATGGTACAATCGTCCCAAACAATTAGTTTGCAAGTCTGTAACACCTTAGCTTTCCCTGAGCCCTTAGTATTATTACTGGTGGGAGTTTCCAACAGTCCTTGATTCAAGGGCAATGCTATTTCTGAATGATCCATGCGCTCTCCATCTAAAAGAGTGGCCGCAATCCCAGATGATGCAATGGCAAGGGCACTGTTATTGTTTGAGCAAATTTGTGCTAGCAGCAAATTAATTAAACATGTTTTACTGGTACCTCCCAGTGCATCAAGGAAAGACAGTCTTCCATTTCCACTTCAAATCTGAGCCATAATTGTCAAATACGACGATCTTTAGTCATCAACCAAAACAGGCTTATTAATGTGACAAATACTTTCAACTTTTCCAAATCATTGTTTTTTTTTTCCTCACAGAATATCACTGTCTATGACATCAAAGGATGGTCAAACTGGTGCTGGTAAACCTATTAGAGTTACTATTGATAGATATGCACCTTTCTTCACGCGTCAAGAGGACTTTGTTGAATATATCGGCAGTGAAATTTAAGTCTATAAATCCAGATTAACTCTCCTGTGCACTGTAAGAATATCTTCGCTGAGAAATTCTTTGTATTTGTCCCAGAGGGCACGGGGATTGGAAGGTGCACAGGTTGTAATTATTATAGGGAATATTGTGAGTGAGGGATGCTTTCTGCCATGTCATGTCCCAGTGTTGATCATCTTTTGGTATGCCTCCCTGTATGTTTGACACAGCTCACCATCAACTGTATTTAAATCTGTGAAAGACGTTGGCCGCGGATGGTGTGAAGCAGTAAATGTTAGTAACACTGCATTGTTTGGATGAACTCTATACATGTGATGCGACCAAGAGCATCACTGAAACGTACATCCCATCTTTGGACCCTTCCACCTTGTTTCCTCTCGCAAAATACTTTTCTTAATTTATTCCATGTATAATATTTTGGAATATCTGAATGTCTGAATATAATAAAGTCCTTGCAAATGGATCTGCATGACACAGAAGAAAGACAGCTGATAATGTTTTATTAGGAGGTTGAGCAGCTCTTTCCTCTGCATTGTTGGCAATGAAATAAACCCGTTGTCCATTTTCAAGTTGGAAGCTGAGATGAACTACAGTCGGATGTTATTCGTGGATGGGAAAATGTAGTATTCGTCACACGATTCATTACTACTTATATTCCTTCCCATCTGATACAGAATAATCTCATCAGATGCACATTTTAGATTGTTTCTTTCAAGAAAGATAGTTTAGAAGTACAAACGTGAGAAAATTATAAACAAACTCCTAAAATTACCAATTTTTTATTATCAACGTTTTAAAAGGGAAAATCCCAACATCAAATTTATAATATAAATATCAATATCAAAAAAGTACAGGGGAGGGGCCTGACCCTTGATTGACCCTAAAACTCGCCCCTTCCTTGCCGCGGAGGTCGGCACCCTAGAGGCCTGCGCAGTTGGCGCCCCCGCTCAATGAAGACTATCCCTCCGGGCCCTAAATGACCCTAACAAATGAGGTGATAGTACTATGAGGAATGATTTCCAATATTTGAACCAACAATAATATCTCAAATATGCATAAAAATATATACACTGTCACCAATATAATTAAATTAGAGACAATGATAGGGTGCAATGACCCAGGAAAAAACCATTCAAATGGTTCAAAACTGCGCAGGCCTCTAGGGTGCCGACCTCCGCGGCAAGGAAGGGGCGAGTTTTAGGGTCAATCGAGGGTCAGGCCCCTCCCCTGTACTTTTTTGATATTGATATTTGTATTATAAATTTGATGTTGGGATTTTCCCTTTTAAAACGTTGATAATAAAAAATTTGTAATTTTAGGAGTTTGTTTATAATTTTCTCACATTTTAGATTGTGTAGCTGAAAAACTGCCATATCACTGCCCTTGTGAACGTATTTGCCGATGTAGTTGACAGAATTCACAGAATTACAATATTATACATTAGTTTGCGAGTCAAACATTTTTGAAAGCGGTAGAGTGTAAGGTACAACCCATCTGTTATCTATTTCAATATCTGTGTATTGCTTAACCCTTTTAAATCTGATTGTTGTGGTATATCCTCCCTGTCCAGGTATCCGTCTTCTGTAAAGAGGAAAACCATCCCCTGTCTGTGTTTCTTCAATCAAGTCATGAGGATACTTTTTAGTGCATTTTCCTTCTTCATGCATGGCGATCTTGGGTTAAGTTACCCACATGGCTCGTAGATCATATTTTTCAAAATAGTTTCAAAAAGTAGCAGGTCGTCTTCTGAGTTTGGAAGCTCAGACGAAATAACACTGTCAATTTGACCAGGGCGTATCTTGTCCTTTAGCCATATCAGTATGTGTTCATGTGGAAGACCTCTTTATTTCACTCCATTGAATACATTTAACATCAAATTTCATCAGAAATGTGCCACTTGGGGGGCATGGCTTGAGCTTGATGGCAGGCAGACGTGCTCTGTAGGAGCTCTTGCAGGCTGAGGTGGCAAATAACATAGCAAAACCCACCTGGCACTCTCTAACATGCCGGGGAAGAGAGGCACAGCACCACAGACCGGACCACCAGCCCTGAGAAGCAGCAGCGCAGCAGTGGATCGTCTGTTCAAAGGGGGGAAGCTCTCTCCGGTCTCCAGGCCTGCTCCAGTAATGGCACCTGCATCCATGAGGCAGGGGCCTGCAGCAACAGCAGCCGTCAGTGGTGGCAGCGGGACAGAAGTGGCGGTGGCGATGCATAGCGTGCAGGTACAGGGCGGTACCGTCAGAGATCAGCTGGGACCGAGATCTCTGCTTTCGTCACAGAGACCAGTGGTGCAGGGGTATACAGGAGGTGAGGCTGCTGCACAGAATACTCAGAAGGAGGGGGGCGGTGGAGTTCAGGCCCCACAGCAGAGCTTGATGAGCCAGGCTGGTGAAGAGAGCAGGAGTCTGGGCACTGATGGAGATATGCATGGGGGTAATGAATGCAGGGCCTCCCAGGCATGTCAGGAGTTGTCAGGCTCCCAAAGCAGTCAATCCCCACACAGTCAGGGGAACCAAAATGGAGGTCAGATCACACAAGGAGTTAACCCAGGAAGCTCCACTGTGGATACAGAGTGCATCCTGCAGCTGCTGGCTGCTCTCCCCACCAAACATGACCTGGACAATCTAGTTACTAAAATGGAGGCGGCACATGAGAGGGCTCTGTCCATTGTGAAAGGGGACATTGATGCTCTGGATACACGCACCACTGCAGTGGAGAATGTTGTGTTTACACTATTTGAAAGAGTTAACACACTGGAGCAAACTCTATCCAAAGCCAGTACACACCTGCAAATGTCGCCATCCTGTTAGATGATCAAGAAAACAGGGGGAGGCGAAATAATATTCGTTTGAAAGGCATCCCAGAAGAGATAGCAGCAGCTGCCCTCCTTAAGTCTGTAACTTTAATTTTCAACAAAGTGATGGGAGCTGCAGAGGACTCCACTTATGTGATCGACAGAGTCCACAGAGTGTTCCGCCAGGGGCCGGGTGACACAGCACAGCCGAGAGATGTTCTGTGCAGACTGCATTACTACACGGATAAAGAAGCCATAATGAGGAAGGCATGGGTCCATGGAACCGTCTCTTACAAAGGGTCTGAAATCAAGCTTTTTCCTGACATATCAGCCAGAACCCTGTATATGAGGCGTCAGCTCCTCCCTATTCTACAAAAAATTAAAGAGAAAGGAGCATCTTACAGATGGGGACATCCATTTCACCTAATAGTACACCATAATGGAGACCAATATCTGCTGAAGCGGCCGGAGGAGGTGGAGGGTCTCTTCCAATTTCTTAATACACATATGGACAGACCCGCCGGGTTACCCCAAAGAAGAAGAGAACGTGGACGCCGCCGTGCAAGACCTCAGAAGAGTTCCAGGGATCCCAAGCCGGCCGGAGAATCTTCCCAGGAGGAGCCAGATTGAAGACTTGGGTCTGATTGCGGTTTTCTATCTTGTGGTGGGGGGAGCGGGAGATGTGGGAGGATGGCCCCTTATAGGCCGGATGCGAACTTAAATATTGGGTTAATTGCTACTTGAAATGTATTTGTCTCTCTTTTTTTGGGTGGCAGGGAGAGAGGTGGAGAGATTATTATTCCCCCTCTATGCTCTCTTTTATCCATTTGTGTTCCTCCCTCTTCTCTCTTTTTCTCTCCCTCTTCTCTCTCTCTCTTCCCTCTCTTTCTCCTCTCTCTTCTTGCTCCTCCTTTTCTCTCTCGTCCCTTTCTCTCTTTCTTCTCTCTCTCTGCTCCGTCGTTTCTCTTTCGCCCCTTTTTCTCTCTTCCTCGACTCTCTCTCTTCTTTATCTTTTTCTCCCCTTTTCTATCTCATTCGCTCTCCCTTTCACACCCCCTCTCTTTGTCTCTCTCTCCCCCTAAGGGGGTCTCACATGGACCCTTCAATTGATAATGTTGATGGATAGTCTGATAAACGTGTTGTTCTTCTAAGAAATGTGCCTCTCACTGCCCTGTCGTGTAACGGGGGGGTGAGACGTGGGTTTTCAGTTCACTATAATATTGTCATTTCTGCCTCGAGCTTGTTTAGCTTTTGCCCTTGGTCTTCCACGCACCCCAAGGGTAGTTCTCCCATCTGGAGAGCACCAGGTCTCTAAGTTCTTCAGAGACTGCATAGTTTTATTGTGTGAAACTTACTGGCCATTCCTTTAGGCCAGCTGTTACTGTTCATATTTTCTGTCTGCTAATACTTATCGCTTTTTTTTTTTTTTCTCTCTCTCTGCTCTTTCTTCTCTGCTGCTAGTTCTTTTTTCTACCTGATTCTTGATCCCTTCCCCACCCGATCCTTACCCCACTTTCCCGTATCCGGTCAGTGTTTTGTAGGGGGTTCAACACTGTTCCTGACCCAACATGCATAAACCAGGGAACTCGGAGGTGAAGTGTGGGACATTGAATGTGAAAGGTTTACATAGCCCGGGTAAGAGGTCTATCCTGGCAAATATGTTAAAAAAAATGGGGGTCCAAATTGCTTTCTTGCAAGAAACGCATCTGTGCAAACATAAACCGTTTAAATTGACATCACGCTGGTTCCCTGAGGCGTATCATAGCTTCTCGCCGGACCCGAAGTCTCGAGGTACTAGTATTCTTGTCTCGCGCTCCATCCCTTGGGAATTCATGGACTCTCGCAGTGATGACAGGGGACGGCTATTGTTGGTGAAGGGCAGGATCGCTACGCATATTTACACATTAGCTTCTATATACCTCCCCAATGTGGGGCAAATTGATACCCTGGCCGGATTTGTTGAAACTATGGAGGATTTCGTGGAGGGGACACTCATTATGGGGGGGGATTTCAATATCGCTCTAAACCCAGCTCAGGACACCTCCTCGGGGGCCTCTGCACATCCTACATCAGCCCTCCGCAGGCTGCGGTACTTATTACATGAGCAGCAGCTCGTGGACACATGGAGATTGTTGCACCCGACTGACAGAGATTACTCTTTCTATTCAAATGCACATGGTGTATACTCCAGATTGGACTACTTTTTTGTAAAACATAAAGACCTCGAAAGGATCTCCAAAGCCCAGATAGATAGCATAACATTCTCTGACCATGCACTTTGCACTGTGTCTATGGTGCTACAGTCTCCATTTCCACAGCAGTGGCAATGGAGACTGAGCACTTCCCTACTGGAGGACCCTGAAAGCCTTCAGTCAGTACAGAACTCCCTGACTGAATACTTTACGTTAAACGCGGGTGGGGATACATCACCAACGACGGTCTGGGAGGCCCACAAATGTGTTATTCGAGGGGTTCTCATACAGCAAGGGGCAAGAAGAAAGAGGGAAAGGGAACTAGAGGTCAACAGACTGCTAACACAGCTGAGAGATCTGGAGACACAACATAAGCAGATGCCCTCGGGGGAGGTGGGGGGAACCTTATTCAAAGTCCGGGACGAGCTACGGAAACTACTTAACAGCAAGGCAAAAGGGGTCCTTAATAGATGCCGTAGACATTTTTATGAATACGGGAACAAGTGTAGCAAGACATTAGCGAGAGCACTCAGACAACAACAGGCGACAACCTTTATATCAAAAATTTCCCCTACACACCCTCAGGGATCAATATTACATTCTTCGGCAGAAATTGCGGAGACGTTCCAAAAATTCTATGCATCCTTATATAATTTAGAGACACATGACCCCACTTTGTCAAAATCATCTATTAAAAGTAAAATTTCAGAGTACATCAGAGAAGCAAAAATGCCGCGGTTGACAGACTCCGAGATAGCCGCATTGGAAACTCCAATTTCAAATCAAGAGCTGGTGGACGCAATAGGGTCATCCAAATCGGGAAAGGCACCTGGGCCTGATGGACTCCCCCTCGTATACTACAAAAAACTTAAGGAGATTATATCCCCACACCTCCTGTCAGCCTTTAATTCTAGGGCTTCAGAGGGCTCAACTCCCAATGCAGATTCATTGAGAGCACACATCACGGTAATACCTAAGATGGGGAAAGACCCAACACAATGTGCTAGCTATCGCCCGATATCCCTGTTGAATGTGGATACAAAATTATTTGCTAAAATCCTTGCAAGCAGGCTGGCACCTCTGATCTCTCAAATAATCCACCCAGATCAGGCAGGGTTTATGGCGGGTCGTGAGGCACGTGATAACACAGTTAAGGCCATTAATTTGATATATAAAGCTAAAAGTGGGGGTCTACCCTCTATCCTGCTGTCAACTGATGCCGAAAAGGCTTTTGATAGAGTGGATTGGACCTTTATGGAAGCCACGCTCGGGTGTCTGGGGTTGGGAAGTGGAATGATGGGTTGGATCATGTCTTTATACTCGGTACCCTCGGCGAGAGTCCGAGTGAATGGGATTCTGTCGGACCCATTTAAAATATCTAATGGCACCCGTCAGGGATGTCCGCTGTCTCCCTTAATCTTCATCTTGACGCTAGAACCCTTCCTCAGACACGTACGAGCCAACTCAGATATTGCGGGTATTGGGGTGGGCCATGTTACGCACAAAGTAGCTGCATATGCGGACGATCTCCTGTTTTTCGTTTCAGCCCCCAAGATCTCCCTGCCCAATTTAATGAGGGAATTCCGGAGATACTCCAGTTTATCAAATTTCAAGATAAATTTCACGAAATCTGAGGCCCTTAACATAAATCTCTCATCCAAAGAGGTGGAAGAGTTGAAGGGATCGTTTAATTTCCGATGGGCATCCCAATCTCAAAATTACCTGGGGATACGGCTGACTGGGGATCTCGGTCTGCTCTACTCTCAGAATTTCCCGTCTCTGCTGTCTTCCATTAGGCGAGACTGTGACAGATGGGGGAAATCATTATTCTCTTGGTTTGGCAGAAGCCAGATTTACAAAATGAATATCTTACCTAGAATTCTATATCTACTGCAGGCGCTCCCAATCAAAATACCCTCAGGATTTTTCAAATCTCTGGAGTCCATTCAGTCCTCCTTCATTTGGGCAGGTAAATCGGTACAAATAAAAAGAGCTATTTTGCACAGGACCAAGTGTAGGGGGGGGATTGGGCTGCCAGACATGAGAAGGTATCATTTAGCAGGTCATCTAACTAGAATGATTGGTGCAGGAATGGGTCTCAAAAGGCTTGGATACAAATTGAACAGTCCTTTTCCCCAATTCCCCTCAACAAATTGCCATGGGTGCTCTCGGAGGTCCCTGCAAGCTTGAAAACACATCCAACTATCGGGTCAACTGTGAAATACTGTAATACGGGGAAGGTGCAAACAGAAATGTTACCCAGGCAATCGAGCTTGACGCCAATCCTGAGCCATCCTGCCTTTGAGCCAGGCAGAGCGGATCCAGTTTTTCAGTCTTGGGTTCGGGGCGGGGTGAATCGGGTAGAGGACTTTGGAAACCGGGACACCTGGCCGTCGGTAGAGGGATTGGCAGCTAAACAGGATCCCAGCTCACTTGGTCATTGGAGATGCTTGCAACTGGCACACTTTTTCAGTAGCCTTCCAGCCAGTTCCCTCTTTCAGCGACCCAAGACACAGTTTGAACAAATATGTATGGGACCAGGCACGATACGGCATTCTCTTTCGGCAGTATATTCGCTCCTATCTTCGCCCCCGGACCAACAAATCCCCCCTTTTGCTTCACAGTGGGAACGGGATCTGGGAATCCAGCTGACACAAACACAGTGGGAAAGGGTCTTCAGATTGGCGCACACATCCTCCATCAGCTCCAGGTTTCAAGAGGCTAGCTACAAGCTGCTAACCAGATGGTACAGAGTACCTTCGAGGTTACATGCGATGTTCCCAACGGTTGATCCCATGTGCTGGCGGTGTGGCACAGCAGAGGGCAACATTCTACACGTGTTCTGGGAATGTGAGGCGATCCGGCCCTTCTGGAGGGGAGTGTCTGATATCATTTCACGGGTGACGGGTGGAGAGGAGGAATTGGGACCTGCTGCCGCCCTGTTACATCACTGCGGGACTTCTGAAAAAATATACAAAAAATCTCTAAGGAAATTCCTCATCATGGCGGCGAGAGTGTGCATCCCAGAGAGATGGAGGAGCACGGCACCCCCCTCGCTGGTTCAATGGATCAATAAGGTCAATGACCTCATGTATATGGAGGATCTAACTTCATCATTACACAACTCATAAGAGAAATTTTGGGCCACGTGGAGGGAGTGGATGGACTTCCAGCACTCGGAGGACTATGGTGCTCTGGTGGGCAGTGTTGAGGCGGCTGAGGGAACCACAGAAGGTAGTACATAAGCGGATCCCCAGACCCCCCCCACCCCTTGTTACCCTCACCTGGCCCCTCCACCTCCCAGCCCCCCCACCACCCCTTCTTACCCTCACCTGGCCCCTTCACCTCCCAGCCCCCCCCCACCCCTTCTTACCCTCACCTGGCCCTTCCACCTCCCAGCCCTCCCCCCCACCACCCTCCTCCTTTTCCCCAGTTTCTCACTCTTTTCCATTCTTTGTTTTATTTCTCTTGCTTTCTTTCTGGTCTTTTCCTCTTTCGCTTCTTACTATTCTTGGTGAGTTACGTATGTTACCTGTTAAATGTGAATTTATTCTTTGAAAAAGCTAGATGGAACCTTGAATGTCTATACACCTGAAAGGGGGCATTTGCGGGAACATTTTCTGTCACAATGTAAAAATGTAAAGTGTGCCTTATGTCCTATTTTTTGGTGTGTTGAATGTATCTTACAAAGGTCCATTTGATCTTAAGGACTGTTACGTGTACTGTTAAAGGATTACATTTATAAATAAAAGAATTAAAAAAAAAAAAAAGAAATTTGCCACTTTGTAATTACTTCCATTACCTTGATCAGTTTTTGTTAAAACACCCTTGCTGTTAAATCATGCTGATCAGAGGTGCCCTGACCATTCAGAAGCTCTTCTCAGGTCCCTGGCCAAGTTGGATTACACGTAACTGTAATAGAAAAAATGTGGACGGCCATATATCCGAACATATGTCATGACGTCCTGAGCGTACTCATGCATATATCTGGGGCTTCCTATAAATGTAGTCAATAAAGTAACCATATGCCCAATGTCCACCACACTAACACCATTAGCAACAGCATCTTATAAATTATTGCATTTATCCCTCAAAGTTTTTGTTGGTTCAGTCGTATGTACAATAATACGCCACCTTGCAAAGTGTAGTTTGATGGACAATGTTTGATCATTATTTGGTAGGCATAGAAGTCCATAGCTGTTTTTTTTATTGGTTGGCCTAGCAGTGTTGGGATCAGTCTACGTTAGATTAAAGTGATAGCCATCTTGGTCAATCCAAAATAGTATAGGATATTTCAGGGCATCATATGATCTATGAGCTTGTGCAATACGTTGGAGATTTTCGATTCATCTCTGAATAATTATATCTTGGCTTTGAAAGTCCTGTCCAACCATTACAATAACTACTTGTATTTGGCCCTGGACTTTAAAAGTTGACATAAATCCTGCTTCCTCGAGTACAACCATCGTATCAAAGGATGTCATCTGGAAAGATGAATTGTATCTCTTAATACTTTGTAGAAAATGCTTTCACTCAGGAGTTGTTCCTAACATGTATGAGGGAAGTGGTTTGGGAGGCAGACTTAGAGAATAGAGGTGGCAAACTGACTTTGCCATCTGAGCAGCGAATGTTAGGTGATTCCAAGTTAAACTTATTTGTTTGACAATATTTGGATATTACATCCATTTTACCTATTCTGACTTTCAGATGTGACCCATAGTCCTGAATTGGGTAGTAGTGAAACACTTCCAAACTCCAATCAGCCTGCCTATGTCTTTACATAAGTTGCATATGTCGTATGCAGTCATGTTGACAACGTTCATTCTTTTGCTCAGATGTTTCCGCATCCCCTGATTCATCCTATCTCATCCATTGCTCCTGAAGACGACGTTCCCATTGCTCAGATGTTTCAGCTGCTTTTGATTCAGCCTGTCTCATCTGTTTCCCTTCAAGCCGGGACTTGTGTTCAGTGTCGGACTGGCTACCGGAGGAACCTTCCGTAATACCAGTCCTGGATGCAGTTACCTGCATTGAACTCAGTTGCTCTCACCTGAGCTCCGGAGTGCAGCCTGGACTTAACTCAGGGTTTGCAGACTGAATCGCAAGCGCCGACTGATTCCCCGGCAATTGCGGTTCAGTTCATGACAGCTGCGGACATGCCGGGCTGAACTCCGAAGCTGTCACCTAAGCTACGGAGTTCAGCCCGGCCCGTGCGCACTGTCATGAACTGAACCACAATCGCTGGGGAATCAGTCTGCACTCGCGGTTCAGTCCTGCAAACCCTGAGTTCAGTCCAGGCTGCACTCCGGAGCTCACGTGAGAGCTCTGGAGTTCAATGCAGGTAACTGCATCCAGGCCTGGCATTACTAGTGGTTCCTCTGGTAGCCAGTTCGACACTGCTCGCGTTGTTCACTTGTTTCAGCTGTTTGAGACCGTTTTGCTTTCTTATCTTTTGGTTTAACTTGCCCAATAGATGGTCATTTTTGGGCGGCATTTTAAAAAACAGTTCTTAGTATTATGACACTTAGTAATTACCTCACACTGACGGGAAATCTAATAGGTGAATCTATTTATATAAAGCAGAAAATGTGTGCTTAAGGATATCAAATCTCAGTTATGAAAACTACCTCACAGTAACACTATTCTAGTTGTTCATAGCAACCAATCAAAGCTCAGCTTTCCCTTTACCTCAGAGCTACAATGTGGAAAGCTGCACTCTGGTTGCTTTAGGTAACCTGCTGATCTTACTGTGAGTCAAATCTCATATATAAGGCACCAATTACTTGTGCATTAGTTGTTGACAGCTGTTGCTAAATATTATAGACTTCGGAGCGATTTTTCATTTTTCCCCACCTTACCAACTACTGTATATGGTTGCTGCTCCTTAAAGAGCGACTCTTTGGGTATCATCTCTTTAATTCTTTAAGACCCTTTAGGCAAAAACTGTGGTTTTGCATTCAAGATAGAGACACCCATTTTCTCCCTTATTTCTATAGTGCCTAAATTAAGGGGACCAAAACTAGTGAAAGGGGGGATTTTGAGTTTTAATGTTGGCAGTATTTTTAGTCTGGTGTTAAAGATGGGTCATGCAAAATTTCACTCAAATTGGGTGAAAATGGTGGTTTTGTATTCAACAGGTTACCACGCACAAATTTTCTGCTTTATATATAGATAGCTTGATCTACTTAGAAAGGGCTAATAAACAATTCAAGTTGATCACAGTTAACCTCTTCACGACTCATGACGTACTGGGTACGTCATGGATCGAGTCAGGTTAATCCCCGCCGGCTGCCGCGAGCAGCTGGCAGTGATTTCTGCACATGGTAGCTGATTTGAACAGCTGACATGTGCAGCTATCAGGCATGAGTAGATTTGCTATCCACTTGTGCCTGTTAACCCCTTGCATCTCGCTGTCAAAATGTGACAGTGAGATGAAACAGCGTGCCACAGTAACCATTCACTTACCCCGCACCATCGGAAGTCACGTGATGTGATCACGTGGATCCGATGGTTGTCATGGTAGCATAGGGACATGTGATGACTCCTGTAGCTATCATGAGTCACTTCCTCTTACAGCAAGCAGAGCAGCGGATGTAAGAGGAGAGCAGCTTTTGTGCAGATCAAAGCAATGCTGCTCTAATCTACAGAAATGCACAGGCAATCAGACTACTGATCCTTATAGTCCTCTAGGGGGACTAGTAAAATCAAAAAAGTAAAAAAAAGTTTAAAAAAACTCAAAAAACCTAAAAGTTCAAATCACCCCCCATTCACCCCATTGAAAATGTAACGATTAAAAAAATTAAAAATATACACATATTTGGTATCATCGCATTCAGAAATGCCCTATCTATCAAACTATAAAATTAATCAGATTGGTAAACGGCATAGCGGCAAAAACAATCTAAACGCCAAAATTAAGTTTTTTGGTCGCCGCATAGTTTGTGCAAGAAGCGATAACAGGCGCTCAAAACGGCGCTTCTGTGCAAAAATGGTACTGTTCAAAACATCAGCTCGAGATGCAAAAAATAAGCTGTCACTGAGCTATAGATCCAAAAAAAATTGACAGAAAAATAAAAAAGTTATGGCTCTCGGAAGAAGGGGAAAAAAAAAAACAAAAACGGAAAATCGCCTGAGGTGGAGGGGTTAAACAAAGTGAATGACTTCTTCTGGGGAGAGCCTAAACCCAGTGTGATTACTGGGACCAATATCAATCCTAAGAACTTTAGCTCTGGTAGAGCTCCATGTGGATAAAGCAGTGGGCAATCATCTGCACAGTGGCTCCATTCATTCTTAATGGGATGTCCGTAGATAGCCAAGTGCTTCACTTGGCTAGTCTTTGGCAGTGACCACATGATTCACAATCACTTTAATCTTGTTTGACACATGAAGAAATAGAGCTGTTATGTGGTACAGTATCAAAGGCCTTTGCAAAGTCCAGATAAGTCATATTTCACCATAAACCAGCAACGAACAGGTTCTCCCCATAAAATTTTAAATGGAGGATTGAAAATAATTATCTGAAAAGTTGTCCAAAGCCAATGACCACCTGTGGAAAGACCTGGAATCAGCAGGTACAATAAATAATGCACTCAACCTCTATGATCTGTATGCACGTTCACTACGCAAGACTCCATTGCTGAACATGTTCAAGTGTGTTTAAAGTTTACTCAACAACATTTAGACAAGTTTGTGAAATAGTGGGAGAATATAGTCTGGTCAGATGAGACCAAACTTGAACTCTTTGGGTGCAATAATACACTCCAAGTTTGGAGGCCAAAAGGCACTGCATATCACCCCCAAAACACCATACCAACAGTGAAGATTGAATGTAGGAACATCATGGTGTGGGGCTGTTTTTTCAGCATACACTGGCAAACGTCATTTAAGGAAGGATAAATGGACAATTGTACCAAGACATTCTTAATAAAATGATGCTGCCATCTAACAGGATGATTAAGATAAATGAGGGTGGACATTTCAGCAAGACAATGATCCCAAACTCACAGCCAAGTAAACTCTCAATTAGTTTCAGAGAAACTAAAGCTGCTAGAATGGGCCAGCCAATCACCTGACCTGAATCCAATAGAAAATGTATGGAAGGAACCAAAGCTCAGAGTTCATAAAAGAAGCCCACAGGATCTTCAGGGTTTAAAGAGTTTCTGTGAAAGAAAGGACTAAAAATCACACCTGAGCAATGCATGCCACTAGTTTCTCCATACAGGAGGTGTCTTGAAGCTGTCAACACCAGCAAAGGCTTTTGAACAAAATATCAAATAAATTTGAGCAAGCGGGTTCAATACTTTTTCCTTGTGTCATTTCTCATTATTACATGTCACAAAATGTATGGCCATCTATGGTTTTATTTCATTGCCTGTGTGGTTTGGATGGGTTGTTGCTAATATTTGGTGAGAACTTCATGTCAATAGCAACTTTATAAATGTGTTTACTTAGATAATGGCCTTACAGGGTTAAAACAATATCTCTCAGACTTCATAACTTGGGTGAGCCTAATGTTATATCTATAGTAAACCAGTACATTCACATCTTCCCAGGTTGGGTTCTTAGCAACTTTACATTAGAGGAGAACTTATCCTAAATTTAAAAAATGGTTAGTTTTTGCTCTATTCCCAGTGCTCATCAGATCTTTTTTTTTATATATATTTTGCATCTTGTTCCAGAGATATGCACATTTTTATGATATTTTACAAGTGGTTGTGGCTCATAGGTTAATAGCGGACTGGAAAAAAACAACAAAAAAACCCAGAATACTCAGGGGAGGAGAAGAAATAAAATAAGAGCAGAATCGGACACTTTGGACTTGGGGACAGGTCCTTTTTAAGCTAAACAAATATTAAAAAGGGTGGTCTGGTCCAGAATTAAGACATAAGGTAAATGGAGGGAAAACATATAACAAAAAACAAAGCATTGTTTGCCTGTTAAAATCCCCACATCTCTGTCTTTGCAGTATGGGTGTTCGTAAACCATTTTTGTTTACTTGGCTGCAGTTCCGACCACGACCCATGTGCAGGCAGAAGTCTTAATGTATGTAGATTCCTTCACAAATGAGTGCTTATAAGTTTAGCAGCTAATGAGCATTCTCAAAGTGAAGGCATATGGTGTCAGTATGGGCAAATCATGAATATCATGAACATCCGTTCCTGGAGTTTTGCATATATATCAATTGGTTTGCGTCAATTAATTCAATCACAGAGGCTGGTGAATAGTTTCTGGAAATTGCTGACTGATCTCAGAATAGACTATAGACAGGAAATGTTTCATAATAATGAGAAACATATCCATAGATGCCTACCATATAGATCAAGTTTCAGAAGGCCTGACCTTTCCAGAACGCACAGATGCCTGCTTCCTGTTGGGAGCAGAACAGAAGCCAAAACACATGGCTAATTATTATTTCAATCCATACATGCAGAAATTTATTTATAGATGTCATTTTTGGCCTACACATTGTTGATGGAAGCCCCAGAAATCATCTGTAGAAGGTCTATTTTTTGGGTTTGTGTAAATAAAACTCCCCAAGCTTCTATGGAGAGCATCTGGGCTCCGTAATGTTTGTTTATCATCGGTCTCACGTTGTGGTGTTTGACATCTAGTAGGCATTATATAATGCAGAGGTTTTGGCACCAAACTAGGGAATATTTTATCCCACTAGCTCTGCTCGGAAAATCATTAAACTTTTGGTATTTTTTCTCTTAGGCCAGGCAAGGGATATCAGGACTGTAAAGAATTGTGAACTTTTATTTTTCTGTTTTAGGAATCAAATCTCTCTGAAAAATTTTATATAACTAAATCCACCTTTATTGAAATTGTTTCTAAAGGTTAAATGTATTTCATTGAACAAGTGATAGAACAGTAGTGCTCTAACCCATGGGACTGTTCCTCTTGTTCCATAATATAAACTAAAAAGAACTTCTTACCTAAAGGTGGTTCTACCTAGCATTCGAAACGCATCTCCGATTTTTCCCACACGTTTGCCTCATATGTTTTTAATGCTTGGAATAGAATAAAGAACAATTTGTTTTCAACATCCTGGAGCTGGAACCTTTTTCTTCATTTCAAGACTTCTGTCTTGGGTTGGTCAGGACATGTTTCCGTGCACATTGGATGATGAGTCGGTGGTGGTGAGCTGACAAAAATTCTATATCGCACGGCAAAGCTGTGGAAAGATAAGGCGCAATAGGGTCTTACCCGGTATGACAAAGGGTGGTGAATGTCAAGAGAAACACTCACCTGGTGGGGTTGTGACAGTCACAACTCCTTTGAAAGCATGTAGATAACGTGGATGGCAGCGGTCCCGCAGCAAGGAGTAGTTCAAATCAGCAGGAGAAATGCAGGATTAGAATACCGCGCCAAACCACAAGAGTCCAGGTGAAGATAGTAAAACTCTTTTCTTTATTTTCACAGGTCTACGCGTTTCAAGGACATATCCGTCCTCTTCCTCAGGACAAATGTGCAGAGAATACTAAGATAGTATTCTCTGCACATTTGTTCTGAGGAAGAGGACGGATATGTCCTTGAAACGCGTAGACCTGTGAAAATAAAGAAAAGAGTTTTACTATCTTCACCTGGACTCTTGTGGTTTGGCGCGATATTCTAATCCTGCATTTCTCCTGCTGATTTGAAAAATTCTATATCAACTGTTATGTGCATATCCATATAGCAAGATACCCATTCTTCAAAGATTACACCAGGGTACAATGCTTTGAAAAATCACATTTTTGTACATAGATTTAACGCCAGTATTAATAACTTCTACCAAGATAGCAAGAGCTGTGGCGGGATACGGCATGGCAACATCAACAACTGGAGTAAGACTTGTGACAAGGTGAACGGAGATGCATAGCACTTTACAGACACTTGATTCTTTAAGGGATGTTTGCCTCTTAATCAATCAGATGCGTCTGACTTCAACACCCCCTTCTCATCTAGATCATAATTAACAACGCCAGCTTTGATGAATTGGGGCATTGTGTATATCAACTGAATATCTTCCCGGCCCTCCAGTCCCCATATGTGTGAAGAATTGTCCAACAAGAATAAACCATAGCCAGGCAGCTATAGTCTCCAGTCTGAAAATGCATGGACAATGAATATTGAAATCTGACATAACTAATACTTTTTGACTCCAGTGCCTGCCAAATGGAGATAGTGAAAAATATCCTCTATCTAAATTAGATTGTAATCAAAATCTATCATTTATCCAATGTTACTTAGAGCAGCTTAAAGGTAGCTATCATTAGAAAATGACCAATTGTTTAAAAGTTTTTTTGTTAAATGGGGTTTTTTTGGGCATTGTTTTCTTTTTTTCATATCGCAGTCTGTATTAATAATAATAATGTAGTTTGTTTGTTTTTTTGTTTGTTTTTTAAATCTTGCATTTTTCACACCTGGTAGTTGGGTGTTCTTTTTAGACTCTAACTTTCTGTTGTTTCAGGAAACAACACATGTACATAGCCACAATAAATAGACCTTGATCCTATATTTTATTTTGAAGGATGCGATGAGCATGTGTAAAGATCAAAGGGAGGGGGAGCGGGTTCAGCTGAGATATCACATATAGTAATTGGTGGATCCTGTGTTATCAGCTGTGTACTGGGTGCATTTCAATAAATTAGAATAATATCAAAAAGTTAATTTATTTTAGTAATTCAATACAAAAAGGGAAACATATATTATACAGAGTCATTGCAAACAGAGTGATCAATTTCAAGTGTTTATTACTGTTAATGTTCATGATTATGGCTTACAGTCAATGAAAACCCAAAAGTCATTATCTCAGAAAATTAGAATAATTACCACAAAACACCTGCAAAGGCTTTCTAAGCATTTAAAATGGTCCCGTAGTCTGGTTCAGTAGGCTACACAATCATGGGGAAGATGACAGATGTCCAGAAGGCAGTCATTGACACACTCCACAAGGAGGGTAAGCCACAAAAGATCATTGCTAAAGAAGCTTACTGTTCACAGAGTGCTGTATCCAAGCATATTAATGGAAAGTTGAGTGGAAGCTAAAAGTGTGGTAGAAAAAGGTGCACAAGCAACTGAGATAACCATAGCCTTGATAGGATTGTTAAGAAAAGGCCATTCAAAAATTGGGGGGAGATTCCCAAGGAGTGGACTGCTGCTGGAGTCAGTGCTTCAAGAACCACCACACACAGACGTATCCAGGACATGGGCTACAAGTGTCACATTCCTTGTCTCAAGCCACTCATGACCAACAGACAACGCCAGAAGCATCTTACCTGGGCCAAGGAGAAAAAGAACTGGACTGTTTCTCACTGGTCCAAGGTGTTGTTTGTAGATGAAAATAAATTTTGCATTTCATTTGGAAATCAAGGTCCCAGAGTCTGGAGGAAGAGTGGAGAGGCCACAATCCAAGCTGCTTGAGGTCTAGTGTGAAGTCTCCACAATCAGTGATGGTTTGGGGAGCCATGTCATCTGTTGGTGTAGATCCACTGTGTTTTATCAAGACCAAAGTCAGCGCAGCCGTCTACTAAGAAATTTTAGAGCACTTCATGCTTCCCTCTGCCGACAGGCTTTTTGGAGATGGAAATTTCATTTTCCAGCAGGATTTGGCACCTGCCCACACTGCCAAAAGTACCAATACCTGGTTTACTAACCAAAGTATCATTGTGCTTGATTGGCCAGCAAACTCACCTGACATGACTCGCCTCTTGGTATTGCCAAGAGGAAGATGAGAGACACCAGACCAAACAATGCAGACGAGCTGAAAGCTGCTATCAAAGCAACCTGGGCTTCCATAGCAGCTCAGCAGTGCCACATCTGATCGCCTCCATTCCACGCCGCATTGATGCAGTAATTCATACAAAAGGAGCCCCGACCAAGTATTGAAGCATTTACTGTACAAACATTTCAGTAGGCGCCAACATTTCTGTGTTTAAAATATTTTTTTCAGTTGGTCTTATATAATATTCTAATTTTCTGAGATAATGACTTTGGGTTTTCATTGGCTGTAAGCCATAATCATCAACGTTAATAGAAATAAACACTTGAAATAGATCCCTCTGTGTGTAATGACTCTATATAATGTTTCCCTTTTTGTATTGAATTATTGAAATAAATTAACTTTTTGATTATATTCTAATTTATTGAGATGCACTTGTAGTTGTAATAATGTTTTTTATACCGGCTATTCTTTCCCCCATTTCAAGCCCTTTCTTGTACAGGTGACTGGCAGATGCCTGTTCACACATGGGTACCTTGTCAACAAATGGTAATTCAATTTTTCTTAATCAGTGGTAAACAAGTGCTAGTCCTTCACTTGCTTCATGTTTCCACAGAAACCTACGCTCGATCTAAATATATATATATATATATATATATATATATATATATATATATATATATAAAAAGACTTCTTAAAGCAGAACAGTCATCAGATTTCACAGTCCAAACAGTGTACATTACCTAACAGTTCTCAGTCCTGATGAGGCTGGTATACTTACTTTAATAATCCACTGCAATTAGTTGGATGGAAATCTTTGAAAATTGATTTTATTGTATTATATCATTATTGAGACATGGTTTGTCAAAGTAAGTCCACCAGCATTATCAGTTCTAATAAATCTATTAAAGGGCTCATGCGCACGTTGCGTAATTGCATGCATTTACGCTGCGTATTGCACTGCAGCATAAATGCATGCGTCCTGCGTCCCCTGCATAATCTATGTAGATTGTGCATGATACGTGTGCACGATGCTGCACAATATGAACGCAGCGATTTGGATGCCAAAATTTTGACCCAAATCCGTGCATTGATAAAATGAGCATGTCAATTATTCCGTGTGCTATGGATGCAGCTCCCACTCTTTCTATGATGGGGGTAGCAGCCATAGCACATGAAATCGTTTTTTTTCTACAAAAAACCTGCATCCATTATGCAGTGTTTCAGCAGCGATTTGAAGCGCACATGTGCTGTCAAATCGCTGCAGAATATTCAGCAGTTATGTGCTCATGAGCCCTAATACTGCATGCAGTTTGCATTTTGAAATCTGTTGAGATCTGTCTTAAAATCATTATTGTTGACAAAGTTATTAATTAAGGCTGGAAGGGTTCCTGTCATCAGGATTTTTGATTATGTAAAGGCGCTTTAATGCTGATTATATCCTTACCTTTCTTATAGTAATCTGTCTTGCTGTTTTGCAGAAATTCATAGTTGAAATGTAAAGCTAATTAGTTACAAGTGCCCTCAGTGGGCGCTGAACTTACAGCTCTCCTGCCTCTGTCCATATTCCCCGCTCGCTGCCCTCCTGTCTATGACTGATAGGTCCCTGCCACAAGAGTGACGTAGCGGCAGGAGTCAGGCGAGGGGTGGAATAGAGAGAGGCAGGAGAACTGTAAGTGCAGCGCCCACTCTCGGCACCTTTATATAAATGCCCTTAGTTTGGTTATAGAGTCCTTATGACAGGTTCTCTTGAGTGAAAAATAAGCCTTTTTTCACAATACAGAAATGTTTTGTATATAAAATATAGTACTATCTATCATGTAATAGATATATGGATGTATCTATTAATATGAATGATGAACAGCTGGCCTTCATCCATGACCACCCCTGAACATGATACTATCAATGTACCTGTCAGGCAGATAATTATTTGTCAAGGCTTTGTTTCAACACCGGGAATAAAACCATTAAAAGTGTTGTTTTTCCTCATACTCGTCATGATTGATTCTGGAAATAATCCTATGGAAGGAAGGGAATATGCTGCGCTATCTTGGTGTAGCAGTTTTATAAAGAGGGTATTGCTGTAATGTCACACTCCCCTTTCAGTGGACAAGTAAAGCATGTAGAAAGGCATGTAGCAGGTCCCAACCTGACAAGCGGCAGCTGATCTGACTTGCTGAACAGAAATCCTCCAGTGAATGCCGAACAGAAAACAAATGCAAGTAGTGGCGTCGGTATTCGCGCCCCTTGTGGCTTGTCATCAGTGCACGATATAGAAGGGATTGATCCCAATGATAGTAAGAATAGAGATTTATTAAAATAACTAATAAAATTATTAAAAAGTACAATGCGTTTCGACTATTACCGCCTTCATCATGTACACGCCACCAATGAATGCGAGTCCTGGTAGGAGAAGGGGAATGCATGTAATGAAGACCAGCTGGTCAGCGTTAGACACGGTCCATGGATTCAATAGGAAGAAGATGAAGATATGGGTAAGGATCCTGTTTGATCCGAAACGCGTCATCTGCTCTCCTTTTAACAAGTCTGATCCATGGAATTTTAAATATGTTAAATAAAGCTTCAAATTTTATCTTTTGAGATTGCTGGATATTTCTATTGAATTTATGGTTCATAGAATAACATTGGGCCAAGTGCTATTCAATAAAACATCGGGAAGCACTTGCCCAAGTTATACACTGGCTATACGCCAGTGTGAGTGCACCCGTAATCCTATCAAACCATTACAATAGTAATTGCAAACAAACAAGCAAACAGACAGACAGACCCTGCATCTCACTGCAGACGTGCCTAAATCACCTAACTGTAGAAACACGTAGCCAGCCAAGTTCATGACATTTAGCTAATTAAATCATCAGGAGTAAACTCACTTCTCATAACTGCCCAGGAGCATTTCATACTAAATGACCCGAGAAGATGTAATGAGATTTTGATGACTACCAAGTCCATGCAATGAATCACGACATGGCAAAGGATAAACTCTGGGCGTATGAAGGATGACCCACAAAAGACGTCCACACACTACTGCAACAGCAGAATCATACATCGTGCTGCTTGGAAAACACAAAAGCATATTACTACCTTAATTGGATACAGAAAAGGCAAAAGAATTTTTAATAAACGTTGGATAGAAGACCTAAAAGTGTTGTGTAATAACTTTTCTCATGGTCTGTTTTAAAGGCTTATTCTGAGAACTGAACACTGTAACAAGCTGTTCAACTGTGTGATCATCACAGGGCCAGGAACAGAATATAAAAGGAATGACACAACCAATTTTTGTATTTGATTAAAAAATTAATGCCCACATACTGATTATAGCGGGTACAGCTGGGTCCGAGTTGTGGAGTTTAAATGTTCAATCATTTTGCTCCCATGGGAGATGGGATTTGTGACCAGATCATACTCTAAGGTACCAACTAAAAGTAGATGCACTCTCAGCTAAACCAAGAATGCATATTTTTGTGAAGTGCGAGAGATATCTTGTTTGGCAGACAATTTATAATGCTTATAGCCATCTTAAAGGGGTCGTTCAGGCTAGGGTGCTCTATGTGATTACAGGTTTATATATCTTAACACTGCGCACACACACACACGTATGTTCAGGATTCTATGGTACCAGTGTGTGACCTTAAAGCGCACCAATCACCAGGATTTTCATATTTTACCTAAAGCTAGTGCTATACTGGCACTATCAGGCTGATCTTATACATACTTTTAGTGGTTAGCTCAGATGTATTGGTTTTGAAATTCAAGAAAGTAAAGTTTTTAAAATCAGCTGCTTTTTGAGTGACATCAGCTGAGGATCAGATAATATCTGTGGGGTATGCATAGTTATCCCCTCCTCCTGCCTGTTAGAATTATCATAAGTATTATACAATCGACCTAGCAGGACCTGTGTGAGGTCATACCCATGTGACCAGAATGGGCGGGGCCTCAGCCACCAAAGCTGATATCAGGAAGCAACATTTTTCAGTTGGATGAGGCCCTGCCCCTTCTGGTCACATGCTTATGACCTCACCACAGGTCCTGCTAGGTCGATTGTATAATACTTATGTTAATTCTAACAGAGGGAGGGGATAACTAAGAATACCGCCAGATATTATCTGCTCCTCAGCTGCTGTCACTCAAGAAGCTGCCGATTTTATAAACTTTACTTTCTTGGATTTCAAAACCTTTACAGTACATCCGAACTGTCCACTAAAAGTATGTAGAGAATCAGCCTGAGAGTGCCAGTATAGCATTGGCTTTATCTTATAGACAAAAATCCTAGTGATTGGTTCCCTTTAAGTATGCAGTTTATATACTTATGGTCACGTGCGCAGTCTTGCTCAATACAAACAAATTGAGTGAGGCTGGACACGTCTAGTTGAAATGTGGTTGGAAGTGAGCAAATCTCCCCAGAGAATACTGACTATGTGCAGTGTGCACACTGTGAGGATTCACAAGTCTGCAGTCCCATAGAGTAACTGCAGACTTGTACCGCAAGGTAGGACAACTTGTTTAAAGTTATGTTCACACTCGGTTTATTCACAGGTCTTTTTGAGTGAAAACAATCAAATTATCCTCCTCAATAAAGTGCTTCAAAACTCTTGGAAAACTTAGAATTCATTTCTATGGCAAATCCACTTTGCTTTTCATATGAGAAGTTTTTTTTTTCTTGAAGAGGTTTTAAAAAAAAACCTGGGGTAAAAAAGAAAGTGCATGTCACTTCTCTGAAGTAAATCCATGGCTTTGATTGTCTGAAAAAAATCTCAATGTGGACATAGTCCTAGTGCAAAATACTGTAATAGATCATGCTTCACTGATAATCTTGGTATTCTCAATGAAGTACTGTTCACATCCTGTTCACATATGCCACTGTCAGGAGGGATACTTACTAAGCCATCTGTCCAGCGTAGGGACTCACTGTAAAGAAATCTACGTATACTGCATGGTACATGTTCTTTGCAGTGATAGTGCGCTGCACTTTCCTATACAGTTAAACAAACAGTATGCCGATGCATACCAGCCAGGTGGGGTTTGAAGGAACCCACTTTTGGCGTCTGGTGGTGAGTGACCTATGGGTACATTATAGTACACTGTAACAGTGTACTATAATATAATGCACTTACTTTATAGAAAACAGTATGGCAGGAAAAGCTCCAGACATATACTGAAAGGTAAGTACATAGGTGCAATGAACATCTAGCCTAACAAAAATGGGATTGTCTAGAACAGAGAATTGCTTTTTAAGTCGTCTGTCTTATTGTAGCAATAAAAAACTCCATTCCTGGTTTAAAAAAAAGTTGCACATTTTTGCAGAAGCCATATATTGTATGCACAAAAATGTTGTGACTTTTTGTGATTTTTCACTTACTCCACCACTTTTCTACTACTATCGCTGCCCGACAGATTTACATTAGAGTTGAGTGAGTACCTAACTATTTGTACTCGCTATACTCATAACGAGTATTGTCTAATACTCGCGTATTCGTTCTGAATAGTGTGTGCAGTGCAAGTCAATGGGGAAAAACTCGCAATGTAATGAGTAACCTGAATGCCATACTTTTCATGCGAGTAGCGAATAGTGTGTAATACCGGTTACTCGTTACTTTACGAGTTTTTCCCCACTGACTTGCATTACACATGCTATTTGGAATGAATAAGCGTGCATTAGACAGTACTCGTTATGAGTTTACCGAGTACGAATAGTTAGGTACTCGCTCAAATCTAATTTACATCAGTTCAGATCTGACCGAAACTCTAAAGGCAGAATTTAAAGTCTACTCAAAAGTACTCTCGTATCACGGTTGATGGATGTCAATAGACAGAAACATCGGTGGGTTCCCATCATTTATTACTGGTGCCATACTGTGACAATCACTCCACACTAAGATCCAAGTCGAGATGAAATAGTTCTCCCTTGTAGACCCTCTGATATGGATATACTATTATATTTGTAGAGGGAGATTCCGCTTTCTTGGACTTCTCATGACATAGTAACTCCCACACTGGCAGATGATAATTACATAAGAAAACTAGAGGACATTTTATAGTACAGCTAACAGCACAGCTCTGTTTGGCCCCATACACAGATCTGAAAACAACCAACACAGACATAAGATATTGACCAGTGGAGCACTGAAAAAAAAATAGTACACAGATGACATGTTGCATCCCAGTGCTATTTAATGGGTAGGGAAAACCTGGAATATTTTTTTCTTTCATACAAAAAACTGACACCACAAATAGTAAAACAGGACAACTTGAACAAAAATTGTATGACAGACAGTTAAAAAACACTGATCAAAATTGATTCGCAATTCCGTTGATTTTTTAAAAATAGTATGTGATGAAAGCATAACGGTTGAATGGTTGAAATCTTCATTTTTCTAACAACATCTTGAGAGAACTAGTGGGATAAGATGCTGTAAACATTTGTCCCTTCCTTCTTTCCTATGTTTCGGTGCGTTCTTCATTGAAGATTTGCCCCTAAAGTCATTGCCCCTAAGTTAAAGAAAGCCAAGTGACTCCTTTATGGCTCATTCAGACATCATTAATTTTTCTTGTATAAGAAAGAGTTTCATCAGTTTTCATGATCAGAGTGTCAACAACATTTGGCCATTGTGTTGGTTTTTACCATCAGTTTGGTCAGAATTTTATAAATTTTTTTATGAAAAAAAAGGATGGATTTTTGTCAAGCTTCTCTTATCAAAACAGTCCGTGGAAAAAAGGTAGGCACATGGATTGCATCTAAGTGCTGTCTGATTTTTTTTCTTGCTCCCATAAAAGTACATTGGTGAGATTGATCCAAGATTTGAGATTTTTGGGAGGAACACTTGGTTGGCAAAAATACATGGAGTTGTGAGCAGCCCCAAAGATGATATAGGAAGAGATTCACTAGAAAGAGGCCATGCAATTTTGCCTTTTCTGTAGCACTTTGACATGCTAAATAATATCTTGCTCTCTCAGACTAGGTGTCCCAGACGTTTCGTAGACGACTTCTCTAGATAATCTTGAACACCATCATTTGAGTCCTGTGACAAATGGGTTTTGCCATCAGAAGGGATCATTGATCCAGTTTTTTCCAGTGTCCATACCATCTTCTGAACAGCTCTATTTGAGGGTACATCAAGAACACCATATTTCTTCTTAAAATTAACTCTGACTTTACCTACACGAATTAGTGACCCAATTCATTTGCCCTATGAAGACACACTTCTCATACTAATGAGCTGTGTGACAAAGTGAAAGGGTACCAGGGTCTGCAAATAGAGGATTAATGTCATGGAATCTGTCCAGCACCTACCACATGGCTCTGACGCAGGGGATCCTGGCTTGTTCAAAACTCCATATACTGAGGAGCACATTGCACCTTGTTTTGTTGAAATTGCTTTGTCCTAGCAAGAGTTATAACAGAATATTATGCAGAATGTTCACAGCCTATTTCCAGTGAATCTTCCTGTAGATACGAGATATATCTCTGAAAAACACAGATAGAACTCGTACGAGAAAAACTAAAGTCTGAATGAGGCCTTCTGTAAGAAGACTGTAAAGGGGTAATACCTCGAAACACCGTGTCTGCAAATTGAGATTCTGGTTTGGCTTATATCCCAAGTCATATGACAAGGCTTGTTAAATGGTCGATATTAACTTTTAGGATTCCTACTTCCAATATGGGGCACTTGAGTTCACATCCTCTTCCTCTCTGAAGAAGCAATTTGCATATTTCATTTCCCAGAGGAGCCTGCAAGGAGTTTGTCTCTTCCTACTGGCATGGCAGACCTGACAAGTCACTTTCTACAAGGAGAAACTATACCTTTTAGATCCCAGAACAAAACTTTGACATTTTCAGCTCGATATCATGGTCAAATGAGCATATAAAAATTTTTCATTCATACTGTCTGTATTTTATGTCTATGTGACATCCATGTGGCATCCATATTTATACATCATCAGTTTAAGGGGAACCTGTCCGGTGCCAGAACCACGAGCAGTTCTGGGTACATATTGCCAATTCCTGCCTAACCGTCCCTGTATACACTTGCATTGATAAAGAGATCTTTAGAAAAAGTATTTCTAAAGATCTTTTATTCTATGCTAATGAGCAAGGGGACAAGTCCCCTTGGGGTTAGTTTCCCTTGCTAGTTGGCTCCATTAGCATGTTAGTACAATGGAGATAGTACAATGTCCCGTGGGCCCCTGTGGGAGTGCTAACATGCTAATGAATGTGCAGCATCACAGGATTATCTCACTCACCTCTCAGCCGCCATCGCGTCCGACAGGGGATTTCGGCTCAGTGTGCATGACCCAGGAGTTTGGGTCATGCACACTATGAAGCCGGGTGTAAGCGTCCTGGCTTCTAACTGAAGTAGTGCGCATGACTGAGACTCTAGCGTCATGTGCACTGATCCGAAATTCAGCATTGGACGCGATGACGGCAGAGAGGTGAGTGAGATCATCCTGTTATGCTGCGTAGTCATTAGCATGTTAGCACGCCCACAGGGGCCCACAGGGGTGTACTAACATGTTAATGGAGCTGTGAGATAGTGGGTCCATTGATATGTGACGGACGGTACGTATCTCCCAGAATGCGTACAGAAACATATTAGAGCCCTAGATAGTGGTCAGTCCTGTAACCTCCAGGCCGGGTTATGCAGGTGGCTCATGTCCACAGTTCTCATTTAAAAGCTCTTTGTAAAGGCCTGGGTGTGGCAGAGTTGCTTTGTAAGCTGCAGAGCAAGAAGCTGAGAGGAGTTCAGACCCGTGTGGTGTGATAACACAGGTCTGTGGGGCTCCCTGAAAAGCAGTACGGGGTACAGTAAGACCGCCTTCTAAGGCAGCGGGTACCTGTGTGACGTGGTAACCTATGGACTGTATATAGCCTGGATGTATCCTGAAGGACGTATTTTCCTGTGCAACAGCGGTAAATAAACTTATGTTGATTGGACTTTCTGGGTCACTGCCTCTTTGTCGTCCTGGGGGACCCCCACCCCGCTACATTATGGTGGAGAATGCGGGCATGAGACTTGAGGCATACCCCACCGCTGCATGTCAATAATCAAGCCTGCTACGCTACAGTATAAACCCGCTGACAACATGGAGGAGCTTCTGCGGCAGCTGGTAGTCACTCAGCAGAAACAACAGGAGCAACTGGGTCTGTTCCAGCAGCAACTGAGTCTGTTCCAACAGCACCACCAGGAATCCCAGCAGCAGCACCAGGAATCCCAGCGGCATCATCAGGAAACCCAGCGACAACAACAGGAGGCGAACACATTTCTACAGCAGCAGGTTGCGACCCTGCGTGAGACAGCGCCAGCAACTGCCTCCGACCAACGGGTACCCCGGGACAGGGTTCGCTCTGCCCTACGGAAGCTAAGCCCGGAGGATGACGTGGAGGTCTTCCTTACGGTATTTGAGCGCACAGCAGAGCGGGAAAAACTGCCGGCGGATCAGTGGGCGGAAGTGGTGGCTCCGTTCCTGATTGGGGACGCCCAGAAAGCCTGCTTTGACCTCAGCCGGGAGGATGCCTTGGACTACGAGAAACTGAAAGGTGAGATCCTTGCCCGTCTGGGGGTCAATACCTACGTGCGGGCTCAGCGGGTATTTGCCTGGACCTATGTGGAGACCTGTCCGGCCAGGTCTCAGGCATATGACCTACTTCAATTGGTAAAAAAGTGGCTGCAGCCGGAGATGTTGTCTCCAGCCCAGATGGTGGAACGGGTGGTGGTCGACCGGTTGGTGCGGACTCTGCCGGTCGCTATACAACGCTGGGTGGGGCAAGGGGACCCGGGTAACCTGGACCAGGTGGTGAGTCTAATTGAGCGTTATACCGCCACCCAGGACTTTATACGAGACTCTGCCCCAGGGCGTCAGGCCCGGCGGCCACAGGACCGGGGCCGAGAGACACGTACGGCGCAGGTGAACCCCAGAAACCAAACCCACATTGAGGGGGTAACCCGCACTGAGAGTGGCAAAAGACTAGTCCCCCCAAGAATGGTAACAAAAACTGGTGGGGCCACCGCTATGAAGTGCTGGAGATGTCAAGGGCCCGGCCATATCGCAGCTTATTGCCCTTTGATTACGGAGGCCATGGATTGTGACTACACCCGCCGAATGTCTATGTATGCTAATACGGTGTGTGCTGCACACCCTTTTCTTGAACCTCCTCTCTGTCCTGTGTATATAAATGGACATCGGGCAGAGGCCCTGTTGGACTCGGGCAGTATAGTGACCCTCGTACATGGGTCGCTGGTATCGGGGTTGGAGTCCACGAAGAGGGAGGTTGGGATTGTATGTATACATGGAGAGCTCCGCAAATATCCAACAGCAGAGGTAGGCCTCTCCACTCCGTGTGGAGATGTGACACATGTAGTAGGAGTGGTGAAAACTCTACCATACGGGGTAGTGCTGGGCAGGGATTTTCCGTTGTTCTGGTGCTTGTGGGAGAGAAATGGCACATCTTCCCAAGCAAGAATGGGTTCGGGTGCAGAGCCCGACGATCCCGAGGCGGGAATACCTGCTGTAGGGATCACCGACCTTGGGACAGGGGGAGAACCTGACCGGGGTCCCCTAGAAGTATTGGTGGGAGACAGCGAAGAGACCGTAGCGATCCCGGAGCTGGACACGTCCCGGGAGGCCTTCGGGACGGCACAGCTGAGGGATCCTACCCTCTCCCAAGCGTGGGGTAACGTAAAAGAGGTGAATGGGGTGGCCCAACAACCAGGGGCAGAAGCTGTTTTTCCCCGCATGGCGGTTTATAATGATTTACTCTACCGAATAGACAAAATCAGGGAAGAGATAGTAGAACAATTGGTAGTGCCCCAATCCCACCGTCGGGTAGTGCTTAACATGGCTCACACACACCCCCTGGGGGGGCACTTAGGGGTTAGCAAGACACAAGAGCGTATTTTACAGAGGTTCTTTTGGCCGGGAGTGTACGCAGAGGTACGGAAGTTCTGTGAAACCTGCCCGGACTGCCAGTTGACTTCGCCCATTGCAAGTTTCCGGAGTCCATTGGTGCCTCTCCCTATTATAGAGGAACCTTTTGAACGAATTGCAATGGATCTGGTAGGACCCCTGGTAAAATCCGCACGCGGTCACCAACACATATTGGTGGTTGTGGATTATGCCACACGCTATCCAGAGGCCATTCCGCTGCGCCATACCTCCGCTAAGCTTATTGCTCGGGAATTATTCGCCATGTTTTGTCGTCTTGGGCTACCAAAGGAGATCCTGACTGACCAGGGAACCCCGTTTATGTCCAAGGTGACAAAAGAATTATGTAAACTGTTGAAAATAAAGCACCTGCGCACATCGGTGTACCATCCACAAACCGATGGGCTGGTAGAGCGGTGTAACAAAACCCTTAAGTCCATGCTTAAAAAGGTGGTTGCCAAGGACGGGAGGGACTGGGACATGCTGTTGCCCTATCTTATGTTTGCGCTCCGAGAAGTACCGCAGGCGTCCACGGGGTTTTCACCATTCGAGTTGCTCTATGGCAGACACCCTAGGGGCTTGCTGGACGTAGCCAAGGAAACATGGGAACAGGAGCCCACCCCATATAAAAGTGTGATTGAACATGTGGCCCTAATGCAGGACCGCATTACAGCGGTTTTGCCTATCGTAAAAGAACATATGACAAGGGCACAAGGGGCACAAAGGCGCACTTATAACACACGAGCCACCCTCAGATCTTTTAATGTAGGGGATCGGGTCTTGGTTTTGGTGCCCACTGCCGAGAGTAAACTGCTGGCCAAATGGCAGGGGCCGTATGAGGTTCGGGAAAAGGTGGGGGAGGTGAACTACCGAATATATCAGCCGGGGAGGAGGAAGCCGGAACAAGTGTATCATGTTAACTTGCTTAAAGCCTGGAAAGACCGCGACTGTATGGTGACAGGAGTAACACCGGTGGGGGCATGTGAGGGTCCTGTAGTGCCGCTCATCCTGGGACCCGAAGGGGGGGTACACCTAGGCGACACCCTCACTAAAACGCAGCGTCGGGAAGTTCGGAAGTTGGTACAGCAGAACTCGGATGTGTTTTCCGAGTTACCCGGCCGTACTTCGGTTATCCAACATGACATTGTCACCGAGCCTCGGGTAAAGGTGCGTATGAAACCGTACCGGGTGCCCGAGGCCCGGAGACAAGCCATTGCAGCAGAGGTGAAACAGATGCTTACTCTAGGGGTGATTGAGAAGTCAAAGAGTGACTGGGCTAGTCCCATTGTGCTGATTCCAAAACCCGACGGGTCGCTACGTTTCTGCAATGATTTCAGGAGATTGAATGAGGTTTCCAAGTTCGACCTTTACCCTATGCCCCGGGTGGACGAACTTATTGAACGGTTGGGAAAGGCTCAATATTTCACGACGCTTGACCTCACCAAAGGCTATTGGCAGGTGCCACTGACAGAGTCGGCCAAGGAAAAGACGGCCTTTATTACACCAGAGGGGCTCTATCACTATGTTGTCTTGCCTTTCGGTTTACATGGAGCCCCGGCTACTTTCCAAAGACTGATGGACATAGTGTTGGAGCCCCATCAGAAGTACGCATCCGCCTATCTAGATGACATCATCATCTTCAGTACCGATTGGCAGACCCACTTGTCCCAGGTCCAGGCCGTCGTTAACTCCCTGCGGGCGGCAGGATTGACCGCAAACCCAAAAAAATGTGCAATCGGTCTGGAGGAAGCCCGCTATTTGGGGTACGTGATTGGCCGCGGGGTGATCAAACCTCAAGTAAATAAAATAGAGGCCATCCAAAAGTGGCCCAGACCAGTGTCCACTAAACAGGTGAGGGCGTTCCTCGGCATTGTTGGGTATTACCGGCGGTTTATACCGGACTTCGCCGGGAGAACAGCGGCTTTGACTGACCTGTTGAAGGGTAAGAAGGCGGCTATGGTACGCTGGACCCCTCAGGCTGAGGAGGCGTTTCGGTCCATGAAGACTGCCTTGTGTGGTCAACCGGTCCTCATTAGCCCCGATTTCGGTAACACCTTCTTGGTGCAAACAGATGCCTCCGAGGTGGGTCTTGGGGGCCGTACTCTCGCAAGAGGTGAACGGAACTGAGCACCCGGTTACCTATCTGAGCCGGAAGCTTACCCCGGCAGAAAAGAATTATAGCGTAGTGGAGAAGGAGTGCTTGGCTATTAAATGGGCCTTGGAGTCCCTGCGCTATTATTTGCTCGGGCGACAGTTTCGGTTGGTAACGGACCACGCGCCCCTTGTCTGGATGAGAAATGCGAAGGAACGGAATGCCCGGATCACCCGCTGGTTCCTGTCCCTTCAGAATTTCAGTTTTACGGTGGAACATCGGGCCGGTTCCTCCCAGGGCAATGCCGATGCCCTGTCACGGGCGGCCTGTTTGGGAGCGTCCGTTCATCCCCTCGGGTTTGAACGGAGGGGGGGGGTATGTGAGATAGTGGGTCCATTGATATGTGACGGACGGTACGTATCTCCCAGAATGCGTACAGAAACATATTAGAGCCCTAGATAGTGGTCAGTCCTGTAACCTCCAGGCCGGGTTATGCAGGTGGCTCATGTCCACAGTTCTCATTTAAAAGCTCTTTGTAAAGGCCTGGGTGTGGCAGAGTTGCTTTGTAAGCTGCAGAGCAAGAAGCTGAGAGGAGTTCAGACCCGTGTGGTGTGATAACACAGGTCTGTGGGGCTCCCTGAAAAGCAGTACGGGGTACAGTAAGACCGCCTTCTAAGGCAGCGGGTACCTGTGTGACGTGGTAACCTATGGACTGTATATAGCCTGGATGTATCCTGAAGGACGTATTTTCCTGTGCAACAGCGGTAAATAAACTTATGTTGATTGGACTTTCTGGGTCACTGCCTCTTTGTCGTCCTGGGGGACCCCCACCCCGCTACAGAGCCAATAATCAAAAAGAATGGAGTCATATTCCAGAAAGTAGATTTAAAAGTTCAGCTTTATTAAATATAATATATAATAAAAAACCACACACAGTGTAAAAAAGGGGGGAGATAAAGTGCAAACAGGTAGGGCAGCAAAATTACCGTGGGTAGAGTAACTTGGGAGCACAGAAATTGTAGTGGCACAAATTGCAGAGTGTACCAAAACTGCAGCTGGCAAGCACTAAATAAATTACACTTGATGTAAATAATCTGGTACTGCTGATGCCTAAATCAGCCAACAAGTCAGCAGGGTAAACTAACCCCTAATAAGTGTGGAAATCCCCTTGCCACAGCCGCGCACACACCAACTATGACGTGCATGTGGTATGTCACAAGATGCACTGAACATCCCCCGTGTCACTATGACTGCACGTCAAGTTGTCTGAGAATGCGGATACGGGTGGGGGAGCCACACTCTTAGGTAAGTGATTAAGTATGGAAAGACCCAGGCATCTAGAATGCAGCATATGCAGATGTAAGTGTTAAACCAGCTGCAAGCCTAGGCCAAGCTGCGGCCACAAAGTCACATCAATATATAAGTCAGTAGTGCTTACCCATAATATACAAGCCACTGTAATGCTGTCCAGGAGGCCCCGACGCTGCGTTTCGCGTAGGGCTTCCTCGGGGGGCCATGCTGTGAATATGTGTGTCAGGCTATTTATAGCCCCAAATGACCGTGAGATGAGTAGCACCGGTGGCGCATGCGCAGCGTGAGCGGACGCCATGAGCACATCACTTTCGGCCTCAAAATGATGACGCGGGTCAAGGAAATCCTTGGTGACGTCACGTAATCCCGCCCTCATCATTCACAGAAGCCTTCTGATGCATCGGATGGTTCTGATTATATGCATGTTAATGGAGCCGACTGGCAAGGGGAACTAATGCCCAGGGGACTAGTCCTCTCGCTCATTAGCATACGATATAAGATCTTTAGAAATACTTTTTCTAAAGCTCTTTTTATCTATGCTAGTGTATACAGGGACGGTTAGGCAGGGATTAGCAATATGCACCCAGAACTGCTCATGGTTCTGGTACATATTGGACCTGACAGGTTTCCTTTAAAATATACAAGACAAAATACAATATACTGCGTTAATAATGGCAATATATTCATAAAAATTACATGGTGTTTGAATGATCCGCATGGGAACTGATTTTTTTTACGCACCCATAGACTTGGACCAATGTGATTCATTAGCCCTGTTCAGATGATAGTTTTTTCACATGCGGTTTATGTAAAATAAAATAGTCCCTTCCAAGTCCTGTCTGATTTTTACTCGGACAGCACAAGGCAGTATTATATATTCGTCTGACTGAGCCCTAGATAGTAGAAACAGAATAAACCTTTTCCAGAAGGTGCTTAATTACAAAGTTTCTGAAATGAAAGGCTGACAGTGTGTGAATTAGATCTCATCGCTTTGAGCGTGGCTGTGATGGTTTTATGAGCCAGCTGTGATGTGAATAACCTGAATTACCTGAGGACTCTCGCTGTATAGAGATTGAGGAATTTCATTTAGAAAATATTCTCAGGAGACACAGACATAGATTGCAGGTGTCATGTTGTATATCTTGTTAACCTCTTTTACTTTCCCAATAGTTGCAGTTTTACACTAAAAATTAAAAATAATCCTAATATCTCAATGATTGCAAATCACACAGATGAACTCATTCTATCAGGCTGGGAACAGACAGAAAACTTCAGACTAGCACCTCCAAACTACCTGATGAGGTTTTATTTTACTGCTGTCAGTGCTGGAGATGGTTTGCTTTACTATATTAATACAATCTACAACAAGTACATCAAATAATAAACTATCTGAATGAATGCAAACAACAAAAATGCATTTAATATGGAGAATAAATAAAAATGATTTTTTTGTGATTGCGCCGTGCCGATGGTCTCCATGGACCCTGGCCTGAATAATAGCTACCAAGTCACCCAGGTAGGGTGGTCCTGTAAGCTCACATTGGGTGGTCACGTTCTGTGCCCATGCCCTGTCACTTCAGATGTAGCAAAGCTGGAATCGTCGTAGTATTATGGACAAGATTATGAACTATAATGAGTATTAAGAGTTATATGAAGATATCCAAAAAACAGGATTTAAGATAGTGCTTGAACTGTGTACCACACCTATATTTGCATTCAGACATCATAAGACTCAGACAGACTGGACTTTCATGTGACAAGTGAATCATGCTGACATAGCTTAATATAAATGAGGAAATACATTATACATTGCAGTATACTGAATACATATGCAGAATAAGCTATTGCACTGTTTACACAATAGGAGACGTGTTACGTATTCTTAGCTCCTAGCCAACTGGTTCCTTTAAATGTGTCTTAACTTCCGTAATGAAACCAGTCATATTTTCTATGCAGATCCGTGTACCTTTCTCTGGTCTGTATGGAAGAATAGTATGCATGCTACTAACAAATGACTCATGATTTGGATGCAGACAGGGTTAAGGTAGATGCATAATTAGATTGCATCACTAAATTCATGGCCCCCTTAACAAATGGCGCCTGAACGTACGTTAGGACGGAACTTCTGGATGACAGACAGCCATGCTGACACCTTGTTTCAAAAAGGCAACTACACGAGAGGGGAGAATGCGCATCTGCAGGAGGTGAGAAAATTTCTCTTATCTCACCTCGCTGACCTCATGCGTGTACTTGCATTTCGAAAGGGGGGGTTGTGCTGTCCCAGTCTAGACACCTAATGATGACCGCCATCTCAAATGAGATAAACATCCTAAGTGAACCCACCTGGTCATTTTGTCTTAAGCCATCTGCATAATGTTAAATGTAATGTGTTTTGTTTTTTTTGTTTGTCCTGTGGAAAAAGCAGGAGTTCCAAGTTTCGTTTTTGAGTTAGCGTTAGAGGAAAATGAGGAAGTTGTGATATACGCTGACTTCTGGTATGATCCAGGTTATATGGTTATATGTGTAAGTGTGTAATGCAGGCGAGTTCAGACACGTGCACATTATATCTTGTTTTATTGTTATGTCAATCAATGTTTTGGTTCATTATTTTGACTGTCTGGAAGACGCAAAAGAATATAGCAGACCTGCTCGTGGAAAACAGAAAGTTCTGTGCTCCGCTGGCGTTAGAGCAAAAATGAGGAAGTGTTCACGGTATAATAGCAGCTGTTTCTTTGAGTGAAGAAAAAAAAAGGGGTACTTTGTAGGATTTATTTTGTGTGGCAGAAGGTATACTGCCATATACACCTATGTGTGACGTGTCATTGATAATTGAGGTTTGATAAGGCCCAGGAGCCTGGTCCTCGACGGAGAGGATTTGAAAGGGGGGTTTTCAAGGTACTGGTGCAGAGTTATAAAAAGTGGGTGAAAGAGCCCTATGGGGAGATAAGGTATGCACACCAGTGACTATGGAAGGGGAATACATGGAATAGCAGAAACTGCTGTGTGAATACTGACATGAAAAATTCAATAGCTATTTGTAAGAATGAAATGTGAAAAATGGAACCTGCATTACTGCCATGAATATATGAATAAAGAGAAATTTAGCTACTGAATTGATCAATGCAGAAGAGCCCCAACACTACGCCAAAGTATTTCTCTACATTGGGGTCCCTAGCTTGTGTGTGTCCTCTCATGCAGTTAAAAAACTTACCGTGTATGGGACGCTGAGACCCAGGCTATATATGCGTATAATGTGGATTGGCAATAGGTGTGTATGGGGAGGGTTCACAAACGAAAAACTACTAACATTAAGGAATAACGTTTGGAACTCCATTCTATGTCTGAACTGGGTGCAAAAAACCTAAAAAACATCACTATGGGGAGATAAGGTATGCACACCAGTGACTATGGAAGGGGAATACATGGAATAGCAGAAACTGCTGTGTGAATACTGACATGAAAAATTCAATAGCTATTTGTAAGAATGAAATGTGAAAAATGGAACCTGCATTACTGCCATGAATATATGAATAAAGAGAAATTTAGCTACTGAATTGATCAATGCAGAAGAGCCCCAACACTACGCCAAAGTATTTCTCTACGTTGGGGTCCCTAGCTTGTGTGTGTCCTCTCATGCAGTTAAAAAACACACCTATTGCCAATCCACATTATACGCATATATAGCCTGGGTCTCAGCGTCCCATACACGGTAAGTTTTTTAACTGCATGAGAGGACACACACAAGCTAGGGACCCCAACGTAGAGAAATACTTTGGCGTAGTGTTGGGGCTCTTCTGCATTGATCAATTCAGTAGCTAAATTTCTCTTTATTCATATATTCATGGCAGTAATGCAGGTTCCATTTTTCACATTTCATTCTTACAAATAGCTATTGAATTTTTCATGTCAGTATTCACACAGCAGTTTCTGCTATTCCATGTATTCCCCTTCCATAGTCACTGGTGTGCATACCTTATCTCCCCATAGTGATGTTTTTTAGGTTTTTTGCACCCAGTTCAGACATAGAATGGAGTTCCAAACGTTATTCCTTAATGTTAGTAGTTTTTCGTTTGTGAACCCTCCCCATACACACCTATTGCCAATCCACATTATACGCATATATAGCCTGGGTCTCAGCGTCCCATACACGGTAAGTTTTTTAACTGCATGAGAGGACACACACAAGCTAGGGACCCCAACGTAGAGAAATACTTTGGCGTAGTGTTGGGGCTCTTCTGCATTGATCAATTCAGTAGCTAAATTTCTCTTTATTCATATATTCATGGCAGTAATGCAGGTTCCATTTTTCACATTTCATTCTTACAAATAGCTATTGAATTTTTCATGTCAGTATTCACACAGCAGTTTCTGCTATTCCATGTATTCCCCTTCCATAGTCACTGGTGTGCATACCTTATCTCCCCATAGTGATGTTTTTTAGGTTTTTTGCACCCAGTTCAGACATAGAATGGAGTTCCAAACGTTATTCCTTAATGGTGAAAGAGCCCTGACTGTTACCTGGTACGGTTTCCGCTAAGCAGTGAGTTGAACATTTGTACACTGGCTCATTTGTTTGCTTGGTGGATGGCGATGTATTTTAAGAATACATTAGGAGAGTCCTTAACCTTGGCCTTAATCAGAGTTATTGAGTCTTGGATGGACCGTCCTCATGAGGTGTATGTAGTGTGAACAATTTTGCTAGTACTCGAGGTATCAACAACAGCTGGCGTATAGTAAGGGTGAGTGTAATTTCTTACCACCCATGTGACACTGGTTTGGCATGTATTCTAGTTCTTCCTGGAAATGGTAGATGAACCTGTTTTGTTATTGTTGTGCACTGAGATGTAGAACACTGTAGGACTGTTGAAACTAAAAAAGAGAAGTGTTCGTTTTCTATTTGAAAATCTGTGAATGAGGTCAAATTAGACCAGCAAGTTTAATTGTAAGTGACAGAAGGTGAGACGCATGTTGAAAAAGAAATGGAGAATTCTCCCAAGGGGGGAGATTAGATGAGAATTGATTGAAGGTACAGGATGTGATATTGAACGTCAACGAAAGTGAAAGTATTGAGATGGTTTGAAGAAATGTTATTCTGAATCTAGTAACTACACGATGTGTATTTTACCTGTCTGTGAAAAAGACTTCTCCAGGCCCATCATTAGAAGCAATGTCCTCCCCCCTATAAGCTATCCCATAGGTTGGACTTGTGTACTGTCTGCGGAGCACTGTGTCCACATAAGCCCACCTCATTATTTCCTGTCCTGAATGTAAATTTCTTTCTGTCACTCTGTGTTTTGCCCAGCCCTGGGGTGGGGTATGGTATGGAGATATTATGTCAGGGTCTGATAGGAGATAGGGATACGCTGGAGGCTCGGCCCTGACCACCATTAGGTCTACCGTCGAGATGAGGGAGAGCACACGGTCCCTAGTCACAGGGTCAGCCCAGGGGTCCCTATATAATCCATATTCCCAGTGACAGATTGAATACCTTCTGAATGTAGATGGCACAACCCATGTCCCTCCCTCTCAGGCCTCTTCAGACGCCATTTTTGGCCAACACCTACTTCCTCTTTTAGCGGCCGTTTTAACTCAGACACTACATAGTTCCTCTTTTGACACCATTTTAGTCTAGTCGACACCCAGTTTCCTATTCCAGCCGCCATCTTAGGATCCAAAGTCACTGCTCTGTTTATTGCTGATGCAGCAAAGGCTGCAGAGGAGGGACATGGGGACCTGAAATCTACACAACTTTTTTTTGGTCATATATGCATTTGTGCCAAATTATGTTCCCCACTAATGAGCCTTAGCAGAGGACATTGCTGATAGTCCTGTGGAAACATTTTCCCTTCACTTTTGCATATTTGTTTTTGCTGTACCTAGTATACAATTTATTAGACCATATCAAGAGACTGCTCACTATTAGTCCTGGTGGACAGTGAATATTTTTCTGCCTATGGCAGTTGCTACTTAGCCTAGTTTTGAGATAATCTCGCTTGTATGTTATCCTGCCTGGTATCGTGCACAAGAGTTCCCTGATGTAAAGGGTGGAGGATCATGTGGTCCTAAGGGGATTTTGATCATCAGGAGTTGGCATATATTAGTTTTTTTGTTGGCAGCACCCAGTGATCCTTTGTGTCTTAGTTAGCAGGGTCTGTCAGGAGATAGGGATACGCTGGAGGCTCGACCCTGACCACCATCAGGTCTACTGTCGGGATGAGGGAGAGTGCAGGGTCCCCAGTTACAGGGTCAGCACAGGAGAGGTAGACTAGGCACGCTCCACTGCTATTTCTAGTTGAGTATATATAGTCAGGAGGGTGCTGCCAGTTAGTAACAAAACACTCTTGTGCTCTTTTTCACGGGGTTTTAGGGGATCTTAGTTTTTAGAATTTCAGTGTTCTCCTGACCCCAATTTACACCCATTGCTCTTTCTTACAAACCTGGGCATAGTCCTTTGTATCAGGTCTCCGAGAGCCCATATGCAAACAACTACAGCTGGTAACTCCTGATTACAGAGTGAAGGACCAAGACACCCTCTTTCAAGTGGCAAGATGTATGGAGATGTATAGAGATGAATCTAACAGCTTACAAGACCACCGCACATACAGATGTGCTGCATTCACAGTCACCTGAAGAGTATCATCACGTCATCTCCAGCCTAGAAGTCATTCTACCTGTTTGCCAAGGAGGAAGACAGCGGCCCTTTGGATACTGTTCAGCCAGATTGGATCTAGTTGTCCGAGAAACGCCAACCTAAAGCACCAGTTGAAGATCAATGCCCGTATGACATCACTGCTCCCTGACAAAGTCACCATCTCCCGGTGTGCGGTCCTTAATCCTACTACACGCCTCCCTCTTCTAAGGGGGAAGTGTCCCACCTCTGACACCTTGGTGGAAGAGGTAGTCGACTCTGGCATAGCTGAGGCAGGAACCTCTGGATTTGATACAGTGACGGATACACCTTTGGACCCTGACTTAACCCCTTTGCGGATGGATCAAGATATGCATCAAGAAGACGGTTCCACACGGGTATGGTGGTGGTAGCAGAAGACGCTGTGCTGATAGAGCAGTCACTACCTGCCTGCCTGTCTGCAAAAGATGCAGAGGTATGTGCTCTCACTGAAGCCTGCAAGATGACAGCCAACATCTACTTTGTATGGAATACAAGAGACTTGATCACCGCCAATGGAACTGTACGCCACCATGAGGCCATAAAAGAACTGATGGAAGCTTTGCTATTGCCAGACAGAGTCGCGGTGAGCAGGGTTGAGGCCTACATTGGAGGAATCAAGGGAAGCAGTAAGAAATGCCCTCGCTGACAGAACAACCAAAGAAGCCCCAAGACCACTTACCACAGAAACAGTCAGTCAATCTGTGCTTTTTAAATGACCACAATGTGAAGAAGAAAGGAAAGATGGAAAGTCTTGAGAAAACATTGTACTGACCCTGTAGTGGGTGGGCCTACCCCCTACTAGTTTAGCATAGTACCCGGCATTGTGATTATTAAAAGTGTTGAATTTTATATTTTCATGTGATGTGTTAGGGCACCCCTAGTGGCCGGGTGGGACGGCTGTTGCCACCGGGGAGGAGGAGTCGGCCGGATATCTAGGCAAGGTCTGAATGTGTGTGGGGAGAGAGGATCCGGGGCAGCGGAGAGTGCACATCTGCAGCGGCAAGTGTGATTGTGTGAGCGGACCATCAAGGGACACCGGAGATAAGGAGGTGAACGCAACCTCAAAGCCTATTCTGCCGGTGTGGGTCCGGTGTATGCTTGGCTGAAGAGTGGGAGCCCGTAGGAAGTGGAGTACTTTGGGCATATCCCCACCAGAGGGTGCGTTTGGGCAGGGTGTCCCCAGCTCCACTAATATTGCCGGAATCTGCTGCCCGGAGTGTTTTATCTTTGTGAATAAATGTCGTTTTTATTGCATCTGGACTTTTGCCTGCAGCCTTTTTGTGCATCGGCCGATGAAGACACCGACATACACTCTCTCAACATTGAAGAAGTGATGAAGCCAGGGATGTGCCTTGAATACAGTGCTGCCACGACTACACAGCCAGAGGCCTCCCTGCCCTGTCACTTCAAGTGGCGTAGTCGGCAGGATGCGATTCCCCTGCCAGGAACCCAAGAAGCCGGAGACCAAGTGGTGCCGAGTGCACCGTCTCCGGGCTATGAGAACAGATTTCCAGTCCCATGGTGGGAGGAAGAAGTGCCCAAGGCGTTGGACCGGGCACAAGATGGCGGCAAGATGGCCGTCGTCTGTGAAGATAACGAGAGCGCGCGAAGAGTTGGCGCCAAAAGAAGAGCCTGGGGCTGGCTGGCGCCGAAGAAAAAGGACAGAGTACTCCGCCCAAAGAGGGGAGGCGCCAGCTCCAGGGCATTGAAGATGAAGAAAAAGAAAAAGAAGTACCTCAGCGGAGGAGTCAAGATGATGCGTGAGGCTGGGGGTGGAGTCCGTTTAAGAGCGGGAAACGAAGACCCGCCTCCACTCTCCCCAGTTTCAGCGTCGACATCACCGCCATTACCAGCGATACCGTCAGAGACTGAGATGGAGAACTTTGGGCAACCCGCGGAGTTGGCGACGACTATGGCCCTAATCAGCATCGGTCGAGGCCGACCCCGGTTCGCCCCTGCTAACGAGGCCGCGTTAGAAGACCTTCCCATTGGACCGGGAGGTTCTACGAGGCCGGACAAAGTTTCCTGGAAGACCTCATGGGATGCTCAAACCGGGAGCACCATCACAGAGGTGAAGGCGACCTATGCCACCCCACCCAGGCCAAGCCGTCCGGGGGTTGCTGTCGTCCCATGGGAGACCCCGCAGCTTAACGCCACTGCCTCCCCATTTGTTCCAGCGTCAGAGTCGGCTGAGGAGTTAGCCGGGCGCCTAGAGAAGGACCACCTGGGCTTCTTCTGGGACCCAGTCATCGTCCCGCCGGAGGAGTCGCGCCCCAGTGTTCCGCCCCCGAAGCCTGACCCCGTCCAGGAACGGCTCCTGTCTGAGACCATTGTCCGGGAAATGCTGTTCGGTTCCGGTGGCGAGAAGTTAGCCCAGCAGTTTGTGACCGGGGTGGTAGTCAAGTTCAATCAGCAAGAGGAATACGGCTTCATCCGAGAAGTGGAGACCGGGGATGATTATTTTTATAACCGGGTTCATCTCGACGTCGAAGGACTCCCTAAGCGACTTCACACCCTTTGGCCGGGCGAAAAAGTCACCTTTCTGCCGGATGCCGGTAGCCGCGGCCTGTTTGCCGTCTGCGTCTCCCGCATGCCGACCACCCGGGAAGCGGAGCAGTGGCAGGAGGAGATAGAGTGGGAGGAGCAGCAAGAGCGGCGCCGGAGCCATGCCAAACCGCTCCCCCCGCGCCTTTTCAGCACAGGCGCGTTCTGGCTGCTGCCCCGGAAGCAGCGATGGAACCGGCTCCTGATCCGGAGAAGTTCCCAGCCGTGGTAGCGGTGACCCAAAATGTGACTAATAAGCCGGTCATTATGCTGGATGCACCACCACCATCCCGGGCAGGAACACCGTCACCGCCAAGAGGAGCTGCAGCAGCTGTGCCGGAGGAACCGTCCTACGCCCCGGTGTCTTTCAGGCGAATCCGCCGCCAACCGGGACAATCTCTAGGGGCCTACATCCAGGCTCAAGCGGAGGAATGGAAGAGAGCCTGGCCCCCAGAGTAAGTTGTTGACTCTAGCAGCTGCAAAGACCGGTGTTGTTCCCAGACCGGCAAAAAGGTTTCCTTGTTGTTAAAATGTTTCACGGGCCTGTTGCCCTCCAGCAAAGACCGGGAGCGCTCTTGAAGCCTCCGGGCACCTTCAGCAAAGACCGGGAGCGCTATTGAAGCCTCCGGGCGCACATCTAAGACCGGGAGCGCTGTTGAGCCTCCGGGCGCTATCCAAAGACCGGGAGCGCTGCTGCGCCATTAAGCGTCCCTAAAGATCGGGAGCGCCGCTGAACTGGTGCCGCTGTTGAGGACTGACCCAGAAGGTTTTTATGTGCTAATATGTTTAAAGTTTTAGAGCCTTGCCGGGAGGCTCGGATTTTAAGAGGGGAGGCATGTAGTGGGTGGGCCTACCCCCTACTAGTTTAGCATAGTACCCGGCATTGTGATTATTAAAAGTGTTGAATTTTATATTTTCATGTGATGTGTTAGGGCACCCCTAGTGGCCGGGTGGGACGGCTGTTGCCACCGGGGAGGAGGAGTCGGCCGGATATCTAGGCAAGGTCTGAATGTGTGTGGGGAGAGAGGATCCGGGGCAGCGGAGAGTGCACATCTGCAGCGGCAAGTGTGATTGTGTGAGCGGACCATCAAGGGACACCGGAGATAAGGAGGTGAACGCAACCTCAAAGCCTATTCTGCCGGTGTGGGTCCGGTGTATGCTTGGCTGAAGAGTGGGAGCCCGTAGGAAGTGGAGTACTTTGGGCATATCCCCACCAGAGGGTGCGTTTGGGCAGGGTGTCCCCAGCTCCACTAATATTGCCGGAATCTGCTGCCCGGAGTGTTTTATCTTTGTGAATAAATGTCGTTTTTATTGCATCTGGACTTTTGCCTGCAGCCTTTTTGTGCATCGGCCGATGAAGACACCGACATACACTCTCTCAACATTGAAGAAGTGATGAAGCCAGGGATGTGCCTTGAATACAGTGCTGCCACGACTACACAGCCAGAGGCCTCCCTGCCCTGTCACTTCAACCCTACAAGAGCAAGTCTCAGAAGAAGAAGAGGACAGAGATAGGGTGCGGCTGTGGGCTCCCAGAGACCATGGGAAGTGGCTAGTGACCTGCTTTTACTGCCAGCCAAAGAGAAATGGCAGGCCTTTGACACAGAATTGACCCTACACACCCCATACCAGCCACAGAATAGAGGGAGGGTTGGGAGGTTGGGGCAGTGTAGAAAGCTAGGGCATGAGAGTCTTCCCCTTGCATTGTTCAGTGTCATACCCACCCCAGCAGGGACCACTAAGCTGAGACCCTATGAAATCCTGTTTAGAAGAACCCCCATATACTTTAAGTAAACTTGTTGTTTGTTTAACTCAACATTTGCCTAATATACGTTCTTGAGTTTTCTCCAACCAGATCTAGATCTCTCTCTTTCTCTCTTTTTCTCTCTCTTTCTTCCTGTCTCTTCCTCTCTTTATCTCTTCTCTTTTTGTCTCTCTCTTCCTCCCTTTCCCTCTCTCTCTCTCTTTCTCTCTTTCTTTCTTTCAAAGATCCATGCATCCCACTACAAAAGATGTCGGAACTGGGACCAGGAGATGGCTGTTTTCCCTCTTTTACCCGATACTTTGTGCCAAGAAGATGATATCCAAGCCTGTGGACCAGAAGATGACTGTGCATCCCACCTTTGATGATGTCCCACCATTACCGCCTGAGGACTGAGGAAAATGAGACTCTGAGTGAAACCAACCCTGATAAATATGAGCTGATTAGAGGACTACCTCCACTTTCGCCCCTTCCCGAATAATGTGTGCCAGTGTGGAACATAGCCATGAGTACAGTCAAGGGGATATGGTCAGGATCTGACTTCCTATGCATAGTCTGTTGGGTGGGGAGATTCATCCACAAGGGATGGGTTATCTCGTATGTGAGTGAGGTAACCATCGTCATTAGGACAGATCAATAGACTCGGAAAAAGTAAGGAAAGACTTTTGGCTATCTCCAAAGGGGGGAATGTTATGGACAAGTTTATGAACTATTATGAGTATTAAGAGTTATATGAAGATATCCAAAAACCAGGATTTAAGATAGTGTTTGAACTGTACCACACCTATATTTGCATTCAGACATCATAAGACTCAGACAGAATGGACTTTCATGTGACAAGTGAATCATGCTGACATAGCTTAATATAAATGAGGAAATACATTATACATTGCAGTATACTGAATACATATGCAGAATAAGCTATTGTGCTGTTTACCCAATAGGAGACGTGTTACGTATTCTTGGCTCCTAGCCAACTGATTCCTTTAAATGTGTCTTAACTTCCGTAATGAAACCAGTCATATTTTCTATGCAGATCCGTGTACCTTTCTCTGGTCTGTATGGAAGAATAGTATGCATGCTACTAACAAATGACTCATGATTTAGATGCAGACGGGATTAAGGTAGATGCACAGTTAGATTGCATCACTAAATTCATGGCCCCCTTAACAGTAGGACTTCGTGTGGATTATATCAGACCTGGATGTTTAGTGGGTTAATAAAGGGGTGAAAGAAGGTGGGTTTTTTATATTTTATTTGAAATAAAGGTTTTTCGGTGTTTGTGTTTATTTCTTTTCACTTACAAATTAGTAATGGGTGGGGTCTTATAGACGCCTACTATTACTAATCTAGAGCCTAGTGGCAGTTGTGAGCTGTTTTTAACCTCTTATTACCCCAATTACCATCGCACCAGAACAATCAGGATAAGCCGAGTATAGATCTAGGATTGTCGCATCTTATGGATGCAGCAATCCTGGGTGGCTGCAGGCTGCTATTTTTAGGCTGGGGGGGGGCAAATAACCATAGATTTCCCTAGCCTGAGAATACCAGTCCCCAGCTGTCACTTTTATCATGACTTGGTATCACAATTGGAAGGGGGGGGGGGAACCGCACGCCATTTTTTAAAATTATTTAAATAATTTTAAAAACTCTCATACAGCACCTCTTATTTTGATACACAGCCAAGATAAGCTCACAGCTGGGGGCTACAGCCTCCTGATGAAAAGGTTTCCCTTGAAACGTACGTCGAGCTTTTGAGGGTGTCTCTGACTTTATATTAGGCAAGTATGGCAAATTGATGTCTGTTACACTTATTATTAGCTCCTGTTGTTAAGGGAGTAATTCATTCTATTTGGGAGGAGTGGGCATTTATAAACAGCTTGAGTGGGCAAGCTATTAAATAAACTATAACTCATTGCCCCTTATTAAACCTATGGACATAGGAAATATCATTCTTAAAGGAGAAGTTATATTTATATAGAGGAGATTCCTCGTTTATTCCGCTCTTGTCTATAGGAGTAAAAACCTTCCTTTTGAACATTGGCTATTTACACTGGAGCTATTATATGTATATTTATTGATATATCTATATAATATTTATATATCTGTATATTTATTATTTATCAATTAATATATGTATTAGTGCTGTACTATGGATGTTGGTGAAGGGACAGGGGTGATATTTTTATGATATAGATTTTTTTATATGAAATGATCCTCTGCCTTTTTCACCAATAATCCTTTGGATCAGAGATCCCCTCTGTTTATGTGTTTATATATTTTTTCTGGCGATGTTTTTTCTTGACCTTGTGATGATTTTAGCAATTTGAAATAAAAAAGTGTTTTTATAAAAATATTTTGAAGAATATTATTAAAAAATTTTTTTTGATACAATATACTCTGATTTCTGTCTCTTTGTCCTTATTTATCTGTGCTGAGTATCATAATATTGTGGACCCCACACCAATTTTTTTAAAATGTATTTATTTATTTATTTTTACACCAATAGAGACGAACTGTCACGGTTGTCTCTCTGTATTTAGAGACTTGTGATAGGATCTGGGCCAAAGTCTCTCATTGCCATCTAAAACTACTCAACATATTTTCCTTTCTTTTGATGCCTTTAGGGTTCCTTCTCAGCAGCTTCTGACTCCTGGCCTCAGGTTCTTCCGGTTGGTGACCACTCCAGTTCCCTATATATGGTCCCATTTCCCAGTAGAGTGCGGGTTATCTGAATCATTCTTAAGCTTGGCCTTGAGGTGGAAGGAGCTGCTGGAGCCTTTCTCGTGTGAAGTGGTGTAGGCTGCAGTCCTGGTGTCTGATTGATGGGCATTCAGGATGCTGCTACAGGTGAATGCAGAAGGTGTCCCATTATCCCCTCCTTAGCGCCAGGCCCCACCGTTGTTAACGTGTTCCCCTTATTTGTTGTGGTGAACCTGTTGTTTGTGTGTCTCACCGTACGCTGGACCTTTCTCCTGTTACCGTTGTGAAAATTGAAAATTTGGGGCTAAAACAACAGTTTTGTCAGAAAAATTTACTTTTTTATTTTCATAAGTCATTAGAATATTTGGTTTCACACGTCTGGGTTCAAGGTACTCATCACAACTTTAGATAAGTTCTTTGTGGGGTGTAGTTACCAAAGTGGAGTCACTTTGTGGGGAATTTCCACTATTTAGGCACATCAGAGGCTCTGCAAAGGCAACATGGCATCCACTATATATTACAGCCAATTTTACGTTCCAAAAGTCAAATGGTGTTGACTCCCTTTCAAGCACTTCTGTGAGCCCAAACAGTAGTTTCCACCACATATGGGCTAACACTGTACTCAGGAGAAATTCCACAACAATTTGGATGATGCATTTTCTCCTCTTAAGCGGGCTTTACACACTGCGATATCGGTCCCGATATCGCTAGTGTGGGTACCCGCCCCCATCTGTTGTGCGACATGGGCAAATCGCTGCCCGTGCCGCACAACATCGCCCAGACCCGTCACACATACTTACCTGCCTGGTGACGTCGCTGTGACCGGCGAACCGCCTCCTTTCTAAGGGGGTGGTCCGTGCGGCGTCACAGCGACGTCACTGAGCGGCCGCCCAATAGAAGCGGAGGGGCGGAGATGAGCGGGACGTAACATCCCGCCCACCTCCTTCCTTCCGCATAGCGGCCGGGAGGCAGGTAAGGAGAGGTTCCTCGTTCCTGCGGTGTCACACGGAACGATGTGTGCTGCCGCAGGAACGAGGAACAACATCATTACTGCTGCAGTAACGATTTTTGAGAATGGACCCCCATGTCACCGATGAGTGATTTTGCACGTTTTTGCAACGATGCAAAATCGCTCATAGGTGTCACACACAACGGCATCGCTAATGCGGCCGGATGTGCGTCACCAATTCCGTGACCCCATCGAATTAGCGATGTCGTAGCGTGTAAAACCCCCTTTACTCTTGCGAAAATGAAATTTTTGGGGCTAAATTGTGGGAAAAATTAAATGTTCCTTTTTTCCTTCCACATTGCTTTAATTCCTGTGAAGCACCTAAAGAATTAATAAACATTTTGAATTTAGATTTAAGCAGTTTGTGGAGTGTTGATTTTAGAATGTTGTCACTTTTGGCATTTTCTTTAACATATTCCCCTCAATGTCACATCAAATGTGATGTTGTCCTTACAAAATGGTTTTGCAAATTTTGTTGGAAAAATGAAAAATTAATTATAAACTTATAACCCTTCTAACTACCTAACAAAAAATTGTGTTTCAAAAATAATGCTGGTGTACATGTAGTAAATATTATTTATTAACTATTTTGTGTTATATAACTCTGGATTAAGAGCATAAAATGCACAGTTTAAAAATTGCAAAATGTTTACGTTTTTTGTTAAACTTTTGATATTTTCCATAAATAAACACAAGTCATATCAAATAAAGTTTACTATTAACATGAAGTACAATGTGTCATGAAAAAAAGTGTTATTATCTCAAAGTTGAAAAAAATTGGCCTGGTCAGAAAGGTGAAAAATTGGCCTGGTCAGAAAGGTGAAAAATTGGCCTGGTCAGAAAGGTGAAAACAGGCTTTGAGGTGAAGGGGTTAATTAATAAAACATAGGAAAAAAATTATATCAATTTGTTATTGAATTAACCTTAACTGTGCTGACCAAGTTACCACTTCAGGGTTTCCACACAGTGAGCGCTGTTAGAATGATACCTTTAAAATAATATTGTGGATGCTATTTTTTTCCATTCTTCACAAAAAAGATCTTCCAGTGCAGTTTCCAACTCTTTGACAGAGTTTCCTCATTAGGATATGGCTCCACTAGTGTATAACTTCCGATGCAAGAGCATCCGAAGCGATATGCTAATGACCCTCTTCTGTGGGTATGAGTCGAGGGTCATGCGACTTTGATACGATCTTGCGATCATATCACAGCTGCGGTTAAGAGGGAGGGATCACTTTCTCCCCATCTCCTCCCCGGCCTGTCTCTGCGTATATCGGACTGCACTTGGATTACATGCGGGTGCAGTGCGATGTTTCACATGCTCTCATAGACTTGTATGGGGGTGCGTGAACCGAGACTCACTGCCAAATGCAGCATGCTGTGATTCATTCTGCATGCCACTGTGGCATGAGAAATCATTCGCAGATGGACAATGCCCCATAGTTTTGCACTAGAGTGAGTGCAATACGATGTTTTATCGGATTGCACTCGCCTGTGCAAAACGCAAGTGGAACCGAACCCTGACACGTACTTCAGAGGTTCTACAAAAGCAACATTGGCTCCCAAAATACAACAATATCAGTGCTCTCTAAATGTCCCTCTCTCCTTTCTGAGCTCCGCAGTGTGTTCAAACAGTCCAAAAATCTGCACTCCAAAAGCCAAATGGCACTCCTTCCCTTCTGACTCCTGGTGTTTACGCAAATAGCTCATTTTAGCAATTCTTTCCAACTACCCTCTCTAATGTCCTTGTTGCAAATTGTGCCACGGATAGAGAATGTCAGCCAATAAGTACAATCACATTCTGTAAACTGCTGTGATTCGGATTTCTACACTTACAGATTAGTAAATATGACTCTAAAAATGTTCTAATTTGTTTTTATCAATTGTCAGAACATTTTTCTCCATTGTTTTTTTTTGTATTTCTTTTTGTAGCTTTTTAGCTTTACTTAACTTTCCTGGGCAGATATTTTACATATTGCATATTTTCATGGTGTCAGGTCAGGGTATTGCTCTTTGTATCTTTTTCATTATTTGATCTTGGTTGGGGATAAATATATAATTAACTTGATTTTAAATGTACAGTACTGTATATTTCTATCTGCCTTTAATGAATATGTGCAGTTTTTCACCTCTTGTCCCTGCATGTGTTCTGGGCCTTTTACGTCTAACAGGTTCTTCTAACTTTGTATGAATTTTCATGAATTTTCTTTTAGAAAAAAAATAGGGCTTACTTTTGTTGGTAGATATTGTTTTTAGGTATTCCTTTCTCTTTTTTTAAAAAATTTTATCAAAAGGCAAAAAAATTTATAAAACAAAATGTATATTTTCATCAGTTTCATGTGTAACTTTTTTTTTGCTTTTCTATACCTCTAGATTTATTCCTAAATTTGTTATTATTGTAGGATTAAGGTAAACAAGACATTTGATGCAGGTTTCTCAATCCGTGGGCAACATGTATCACGCACTGTCTGTATGAACTCATCCATATACAGCATGTTTATGAATATACTTTAGTAGGCCGCTGAAAATCAAGCTGCACTGTAGATTAGTCGGAAAGGCACATCCCTAGTGGCTTCTCCCCACCCACTGCCCTAGATTGACAGGTATCTGCCTATTTGCGCACACATAGCAAAGATTAAATTGTTTATAAGTTTGAAATTTGAATTTGAAAAAACAGGGTTGCCCATTGTGCGATATGAGGGTGGCCCGGGGCAGTAATTGCGGTCAAGGCATAGTCCTTGGATGCCCTGTCCATCCCTACAGGGTGGGGGCTATTGTCTGTGATGGTGTGGTGGACATGGTTTGTGGAGTTCAGGTCATACTTGTGGAATAGCTGCATATCACCGATGTCTCTGGCAAACCAGGCCCCATCTGCAGTGAAGACAAACATAGAGGCAACCAGTTCTTTTCTAATAATTCTTTTAGTTCAACACATTCAACTTCAGGCATAAGGTAGTGGGAACATAGCTTTAGCAATTCTTTATACAACTTCCGATACTTAGCAATAAAGTCTCTTAAGTTCCTTACCCAATGGACTACCTTCATCTTCCCTTTTTCTGGAGAATCTCAAAGGTGCACACTCAATATAGTAGGGAATGAGACCCAGGCCCTCAGAGAGACCAAGTCAAAATAATTAGCAAACGGGACACACAGTGACGTTATCCGAGACGACACACCAAATCACAGAAAATAAATAATACCTAAAGCACTGCTGTGAATATTAAAATATCACATTTAATAGATTTATATTAAAAGGAGTCTAAAACGTGATTATGAATCCCTAACCATAGGTTAAAAAGACCACATACGTCAATAATCGAAAAGTGGTCACAAACCTTCTCACACCTCAAGGGGATATACAAATGAATCATCCACTCAAAAGGTGGTTGATAAAATATACATAGACTCACTCTTATTCACATGGCGTTAGGAAAGAAAACAAAATATAAATGTACAGAAGTCCATATAATTTACATATAGTCACCAATATTCTCAGAACATATCAAGACAAACATGCAATAGTCTCACCCAAATTATTTCAGCCATCCAGCACCAGAGAGTCCTAAATCGATCAGTCTACAAAGGCAGTGTTGGAGCGTGGGCTCCAGTAGTAGCTACAGTAGTCCCTGTAGAGAATTATGATGGCCCTGCAAATTCAAAAGAAATCTCCCGCCCTTACAAGGGCAGTCTACAACTGTCCCTCTTATATGACTGACCCTGCATCTCGCCCACATGTCCCGCGATGCGTTTCACCAATTTGGATCATCAGGGGAGGAAACACATTAAACTATCATCTAATATATAAAGCTGAATGTGTGTGTGTGTGTGTGTGTGTGTGTATGTCCGGGATTGGCATCTGCACCGTCGCAGCTACAGCCACAAAATTTTGCACACTCACACGTCTGGACCCCCAGAGCGTCATAGGCTATGTTGTGAGGCGAAATTTTAACCCCGCGCGTTCCAATTTACCAATAAATTTTGCCCCTATCTACATAATGGGGAAAAAGTGAAACAAAAAGTGTATCCGCACCGTCGCATTTACAATCACGAAATTTTGCACAGACACCTCATGTGACCCAGGGAACGTCGTAGACTATGTTTTGACAGGAAAATTTAACCCCGCACTTTACAGTTTCTCTCCAAAAAACATGCCCCCATTAAAGTAAATGGAGCCTGGAACTATAGGTTATTAGTAGGAGCTGTGATTGGTTGCTATAGGAACAAAAGACATTCATAGTATAAGAAGCTTATATGTGAGGTAATAAGATGTCGTTGGGGAGACGTATAGAGAGAGACAGACAGAGACAGACAGAGAGACAGACAGAGACAGACAGAGAGACAGATAGAGACAGACAGAGAGACAGACAGGGAAGGAGACTGAGAGATAGAGACAGACAGGGAAAGAGACAGACAGAGACAGACGGTGAAAGAGACAGACAGAGACAGACGGTTAAAGAGTCAGAGACAGACGGGGAAAGAGACAGAAACAGAGAGATAGAGACAGACAAAAAAAGAGACAGACAGTGACAGGCAGACGGGGAAAGAGACAGACAGGGAAAAAGACAGATGGAAAAAGAGACAGACGGGGAAAGAGACAGACCTGGAAAGAGACAGACCTGGAAAGAGACAGACGGAGCACATTACTTGGTCAATTTAGTTAAATCTGTGTGGAATATCTGTGGTGTTGAAATATATGTTGTGAAATGCTTCTATTAGCTTAGTTTTTGCCTTTTAATAATTACATTTCTATCTATTTGTTTTGTGGTTTTTGTGTGCAGAATACATTTTTGTTAATACATTCTATTTTCTTAGCAACAGTTATTAACCCGGGCGAAGCCGAGTAGTACAGCTAGTAACTGTATAAAGCTATCAACCATAGGACTAATCCTAGATCTGGTCGAAAAGTGAGCCAGTATATGGTTTATACTATATCACCATGTGCGGACTGTGCTCAAGGAAATGTGGAGATCTGCAGAGTCAAACCAAGGTTTTCTATTTACTCTAGTCTTTACCTTTCTCAAGGTAAAATTAAAAATATACACTCACGTAGGCAGAGACCTGTCAATCCAAAGTAATGTGTAGGTAGAAGTTGCCTGGGTCTCATCTGCCCTACTAGTCTCCAGCGAAGCTCAGTCCACGTCAACTATTAAAAGTATGTTTTTTTTCTAAAAAACCGCAGCATTTCAGGGTCAACTATAAATGGCTAAGTTCATTCAGCCAGTGTCTTATACATGTTCCTACGGATTGGGCATCATGTATTAGATGTCAGGCTCTCTTTAAGCAAATATGCTGGTGTATGTTATTTTTTTTAGACTGATATAGGCTGTAAACATAAATTGCTGATTGGCTGCAGCGGTCACTTGACACAACAATGTCATGTCACCTGCTGGGATTATCAGGCAGATGAGTATACATTATCTTTATTTTCTATCAGAGTTTGAATTGATTAAGTTGAGGTTTTCAGTTAGTAGATTACCCTTTAAATCCCAGGTAGGCTTAGGAAAATACTTAGAGGATCTGTCACCAGGGTTTTGTTACGTAATCTGTGAGCAGTGTGATGTAGGTGGATGATTCACACATCTGAAAAAAATGCATAAGTGCAACTTGTGTGAGCAAATATCACCATCTGCTGGACTGAGTTTGAAAAGTAGGAACTCATAGATCTATGCAGGAACTAAGAGGAAGGGAAAAGAGACAAGAGGGGCATCAGAACATGTCATTATCTGTGATGTAGTTGAAATTATAAAACCCCCAGGTGCAACGGTAGAGTGGGAGACATTGTCCAGACTCAAGCTGAGCTGGCTTATAGCCATACCCAGAGACACAAGAGAATGGCATGCAGTCCCTGGAAGAAGTCAAACGTGTGAGATGAGGACTTAGAGTTACTGGAGAGTTTGGACTTGTGAGTTCAGGAGTCCGAGTTACCAAAGAGGACGACCATGTGAGCTGAGGAGGTCAAAACACCTAGTTGAGAGACAATGTACTGAAGAGGTCTCAAGGTCTTTATAAGAGTACAAACTTGAGCTCCGCCCCTGAGAGATGGAGGCAGCTGGTGCGACCCGTGGGAGTAGAGAACTATCCATGAACTGTAGGAAACAACTTGCGGTTTAACAGGGAAACTGAGCTGACTCCCGTTAGAGCTTGTTGCGGTTACCGATGTTGGTAACTCCAGTGAGGCTGGCAAACAGACATTGATGAGTAACGTACAGAGCATCTATTTGAATATTTTGTGGGGAATTGTAGAGCTAAAGATTGTGATTTTATATTGTAATGATGATAATATAATATAATGTCTGCTGTTTCATAATCTGCCATTTTCCTAAAAATTGCATATTGATTAGTGAAGTTGTAAACAGTTAAAAAATCTCAGACTTGTTACCCCGTTATCACTGAGTCTACAATCTCTGTGCTGGTCAATCCCCACACCTGTTTACATAGGGATTGAGACCTGGTTCCAGCAATGTGTGACTCGCTGGTCTGCACTCTGTCATTTTGATACAATCACTGCTTTCTCTGCTGTAGATTTAGCAGTGCTCTGAATACTGAGCCCTGTATAACGCCGCCCACAACACTGATTGGCAGCCTTCTGTGCCAGTTATATACTGCTTGCAGTGCTGGTAAATTAAGCCCATTTATGGCTACAAACAAAAAGATTTATCAAAGGTTTATAACAGGTTCAACAACTATTGCCTACATGCATACATTTTTGCTTTTTTTCCATGATTGCTGTAATAGGCACCCGCTTTCTCTAATGATAGAGTTTTATGAGTGGTGCCCATTCATATATATATATATATATATATATATATATATATACAAACTGATAATTCATAAGATCTCAATAATGATGTCACGCCAGGGATGAGAGGAACTCCAATGAGCAATGCAACACAAAGGGTACACCATGGAATCAGTGCAATGGATGTCCCTAGCATTAGGCAGAGCAGAGCATGGTCATCTCCTAACACTCACCTGAGGCTGATCCCTGCAATCCCCCTAATATGCCTAGGCAGGTCCTTCCCCCATGCGCCGTCATGTGCCTAGGCCTCGCTGGCCCTGAATTCACCCTGACTAGTGCAAAGGCCAGCGAGACACTAGTCTCCCCACTAGAATAAAACAAGACGAGGAAGGTAGTACAAACAGGGGAAAGAAAAAAACAAATAGTTCTCCAGAGCTACTCAAGCAGGAAGCCTCTCAGCTGCAACAGAAACAACACCTCAGCTGCTCCAGAGCCAGGCTCCTTCAAAGAGGTCAGCTAAAGAATGAGCATAGGAGTGAGAAGTCAGTTTATAGAGAGGAAGGTGTGGCTTGCAGCTACAAGTCAATCCCAGCAGGATATAAAATAGACCTTAACCCCTTCAGTACTGAATGGAATTACTGTAAATACGCTCCTATTCAGGCTAAGTGATGAGAGGATTCTATAAGATATCTGTGATCAACCAAACGCTGTGATCTTCTGATTCCCAGTCCCCCCAAGGTCTCAGCAGGGTGCGACACACTCGTGACAAATGGGCACTTCATGGCTGCAGAGATCCAGCTTAAAGCATCCGCATTTGGAGCCAACCACTTGCCATTAGGGTTTATTCCAAGATAACAAGCCAGTCCCAGGCTGGTATAGCCCAGGTTGCGTGAAGTTGGTGAACATGATTTCCACCACTGTGGCTGCTGGTCTCCATCTCATGATGCCGTGCACGATTACATTAGACTGTGTGGTACAATACTTATTATGTTCATTATTATTTTGTATGAAAAGGGAAATCATGTTGCTTCGTGATTATTTTGCTATTAAATATGTTCTCAAAATTATACATGTTGACTAAAAGCCGGGACTAATGTTTGACAGAAACTGCTTACAATAATAGGATTAGTATTTAAAACGGATTACTCTAATTTACATATTTAGTACCCAATGGAGGAGTAAATTATAACAGCAAATCCTGGCAAAGCAACCCCCATACAGCTGCTGAAGAACATGCGTTACTTAAATGTAGGTATGAATTTAGCAAAAAATGCTGGGAAGAACAGTTGGAGATGGTTACACACAGTAACTAGCAGTATAATTTATTCCATTACTTTGCAAATTATTAGGAATGTTTAATCATAATTTTATATATATATATATATATATATATATATATATATATATATATATATACAGTTCTGGGGCAAAAATTAAGAAACCACTGCAAAATTTTCAGTTTTTCTGATTTTTATCTTTATAGGTATATTTTTGAGTGAAATGTAAATTGTTTTTTTATTCTATAAACTACTGACAACATGTCTCCGAATTTCTAAGCAATACATTTTAGTATTTATTTTCTGAAAATGAGAAATGGTCAAAACAACAAAACAATGCATTGCTTTCAGACCTCAAATAATGCAAAGAAAACAAGTTTATAATAATTTAGAAACAACAATACTAATAATGTTTTAACTCAGGAAGAGTTTTTTATTTTTTATTTTGTGGAATAACTATGGTTTTTAATCACAGTTTTCATGCGTCTTGGCATGCTTTTCACCAGTCTTTCACACTGCTTTTGGGTGACCTTATGCCACTTTTGGTGCAAAAATGTAAGCAGTTCTTCTTTGTTTGATGGCTTGTGACTATCCATCTTCCTCTTGATTATATTCTAGAGGTTTTCAAAGGGGTTCAGGTCTGGAGATTGGGCTGGCCATGACAGGGTTTTGAAGTGTTGGTCCTTCATTTACACATTGATTGACCTAGCTGTGTGGCATGGTGTATTGTCCTACTGAAAAAAAACAGTCCTAAGAGTTGGGAAACATTGCCAGAGCAGAAGGAAACAACCATTGTTTTTCCAGGATAACCTTGCATGCGGCTTAATTCATACGTCCTTCGCAAAGTTTAATCTGTCCAATTTCTAGAGTAAAGTAATCTTCTCTGATGAGGCTAATTTTCAGCTTTACCCAACACATGGTCGTCTAATAGTTAGATGGAGACCTGGAGAGGTATACAGCCAGTGTCTTGCACCCACTGTGAAATCTGGTGGAGGATTGGTGATGATCTGGGGATGCTTCAGCAAGGCTGGAATTGGCCAGATTAAACTTTGCGAAGGACGTTTTCCTGGAAAAACAGTTGCTTCCTTCTGCTCAGGCAATGTTCCCCAAATCTGAGGACTGTTTTTTTTCCAGGAGGAAAAAGTGCGATGCCACACAGCTAGGTCAATCAATGTATGGATGAAGAACCACCACATCAAAACCCTGTCATGGCTAGCCCAATCTCCAGACCTGAACTCCATTGAAAACCTCTGGAATGTAATCAAGAGGAAGATGGATAGTCACCAGCCATCAAACAAAGAAGAATTGCTTACATTTTTGCACAAGGAGTGGCATAAGGTCACCCAAAAGCAGTTTGAAAGACTGGTAGAAAGCATATCAAGACGCATGAAAGTTGTGATTAAAAATCATAGTTATTCCACAAAATATTGATTTCTGAATTGGACATTAGCAATAATAGACTGACTCACACCATAATTAGTTGTCTTGAAAGAAGAGCATGCTCAGATTAGGACAGAGCTGTGACATCAGCCACTGTGAATGGTGAATACCTACTGTAAATAGAGATGTTAACTTTCATTATAATCCTGTCTCTGATGATAATGAGACTGTGAGACTGTTGAAAAAACTTCTATGAAGACAAGGAAATATAAGTCTAAAATTAGGCTTACCGATAAGTGACGAAATTGCAAGATTTTATATACAGTACAGACCAAAAGTTTGGACACACCTCCTCATTCAAAGAGTTTTCTTTATTTTCATGACTCTAAAAATTGTAGATTCACATTAAAGGCATCAAAACTATGAATTAAATCATGTGTATTGAAATACTTAAAAAAGTGTGCAACAACTGAAAATATGTTTTATATTCAAGGTTCTTTAAAGTAGCCACCTTTTGCTTTCATTACTACTTTGCACACTCTTGGCATTCTCTTGATGAACTTCAAGAGGTAGTCACCGAAAATGGTTTTCCAACAGTCTTGAAGGAGTTCCCAGAGATGCTTAGCACTTGTTGGCCGTTTTGCCTTCACTCTGCGGTCCAGCTCACCCCAAACCATCTCGATTGGGTTCAGGTCTGGTGACTGTGGAGACCAGGTCATCTGGCGTAGCACCCCATCACTCTCCTTCTTAGTCAAATAGCACTTACACAGCCTGGAGATGTGTTTGGGGTCATTCTCCTGTTGAAAAATAAATTATGGTCCAACTAAACGCAAACCGAATGGAATAGCACACCACTGTAAGATGCTGTGGTAGGCATGCTGGTTCTGTATGCCTTCAATTTTGAATAAATCCCCAACAGTGTCACCAGAAAAGCACCCCCACACCATCACACCTCCTCCTCCATGCTTCACGGTGGGAATCAGGCATGTTGAGTCCATCCGTTCACCTTTTCTACAAAGACACGGTGGTTGGATCCAAAGAACTCAAATTTGGACTCACCAGACCAAAGCACAGATTTCCACTGGTCTAATGTCCATTCCTTGTGTTCTTTAGCCCAAACAAGTCTCTTGTGCTTGTTGCCTGTCCTTAGCAGTGGTTTCCTAGCAGCTGTTTTACCATGAAAGCCTGCTGCACAAAGCCTCCTCTTAATAGTTGCTCTAGAGATGAGAAGGTGTGTCCAAACCTTTGGTCTGTACTATATATATATATATATATATATATATATATATATATATATATATATATATATATATAGTGCCTTGCAAACATATTCGGCCCCCTTGAATTTGTCAACCTTTACCCACATTTCAGGCTTCAAACTTGTGTAATCAAGTCTCCGTATAAATGCACCTGCTTTGTGATAGTCTCAGTGTTCTGTTTAAAGCGCAAATAGCATCATGAAGAACAAGGAACACAACAGGCAGGTTCATGATACTGTTGTGGAGAAGTTTAAAGCTGAATTTGATTACAAAAAGATTTCCAAAACTTAAACATCCCAAGGAGCACTGTGCAAGCGATCATTTGGAAATGGAAGGAGTATCATACCACTCCAAATCTACCAAGACCGGGTCGTCCATCCAAACTTTCATCTCAAACAAGGAGAAGACTGATTAGAGATGCAGCCAAGAGGCCCATGATCACTCTGGATGATCTGCAGAGATCTACAGCTGAGGTGGGAGAGTCTGTCCATAGGACAACAATCAGTCATACACTGCACAAATCTGGCAAGCAAAAATATCCATGAGGAAAGAGTGTGAAGCTTCAATAGTAAATGTAACATGACTAAGCAGTCTCACAATGTATATAAGTAGAGTGTCCTGTATGGGCCTCTATCAATTGAAAAAACATGCAAACCACTAGAGGAATAATGAAAAAACAGGAGGACAAACGTGGTTGTATTGCAAAAATATATATCAAAATTTATTCATTCATCTACAGTTAGATGCAGCACATAATTGTGCAGTGCAAAAAGACAGAGGGCACCTTGGCACCGGACAAGAATGATCATAGGGATTCACATGGCAAGTACAAAGACAAATAGGATATAAATCATTACATACAGATTACAAGGTTTGTTGCCAGATGAAACCAGAGAGCAATAGCTGGTGTCCAAACAGAGGTAAATAGAACAGCACACTAGGCCCATCCATATGTCGGGATGTCAGTACATACCAGCGGCTATTTACATCATTACATACAGATTACAAAGTTTGTTGCCAGATGAAACCAGAGAGCAATAGCTGGTGTCCCAAAAAGGGTAAATAGTATTCACATGGCAAGTACAAAAACAAATCAGGTGTAAATCATTACATGCAGATTACAAGGTTTGTTGCCAGATGAAACCAGAGAGCAATAGCTGGTGTCCAAACAGAGGTAAATAGAAGTAAATAGAACAGCACACTAGACCCATCCATGTGTCGGGACGTCAGTACATACCAGCGGCTATTTACATCCTTACATACAGATTACAAAGTTTGTTGCCAGATGAAAACAGAGAGCAGTAGCTGGTGTCCAAACAAGGGTAAATAAAACAGCACACTAGACTCATCAATATGTCAGGACGTCAGTACATACCAGCGGCTGTATAAGTGAGAGGATCACCAGAAATTGCTTCAAAGTGCCAAAGTGCAAGAATCAAGGACCAAAAAACAGTCCCCCCTAAGGCAGGTGTGTAACGCTTCATCAGACCAAGGAGGGGTGGTGACTCATTGATTTCCAGGACCTTTTTAAAAAGAGCATGTGATAGATCATGTGATAGAAAAATACCCAATCAGTGAGGATCTTTCGGCGCATGTGTGATCCACACCACTCACCCCAGCAGATGCGAGCGCATGGGGAGGGGGATAAAAAAACGCCCCCTCACCGGCACCAATCCGCCCCATAGACACCGCCAGGCATGCCAGGGAGAAAGCGAAGACCACGCATGCGCACACAACACCTATTGGGACATAGAGCAGAATATGAAAGCTCCCAAACCGCAGCAGCATATGGATGTTTTGGAAGAAGAGGGGCACATCAATAATAAACAATAGTACATAAATAGCAAAAATGATCCCTCATCCTGAATCCAAAACGTCTTCCGGATATGTCATAAACGGAGTCTTCTTATAAAAGCTGTCCCAGTAAACGATATGCTCAGGCAATCATGTGATGGACACACAAAAAAAGGTCCCAAGGAAGCAAGAGAAAAGAGCTGCAGAGGAAAAAACAACAAAATGACATAAAAAACATGCAGCAAAAAATATATGTATATATAAAAAGGTTAAAAAAAATTTATCATCCCATAATACCCCCAGTATAAAAACACAGTAGTGGAAAATACCACTCTGAAAAAGAGGGGGGGGGGGAGGGGGGAGGGATGGGGAGAGTGGGAAAACACAGGGATCTATAGGAAGGAAGCGAAGCTAAGGGACTCATTCAATCCAGACGGGACCATTGTGCCCAACATGACGATCCATTTAGTCTCTTTTTGGGCGAGAATTTTTTTAAAATTCCCACCCCTATTACCGCAATGTACGACGTCAATTCCTGTGACTCTCAGAGATCTCGCATTACATCCGTGGTGATGTCGAAAGTGTCTCGGAAGAGTTTTCAAAGTAGAAATATCCGTCACTGTCTTTGCTGCACCAATGTCTCTCACATGTTCTCGCACTCTCACTCTCAGCTCCCTAGAAGTTAGACCAATATAAATCTTAGGACAGCTGCACGTCGCGTAGTAGATGACAAACGAGGTAGCACATGAGATAAAACTCCTAATGTCAAAGGTCCGGCTACCATCTGCAGTGGAGAAGGTCTTGCTGCGAGAAACATTGGTGCATGCAAGACAGTGACCGCACGGAAAACAACCACGGACCGGATTGGTAGAACCAAAAGGATGAGGGGTCACAGGGGCATAGTGACTATGTACGAGAAAGTCTCGTAGATTTCTTGAACGTCGTGCCGTCATTAACGGATAGTCTGGGATCAAATCCCTGAGGGTAGGGTCAGATTTTAGAATTGACCAATATTTGTTCAGAATGGCACGCATATTGTGCCATTCATGGTTATAGGCAGATATGAATCGAGCCTCTCCTGCCCCCGTGTTCACCCGACTGGATGGTTGCAGGAGCTCCAATCGCTGTGTTTTTTTTGCCCTATTGTACCCTCTTTTTATGACTCGGCGGCTATATCCCCTATCACTCAATCTAGATGTTAGGTCATTGGCCTGGGACTGGAAATTCTCAGTTGTTGAGCAAATCCGCTTCATCCTGAGAAATTGTCCAACCGGGATGGCTTGGATAGTGCTAAAAAGGTGAGAAGATGAAGCATGGAGAAGGGAGTTGACCGAGGTAGGCTTCCTACCTTCCTTTTTATCCCCCTCCCCTGCACTCGTCGGCCTGACGCCGCTCGCATCTGCTGGGGTGAGTGGTGTGGATCACACATGCGCCGAAAGATCCTCACTGATTGGGTATTTTTCTATCACATGATCTATCACATGCTCTTTTTAAAAAGGTCCTGGAAATCAATGAGTCACCACCCCTCCTTGGTCTGATGAAGCGTTACACACCTGCCTTAGGGGGGACTGTTTTTTGGTCCTTGATTCTTGCACTTTGGCACTTTGAAGCAATTTCTGGTGATCCTCTCACTTATACAGCCGCTGGTATGTACTGACGTCCTGACATATTGATGAGTCTAGTGTGCTGTTTTATTTATCCTTGTTTGGACACCAGCTACTGCTCTCTGTTTTCATCTGGCAACAAACTTTGTAATCTGTATGTAAGGATGTAAATAGCCGCTGGTATGTACTGACGTCCCGACACATGGATGGGTCTAGTGTGCTGTTCTATTTACTTCTATTTACCTCTGTTTGGACACCAGCTATTGCTCTCTGGTTTCATCTGGCAACAAACCTTGTAATCTGCATGTAATGATTTACACCTGATTTGTTTTTGTACTTGCCATGTGAATACTATTTACCCTTTTTGGGACACCAGCTATTGCTCTCTGGTTTCATCTGGCAACAAACTTTGTAATCTGTATGTAATGATGTAAATAGCCGCTGGTATGTACGGACGTCCCGACATATGGATGGGCCTAGTGTGCTGTTCTATTTACCTCTGTTTGGACACCAGCTATTGCTCTCTGGTTTCATCTGGCAACAAACCTTGTAATCTGTATGTAATGATTTATATCCTATTTGTCTTTGTACTTGCCATGTGAATCCCTATGATCATTCTTGTCCGGTGCCAAGGTGCCCTCTGTCTTTTTGCACTGCACAATTATGTGCTGCATCTAACTGTAGATGAATGAATAAATTTTGATATATATTTTTGCAATACAACCACGTTTGTCCTCCTGTTTTTTCACTGCACAAATCTGGCCTTTATGGAAGAGTGGCAAGAAGAAAGCCATTTCTCAAAGATATCCATAAAAAGTGTTGTTTACAGTTTGCTACAAGCCACCTGGGAGATACACAAAACATGTGGAAGAAGGTGCTCTGGTCAGATGAAACCAACATCAAACTTGTTGGGAACAATGCCAAATTATATGTTTGGCGTAAAACCAACACAGCTCATCACCCTGAACACACCATCCCTACTGTCAAACATGGTGGTGGCAGCATCATGGTTTGGGCCTGCTTTTCTTCAGCAGGGACAGGGAAGATGGTTAAAATTGATGGGAAGATGTGCCAAATACAGGACCATTCTTGAAGAAAACCTGTTGGAGTCTGCAAAAGACTGAGACTGTGACGGAGATTTGTCTTCCAACAAGACACTGATCCCAAAGATAAAGCAAAATCTACAATGGAATGGTTCACAAATAAACGTATCCAGGTGTTAGAATGACCAAGTCAAAGTCCAGACCTGAATCCAATCGAGAATCTGTGGAAAGAGCTGAAAACTGCTGTTCACAAACGCTCTCCATCCAACCTCACTCAGCTCCAGTTGTTTGCAAAGGAAGAATGGGCAAGAATTTCAGTCTCTCGATGTGCAAAACTGATAGAGACATACCCCGAGCGACTTACAGCTGTAATCGCAGCAAAAGGTGGCACTACAAAGTATTAACTTAAAGGGGTCGAATTATTGCACGCCCCAATTTTCAGTTATTTATTTTTTTAAAGTTTTTATAATAAACAATACATGTCGTTCAACTTAACAATTATGTCCCACTTGTTGTTGATTCTTCACCATTAATTTAAAATATTTAATCTTTATGTTTGAAGCCTTAATTGTGGGTAAAGATAGAAAAATTCAAGGGGGCCGACAAATACTTTGGCAAGGCACTGTATGTATATATATATATATATATATATATATATATATATATATAATGATAATAAAATGCAAAAACATTATCAAGCTTTTTTAAAAAAATGCATTTTCAGGGAGTCAAAACTGGAGCTGCATCATACATTTATTTTTCTATTTGTGGGTAAAAATTTCTCATTGATGGGGTGAGCGGCAAAGAGAAGGATTAATGCCAGTTTTTTATGGTCAGTAACAACACTTTATTTACAGCCTCAATGATCTGCATCTCTACGTTGGCTTACTTTTTGTTGAATAATTTATAGAGAGTGAAATATGTTATGGTATACATACAGTTACAATTTGGGAGAATTTATTACGACTGATGATTATTTCGCCAGGCCTAATCTAATGTCCACTGGAGTAAGCTACACCTAATTTATTAAAGGCAGTCTGTCACCCCACAAATACATATTAAAATAGCTCTACAGTGACATAAAGAATTTAGCTTCATACACTCCATACAAATCATACTAGCAGTTTACATTTGATACAGTATGGGGAGATAAGGTATGCACACCAGTGACTATGTAAGGGGAATACATGAAATAGCAGAAACTGCTGTGTGAATACTGACTTGAAAAATCCAATAGCTATATGTAAGAGTGAATATGTGAAAAATGGAATCTGCATTACTGCCATGAACATATGAATCAAGAGAAATTTAGCTACTGAATTGATCAATGCAATAGAGCCCCAACACTACGCCAAAGTATTTCTCTACGTTGGGGTCCCTAGCTTGTGTGTGTCCTCTCATGCAGTTAAAAAACCTACCGTGTATGGGACGCTGAGACCCAGGCTATATATGCGTATGATATGGATTGGCAATAGGTGTGGTTGGGGAGGGTTCACAAACGAAAAAATACTAACAGCTATTGGATTTTTCAAGTCAGTATTCACACAGCAGTTTCTGCTATTCCATGTATTCCCCTTACATAGTCACTGGTGTGCATACCTTATCTCCCCATAGTGATGTTTTTTTTAGGTTTTTGCACCCAGTTCGGACATAGAATGGTGTTCCAAACGTTATTCCTATTTGTTACATTTGATACAGTGACTGAGACAATTACTTTTAATACAAAAAAGGTGGGATTAGTTGCATGGTCAAAGGCTCAGTGCACCATTATGCCCCCTCAATTTACATTTTGGGAACTTCCCTAGCTTGTGATCTAACGAGCTGGCTTGCCTTGGTTGAGCGCTGACTGAATTGAGCTTGTGTTACTACATGTGTGCACTGACACTGCCAAAGCCCAGCAGTGCATAGTGTCAGCGCATGCACACACATTGTGTGTCTGGCTCATTCTACCCCCTGGACACTCTCTGAAGCTGCTCGTGTAGCGCCCCTGAACCTATCATCGCACTGCATCCTGTCAAAGATGCAGGGCCTACCCCCAGGGACCTGGAAGACCAGTGCCGGTAACAGCAAAACACATTATAATCCCAGTTTTTCCTCATCCACAAACTGGTGACAGACTAGAATTGAACCCAATGGATGACCACCCAAGGGTGGAGTCGATCCAGTCCCCTACACAACAACCAGGTGGGAGGGGACAGACAGTTAGTAAGTGGAAGTGAGAGAGAACGGACATAACTGGACTAACACGGGAGTGTGACGGTGACCTGAGGGCCCAGGCGTGTGGTTGCCAGTGGAGTACAGTGAAGTGCTCACGGAACAATAACACCAACGGGGTACAGACCCCTAGGTCAGGCAAAACGCTCCAAGCAGACCTGATAAAATCTGCACAGTGAGGGGACCATCCAGGACCTGACTGACCTTAGAAGGCCGGGGCACCAGCAGTAACGGGAGAACAAAGGACCGGAACAGAACACCGACCCTACAGGGTTCACACTGCCGCCGTATGGACCAGAGACTGAGAGACAAACAGGAGGGTACACCTCAGATGCTCCAAGCCACGGGGACCCACCAACTTGAGAAAGGTGCAGGGGAAAGAAGCCACCAGGTCATCAACCCAGCACTGGGACTAAGGGAACCAGAGATGAATACCAGCCTTCCTCCAGGTACCACTTACTATCTACTGTGAGTAAAGAGAGCCAGTTACACAGAAATCTCTTGTGTGGCCTCCCTTTCTTCTGCGCCAAATTCCTTCACCTACCTCCCTGGGGCCCCAGCCCTACTTGCGGAGGGCCCAACATCCAGGCTGCTGTCAACACCAGCCCCAGCGGAGAGACTGTGCAGAGGCGGTTCTATCTCCATAATCGCAACTCGCAGGTGGCGTCACGACATAAACTTTATTGAACATTCCCCTGTATATAACTCCCTTTAAAGTGACCCCCAGGGTCAAGGAACCGGGCAACGACCACCCAGTGACACATCCCAGTAGTACACTGCCCGGGACCGAGTACCCCATAGCCCTGGCGGCACAGCTTTCTTGGCGTAACGAACAGGATTGGACTGAACCAGTTCAAATGGGTGACGTACTCCTTATGGACTGTTTTGTGACTTATGCAATAGGGATGATTGAATATCACAAATATTCGGCAATATTTGGCTTCGCGAATATCCGACGAATAGGTTGCCGCTATGCGAATATTCGATGTGCAATGTAAGTCTATGGGAAGCCCAAATAGTTGCTATTCTATTCGGGTTTCCCATAGACTTACATTGCGCATCGAATATTTGCAAATAGTCAAATAGCGGCGACCTATTCGGCGAATATGGGTGTTGCCGAATATTTTAGGTATTCTGTGGAGACCCGGGGGTCAGTGGGTGCTCTCGTCCGCTGGCCCGGCTGCCTTTAGAAAGACAGCATGGCCCAGGGCTCATCCCAACTGAACGCCGACCTCCTTAACCGAGGGCGGAGCACTACTCAGACAACACAGGATGAGGGAATCATAATATTAAGACTTTATTGGATCCCCAAACAATTAATGGCACATAGCACATAACCAGCAAAACAAACAAATGTAAAAGGCAACACAATCTCATCCTTCCGCTGGCTCACCAGGGATTTGAATGTCCGTGCTTCAGAGCTTCCAGGGCTACTTACTCCAATCCAGTAGCACCCCGATTTTGGCGGGCACCCACCGAGAATGGAATAACGCCAGATTTAGGAAGTTGGCTGAGGTCTGCAAAGTCTGTAGCCAGGTGACCAAATTGTCCCAACCTGGGTTTCTTCCTTAAGTAGTCTCTGGTATGATGAGATAATATAATCCTGGCAGCCGGAGTCGAAATCCCTAGACTGAGGTATGGTCTCCAATCGGAATCGAAGTCCCTAGATTGAAGCCATGTAGCCAAGTGATCCTCTAGTCGGAGCCAAAGTCCCTAGACCGACTCCACAAGGCAACCTGGTTCTGATCCCCTAGCCAGCTCCTAAGAGCTTAGACTGGATCATGCAACATCCATTAACAACTGGTGACTTAAAGAAGTCCCTTTGTATAGCCATAGCCTTCCCTTCGGATATACTGTGCCCTTATCGGATTGGTTGTACAAGATTGCCTCTTTTATTGGATGAATTTCAAGCTATATTCAAATATCCAGAGACAAGGGTGAGACAGGTAAATTACATCACATCTAGCAATTCACTTAAGGTGGTGTCACACATAGCGACGACGACAATGACGTCACTGCTAAGTCACCATTTTATGTGACGTAGCAGCGACGTCCCGTCACTGTCGCTGTGTCTGACATCCAGCAACGACCTGGCCCCTGCTGTGAGGTCGCCGGTCGTTGCTGAATGTCCTGCTTCATTTTTTGGACGTTGCTCTCCCGCTGTGAAGCACACATCGCTGTGTGTGACAGCGAGAGAGCAACGAACTGAAGCGAGAAGGGAGCAGGGAGCCGGCGTCTGGCAGCCTGCGGTAAGCTGTAACCACGCTAAACATCGGGTAATCAAGAAGCCCTTTCTTTGGTTACCTGATATTTACCTTAGTTACTAGTGTCCGCCGCTCTCAGACTGCCAGTGCCGGCTCCCTGCTCCCTGCATACGTAGCTGGAGTACACATCGGGTAATTAACTTGATGTGTACTCTGGCTAGGAATGCAGGGAGCCAGCGCTAAGCGGTGCGCTCTCACGCTGCCAGTGCCGGCTCCCTGCTCCCTGCACACGTAGCTGGAGTACACAACGAGTAATTAACCTGATGTGTACTCTGGCTAGGACTTCAGGGAACAGGGAGCCGGAACTGGCAGCGTGAGAGCGGCGGATGCTAGTAACTAAGGTAAATATCGGGTAACCAAGAGAAGTGCTTTCCTTGGTTACCCGATATTAGTTACGCTTCTTACGCTTCCACGCCTTGCTGCTAGCTGGGTCTGGTCACTGGTCGCTGGTGAGATCTGCCTGTATGACAGCTCACCAGCGACCATGTAACGACGCAGCAGCGATTCTGATAAGGTCAGAATGCTGGTCGTGATCGCTGCTGCATCGCTATGTGTGACACCACCTCTAGTAATACAATGGGAAGTTCGCATAATTGAGTTATCTGGGTGTCTGATCTGGCAACAGCAACCAGAGAAAGTTGGAGCCAGATTGATGAAGAGTATTGTTTGTCACTCATTAAGTCCATGCCAAGAGACTGCAAGCTGTTAATGAAGCCAGAGGTGTTGCAACTGAAGCGACTGGTGGTAGGGCCGCGGGTGTGTGTGTATGCTCTATTCCAACAAAATCCCCATACTCAGATTTTACCGGTAGTAACATTTCTTTACTAGGAAACATATTTATAATACAATCAACCGAACTATCTGCGCACATGTGTATAGTGGAGTCCCCCCCGGATCTACACTCCTTCCGGGTACGCGGCAAAAAGAAAGGAAGAAAACAACAAAGAAATGGCAGCAACTTTCCCTAACTTTCCCTACAATCACGTACCAGTCTATCCCAGAAGAAGATGCCGCTCCCACGTCGCAGGCCTGGAGTCTCACGATGATGGGTCCCGGTGCAGCGCTGAAGGGATGCAGCTCCTCGGTCTTTTCCTTTGATCTTCTCCCGCTGGTAACGGATTCTAGTCAGTCTTTTAGTCCTGGGGCACACCGAGCAGAAGAAGGGAGGTCACGGCCCCTGTACTTGCACTCAGGGTGCGATGCTCTGCAGTCAAGTTGTCACAGCCCCTGGATTTGCACTCCGGGCGCGATGCTCTTCAGTCCGGGGATGGCAGGAACCACTTCCACAGGGTGATTCCTCCAAGAATCCGGTGGCAAAAGAGCCCTGTGTTCAGAGAGACCACACGCAGCTCTCTCCTGGCTAAGCTCCGGGGCTGAATAAATTTCCCACACTTTCTCTTCCTGGTTAGAACACACAAACTGCTGTAGGGGATTTCCCATCTCTGTGTTTGTGATTGCACAGTCTGACACTGCCCCCTTGTGGGCAAGGGCTGAAGCAATATTCAAATCCATTTCTACATTAATGATGCAGTCTGAATTGTTGATCCCATTACATACCCCCCCACTTAAAGGTTGGCAGTCCCTGTCAACTACCGTCGGTTCCCAGGCAGCGATGACTACAGATGTCACAGGGGTTGGTTGAGAAGTGGGCCATACATACTGGTCCCTGTAAGACCGCCCGGGCGGGATCCCAGCAGTGGTGCGGTCAGTGCGTCTCAAGGGTCGGTTGTTCCCCTCCCCATCACTGTCTTTACGCCCCACTTCAGTCAGCACTCCGGGGGAAGAACTGGGTTGTGTAGGTGGGTCACCGGTCTCAGAGTCGACGTGATCACTATGCTGGGAAACGTCCGTGACGTCAGTCGTGTTGGCAGCATCACCCCCTCCGGGTTCTGTGGTAGGGGAGTCAGGCTGGGATCGGCAGGGACGCAACATATTTCGGTGCACAGTGCGAATGTTGCGACTGTCTTCACCCTGCACTCGGTATACATGCCCGTTGGGGTAGGGGCGTTCGATTACCCGGTAGACTTCAGTCTCCCACTTGGCTCGAAGTTTCCCTTGTGGCTTCTTGATACGGAGCAGGACTAGCTGTCCCAACTTCAAGGGTTGCTCTTGCACGGGGAGTGGGTCAGCATGTATCTGGCCCCGGATTTGTTGGCTCACCAGCCGGTGTACAGTCTCCATCTTCTGTCGGTGAGCATTTAGCCAGGAGGGGTAGTTATGGCAGACATCATCTCCAGGGCGGAATAGGTTCAGGTCATGGACCCCTTTTCCGGGGCGGCCAAAGAGAAGGGTGTGTGGGGTGTAACCAGTCACGGAGTGGACCTGGTTGTTGTAGGCCCATACTAGATCGGGAAGGAATTGGGGCCATTGGTCTTTCTTATCATCGGCCAAGGTGCGGATCAGCTGGAGTAGAGTCCGGTTAAAGCGTTCACATGCACCGTTCCCTTGTGGGTGGTAAGGAGTGGTCCTCGACTTCTGGATCCCATACATCCGATGCAGCTCTTCGATGACTCGGCCTTCGAAACAAGCCCCCTGGTCGGAGTGCAACCTCTCCGGACACCCATAGACGTGGATGAACTGTCGACAGATGGCCCGCGCAGCCGATTCAGCCGTCTGGTCTTTGGTAGCAACAGCGACAGCGAATTTTGTGAAGTGATCCACCATGACTAGGCAGTACTGATAGCCACTGCTCGCCGTCCCAATCAGCAGATAGTCCACCATCAACAGCTCAAGGGGCCTGGATGTTTTAATGGTCTGGACAGGTGCACGCTGCTCAGGGGACTTGTGTAGTTCACAGGTGCGACAGGTCTGGCAGACGTCTTCAACCAGCTTGCGGAGCCCCGGACCATAGATGGACTGTTGAATCCACCGAAAGGTCTTGTCTATTCCGAAGTGTCCATTCCTTTTGTGGGCTTGGGCCACCATCTCACGGGCCAATTGATCAGGCACCACAACTTGTGTGCATTCCTCCAGCATGTGCGACAGGAGAACCTTCCGGTATAGCACTCCTTCTCTCAGAATCAGCCGGTCCCACTGACTGAGCAGGGTCAAGGTCCCGGTAGACAGTCGTGCCTGTATATCGGCGGGAGGCTTCTGCTGCCGCTTCACCCATTGTTTGAGTAGAGCCCATTCAGGGTTCTGGTCCTGGAGTCTGCACCACTCCTGGGGTGGTAAGGCGACCCCCACTGGAGTTCCAGCTTCGCCCACAACGAACTGGCGGTAATCCATCATCTGTTGGGCGAGCTTTGCAAAGTCAGGCGTCTCGTCCCCTTCTAATTCTTCATCCCGGTCTCGGTTGAGTAAGGGGTATGACACTCTAGACAGGCTGTCCGCATTTTGATTCTCAGCTCCAGCCCTATATTTGATCTTGTAATTGAACTTGGAGAGCCGAGCCATCCAACGCTGCTCCATGACTCCGAGCTTCGCATTTTCTAAGTGGGCCAACGGGTTGTTATCGGTCAGGACTAGTACTTCAGCCCCCGTGAGGTATCCTGCAAATTTCTCCGCCATAGCCCACGTTAGGGCCAACAGCTCCAGCCGGAACGAGCTATAATTGGTGGGGTTCTTCTCGCCCTCATGTAGGGACCGACTGGCATAGGCTATGACCCGTTCCTTGCCTTCTTGGACCTGTGAAAGTACTGCCCCTAGACCCTGTAGACTGGCATCGGTGTGTAGTTGGAAGGGCAGGTTGTAGTCCGCATATGCCAGGATGGGGGGAGACGTTAAGGCACCCTTTAGGGCTTAGAAGGACTCTTCCTGGATGGGTCCCCAGCTGATGGGTCGTCCTCTGGGGCTGTTGGTGGTCCCTCGAAGCAGGTCATGCAAGGGTGCAGCAAGCCAGGCGAAGTTTTTGACGAACCGGCGGTAGTAGTCGGCCAACCCCAGGAAAGCCCTGACCTCTTTGACGTTTGTGGGCTGCGGCCAATCCCGTACGGCGGCTATCTTCTCTGAAGATGGCTGGACACCTTCGGCTGAGATCCGGTGGCCCAGGTAATTGATCTCGGGCTGCAGAAGACGGCACTTGCTGGGTTTCAACTTCAGGCCATGTTCTCTCAACCTACTGAACACACGGCCCAGCTGCTGCAGGTGTTCTTCAAATGTGGCCGAATAGACTACAATGTCGTCCAGGTAGATGAGGGTGAAGTCGAAGTTGAAGTCTCCCAAGCAGCGCTCCATCAGCCGCTGGAAAGTCACCGGCGCGTTGTTCAGACCAAAGGGCATCCGGTCGAACTCGTACAGGCCCATGGGTAGGATGAAAGCAGTCTTCTCTCTATCTTTCTCGTGCATAGGTACCTGCCAATATCCGCTGGCCAGATCCAACGAAGAGAAGTATTTGGCTTTCTTCAGGGCTGTCAGGGATTCTTCGATCCTTGGCAAAGGGTATGAGTCTCGGATGGTGCAAGCATTCAAACGGCGGTAGTCCACACAGAACCTCAGGGACCCGTCCTTCTTCTTGACTAACACCACCGGTGCAGCCCAGGGGCTCTGGCTTTCTCGTACCACTCCAGCGTGTAACATGGAATTCAGGAGATTTTTCACTTCTTGGTATTGCTGGGGAGGTATTTGGCGGTACCTTTCACGGATAGGAGCAGTGTCACCTGTGGGGATTTCGTGCTTGATACTGGTGGTGCACCCAAAGTCGGTGTCATGCCGGGCAAAGGACGCCTGATGCTCTTGAAGTAGCTCTTCCACCTGGGACACCTCCCGTTTGGAGTATTGAGATACGTCCAACTGACACTTCTCTCGTAGTTCTCGCCCCGCGTTGGTGTCACCCGCGACAGCGGCCATGGCAGAGACCGTCACTGTGCAATCTCCCTCTGTATACGGTACAAACTGGAGGGGGCTCATAGGGTTCACCTCTTCGGTTAGAGCGTAGACTCGGGCGAGCTGTGTCCCGGCTTCTAGGTCAACGCTCACGTTAGCCGTGTTGCCCAGCCTGACAGGAATTCTTCCCTTTCTCACTACTGCTAGAGTTCGAGCGACTAGTGGATTCAGCTTCCCTTCCTTCGGGGTGCGTGGCTCAATCAGCACCTCCACGCCTTCAAGCTGTCTCGTGGTGCTAAGGGGTAGTGAGATAACTGTCTCTTTCCCAGCCGGTAAGGTGATCCTAGAATGGCGGGGTACGGTGACCGTGGCCAGCGGCAGTTGTTCTTCTGTCATTCGCTGGAGGTTGCAGGTCCGGACCACTTCCTGAAAGGCACGGCGGGTGGCCCTATGTGCGGTCACTTCTTGCCAGTACTTGGGCCCCTTCTTGGTAAACAACACCAGATTCAGGTCTTTCAAGATGTTCATCCCAATAATCATGGGCGTCTCTGATCCAAAGCCTTCCCCGACCACGATTATCCCTCTCTTCCCGAGATCTTGGCCACAGATTTCGGTGTTCATCCAGGCAACTCCCGTCACCGGAATGGGTAGATTATTGGCTGCTTTGATCTTGATGGCGGTATCAGGGTCATAGGCAACCCGCGGCTTTAGACACTCTTCGTAGAACTGCTCGGAGATGGTAGATACCTGAGACCCAGTATCCATTAACCTTTGTACGGCGATCCCTTCCAGTAATACTTCCAGGGTGGGGCTATTTGATGCAAGTTTGTTCCGTGGCTGGCTCTGTTTTCCTACACCCCTCTCTTTGGCGTCCCCTGCCGAGTGAGGCTCTTTGGCAGGGGCGTCTAGTTTAAAGGCGGCCGCTGTTGTGGGACATGTCTTGCTGGTTCTGGTAGATCGGACTGTGGATGAACTTGAAAGTTCTGGGGGCAACGGTTGGCTCTATGGCGGGGATCGCCGCATGTCCAGCATCTTCCCATCGGCCGGCTGGGTTGTTGTCTCGCTTGCCGGCCCGCCTGTTGGTCTAGGGTGAGCTGTAACACCTGTTTCTGCAACTCTGCCACCATCTGCTTCAGTTCTTCCATGTTGCTGTTCGGAGTCCCGATACCAGATATGGACCTGCAAGCCGCGGTATATGTCTGTGTCTCCACGACAGGTCCCCTTGAACGTTCTATAGCTTCTTGTTTGACCTCAGCGAACGTAAAGGCCGGATTTATCCGGAGTAGATCTTGCAACGAGCGGTTAAGGTACGGGTCTCTCAATCCGGTCACGAACTGATCTCTCAACACCAGGTCACGGGCACCCGTACTAGCTATTTGTTCTTCGTTTCTACAGGCTTGTTCTAGTAGCACTGGAAGGGAATTGGCATATTGAGGAATGTCCTCCGACTTGAGCTGAGTACGCCGGAAGAACATATAGCGCAATGTTCCCGCATATGTGGTCGGCCCATAGGTGTTCTCCAGCACCCGCACCAAGTCATCCAACGTACGCTGGCCCCTAACCGTCTCCAGCCTGACTGTCGTCCACGCTTCCCCCTCTAATGTTAGCATGGCCATTTCTGCTAAGGTCTTAGGATCAGTGTTATACATTTCTCCCACTATCTTAAGCTGTTCAGTCCATTCAGTTACAGGATAGTTCCGTCCGTCAAACTTTCTCACCTGATTGACAATAGACGGCGGGGGAGCTGTCCGGTTATAAGTTACTACCGGGGGATGATTTTGTTGGTCACACATCCTGCCGACTACGCCACATGAAGCGACCGGTGGTAGGGCCGCGGGTGTGTGTGTATGCTCTATTCCAACAAAATCCCCATACTCAGATTTTACCGGTAGTAACATTTCTTTACTAGGAAACATATTTATAATACAATCAACCGAACTATCTGCGCACATGTGTATAGTGGAGTCCCCCCCGGATCTACACTCCTTCCGGGTACGCGGCAAAAAGAAAGGAAGAAAACAACAAAGAAATGGCAGCAACTTTCCCTAACTTTCCCTACAATCACGTACCAGTCTATCCCAGAAGAAGATGCCGCTCCCACGTCGCAGGCCTGGAGTCTCACGATGATGGGTCCCGGTGCAGCGCTGAAGGGATGCAGCTCCTCGGTCTTTTCCTTTGATCTTCTCCCGCTGGTAACGGATTCTAGTCAGTCTTTTAGTCCCGGGGCACACCGAGCAGAAGAAGGGAGGTCACGGCCCCTGTACTTGCACTCAGGGTGCGATGCTCTGCAGTCAAGTTGTCACAGCCCCTGGATTTGCACTCCGGGCGCGATGCTCTGCAGTCCGGGGATGGCAGGAACCACTTCCACAGGGTGATTCCTCCAAGAATCCGGTGGCAAAAGAGCCCTGTGTTCAGAGAGACCACACGCAGCTCTCTCCTGGCTAAGCTCCGGGGCTGAATAAATTTCCCGCACTTTCTCTTCCTGGTTAGAACACACAAACTGCTGTAGGGGATTTCCCATCTCTGTGTTTGTGATTGCACAGTCTGACACTGCCCCCTTGTGGGCAAGGGCTGAAGCAATATTCAAATCCATTTCTACATTAATGATGCAGTCTGAATTGTTGATCCCATTACACAACAATATACTAGTGATGTATTGGAGTGTTCTTTTGTTTGATTGTTTTTCATGATTCCATAATTTTTCCTCATAAGTGAGTGATTCCATATTTTTCCCCCCCTGGTTGGTCTTGAAAAGTAACCGTTACTGACTAGGACATTATGTTTTCATGAATTTTTTTAGTGTTTCTTACAGCCAGAAAGTTGACATTTGAAATTACTTTAGTTTTGTGCCATGTCTGTGATCTGCTTTTATTAAACAAAAGTAAACAACTGAATGAACATCCTCAGAGCCAGGTGATTCCATAATTTTTGCCAGGGGTTGTACTGTATCTATATATATAATTGCCTTATTCTGTCTGTCTGTCTGTCTTGCTCCAAAATTGTGTCACCGTGACATTGTGTCACCGTGACAGTGTGATTACAGTGACAACTGTCGGATTGGCCGCTGGGCTTGGCCTGGCCCCACCCCCCCCACGGATTGGCCGCTCGCCTCGGCCTGGCCCCGCCCCCCGCATGGATTAGCCGCTAGCCCCGGCCCTCCGCACGCATCGCCCGCTCCAGCGTACACCGGCTCCCGGTACACATGTGCAGGGAGCCGGCATACGCTGACGCCTCGCCCGCTCGCCCCCGCCACACGTTGGCACACTCGGCCCCGCCCCCGGCGGACATAACCTTGCGATGCTGGGATCGTGACGGAGCTGGTGTACGCTGGTAACCATGATACACATCGCGTAACTATAGGAAGCGCTTCCCTTAGTTACCCGATGTGTATCATAGTTACCAGCGTACACCGGCTCCCGGTACACATGTGCAGGGAGCCGGCATACGCTGACGCCTCACCCGCTCAGCCCCGCCCCCGGCACACGTTGCCACGCTCGGACCTGCCCCCGGCGGCCCCAGCATGGGGGATACAGCACGATGGGGGGTGTGCAGCATGGAGGATGGAGCACGATGGGGGGTGTGCAGCATGGAGGATGGAGCACGATGGGGGTGCGCAGCATGGGAGATGTAGCACGATGGGGGGTGCACAGCATGGGGGATGGAGCATGATGGGGGGTGCGCAGCATGGGAGATGGAGCACGATGGGGGGTGCGCAGCATGGGAGATGGAGCACGATGGGGGTGCGCAGCATGGGGGATGGAGCAAGATGGGGGTGCGCAGCATGGAGTATGGAGCACAATGGGGGTGTGCAGCATGGAGGATCGAGCACGATGGGGGGTGTGCAGCATGGGGGATGTAGCACGATGGGTGGTGCGCAGCATGGGGGATGGAGCATGATCGGGGGTGCGCAGCATGTCGGATGGAGCACGATGGGGGGTGCGCAGCATGTCGGATGGAGCACGATGGGGGGTGCGCAGCATGTCGGATGGAGTACGATGGGGGGTGCGCAGCATGTCGGATGGAGCACGATGGGGGGTGTGCAGCATGGGGGTTGGAGTACAATAGGGGGTGCGCAGCATAAGGGATGGAGCACGATGGGGGGTGCGCAGCATGGAGGATGGAGCACGATGAGGGGTGTGCAGCATGGGGGATTGAGCACGATGGGGGGTGCGCAGCATGGGGGATGGAACACGATGGGAGGTGCGCAGCATGGGGGAAGGAGCACGATGGGGGGTGAAGCATGGGGGATGGAACACGATGGGGGTGCACACCTCCCCAAAAAACACACACACACCGCCACACGCGCACCGCACAACACACCACACACACACTGGGAACCACAAACACCGCCCTACACAGACAACCACACACACACACAGACAACGCCGCACACACACACACACACACACACAACACCCAACACACAAACACCGAAGCATACATAAATATACGCACATACCGCGCAACACACACACTGCACAAAACATACCTCCCCCCAAAACACACACACGCACTCCACACCCACACAAACCGCGCAACACACACAGCACCACACACACAGAACGCTGCAGACACACAGCGCTCCACAAACAACGCAACACACACAACGCAACACACATACAACACCGCTCTCACACACCCCCACACCCAGACAACACCCAGAACATTTACAGCGCCCTACACAAACACTTGGTAACTACACACAACATATATATATATATATATATATATATATATATATATATATATATATATATATATAACAAAAATCATACATTAACTACACAATACGTAAATTCTAGAATACCCGATGCGTTAGAATCGGGCCACCTTCTAGTATATAAATATATATCTAAAAAATATGCAGATCTTGTTCAACTGACGTTAATAAAGTAAATTAGTTAACATTGTGAAGTAGAAATCCTTATACTTGATCTAAATGTGCTAATTTTTTCTCTACCTAAGAGAATCTGTCAGCAGGATTTCACTCCCACACTATTTATATGTGCATTTAGCTCTTTGTAAGACAAGTCCAACAATACCTCTACATGGTCAGTCCATTACTTTATTACTGAGAAAATAGTAATTGAATTGATATGCAAATGAGGGTGTAGTACTGAAGCCTCTGACTTTCCAGCTCTATTCCCTGCCCAGTGCCGCCTCTTCATGCTTGACTGACAGCTCATTTTCCTGAAGTCACACGGCGTAGAGGCTGTCAATCAACCAGGAGGATGCGGCACTGGGTGGGTAATAGAGCTGGAGTGACAGAGTCTTCAGATATATCATATTTCTATAGCCTTATTTGCATTGTATTCAAGTTCTGATTTCTCAGTAATGGATGAAAGGACTGGCCATGTATTGCTGGACTTGTCTTTGAAAGAGATACATGAGCATATAAACAGTTTGTGAGGTGAAATACTGCTGAAAGATTCACTTTAAAGGGAACCTATTGTGGAGACACGGGGGTCAGTGAGTGCTTTCGTCCCCTGGCCTGGCCTTTTAGAAAGACCGCATGGACCAGGGATCATCCCAACTGAAAGCCCAAACTCCTCACCTGTAGGCAGAACACTACTCAGACAACACATGGTGTGGCAACCACAATAATTAGACTTTATTGGATCCCCAACAGTCAAAGGCAAATAACACAAAACCATGCAAATCACACGATGTAACAAGCAACAGAGTCTTAGGGGTACTTAACATGTTGCGACATCGCTACCGAAATATCGTCGGGGTCACGGTTGTTGTGACGCACATCCGGCGCTGGTAGCGACATCGCAATGTGTAAATCCTAGGAGCGACGATGAACGAGCGCAAAACAGTCAAAAATCGCTGATCTGTGTCACGTCGTTCATTTCCATAATGTCGCTCCAGCTGCAGGTACGATGTTGTTTGTTGCTCCAGCGGCGTCACACATCGCTGTGTATGAAGCCGCAGGAACGACAAACATCTCCTTACCTGCGTCCACCAGCAATGCGGAAGGAAGAAGGTGGGCGTGATGTTACGTCCCGCTCATCTCCGCCCCTCTGCTGCTATTGGCCGGCCGCTTAGAGACGTCGCGGTGACGTCGCTGTGATGTCGAACGCACCTCCCCCTTGAAGGAGGGATTGTTTGGCAGTCACCGCGACGTCGCCGACCAGGTATGTGCGTGTGAGGCAGCCGTAGCGATAATGTTCGCTACGGCAGCAATCACAAGATATCGCATGTGCGATGGGGGCGGGTGCTATCGCGCTGGACATCGCTAGCCGATGCTAGCAATGTCGCAACGTGTAAATTACCCCTTACCCTTCTGTTGGCTCACCAGGGAGTAGAATATTTGTGCCTGCTGAGCTTGCAGGGCCACATACCCCAAACCAGCAGCAGCCTGCTTTTGGCAGGCACCCACTGAGAATAGGATAGTGATAAGCATATGAAGCTTCACGACCACAGCAAAGTCCGTAGCTAGGTAATCGAATCATCCCAACCTGGGTTTCTTCCAGCCAAATCCTAGAATCCTCAGCGGTACCCCTGCACAATGCAATCCAGTTTTCAGATTTCCTAGCTGGCGCTGTTTGTTGATGATGTGACTGAAGACAGAAGCAGGCAGATGAATTCTGAAGTGTACAGGGTATACTTTCTACTCAGATTCAACCAAATGCAGCAAGGTTGATTGGATGACACTTCATAGTACAGATGTACAATGATCCAATATATCCTGTGAAAGCAACCCAGGATTTTTTTTTAAGGCAAAGAAGTGGACTATTCTTCAATGGCCGAGTCAATCACCAGATCTCAACCCCATCGAGCATGTATTTCACACACAGTACAGACCAAAAGTTTGGACATACCTTCTCATCTCTAGAACAATTGTTAAGAGGAGACTTTGTGCAGCAGGCCTTCATGGTAAAATAGCTGCTAGGAAACCACTGCTAAGGACAGGCAACAAGCAGAAGAGACTTGTTTGGCCTAAAGAACACAAGTAATGGACATTAGACCAGTGGAAATCTGTGCTTTGGTCTGAAGAGTCCAAATTTTAGATCTTTGGATCCAACCACCATGTCTATGTAGAAAAGGTGAACGGATGGACTCTACATGCCTGGTTCCCACCGTGAAGCATGGAGGAGGAGGTGTGATGGTGTGGGGGTGCTTTTCTGGTGACACTGTTGGGGATTTATTAAAGATTGAATACAGAACCAGCATGGCTACCACAGCATCTTGCAGTGGCATGCTATTCCATCCGGTTTGCGTTTAGTTGGACCATCATTTATTTTTCAACAGGACAATGACCCCAAACACACCTCCAGGCTGTGTAAGGGCTATTTGACTAAGAAGGAGAGTGATGGGGTGCTATGCCAGATGACCAGGTCTCCACAGTAACCAGACCTGAACCCAATCGAGATGGTTTGGGGTGAGCTGGACCGCAGAGTGAAGGCAAAAGGGCCAACAAGTGCTAAGCATCTCTGGGAACTCCTTCAAGACTGTTGGAAAACCATTTCCGGTGACTACCTCTTGAAGCTCATCAAGAGAATGCCAAGAGTGTGAAAAGCAGTAATCAAAGCAAAATGTGGTTACTTTGAAGAACCTAGAATATAAGACATAATTTTAGTTGTTTCACACTTTTTTAAGTATTTAATTCCAGATGTTTTAATTCATAGTTTTGATGCCTTCAATCTGAATCTACAATTTTCAGAGTCCTGAAAATAAAGAAAACTCTTTGAATGAGAAGGTGTGTCCAAACCTTTGGTCTGTACTGTACTTAACACAAAATGTAATGCAAAAAGACCCAAAGACAACCAAAAACTAAAGTCAGCTGCAGTTAAGACCGACAAAGCATCACAAAGGAGGAAACACCGCATTTGGTGATGTTGTCACGCTTACTAGGTGTGACAAGTGTGGTGGGGGTGTTACAGTCCATTTTCCACGCAACAGAAACAAAACACACAAAGGAGACACTGGGGACACAATAACAGCGGGAGGCCCTGGATATAGTAAGAGGGGTAGGTGGAACACCTCCTATACTCACCTGCAGTTGTGCCTACTCTCCTAGCCAGTCACCGCAACTGTCGCCGAGCAGAAACCTGAGACCCCGAGAAGACGCTATAGATGCCTTGGCTAGTGAAGGGCAGGTGAGGCTCACTAGACCCCACAGCTGCACTAAAAAGACACAAGGTAAGATAAGACAAATGGGGGAGCAACAAAAAGGATAAAGCCTAAGAATAGGAAAAATCCACAGCAGAACCTTCCTCCAAGGCAGCCAGAGAACAACTGAGTTTGTATCTTCAGCAAGGATTGCTGGAAAATACCTCTATTTAATACTGAAGGGCGTGGCTACAAACAACTGCAGCTGAAACACTCAGCTGGGAACTGCAGGAAAATCTGCTTGCAGCAAAACTACATTAATGGTTTCAGTACCAAGAGAAACGAAACAACATTTAAATGTAGAGCCGAATGGATATAAGAGCCTCCAGGGAGACGACCGTAACAGACGTCCATGCTTCCAGACTTCAGGCCATCATTGTCTGTAAAGAATTCTCTATGAAGAATTAAAAATTAACATTTTATTGGAGGTAAAGTAGTTTCTCCAATTACTTTTGAGCCCCTGATATGGGAACTCTTTGTCGAAAAATGGCTGCAATTCCTAAAGGTTTCCCAGTATATTTTTGTTCTGCCCCTTGAATTAAACCTTAAAGTCTACACTTCAATTGCATCTCAGTTGTTTAATTTTAAACCAAAAATAACGGCATGAGGAGGCCAAATCATGAAAATTCAGAATATTTCTGGACCTAACTGCATGAATTGGTGACAAGCCTGTGTCTCGTCTATGACTAAAATCTGAATGCTGCCAAGAGGATTAAAGTTAATTTCCTGCCGGCAGCGGGGTTTGAATTGCAGGCGCTGGGCAGGTTCCAAATGCTATTACCCTGCAGATTAATCACATATCTGCAGGCTAATAGTGTTTTTTTCCCCCCATGTGACAGGTTCCCTTTAAAGGCTATATGACTTGGGAAATGTAATGTAGCATGACGTTTTGGAACTAGACTAAATAAGCATAATTTACCACTAATAAATGGCAGAAATCCTATTTTTGGAGCTTCATTTTATTGCTCTTTTTTAATATAACATAGTAGGCAGGGTGATTTGGATAGTAGAACAGAGAACAATTTGGCTTCTTATGATATAATATTATCGCAACAGATCATTTGCTAATAACAAGCAGTGATTTCCATCCATCTTCAGTCTCCATTAGATACTTAAGATTTTTATTTCTACCAAGAAAAGACAATTGTGACACAGGAATCGTCACTCCCTCAGCATCTCTATAAGAGACTTGTCAGTCACATATGGCACATGATATTTCCAGTATCTTCCCCCTGTATCTCTCGCTTCTGGTGGTCACGTACTGGAGCTCCCGCATCTTGCTGTGACTTCACGCCATGATATAAGATCTGTATAGAATATGGATTTGTATTGCACAGAAGCTCTATACACAGATCTCACATTATTATACACATTCTATTGTCCCTATATCACTCTGCCCTCCTGTGGCGGAAAGTATTGGTGTCTAAAATACAGGGTGACACAACATCTGCACCCCTGCATCAATGGCTTAATTTACAGTACATACTACACACAGAAATACAGGCATGTGCATCCAGTGTATCTAGTGTACTATACTAGCAGTATGACGACCACATGTCAGAGCAGTGCATAGATAGGGTTCATTCATGCTTCAAAAACACAATTCTTTGCTATTTCAAACAATGTTTTTTTTTTTTTGCTTATTTATGATGCATTTGATTTACCTGCATAGTTTATAGCGTTGTGGCGCCCTGGACTAGCCAGGTCGTCACAGGTAACACTCAAACACCCCCACCCCCACTAGACAGTAACATTAGCCAAACAAAAACCCTTGTTGCCTCCCTCCAGGGTCTGATATCCACACCAGGTGGGGCGGAGCCAGGTGGTTGGCCCCACCCACCAAGGAGTTCACAGGCCTGGAGGCGGGAAAAGTGACAGATTAGTTCAGGAGGTTGAAGTGAGAGGGGTGAGCACTTGGGTGTCTGGGTTGTGGCCCAGGCACTGACAGCAAGGTTGGCAGACGGTGGTGGCCGTCTGCAGGAGTGGTGAAGCAACGCGGAACCGTAGGACCGGGGTCGGGCGTTGGCCCGCCGGTACTGACCGGGGAGCGAAGTGAAGCCAGCACACACAGGCAGGGCCATCGGACCCCGACCAGGCTTGGAGGGGCCGACAATAGTCAAATCCGAGTGTGACCGGAATCCCAGGGGTTTCCTAACAGCCAAAGACCCGATAGAAGGCAACCGCCCACACCGTGAGGGTATACAGCTACTGCCTAAGGCTAGAGACCCAAGGGCCAGCGCCTGCATGCAAACGGGCTCCTCCGGCATCCATACACCGGGGAGCAGACTACCGTTGGGGATCCATAGTAGTCAACCAAGTACAGTCAAGGTGCAGGGAAAGACAGCCGCCATCACCTGTCCGGGGAGAGAGACACTGCAGCCGGCTGCGGGACCCGTCCATCCAGCCGTTTGGTTTACCGAGGACTTTATGCATCTCTTAGTGAGTGAGTACACCCGTGCCATCCGGCACCGCGCTGCGCTGTCCCTGCAACCCTGCACCTCACCAACCCTGCCTCCCCGTCACATCACCGGGCCCCGGGACCACCGACCCCTACCCACGGAGGGGGAAAACAACATCCCAGCTGCTCCCTACCATCGCTTCCAGGATCCCCGTCACCAGCAGCGGTGGTGCCCATCTTCACCACGACCCGTGGGTGGCGTCACGGACTAAATCCCCCAAATCAACCACCCTTTTCACTCACGGGCGAGGAGCGCCGCTCGAGTCCCCGGATCCGGCCCACCGCTCGAGCCACCGAGCAGAAGCAGCTGCAGCAGCGCCCGATCCGAGCGTTAGCGAGCGCACAGCGGCGGCGTCCTCCCCACCCGCGACAACTTGGCGTCATGAACAGGATCCCCCAAACCAACCACCCTTTTCACTCACGGGCGAGGAGCACCGCTCGAGCCACCGAGCAGCAGCAGCAGCCGCAGCAACGCTGGACCCGAGCGTTAGCGAGCGTGCAGCGGCAGCGGCGTCCTCCCCGCCCGCGACAACTTGGCGTCACGAACAGGATTGAACCCATCTACTTACCAGTAGAAGTGCGCCTTGTGATCTCCCCGACAGTGTCCGGCCGAAAATTTTGAAGCGCCTCCATCTTGGCGCGAAAATCTCCCGCTCGAGCGTCTTCTCCGAGCAGGGAAGGCGCGAAAGCGAAGCCCCGCCCCCAACAAACGGAAGTGCTGAAGAGAACCAAGGGGGGATGGGAAAAAGATGTCTGCGACGGAGCTGTTGGAGGTGTAGCGGTTGCAGCTGCCGCCGCACCCGTAGTTAGAAACGGGATAGCCCCTGCTCCGGCCGCAGGAGCGGGGGGGGGGCGCGGGCCCAGTGGTCGCCCAGGTGATGCCGTTCTCCCTGCCCTTTGTGCCCGGTGCTACCTGGCTACCGCAGTACGATGGGAAGCCTGATGCTCTGCAGGTGTTCCGGAAAAAGATTAGCCCGGTCCTCGATTTATATCCCTTGGCTGATAGGCAACGGGCAGCGGTAGTGCTAGGGCAGCTAACCGGCGCGGCTGAGCAGGAGGCGGAGACCTGGACCGACGTGGACTACCATTTTCGAGAAACTACAAATCGCTTTTGAGACCCGCACAGAAGTGGAGCTGAGGATGCAATTTTATCAGTGCCGACAACGGCCTGCGGACAATGTAAGAGACTATGCCCTGCGCCTGCAAACCGCCCTCCGTACGCTGAAGCAGGTGGACACTATTAATAATTTCGGACAGCAATAAGATGCTAGTAGAACAATTCCTGCAAGGGCTGGGGTCCACGGAAGACCGCAAGCAGCTGCGGCTGTGGGCCCTAGAACACCCCAATCAGGACTTTGCCGTGCTGAAAGAGCGGGCCATCAAGGCCCTGCAGGCCCCAACACCAGACGCTCCTGAGGCGGCTTCATGGCCGGCTGAAACCACTCCCATCACGGTGGCACCTCCACCCCCGGCTCTACCGGCCCCAGCAGCGCCCGTCGGGATGATGGAGGAACTAGCGGCCCAGGTCCGCCGCATGGATGGAGACCTAGCCAAGATCCTCGCCGCACTCCAACTTCCGACGAGAGTCAAGCCCCCAGGAGGGATCCAGCTCACCGACAGCCCAGAGGACATCCCCTGGATGCAGCGGAGAAGGACCAATGACTCACGGTATGGGCCTCCTATCTGTTACAGGTGCAGCAAGCCTGGCCACTACTCTAGGCGGTGCCCGTTAAACGAGCAACCCCTGGGGCCAAGGGCCAATCCTCAGGAGTAGACACCAATGGCCCCCCCGATTGGCGAGACCAGTACGTCGGAGCTCGCCCCATCATCCCCCTGGCAGTGGACGGCGTCCCGCTCATGGCCCTCTTGGACACAGGATCACAGGTAACCACTATACCATATACACTGTACCAGCAGTATTGGGGCACTGACGAACTTGCCCCCTCTGATGATAGCCTGACCCTTATCGCAGCCAATGGACTCCCGCTAACCCAGGTGGGCTGCAAGCAAGTGACCCTGACTGTGGGACATGCGAAGTTAAAGAATCAAGGGATGATTGTGGTAATGAATGAACCTAGAGATCACACCCCGAAAGTAATCTTGGGGACCAACGTGATGGAGCATTGTATGAGTGAGGTGCTGAATCTGTTGCAGCAGTTGGCTGCCACAGCAGGAGGGGGCCGGCAGAGGGCTGTGCAGCGTGAGATCCGGGCCCTTCTGTATCGGCAGCAAGTGAGCTCGACTGGCGGAGAGATTGGTGGAGTTAGGGTGATGGATGTGGCCCCCTTGGTAGTGCCACCCCGAAGTGAAATGATGATCTGGTGCAGGGCAGCAGTAGGCCCCCAGGGGCGCGACTACCTGGCGATGGTGGAACCCACGCCTTCTGAACACTGGCCCACGGTAATGGCGGCCAGAGGGGTGGTTGACGTTAAAAAGGGGAGAGTGCCTGTAAGGCTGCTTTCACACATCCGGCTTGAGCTCTGCGGCTCAATCCGGCTGTGAAACCTATGCAACGGATGCGGTGAAAACACCGCATCCTTTGCATAAGTTTTTCCCATGCGGCCCGACCGGTTTTTGCCGCTTGCGGCATGCTACTGAGCATGCGCAGTGGCAAAAACCGCATGCGGTGGCCGGATGCGGTTATTGCCGCATCGCGCCGCATCCGGCCGCCATAGGCATGCATTGAAAAATGCGCCGCATTGGACAAATGCGGCGCGATGCGGTTTTTTTTTGCCGCACGAAAAACCGTGCCAGGCAACGTTCCATCCGGCCGCCGCATCGGCTAAATCTGCCGCATGCGGCAAAAAACGGATGGAACGCAAGGCCTTGCGGCACAATGCGGCACTAATTAACGTCTATGCAGAAAAAACGCAACCGGCAGGATAAAAAACCGGTTGCGATTTCCTTGCAAAGTGCCGGATTGTGCCGCATTGCAGAAACCGGATGTGTGAAAGCAGCCTAAGAGTGCTGAATTGTGGAGAGGAGGAAGTCAGGCTCCCCTGTTACGCTACCCTCGGCAAGTTGCTCACCTTAGACCCTCACACCATTCACGAAGCTGTCCCTCCTACCTCGGCATTCCCTGCCAGTAACCATACACCCTCTGAACAGTTACAGGGGTGGTGCCAGGAACTACACGTAGGTACTGAAACCACACCCACGCATCACAAAGAGGGGGTATACCGGGTAGTGCAAGAGTATGAGCAGGTTTTCAGCAAGCACCCATTAGATTTCGGGAGGATTAAGGGGATTCAACACCATATCCCTACAGGCCTACACCCACCCATCAAAGAGAGGTATAGGCCCATTCCGCCAGCACACTATCAATGCACTAAAGACATGTTGAGGAACATGAAGGAGGCGGGGGTCATTCGGGATAGTTGTAGTCCCTGGGCAGCCCCACTGTTGCTGGTAAAGAAGAAGGACGGCACCATGATAATGTGTGTGGATTACCTTACGATCAACCAGATCACACATAAAGATGCCTATCCTCTCCCTCGTATCGAAGAGTCGCTAGCTGCGCTGAGAACTGCTAACTTCTTCTCTACCCTCAACCTCACTTGCGGGTACTAGCAGGTAGCGGTCGCGCCAGAGGACCGTGAAAAGACGGCATTCGCCACTCCCATGGGACTCTGTGAGTTTAACAGCATGCCGTTCGGGCTGTGCAATGCCTGCCTGGGACATCTCAACTTTGAAACGGTCCTACTGTACCTGGATGATGTGATCGTGTACTCCCAGATGTACGAGGCCCATCTGGAACATCTGGCTGAAGTGTTCGCGTCCCTAGCCAAATATGGGATGAAATTGAAGCCCTCTAAGTGCCACCTACTGAAACCCAGGGTGCAGTACCTCGGACACGTGGTGGGTGCGGAAGGCGTCGCCCCAGATCCCGAGAAGATCACTGCCATTCAGGACTGGCCGAGGCCGACCACGGTGAGAGAGGTGAGACAGTTCCTGGGCCTGGTGGGCTACTATCGTCGCTTCATTAAGGGGTATATGAAGATGGCCGCCCCCATGCAAGACCTCCTCGTGAGACAGACCAAGGGTGGCAGGCCCTCTGGAACCCCGTTGGCATGGGAAGAGAAGCACGAGGAGTCCTTCCGCCAGCTGAAGACGGCCTTGACAGGGGAAGAAATCCTGGCGTATCCCGACTATAATCTCCCATTCATCCTCTACACCGATGCCAGTAATGTAGGCTCGGGAGCCGTCCTGTCCCAGGTCCAGAACGGAAGGGAAAAAGTGATCGCCTACGCCAGCAGAAAACTCCGGCCCACGGAGAGGAACCCTGAAAATTACAGCTCCTTCAAGCTTGAGTTCCTAGCACTGGTGTGGGCCATTACTGAGCGATTCTGCCATTACCTCGCAGCAGCTAAGGTCACCGCCTATACGGACAATAATCCGCTAACCCATCTGGACATGGCCAAGCTGGGCGCGTTGGAGCAGCGGTGGGTGGCCAGGCTGTCTAATTATGACTTCACGATCAAGTACCGAGCCGGCCACAAGTTCTACGGGCTTACCATGATGGTGCCGGGCACTTTGGGTGGAAAAAGCTGGAGATGCTGTTGAGAGAGCGGTTCTATTGGAGTGGGATGCGGGAGTCTGTGGAGGCCTGGTGCCGAGAGTGTGGTCCCTGTGCACTGAGAAGAAGGGACGAGGCCAGCCAGAAGGCCCCTCTACGCCTAATCATCACTCATCAGCCGCTGGAGTTGGTCGCCCTCGACCATGTTAAACTCACCCCTAGCCAAAGGTGATCCACACAGTGATGGGCGATTTACCAGCGGACTGGCCTACACAGAACGGCGCGGTGCTTATTCCGGTAATAATGTTCCCACAACCTGTGGAGGAAAAGGAGACGGAAGTAACCGCCAGTTGACCAGTGCCCAGGGCTGCACCTGTACCCAGTCCCCTTGAGTCTCCGCCGGCCCCACACAGTAGACGGGAAGAGGAACTGACTGTCTCTTATGTCCCCTTGCCCTCCACTGATAGCATTGGACCCAGAAGGTCCACACGCCCCAACCTAGGCCAACCCCCGCTGAGGTACAGGGAAACTACCATTTAGGGGTGTCATATGTTAAGTGTGTAAATATGTGAATGAATGACAAAAATCAACCGAAGATCACCTGATTGTCGACAGTGATTATCCTGGCCGTTGCTGGCAAGTTGTCCCCGGAGGGACTCTGTGTGTTTTTACCACCCACATGAGGAACTACTCATGGACATGGCCGAGAACTGGCAGGACACCCACGAACTGGTGGGCTTGTAAATAGTTTTGTGGGATGGAAACCGTTGCCGCCTCTGGAGAGGCAGATTGGAGGAAGGGCCCGCAGCAGAGGAGGCTGGGGCCCGGCCACCACCAGGACCAGTGGCCATCCTCCGGGGGTCAGGGGTCCCCCTGGATGTGAGGTCCCCTGAAGTGACAGCCGGGTGCGAGTAACCGTATCCGTTCCCGCTTGGGCAGCCTGAAAATGGACTGGGGTCAAGGGGTGCTGCCCACTTCTTAGGGGCAGCATCAGGGCTAGGTTGTTTGGGTGGGAGAGCGGAAGACATCCGTCCGTCCGTTATTATTAAAAGTGTTTTTATATGTGCAACGTTTAAGTGACCTAACAAAAATGCTTATATGTTTGAAATGTTTTATATGTTATTTATGTTTTACAGTTTTTGAAAAAAATAAAACCGGTGATGGACGGGCAGCCCGCGGACGGTCTGTATTTCACCAAGGGGGAATGTGGCGCCCTGGACTAGCCAGGTCGTCACAGGTAACACTCAAACACCCCCACCCCCACTAGACAGTAACATTAGCCAAACAAAAACCCTTGTTGCCTCTCTCCAGGGTCTAATGTCCACACCAGGTGGGGCGGAGGCAAGTGGTTGGCCCCACCCACCGAGGAGTTCACAGGCCTGGAGGTGGAAAAAGTGACAGATTAGTTCAGGAGGTTGAAGTGAGAGGAGTGAGCACTTGGGTGTCTGGGTTGTGGCCCAGGCACTGACAGCAAGGTTGGCAGACGGTGGTGGCCGTCTGCAGGAGTGTTGAAGCAACGCGGAACTGTAAGACCGGGGTCGAGCGTTGGCCCGCTGGTACCGACCGGGGAGTGAAGTGAAACCAGCACACACAGGCAGGGCCATCGGACCCCGACCAGGCTTGTAGCCGCCGACAATAGTCAAATCCGAGTGTGACCGGAACCCCAGGGGTTTCCTAACAGCCAAAGACCCGATAGAAGGCAACCGCCCACACCGTGAGGGTATACAGCTACCGCCTAAGGCTAGAGACCCAAGGGCCAGCACCTGCGGGCAAACGGGCTCCTCCGGCATCCAAACACCGGGGAGCGGACTACCGTTGGGGATCTATAGTAGTCAACCAAGTACATCAAGGTGCAGGGAAAGACAGCCGCCATCACCTGTCCGGGGAGAGAGACACTGCAGCAGGCTGCGGGACCCGTCCATCCAGCCGTTTGGTTTACCGAGGACTTTGTGCATCTCTTACTGAGTGAGTACACCCGTGCCATCCGGCACCGTGCCGCGCTGTCCCTGCAATCCTGCACCTCACCAACCCTGCCTCCCCGTCACATCACCGGGCCCCGTCACCACCGACTCCTACCCACGGAGGGGGAAAACAACATCCCAGCTGCTCCCTACCATCGCTCCCGGGATCCCCGTCACCAGCAGCGGTGGTGCCCATCTTCACCACGACCCGTGGGTGGCGTCACGGACTAAATCCCCCAAACCAACCACCCTTTTTACTCACGGGCGAGGAGCGCCGCTCGAGTCCCCGGATCAGGCCCACCGCTCGAGCCACCGAGCAGCAGCAGCCGCAGCAGCGCCGGACCCGAGTGTTAGCGAGCGCGCAGCGGCGGCGTCCTCCCCGCCCGCGACAGCGTCATATACTGAACATATGAAACAGCCAAGGGATGTATGATTGAAGCTCTAAGCAATGCAGAGACTGGGTGTAACAGGAGAAAAATGTGATGGCAGGAAGGTCCAGCATCACCCTGCAAGGCAAGAACATGCATGCTCCATATATAACCAGTATCATGCATGCTCTATGTGTAATATGAGGGCTCTTTCAGTGTCATGCATGCTCTATGTGTAACATGAGGGCTCTTCCAGTGTCATACATGCTGTATGTGTAACATGAGGGCTCTTCCAGTGTCATGCATGCTCTATGTGTAACATGTGGGCTCTTTCAGTGTCATGCATGCTCTATGTGTAACATGATTACTCATCCAGTGTCATGCATGCTCTATGTGTAACATGAGGACTCTTTTGGTGTCATACATGCTCTATGTGTAACATGAGGACTCATCCAGTATCATGCATGCTCTATGTGTAATATGAGGGCTCTTCCAGTGTCATGTATGCTCTATGTGTAACATGAGGACTCATCCAGTATCATGCATGCTCTATGTGTAACATGAAGGCTCTTCCAGTGTCATGTATGCTCTATGTGTAATATGAGGGCTCTCTCAGTGTCATGCATGCTCTATGTGTAATATGAGGGCTCTCTCAGTGTCATGCATGCTCTATGTGTAATATGAGGGCTCTCTCAGTGTCATGCATGCTCTATGTGTAATATGAGGGCTCTCTCAGTGTCATGTATGCTCTATGTGTAATATGAGGGCTCTCTCAGTGTCATGCATGCTCTATGTGTAATATGAGGGCTCTCTCAGTATCATGCATGCTCTGTGTAACATGAAGGCTCTCTCAGTGTCATGCATGCTCTATGTGTAACATGAAGGCTCTCTCAGTGTCATGTATGCTCTATGTGTAACATGAAGGCTCTCTCAGTGTCCTGCATGCTCTATGTGTAATATGAGGGCTCTCTCAGTGTCATGTATGCTCTTGTGAAGCCCCTCCAGTGTTGTGTCGGTGCATTACCTTCAGGGACTCCACTCAGCTGGATCTTGTCACAGGTAGGAGATCTTCTTTTAGGATTGTCGTGACGCCACTCTCAGAATTGCGGTCAGTGGGGACCGCCACTGCAGGTTAAGGGATGCCTGGGGCTGATGGTGGGTGCAGTCAGTTGTAGTAGCCTCCTGAGAGTGAGGCAAGCCCCAGGGCCCTGTGTAGGTGTGTAGAACCACAAGGCGCAGAATAACTCCACACAAGCAGAATGTCTTTCAGGGGTTTTACTCACTGAAGATGGCAGGGTGAGTAACCCGGGCGTAGCTGGGATGAACCAGGCTGGAACCAGGTATCCTTCAGGCTGACTGATGAGGGTGGCTACCGACTCGCCTTCCTTAGCCCTTCTGTGGTTTGTGGTAACCCCGACTTTTAGTCCCTATGGGGGTCACCCAGGGAAGTAGCTGCTCCCCTCGTTTGTTTGCCGTTTGCTTGTCGCCTGGACCAGATCACTCCAGCTGCTTGCCTCCTGTGAACTATGGGCCCTAACTGTGGCTACGTGGCTGCGGCTTTTGTGGTGTTGTGGCGTGGGCGTTAAGGGCCCCACACCGGCAGGTTTAGCAAGGAAAGGTGGATCTATCCCCGCACCGGGATCTGCCGCCCGTTTGGGCCTGGTACTCCCTGACAGTCTCCTTACTTTCCACTACACTGCTCTCTCTCCAGCTGTGTGTGGTGTTCGGGCAGCACTACCAGGTGACCGTTCTCCCCCGTCGGTAGTCACTGCGCGGACGCTGTTAGACTGCAACAGCTCCAGGGTCTGCTTCTGCTCTTCCTGGACTGCACACTAAACTGGCTCACTCGTGGGACCTGCACTGCTGCTCCTGTCTGAGCTCCACTTCCATGCTCCTCACTCCTCCACACTCTGCTTCAGACTCCTTACTCCTCCTTCTCTTTTCCCCTTGTGCCTGCCTACGCCACCTAGCAACCAGGCTCTCTACCACACCCCTTGAGTGGAGATGGAGGCTTCGCCCCCTCCACTCCTCAAGTGGAGGTGAAGGCTTTGCCCCCTCCTGGGATCCCCAGGGGTCCTCTCAAAGGTACATGTGTGAGACCTGATCACTATGCGCCTGTGTAGTCACACCTCGGTCAGCCTTCTGGATTACCTGTTTGTACTGTCCCCAGCATGGGTGCAGTACTCAGTGGTGCCTGACCAGGTCAGGGGCGCCACATTCCCCCTTAGTTATCACCAGCACGTCCTCGGGCTGCAAGACAACATTTTAAAATGCGTAAAACATTAAAACATGGTAAAACTTTTAAAACCACCAGGTACCATACATCACCACCCTCCACCCACAAGTCCGTTAACCCACCCAAAACCCTCTCACGTTGGCCGCGCCTTCAGCCACTTCTGGCAGGATGTAGAGGCGGCTTTCATGGGCTGGTGGTTTCAGGGTATACCTGGCCTGGTGGAGCCGCGCCTTCAGCCACTTCTGGCAGGATCCAGAGGCGGCCTTCACGGTTGGTGCTGACCAGGTACCCTCTTTGTGGTGGAGAGCCAGGCCCCATAAACAGGCGTGCTCCCTGGTTGCAGGCGAGCCAAGGCCCCATAAACGGACGTGCTCCCTGGTTGCAGGTGAGCCAAGCCCCTAAACAGGCTGGCTCTGGTGGTGGTACCTCTGGGGTAACTATTTACACTGCGAGAGTTTGTGGCTATAGCCAGTTCATAGCCTTAAGGTTTATGGGTTTCTCACATTAGTTCATGTGGGCACATGCTTAAACTTATAAACGTTGCAAACTGGTCAAAACTGTAACTTGCTGTACTTCTTTCTTTACTTTACATAGATTCCTCCTTACCAGGGCTTGGGCCTGTAGGGCTGCGGCACCTGTTGTTTTCTTCATTTCTCTCATCATCGGAGGTAGTCTCATCAGTGGGTCCTTTATCTTTCCTTTCTTCTTCTGTATCTGTTTCTTTTTCTTGTGGTATGGAGACAACTGGGTTTCTATAGGAATCTCTGGTACATGGCGTAACGTCAAGTGCATACCATCCTCTTTCTCCCTGATGCATTGTGAATTCCACTGTATCTCCCATCTGTAAGTTCCTTCCCGGATGTCCTCTGGGCAAATGGGCTCTAACATCCCTTCTATTCACAAATATGCCTTCTTTTATACCAGGAGCTACTATGAAACCATATCCACTCTTCAAACTGAAATCCTCTACTACACCACGACAAAGTGGACCTCTAACCTGGGATTTGGCCCTTCTCAGGAACCGTTTCTCTTCCAAGTCTCTGGCCATGACTTCGTCTTTCTGCTCTGGAGACTGCGGTGCAGGGGAAAGCTTGGTTCTGCTACGGCGCCGTGTCCTACGGGCTGGGTTCTGCTGGGTTGTTACTTCACTGCCTGCAGGCCCCCAGGTGAGGTTTCTAGGCAACTCTTCCTCTTCATCCCAGCGGGAATACGGCAGCATCTCTGGCTCTGGGCATGGATCCACTGCTGATGGCTCCGGGGTCAGCTCCTCAGCTTCCTGGCCTCCTCTCCCCCTTAGTTCTTCGGAGCACTCCTGTTGTGGCAGCGCCGGGGATGGGTGGTCATCAGCAGGCCCGGGCTGGGGACTCTTTGGCGTGGTTGCTGCAGAAGTCGCCTTGGGGGTGTGCGGAGGGAGCAGATACCGATCCACCATCTCTTGTGGGAACTGGGCCTCTAGGTCAGCCTTCAGCTTCCAGTATTCAGGGTCCTCTCCTATCAGGGACTTCCTAGCAGGGACTTCCTTAGACTGGGGAGCGGTGTCTGCTCTGGCCTTGCAGGCCGGGGTAAACAGTGGTACATTCTTGTCTTGGCGGGCCGCGCCTGACATGGCGGCGGCCTGGTCTTGGCGGGCCGCGCCTGACATGGCGGCGGCCTGGTCTTGGCGGGCCGCGCCCTGCATGGCGGCGGCCTGGTCTTGGCGGGCCGCGCCTAGCATGGCAGCGGCCTGGGTCAGCGTCCCACCTGCGGCGTGGATGAGGGTCGCGGCGGCAGCCGGATCTTTGCGGGCCGGGCAAGGCATCGCTGCGGCGGCCTGGTTCAGCGTCGCCGCGCCGGGCGCCTCTTCAGGGACCGCGGGCGTGGCAGCAGGGGTCGGGGCACTCGCGCTGGCAGGGGCAACACTGGACTCACCCATCGGCGGCACCATCGGGGTCTGAGTCGTCGCCGTCCGGTCTGGCACTCGTCGCGCAGCTTTTTCCTCATAGGCCTTCACCGCGGCAGCCATCTCCAGAAGCTCCGTGCGTTCCTCTCTGATCTGCTCCACGACCCGGGTCTCCAGTCGGTCGCAGAACTGGGCAAGCTCCCGATACCACCAGGCAGCGGAGCCTGGTTCTGGGTTTCTGCGTTCAGACGCCATTTCCTCTGCGCCTTCTTCTGCACGATTTCCCAGCAGTGGACTCGTCGCTGCCTCCAGTTGCAGGCTCTTCAGTTTCTGCTCTGCCTCTTCCAGCAGCAGGCTTCTGGCTCCCTTTCTGTCCCGACGTCTCTGAACGCCTCCGCTCTCTTCACTTGCGAGGTCAGGACTCTGCAGGGGATCTCTGGGTAGCCACACCTCTTCGTGGGCGGTAACTTCTCCCAGCGCGGGCTGCTGTTGTTTTTCAGCGCGCTTTTCATGGTGGCAATATGGCGGCGCTTCCAATTTTCCAAGCGGACCGCCCAGGCACATGGTCACCTGTCTGGACAGGTCTAGTCCTTATCCTGTTCGTGACGCCAGATGTGAAGCCCCTCCAGTGTTGTGTCGGTGCATTACCTTCAGGGACTCCACTCAGCTGGATCTTGTCACAGGTAGGAGATCTTCTTTTAGGATTGTCGTGACGCCACTCTCAGAATTGCGGTCAGTGGGGACCGCCACTGCAGGTTAAGGGATGCATGGGGCTGATGGTGGGTGCAGTCAGTTGTAGTAGCCTCCTGAGAGTGAGGCAAGCCCCAGGGCCCTGTGTAGGTGTGTAGAACCACAAGGCGCAGAATAACTCCACACAAGCAGAATGTCTTTCAGGGGTTTTACTCACTGAAGATGGCAGGGTGAGTAACCCGGGCGTAGCTGGGATGAACCAGGCTGGAACCAGGTATCCTTCAGGCTGACTGATGAGGGTGGCTACCGACTCGCCTTCCTTAGCCCTTCTGTGGTTTGTGGTAACCCCGACTTTTAGTCCCTATGGGGGTCACCCAGGGAAGTAGCTGCTCCCCTCGTTTGTTTGCCGTTTGCTTGTCGCCTGGACCAGATCACTCCAGCTGCTTGCCTCCTGTGAACTATGGGCCCTAACTGTGGCTACGTGGCTGCGGCTTTTGTGGTGTTGTGGCGTGGGCGTTAAGGGCCCCACACCGGCAGGTTTAGCAAGGAAAGGTGGATCTATCCCCGCACCGGGATCTGCCGCCCGTTTGGGCCTGGTACTCCCTGACAGTCTCCTTACTTTCCACTACACTGCTCTCTCTCCAGCTGTGTGTGGTGTTCGGGCAGCACTACCAGGTGACCGTTCTCCCCCGTCGGTAGTCACTGCGCGGACGCTGTTAGACTGCAACAGCTCCAGGGTCTGCTTCTGCTCTTCCTGGACTGCACACTAAACTGGCTCACTCGTGGGACCTGCACTGCTGCTCCTGTCTGAGCTCCACTTCCATGCTCCTCACTCCTCCACACTCTGCTTCAGACTCCTTACTCCTCCTTCTCTTTTCCCCTTGTGCCTGCCTACGCCACCTAGCAACCAGGCTCTCTACCACACCCCTTGAGTGGAGATGGAGGCTTCGCCCCCTCCACTCCTCAAGTGGAGGTGAAGGCTTTGCCCCCTCCTGGGATCCCCAGGGGTCCTCTCAAAGGTACATGTGTGAGACCTGATCACTATGCGCCTGTGTAGTCACACCTCGGTCAGCCTTCTGGATTACCTGTTTGTACTGTCCCCAGCATGGGTGCAGTACTCAGTGGTGCCTGACCAGGTCAGGGGCGCCACACTCTATGTGTAATATGAGGGCTCTCTCAGTGTCATGCATTCTCTATGTGTAATATGAGGGCTCTCTCAGTGTCATGTATGCTCTATGTGTAATATGAGGGCTCTCTCAGTGTCATGCATGCTCTATGTGTAATATGAAGGCTCTCTCAGTGTCATGCATGCTCTATGTGTAATATGAAGGCTCTCTCAGTGTCATGCATGCTCTATGTGTAACATTAAGGCTCTCTCAGTGTCATGTATGCTCTGTGTGTAACATGAGGGCTCTCTCAGTGTCATGTATGCTCTATGTGTAACATGAGGGCTCTCTCAGTGTCATGTATGCTCTATGTGTAACATGAAGGCTCTCTCAGTGTCATGTATGCTCTATGTGTAACATGAGGGCTCTCTCAGTGTCATGTATGCTCTATGTGTAACATGAGGGCTCTCTCAGTGTCATGTATGCTCTATGTGTAACATGAGGGCTCTTTCAGTGTCATGTATGCTCTATGTGTAACATGAGGGCTCTCTCAGTGTCATGTATGCTCTATGTGTAATATGAAGGCTCTCTCAGTGTCATGCATGCTCTGTGTGTAATATGAAGGCTCTCTCAGTGTCATGCATGCTCTATGTGTAATATGAAGGCTCTCTCAGTGTCATGCATGCTCTATGTGTAACATGAGGGCTCTCTCAGTGTCATGTATGCTCTATGTGTAATATGAGGGCTCTCTCAGTGTCATGCATGCTCTATGTGTAATATGAGGGCTCTCTCAGTGTCATGCATGCTCTATGTGTAACATGAGGGCTCTCTCAGTGTCATGTATGCTCTATGTGTAACATGAGGGCTCTCTCAGTGTCATGTATGCTCTATGTGTAATATGAGGGCTCTCTCAGTGTCATGCATGCTCTATGTGTAATATGAAGGCTCTCTCAGTGTCATGCATGCTCTATGTGTAACATGAAGGCTCTCTCAGTGTCATGTATGCTCTATGTGTAACATGAGGGCTCTCTCAGTGTCATGTATGCTCTATGTGTAACATGAGGGCTCTCTCAGTGTCATGTATGCTCTATGTGTAATATGAAGGCTCTCTCAGTGTCATGCATGCTCTATGTGTAACATGAAGGCTCTCTCAGTGTCATGTATGCTCTATGTGTAACATGAAGGCTCTCTCAGTGTCATGTATGCTCTATGTGTAATATGAGGGCTATCTCAGTGTCATGCATGCTCTATGTGTAATATGAAGGCTCTCTGAGTGTCATGTATGCTCTATGTGTAATATGAAGGCTCTATCAGTGTCATGCATGCTCTATGTGTAACATGAAGGCTCTCTCAGTGTCATGTATGCTCTATGTGTAACATGAAGGCTCTCTCAGTGTCATGTATGCTCTGTGTGTAACATGAAGGCTCTCTCAGTGTCATGTATGCTCTATGTGTAATATGAGGGCTATCTCAGTGTCATGCATGCTCTATGTGTAATATGAGGGCTCTCTCAGTGTCATGCATGCTCTATGTGTAATATGAAGGCTCTCTCAGTGTCATGCATGCTCTATGTGTAACATGAAGGCTCTCTCAGTGTCATGTATGCTCTATGTGTAACATGAAAGCTCTCTCAGTGTCATGTATGCTCTGTGTGTAACATGAAGGCTCTCTCAGTGTCATGTATGCTCTATGTGTAATATGAGGGCTCTCTCAGTGTCATGCATGCTCTGTGTGTAACATGAAGGCTCTCTCAGTGTCATGCATGCTCTATGTGTAACATGAAGGCTCTCTCAGTGTCATGTATGCTCTGTGTGTAACATGAAGGCTCTCTCAGTGTCATGCATGCTCTGTGTGTAACATGAAGGCTCTCTCAGTGTCATGTATGCTCTATGTGTAACATGAGGGCTCTCTCAGTGTCATGTATGCTCTGTGTAATATGAGGGCTCTTCCAGTGTCATGCATGCTCTATGTGTAATATGAGGGCTCTTCCAGTGTCATGTATGCTCTATGTGTAATATGAGGACTCTCTCAGTGTCATGCATGCTCTGTGTGTAACATGAGGGCTCTTCCAGTGTCATGCATGCTCTCTGTGTAATATGAGGACTCTCTCAGTGTCATGCATGCTCTATGTGTAATATGAGGACTCTCTCAGTGTCATGTATGCTCTATGTGTAACATGAGGGCTCTCTCAGTGTCATGCATGCTCTATGTGTAATATGAGCGCTTTTCCAGTGTCATGCATGCTCTGTGTAACATGAAGGCTCTCTCAGTGTCATGCATGCTCTGTGTGTAACATGAAGGCTCTCTCAGTGTCATGCATGCTCTATGTGTAACATGAGCGCTTTTCCAGTGTCATGCATGCTCTGTGTAACATGAAGGCTCTCTCAGTGTCATGCATGCTCTGTGTGTAACATGAAGGCTCTCTCAGTGTCATGCATGCTCTATGTGTAACATGAGGGCTCTCTCAGTGTCATGTATGCTCTATGTGTAACATGAGGGCTCTCTCAGTGTCATGTATGCTCTGTGTAATATGAGGGCTCTTCCAGTGTCATGTATGCTCTGTGTAATATGAGGGCTCTTCCAGTGTCATGCATGCTCTATGTGTAATATGAGGGCTCTCTCAGTGTCATGTATGCTCTGTGTAATATGAGGACTCTCTCAGTGTCATGCATGCTCTGTGTGTAACATGAGGGCTCTTCCAGTGTCATGCATGCTCTCTGTGTAATATGAGGACTCTCTCAGTGTCATGCATGCTCTATGTGTAATATGAGGACTCTCTCAGTGTCATGTATGCTCTATGTGTAACATGAGGGCTCTCTCAGTGTCATGCATGCTCTATGTGTAATATGAGGGCTCTCTCAGTGTCATGCATGCTCTATGTGTAACATGAAGGCTCTCTCAGTGTCATGCATGCTCTATGTGTAACATGAAGGCTCTCTCAGTGTCATGCATGCTCTATGTGTAACATGAAGGCTCTCTCAGTGTCATGCATGCTCTATGTGTAATATGAGGGCTCTCTCAGTATCATGCATGCTCTGTGTAACATGAAGGCTCTCTCAGTGTCATGCATGCTCTATGTGTAATATGAGGGCTCTCTCAGTGTCATGTATGCTCTATGTGTAATATAAGGGCTCTCTCAGTGTCATGTATGCTCTATGTGTAATATGAGGGCTCTCTCAGTGTCATGCATGCTCTATGTGTAATATGAGGGCTCTCTCAGTGTCATGTATGCTCTATGTGTAATATAAGGGCTCTCTCAGTGTCATGTATGCTCTATGTGTAATATGAGGACTCTCTCAGTGTCATGTATGCTCTATGTGTAACATGAGGGCTCTCTCAGTGTCATGCATGCTCTATGTGTAATATGAGGGCTCTCTCAGTGTCATGCATGCTCTATGTGTAACATGAAGGCTCTCTCAGTGTCATGCATGCTCTATGTGTAACATGAAGGCTCTCTCAGTGTCATGCATGCTCTATGTGTAACATGAAGGCTCTCTCAGTGTCATGCATGCTCTATGTGTAATATGAGGGCTCTCTCAGTATCATGCATGCTCTGTGTAACATGAAGGCTCTCTCAGTGTCATGCATGCTCTATGTGTAATATGAGGGCTCTCTCAGTGTCATGTATGCTCTATGTGTAATATAAGGGCTCTCTCAGTGTCATGCATGCTCTATGTGTAATATGAGGGCTCTCTCAGTGTCATGCATGCTCTATGTGTAACATGAAGGCTCTCTCAGTGTCATGCATGCTCTATGTGTAATATGAGGGCTCTCTCAGTGTCATACATGCTCTATGTGTAATATGAGGGCTCTCTCAGTGTCATACATGCTCTATGTGTAATATGAAGGCTCTCTCAGTGTCATGCATGCTCTATGTGTAATATGAAGGCTCTCTCAGTGTCATGCATGCTCTATGTGTAACATGAAGGCTCTCTCAGTGTCATGTATGCTCTGTGTGTAACATGAAGGCTCTCTCAGTGTCATGTATGCTCTGTGTGTAACATGAAGGCTCTCTCAGTATCATGCATGCTCTGTGTAACATGAAGGCTCTCTCAGTGTCATGCATGCTCTATGTGTAATATGAGGGCTCTCTCAGTGTCATGCATGCTCTATGTGTAATATGAGGGCTCTCTCAGTGTCATGCATGCTCTATGTGTAATATGAGGGCTCTCTGTGTCATGCATGCTCTATGTGTAATATGAAGGCTCTCTCAGTGTCATGCATGCTCTATGTGTAATATGAAGGCTCTCTCAGTGTCATGCATGCTCTATGTGTAACATGAAGGCTCTCTCAGTGTCATGTATGCTCTATGTGTAACATGAGGGCTCTCTCAGTGTCATGCATGCTCTATGTGTAATATGAAGGCTCTCTCAGTGTCATGTATGCTCTGTGTAATATGAGGGCTCTCTCAGTGTCATGCATGCTCTATGTGTAATATGAGGGCTCTCTCAGTGTCATGTATGCTCTGTGTAATATGAGGGCTCTCTCAGTGTCATGCATGCTCTGTGTAATATGAAGGCTCTCTCAGTGTCATGTATGCTCTATGTGTAATATGAGGACTCTCTCAGTGTCATGTATGCTCTATGTGTAAGGGCTCCGCCACACATCCGTGAAAACCACGTCCGTGTAAAACGGGCCGTTTTTCGGGTCCGTTTTCCGTTTTTTATGTCCGTTTTTATGGTATGTGTGGCCTGCGTGTGTATCCCGTATGCTAGCCGTATGTGCGTGTGGAATGTCCGTGTGTGCGTGAGTGAAATAACTGACATGTGTATGTGTTGTCCGTGTGAAATGTACGTGTGTGATGCAAAATGTCGTTACTACATGTCGGAAGACAGAGTAGCGGGATGAGAATGAACTCGGGTGAACTTCACCCGACTTCATTGTCATGCCGCGGCTCTGTCTTTGTGCCGTGTACTGATTAGCGGTCACCTGTGAAGGATTCACCGGTGACCACTAATCCCCCGAGTGACTGAAGTGTCCCCCTCTCTCATACTCACCGATCCCCGATCACCGGCGCTGCACGGCGTTCACACTGCTCCGGCGGCTTTTTCTAATTTGAAAAAGCCGGCCGCCCATTAATCAATCTCGTATTCCCTGCTTTACCCGCCCACCGGCGGCTGTGATTGGTTGCATTGAGACACGCCCACCATGCTGAGTGACAGGTGTCACACTGCACCCAATCACAGCAGCCGGTGGGCGTGTCTATACTGTGCAGTAAAATAAATAAATAAATAATTAAAAAAAACGGCGTGCGGTCCCCCCCATTTTAATACCAGCCAGATAAAGCCATACGGCTGAAGGCTGGTATTCTCAGGATGGGGAGCTCCACATTATGGGGGGCCCCCCACCCTAACAATATCAGTCAGCAGCCGCCCAGAATTGCCGCATACATTATATGCGACAGTTCTGGGACAGTACCCGGCTCTTCCCGATTTGCCCTGGTGCGTTGGCAAATCGGGGTAATAAGGAGTTATTGGCAGCCCGTAGCTGCCAATAAGTCCTAGATTAATCATGTCAGGCGTCTATGAGACACCTTCCATGATTAATCTGTAAGTTACAGTAAATAAACACACACACCCGAAAAATCCTTTATTAGAAATAAAAAACACAAACACATTCCCTCATTACCAATTTATTAACCCCGACAAACCCTCCATGTCCGGCGTACTCCACGGTCCTCCAGCGTCGCGTCCAGCTCTGCTGCATGGAGGTGACAGGAGCTGCAGAATACACCGCCGCTCCGGTCACCTCCACGCAGCTAATGAGATGAGTAGCGCGATCAGCAGCTGTCAGTCTGGTAACTCGCGGTCACCGCTGCATCCAGCGGTGGCCGCGGGTAACCTCAGTGACAGCAGCTGATCGCGCTACTCATCTCATTAGCTGCGTGGAGGTGACCGGAGCGGCGGTGTCTTCTGCTGCTCCTGTCACCTGCATGCAGCAGAGCTGGACGCGACGCTGGAGGACCGTGGAGTACGCCGGACATGGAGGGTTTGTCGGGGTTAATAAATTGGTAATGAGGGAATGTGTTTGTGTTTTTTATTTCTAATAAAGGATTTTTCGGGTGTGTGTTTTTTTTACTGTAACTTACAGATTAATCATGGAAGGTGTCTCATAGACGCCTGACATGATTAATCTAGGACTTATTGGCAGCTATGGGCTGCCAATAACTCCTTATTACCCCGATTTGCCAACGCACCAGGGTAAATCGGGAAGAGCCGGGTACAGCCCCAGAACTGTCGCATATAATGTATGCGGCAATTCTGGGCGGCTGCTGACTGATATTGTTAGGGTGGGGGGCCCCCCATAACGTGGAGCTCCCCATCCTGAGAATACCAGCCTTCAGCCGTATGGCTTTATCTGGCTGGTATTAAAATGGGGGGGGACCGCACGCCGGTTTTTTTTAATTATTTATTTATTTATTTTACTGCACAGTATAGGCACGCCCACCGGCTGCTGTGATTGGGTGCAGTGTGACACCTGTCACTCAGCGTGGTGGGCGTGTCTCACTGCAACCAATCACAGCCGCCGGTGGGCGGGTAAAGCAGGGAATACGAGATTGATTAATGGGCGGCCGGCTTTTTCAAAAGAGGAAAAGCCGCCGGAGTTTTTATAACAGCCGTTCAGCGCCGCGCTGGAGATCGGGGAATGGTAAGTATGAGAGAGGGGGGAACTGACCGACAGACAGCTAGAGGGACAGACAGACATAGAGACCGACCGACGGACTGAGGGAGAGAACGAAACATAAAAAGAAAAAAGACTGACATGACATGAAAAAAGCACAAAACATACAGGGAACAAACAGAGATGCGTCCGTGTCACTCGGACGTGCGCACAGACCCATTGACTTTCATTGGGTCCGTGCTGCGTGTGGCGTGAATAAAACGGACATGCTGGCGTGAGACACGGCCCACAAAACGCATCACGGAGACGGACAAACGGACATAACCAAAAACGCAAGTGTAACCGCTGAGATATAGTAACATTGGTGCACGTTTGGCCGTGTCTCCAGTATACACGGAAACGGACCAAACACGCACGTTTTTCACGGATGTGTGGCGGAAGCCTAACATGAGGGCTCTCTCAGTGTCATGCATGCTCTATGTGTAATATGAGGGCTCTCTCAGTGTCATGCATGCTCTATGTGTAACATGAAGGCTCTCTCAGTGTCATGCATGCTCTGTGTAACATGAAGGCTCTCTCAGTGTCATGCATGCTCTATGTGTAATATGAGGGCTCTCTCAGTGTCATGCATGCTCTATGTGTAACATGAAGGCTCTCTCAGTGTCATGCATGCTCTGTGTAACATGAAGGCTCTCTCAGTGTCATGCATGCTCTATGTGTAACATGAAGGCTCTCTCAGTGTCATGCATGCTCTATGTGTAACATGAAGGCTCTCTCAGTGTCATGCATGCTCTATGTGTAACATGAAGGCTCTCTCAGTGTCATGCATGCTCTATGTGTAACATGAAGGCTCTCTCAGTGTCATGCATGCTCTATGTGTAATATGAGGGTTCTCTCAGTGTCATGCATGCTCTGTGTAATATGAGGGCTCTTCCAGTGTCATGCATGCTCTATGTGTAACATGAGAGCTCTTCCAGTGTCATGCATGCTCTGTGTGTAATTTGAAGGCTCGTCCAGTGTCATGCATGCTCTATGTGTAACATAGAAAAAACAAAAAGCCAGCACCAAATGTGCACTTCAGCACTAAACATTCCAAACTGTACTTATTATAAAAATTTTTTTAGATTTTTGGCAAAAATTTGCAATTTCTTGAGCTGCCTCGCCACGTCACGGCAAATGTCATTTGAGGCAGTCCTACACTAAAATATTTTTATAAAATGTGCCATACGGCCTCACATATGAATAGTAGAACTACTCTCAGCAGCACTCACCTGGTCTATTTCAATCCCGTACCCATGACTGAGTCATGGCTGTGGGCGGGACAGGTCCAAGCAAATGCTGCATGAAGTAAATAGCCTGTGGACAAGGCTTGATGACTTAATGTGAACAGTCACCAACCGCCAAAATCTAGACAGATGGAATACATCCCAAAGGCTTGTCCACAGGCTATCTACTTCATGCAGCATTTGCTTGGACCTGTCCCGCCCACAGCCATGACTCAGTCATGGGTACGGGATTGAAATAGACCAGGTGAGTGCTGCTAAGAGCAGTTCTACTATTCATATGTGAGGCCGTATGGCACATTTTATAAAAATATTTTAGTGTAGGACTGCCTCAAATGAGATTTGCCGTGACGTGGCGAGGCAGCTCAAGAAATTGCAATTTTTTGCCAAAAATCTCAAAATTTTTATAATAAGTACAGTTTGGAATGTTTAGTGCTGAAGTGCACATTTGGTGCTGGCTTTTTGTTTTTTCTTCATTGAATTGGTCGGTGGTTGACCTCCACCTTGCTATGCACCCCAATTTGGAATGTATTCCATCTGTCTAGATTTTGGCGGTTGGTGACTGTTCACATTAAGTCATCAGGCTTTGTCCACAGGCTATCTACTTCAAGCAGCATTTGCTTGGACCTGTCCCGCCCACAGCCATGACTCAGTCATGGGTACGGGATTGAAATAGACCAGGTGAGTGCTGCTGAGAGCAGTTCTACTATTCATATGTGAGGCCGTATGGCACATTTTATAAAAATATTTTAGTGTAGGACTGCCTCAAATGAGATTTGCTGTGACGTGGCGAAGTGGCTCAAGAAATTGCAATTTTTTGCCAAAAATCTCAAAATTTTTATAATAAGTACAGTTTGGAATGTTTAGTGCTGAAGTGCACATTTGGTGCTGGCTATTTGTTTTTTCTTCTATGTGTAACATGAAGGCTCTCTCAGTGTCATGTATGCTCTATGTGTAACATGAAGGCTCTCTCAGTGTCATGTATGCTCTATGTGTAACATGAAGGCTCTCTCAGTGTCATGCATGCTCTATGTGTAACATGAAGGCTCTCTCAGTGTCATGTATGCTCTATGTGTAACATGAAGGCTCTCTCAGTGTCATGTATGCTCTATGTGTAACATGAAGGCTCTCTCAGTGTCATGTATGCTCTATGTGTAATATGAGGGCTCTCTCAGTGTCATGCATGCTCTATGTGTAACATGAAGGCTCTCTCAGTGTCATGTATGCTCTATGTGTAATATGAGGGCTCTCTCAGTGTCATGTATGCTCTATGTGTAATATGAGGGCTCTCTCAGTGTCATGTATGCTCTGTGTGTAACATGAAGGCTCTCTCAGTGTCATGTATGCTCTGTGTGTAACATGAAGGCTCTCTCAGTGTCATGTATGCTCTGTGTGTAACATGAAGGCTCTCTCAGTGTCATGTATGCTCTGTGTGTAACATGAAGGCTCTCTCAGTGTCATGTATGCTCTATGTGTAATATGAGGGCTCTCTCAGTGTCATGTATGCTCTATGTGTAATATGAGGGCTCTCTCAGTGTCATGTATGCTCTGTGTGTAACATGAAGGCTCTCTCAGTGTCATGTATGCTCTATGTGTAACATGAAGGCTCTCTCAGTGTCATGTATGCTCTATGTGTAATATGAGGGCTCTCTCAGTGTCATGTATGCTCTATGTGTAACATGAAGGCTCTCTCAGTGTCATGCATGCTCTGTGTGTAACATGAAGGCTCTCTCAGTGTCATGCATGCTCTGTGTGTAACATGAAGGCTCTCTCAGTGTCATGTATGCTCTGTGTGTAACATGAAGGCTCTCTCAGTGTCATGTATGCTCTGTGTGTAACATGAAGGCTCTCTCAGTGTCATGTATGCTCTGTGTGTAACATGAAGGCTCTCTCAGTGTCATGTATGCTCTATGTGTAATATGAGGGCTCTCTCAGTGTCATGTATGCTCTATGTGTAATATGAGGGCTCTCTCAGTGTCATGTATGCTCTGTGTGTAACATGAAGGCTCTCTCAGTGTCATGCATGCTCTGTATGTAACATGAAGGCTCTCTCAGTGTCATGTATGCTCTGTGTGTAACATGAAGGCTCTCTCAGTGTCATGTATGCTCTGTGTGTAACATGAAGGCTCTCTCAGTGTCATGTATGCTCTGTGTGTAATATGAGGGCTCTCTCAGTGTCATGCATGCTCTGTGTGTAATATGAGGGCTCTCTCAGTGTCATGTATGCTCTATGTGTAACATGAAGGCTCTCTCAGTGTCATGTATGCTCTGTGTGTAATATGAGGGCTCTCTCAGTGTCATGTATGCTCTATGTGTAACATGAAGGCTCTCTCAGTGTCATGTATGCTCTGTGTGTAACATGAAGGCTCTCTCAGTGTCATGTATGCTCTGTGTGTAATATGAGGGCTCTCTCAGTGTCATGCATGCTCTGTGTGTAATATGAGGGCTCTCTCAGTGTCATGTATGCTCTATGTGTAACATGAAGGCTCTCTCAGTGTCATGTATGCTCTGTGTGTAATATGAGGGCTCTCTCAGTGTCATGTATGCTCTATGTGTAACATGAAGGCTCTCTCAGTGTCATGCATGCTCTATGTGTAATATGAGGGCTCTCTCAGTGTCATGCATGCTCTATGTGTAACATGAAGGCTCTCTCAGTGTCATGTATGCTCTATGTGTAATATGAGGGCTCTCTCAGTGTCATGTATGCTCTGTGTGTAACATGAAGGCTCTCTCAGTGTCATGGATGCTCTATGTGTAATATGAAGGCTCTCTCAGTGTCATGCATGCTCTATGTGTAACATGAAGGCTCTCTCAGTGTCATGTATGCTCTGTGTGTAATATGAAGGCTCTCTCAGTGTCATGCATGCTCTATGTGTAATATGAGGGCTCTCTCAGTGTCATGTATGCTCTGTGTGTAACATGAAGGCTCTCTCAGTGTCATGCATGCTCTGTGTGTAATTTGAAGGCTCTCTCAGTGTCATGCATGCTCTATGTGTAACATGAAGGCTCTCTCAGTGTCATGTATGCTCTGTGTGTAATATGAAGGCTCTCTCAGTGTCATGCATGCTCTATGTGTAATATGAGGGCTCTCTCAGTGTCATGTATGCTCTGTGTGTAACATGAAGGCTCTCTCAGTGTCATGTATGCTCTGTGTGTAATATGAAGGCTCTCTCAGTGTCATGCATGCTCTGTGTGTAACATGAAGGCTCTCTCAGTGTCATGTATGCTCTGTGTGTAACATGAAGGCTCTCTCAGTGTCATGTATGCTCTGTGTGTAACATGAAGGCTCTCTCAGTGTCATGTATGCTCTGTGTGTAATATGAAGGCTCTCTCAGTGTCATGCATGCTCTGTGTGTAACATGAAGGCTCTCTCAGTGTCATGTATGCTCTGTGTGTAACATGAAGGCTCTCTCAGTGTCATGCATGCTCTGTGTGTAATTTGAAGGCTCTCTCAGTGTCATGCATGCTCTATGTGTAACATGAAGGCTCTCTCAGTGTCATGTATGCTCTGTGTGTAATATGAAGGCTCTCTCAGTGTCATGCATGCTCTATGTGTAATATGAGGGCTCTCTCAGTGTCATGTATGCTCTGTGTGTAACATGAAGGCTCTCTCAGTGTCATGTATGCTCTGTGTGTAATATGAAGGCTCTCTCAGTGTCATGCATGCTCTGTGTGTAACATGAAGGCTCTCTCAGTGTCATGTATGCTCTGTGTGTAATATGAAGGCTCTCTCAGTGTCATGCATGCTCTATGTGTAACATGAGGGCTCGCTCAGTGTCATGTATGCTCTGTGTGTAACATGAAGGCTCTCTCAGTGTCATGTATGCTCTGTGTGTAATATGAGGGCTCTCTCAGTGTCATGTATGCTCTGTGTGTAACATGAAGGCTCTCTCAGTGTCATGTATGCTCTGTGTGTAATATGAGGGCTCTCTCAGTGTCATGTATGCTCTGTGTGTAACATGAAGGCTCTCTCAGTGTCATGCATGCTCTATGTGTAACATGAAGGCTCTCTCAGTGTCATGTATGCTCTGTGTGTAATATGAAGGCTCTCTCAGTGTCATGCATGCTCTGTGTGTAACATGAAGGCTCTCTCAGTGTCATGCATGCTCTGTGTGTAACATGAAGGCTCTCTCAGTGTCATGTATGCTCTGTGTGTAATATGAGGGCTCTCTCAGTGTCATGTATGCTCTGTGTGTAACATGAAGGCTCTCTCAGTGTCATGCATGCTCTATGTGTAACATGAAGGCTCTCTCAGTGTCATGTATGCTCTATGTGTAATATGAAGGCTCTCTCAGTGTCATGCATGCTCTATGTGTAATATGAGGGCTCTCTCAGTGTCATGCATGCTCTATGTGTAACATGAAGGCTCTCTCAGTGTCATGTATGCTCTGTGTGTAACATGAAGGCTCTCTCAGTGTCATGCATGCTCTGTGTGTAATATGAAGGCTCTCTCAGTGTCATGCATGCTCTATGTGTAACATGAAGGCTCTCTCAGTGTCATGTATGCTCTGTGTGTAACATGAAGACTCTCTCAGTGTCATGTATGCTCTGTGTGTAATATGAGGGCTCTCTCAGTGTCATGTATGCTCTATGTGTAACATGAAGGCTCTCTCAGTGTCATGTATGCTCTATGTGTAATATGAAGGCTCTCTCAGTGTCATGTATGCTCTATGTGTAATATGAAGGCTCTCTCAGTGTCATGCATGCTCTATGTGTAATATGAGGGCTCTCTCAGTGTCATGCATGCTCTATGTGTAACATGAAGGCTCTCTCAGTGTCATGTATGCTCTGTGTGTAACATGAAGGCTCTCTCAGTGTCATGCATGCTCTGTGTGTAATATGAAGGCTCTCTCAGTGTCATGCATGCTCTATGTGTAACATGAAGGCTCTCTCAGTGTCATGTATGCTCTGTGTGTAATATGAAGGCTCTCTCAGTGTCATGCATGCTCTGTGTGTAACATGAAGGCTCTCTCAGTGTCATGCATGCTCTATGTGTAACATGAAGGCTCTCTCAGTGTCATGCATGCTCTATGTGTAATATGAAGGCTCTCTCAGTGTCATGTATGCTCTGTGTGTAACATGAAGGCTCTCTCAGTGTCATGTATGCTCTGTGTGTAACATGAAGGCTCTCTCAGTGTCATGCATGCTCTATGTGTAACATGAAGGCTCTCTCAGTGTCATGTATGCTCTATGTGTAACATGAAGGCTCTCTCAGTGTCATGCATGCTCTATGTGTAACATGAAGGCTCTCTCAGTGTCATGAATGCTCTATGTGTAATATGAGGGCTCTCTCAGTGTCATGTATGCTCTATGTGTAACATGAAGGCTCTCTCAGTGTCATGCATGCTCTATGTGTAACATGAAGGCTCTCTCAGTGTCATGCATGCTCTATGTGTAATATGAGGGCTCTCTCAGTGTCATGCATGCTCTATGTGTAACATGAAGGCTCTCTCAGTGTCATGCATGCTCTATGTGTAATATGAGGGCTCTCTCAGTGTCATGTATGCTCTCTGTGTAATATGAGGGCTCTCTCAGTGTCATACATGCTCTATGTGTAATATGAAGGCTCTCTCAGTGTCATGCATGCTCTATGTGTAATATGAGGGCTCTCTCAGTGTCATGCATGCTCTATGTGTAATATGAGGGCTCTCTCAGTGTCATGTATGCTCTGTGTGTAATATGAGGGCCCTCTCAGTGTCATGTATGCTCTATGTGTAATATGAGGGCTCTCTCAGTGTCATGCATGCTCTATGTGTAATATGAAGGCTCTCTCAGTGTCATGCATGCTCTATGTGTAATATGAGGGCTCTCTCAGTGTCATGTATGCTCTGTGTGTAATATGAGGGCTCTCTCAGTGTCATGCATGCTCTATGTGTAATATGAGGGCTCTCTCAGTGTCATGCATGCTCTATGTGTAATATGAAGGCTCTCTCAGTGTCATGCATGCTCTATGTGTAATATGAGGGCTCTCTCAGTGTCATGCATGCTCTATGTGTAATATGAAGGCTCTCTCAGTGTCATGCATGCTCTATGTGTAATATGAGGGCTCTCTCAGTGTCATGCATGCTCTATGTGTAATATGAAGGCTCTCTCAGTGTCATGCATGCTCTATGTGTAATATGAGGGCTCTCTCAGTGTCATACATGCTCTATGTGTAATATGAAGGCTCTCTCAGTGTCATGCATGCTCTATGTGTAATATGAGGGCTCTCTCAGTGTCATGCATGCTCTATGTGTAATATGAGGGCTCTCTCAGTGTCATGTATGCTCTGTGTGTAATATGAGGGCCCTCTCAGTGTCATGTATGCTCTGTGTGTAATATGAAGGCTCTCTCAGTGTCATGCATGCTCTATGTGTAATATGAGGGCTCTCTCAGTGTCATGCATGCTCTATGTGTAATATGAAGGCTCTCTCAGTGTCATGCATGCTCTATGTGTAATATGAGGGCTCTCTCAGTGTCATGCATGCTCTATGTGTAATATGAAGGCTCTCTCAGTGTCATGCATGCTCTATGTGTAATATGAGGGCTCTCTCAGTGTCATACATGCTCTATGTGTAATATGAAGGCTCTCTCAGTGTCATGCATGCTCTATGTGTAATATGAGGGCTCTCTCAGTGTCATGCATGCTCTATGTGTAATATGAGGGCTCTCTCAGTGTCATGTATGCTCTATGTGTAATATGAAGGCTCTCTCAGTGTCATACATGCTCTATGTGTAACATGAAGGCTCTCTCAGTGTCATGTATGCTCTATGTGTAATATGAGGGCTCTCTCAGTGTCATGTATGCTCTATGTGTAATATGAGGGCTCTATCAGTGTCATGCATGCTCTATGTGTAATATGAAGGCTCTCTCAGTGTCATGCATGCTCTATGTGTAATATGAGGGCTCTCTCAGTGTCATGCATGCTCTATGTGTAATATGAGGGCTCTCTCAGTGTCATGCATGCTCTATGTGTAATATGAGGGCTCTCTCAGTGTCATGCATGCTCTATGTGTAATATGAAGGCTCTCTCAGTGTCATGCATGCTCTATGTGTAATATGAGGGCTCTCTCAGTGTCATGCATGCTCTATGTGTAACATGAAGGCTCTCTCAGTGTCATGCATGCTCTATGTGTAATATGAGGGCTCTCTCAGTGTCATGCATGCTCTATGTGTAATATGAGGGCTCTCTCAGTGTCATGCATGCTCTATGTGTAATATGAAGGCTCTCTCAGTGTCATGCATGCTCTATGTGTAATATGAAGGCTCTCTCAGTGTCATGCATGCTCTATGTGTAATATGAAGGCTCTCTCAGTGTCATGCATGCTCTATGTGTAATATGAGGGCTCTCTCAGTGTCATGCATGCTCTATGTGTAATATGAGGGCTCTCTCAGTGTCATGCATGCTCTATGTGTAACATGAAGGCTCTCTCAGTATCATGCATGCTCTATGTGTAATATGAGGGCTCTCTCAGTGTCATGCATGCTCTATGTGTAATATGAGGGCTCTCTCAGTGTCATGCATGCTCTATGTGTAATATGAGGGCTCTCTCAGTGTCATGCATGGTCTATGTGTAATATGAAGGCTCTCTCAGTGTCATGCATGCTCTATGTGTAATATGAGGGCTCTCTCAGTGTCATGCATGCTCTATGTGTAATATGAAGGCTCTCTCAGTGTCATGCATGCTCTATGTGTAATATGAGGGCTCTCTCAGTGTCATGCATGCTCTATGTGTAATATGAGGGCTCTCTCAGTGTCATGCATGCTCTATGTGTAATATGAGGGCTCTCTCAGTGTCATGCATGGTCTATGTGTAATATGAAGGCTCTCTCAGTGTCATGCATGCTCTATGTGTAATATGAAGGCTCTCTCAGTGTCATGCATGCTCTATGTGTAATATGAAGGCTCTCTCAGTGTCATGCATGCTCTATGTGTAACATGAAGGCTCTCTCAGTGTCATGCATGCTCTATGTGTAATATGAAGGCTCTCTCAGTGTCATGCATGCTCTATGTGTAATATGAAGGCTCTCTCAGTGTCATGCATGCTCTATGTGTAATATGAAGGCTCTCTCAGTGTCATGCATGCTCTATGTGTAATATGAGGGCTCTCTCAGTGTCATGCATGCTCTATGTGTAATATGAGGGCTCTCTCAGTGTCATGCATGCTCTATGTGTAATATGAAGGCTCTCTCAGTGTCATGCATGCTCTATGTGTAATATGAAGGCTCTCTCAGTGTCATGCATGCTCTATGTGTAATATGAGGGCTCTCTCAGTGTCATGTATGCTCTATGTGTAACATGAAGGCTCTCTCAGTGTCATGCATGCTCTATGTGTAATATGAAGGCTCTCTCAGTGTCATGTATGCTCTATGTGTAATATGAGGGCTCTCTCAGTGTCATGCATGCTCTATGTGTAATATGAGGGCTCTCTCAGTGTCATGTATGCTCTATGTGTAATATGAGGGCTCTCAGTGTCATGCATGCTCTATGTGTAATATGAGGGCTCTCAGTGTCATGCATGCTCTGTGTGTAACATGAAGGCTCTCTCAGTGTCATGCATGCTCTGTGTGTAACATGAAGGCTCTCTCAGTGTCATGTATGCTCTATGTGTAATATGAGGGCTCTCAGTGTCATGCATGCTCTATGTGTAATATGAGGGCTCTCAGTGTCATGCATGCTCTGTGTGTAACATGAAGGCTCTCTCAGTGTCATGCATGCTCTATGTGTAATATGAGGGCTCTCTCAGTGTCATGCACGCTCTATGTGTAATATGAAGGCTCTCTCAGTGTCATGCATGCTCTATGTGTAATATGAAGGCTCTCTCAGTGTCATGCATGCTCTATGTGTAATATGAAGGCTCTCTCAGTGTCATGTATGCTCTATGTGTAATATGAGGGCTCTCAGTGTCATGCATGCTCTATGTGTAACATGAAGGCTCTCTCAGTGTCATGTATGCTCTATGTGTAATATGAAGGCTCTCTCAGTGTCATGTATGCTCTATGTGTAATATGAGGGCTCTTACAGTGTCATGCATGCTCTATGTGTAACATGAGGGCTCTCTCAGTGTCATGCATGCTCTATGTGTAATATGAAGGCTCTGTCAGTGTCATGCATGCTCTATGTGTAATATGAAGGCTCTCTCAGTGTCATGCATGCTCTATGTGTAATATGAAGGCTCTCTCAGTGTCATGCATGCTCTATGTGTAATATGAAGGCTCTGTCAGTGTCATGCATTCTCTATGTGTAATATGAAGGCTCTCTCAGTGTCATGTATGCTCTATGTGTAATATGAAGGCTCTGTCAGTGTCATGCATGCTCTATGTGTAATATGAAGGCTCTCTCAGGTCATGCATGCTCTATGTGTAATATGAGGGCTCTCTCAGTGTCATGTATGCTCTATGTGTAATATGAAGGCTCTCTCAGTGTCATGCATGCTCTATGTGTAATATGAAGGCTCTCTCAGTGTCATGCATGCTCTATGTGTAATATGAGGGCTCTCAGTGTCATGCATGCTCTATGTGTAATATGAAGGCTCTGTCAGTGTCATGTATGCTCTATGTGTAACATGAAGGCTCTCTCAGTGTCATGCATGCTCTATGTGTAATATGAAGGCTCTCTCAGTGTCATGCATGCTCTATGTGTAATATGAAGGCTCTCTCAGTGTCATGTATGCTCTATGTGTAATATGAGGGCTCTCTCAGTGTCATGCATGCTCTATGTGTAACATGAAGGCTCTCTCAGTGTCATGCATGCTCTATGTGTAATATGAGGGCTCTCTCAGTGTCATGCATGCTCTATGTGTAATATGAAGGCTCTCTCAGTGTCATGCATGCTCTATGTGTAATATGAGGGCTCTCAGTGTCATGCATGCTCTATGTGTAATATGAAGGCTCTGTCAGTGTCATGCATGCTCTATGTGTAACATGAAGGCTCTCTCAGTGTCATGCATGCTCTATGTGTAATATGAAGGCTCTCTCAGTGTCATGCATGCTCTATGTGTAATATGAGGGCTCTCTCAGTGTCATGCATGCTCTATGTGTAATATGAGGGCTCTCTCAGTGTCATGCATGCTCTATGTGTAATATGAGGGCTCTCTCAGTGTCATGCATGCTCTATGTGTAACATGAAGGCTCTCTCAGTGTCATGCATGCTCTATGTGTAATATGAAGGCTCTCTCAGTGTCATGCATGCTCTATGTGTAATATGAAGGCTCTGTCAGTGTCATGCATGCTCTATGTGTAATATGAAGGCTCTGTCAGTGTCATGCATGCTCTATGTGTAACATGAGGGCTCTCTCAGTGTCATGCATGCTCTATGTGTAATATGAGGGCTCTCAGTGTCATGTATGCTCTGTGTGTAATATGAGGGCTCTCAGTGTCATGCATGCTCTATGTGTAATATGAAGGCTCTGTCAGTGTCATGCATGCTCTATGTGTAACATGAGGGCTCTCTCAGTGTCATGCATGCTCTATGTGTAATATGAGGGCTCTCTCAGTGTCATGTATGCTCTGTGTGTAATATGAGGGCTCTCAGTGTCATGTATGCTCTATGTGTAATATGAGGGCTCTCTCAGTGTCATGCATGCTCTATGTGTAATATGAGGGCTCTCTCAGTGTCATGTATGCTCTGTGTGTAATATGAGGGCTCTCAGTGTCATGTATGCTCTGTGTGTAATATGAGGGCTCTCAGTGTCATGCATGCTCTGTGTGTAATATGAGGGCTCTCAGTGTCATGCATGCTCTATGTGTAATATGAAGGCTCTCTCAGTGTCATGCATGCTCTATGTGTAACATGAGGGCTCTCTCAGTGTCATGTATGCTCTGTGTGTAATATGAGGGCTCTCAGTGTCATGCATGCTCTATGTGTAATATGAGGGCTCTCTCAGTGTCATGTATGCTCTGTGTGTAATATGAGGGCTCTCAGTGTCATGCATGCTCTATGTGTAATATGAGGGCTCTCTCAGTGTCATGTATGCTCTATGTGTAATATGAAGGCTCTCTCAGTGTCATGCATGCTCTATGTGTAATATGAAGGCTCTCTCAGTGTCATGCATGCTCTGTGTGTAATATGAGGGCTCTCAGTGTCATGCATGCTCTATGTGTAATATGAGGGCTCTCTCAGTGTCATGCATGCTCTATGTGTAACATGAAGGCTCTCTCAGTGTCATGCATGCTCTATGTGTAATATGAGGGCTCTCAGTGTCATGCATGCTCTATGTGTAACATGAAGGCTCTCTCAGTGTCATGCATGCTCTATGTGTAATATGAAGGCTCTCTCAGTGTCATGTATGCTCTATGTGTAATATGAAGGCTCTGTCAGTGTCATGCATGCTCTATGTGTAATATGAAGGCTCTGTCAGTGTCATGCATGCTCTATGTGTAATATGAGGGATCTGTCAGTGTCATGCATGCTCTATGTGTAATATGAGGGATCTCTCAGTGTCATGTATGCTCTATGTGTAATATGAGGGATCTCTCAGTGTCATGCATGCTCTATGTGTAATATGAGGGCTCTCTCAGTGTCATGTATGCTCTGTGTGTAATATGAAGGCTCTCTCAGTGTCATGCATGCTCTATGTGTAATATGAGGGCTCTCTCAGTGTCATGCATGCTCTATGTGTAATATGAGGGCTCTCTCAGTGTCATGCATGCTCTATGTGTAATATGAGGGCTCTCTCAGTGTCATGTATGCTCTGTGTGTAATATGAGGGCTCTCTCAGTGTCATGCATGCTCTATGTGTAATATGAAGGCTCTGTCAGTGTCATGCATGCTCTATGTGTAATATGAGGGCTCTCTCAGTGTCATGCATGCTCTATGTGTAATATGAGGGATCTCTCAGTGTCATGTATACTCTATGTGTAATATGAAGGCTCTCTCAGTGTCATGTATGCTCTATGTGTAATATGAGGGCTCTGTCAGTGTCATGCATGCTCTGTGTGTAATATGAGGGCTCTCTCAGTGTCATGCATGCTCTATGTGTAATATGAGGGCTCTCTCAGTGTCATGTATGCTCTATGTGTAATATGAGGGCTCTCTCAGTGTCATGCATGCTCTATGTGTAATATGAGGGCTCTCTCAGTGTCATGTATGCTCTATGTGTAATATGAGGGCTCTCTCAGTGTCATGTATGCTCTATGTGTAATATGAAGGCTCTGTCAGTGTCATGCATGCTCTATGTGTAATATGAGGGCTCTCTCAGTGTCATGTATGCTCTATGTGTAATATGAGGGCTCTCTCAGTGTCATGTATGCTCTATGTGTAATATGAGGGCTCTCTCAGTGTCATGTATGCTCTATGTGTAATATGAGGGCTCTCTCAGTGTCATGTATGCTCTATGTGTAATATGAAGGCTCTGTCAGTGTCATGCATGCTCTATGTGTAATATGAGGGCTCTCAGTGTCATGCATGCTCTGTGTGTAATATGAGGGCTCTCTCAGTGTCATGCATGCTCTATGTGTAACATGAAGGCTCTCTCAGTGTCATGCATGCTCTGTGTGTAATATGAGGGCTCTCTCAGTGTCATGTATGCTCTATGTGTAATATGAGGGCTCTCTCAGTGTCATGCATGCTCTGTGTGTAATATGAGGGCTCTCTCAGTGTCATGCATGCTCTATTGCTCCATGTGTAGCATTAGGCTGCACAGCACTGCCACTAATGTCATTGCATACCCCTGGCTGCACTCGGCTCTCCAGGCTCCTCGCCATATCTATGTGTAGGGTGAACTTTGCTTCCAGACTGGCAGCTCATCATTCACCTCCTCCCTTATTATTTCATGATGCAGAGGAAATCCATTCTCCCGCCCGCATCAGTCACTGCGAGCACCTGGGAACCGGGCGGAGTGTGGAGGGCTGGAGACAAACAAACCTGCTCATCTGGGGATTGTGCGAGCAGAGGGCGACAGGAGAGGAGCCGTGACATGCAGCGGGGACGGGCATGGGCTCAGCACCGGGAGCTGTCCGTTCAGCACCAGCGATCAGCCAACAGGTCCTCACATAGCAGCACAACTTGGGCAGCCTGGACTTGTCCTTGGAGTCACATCAGCCCATAAAGGAGCCACCTCAGAAGATCCAAGATGAATGAACAAGCATGAAGTGTATGGAATGGGAGACATGGACCAAGCTGCTGCGAATCCTTCTATGGCAACCTGTGCATTTGGTTGGAAAGTTCAGATCATTAGAGGTATGATGTTGTATTAGCCTCTTTACACAATAAGGAGCCAATGCCATGCTATGTATGTGCCAAGTGCAGACCATTGTTACATCCTAGGGATGATCACTAGACTAGCTCCATCATTCACCCCTCCATTCAATCCAATAATAATCAGGTTATACATAGGGATTGGGGAGTGATACAATTTTTCTCCACAACTTGCGCTTAGTTGTCATTTTTTAGTTTGGGATTCCAGGAAAGAGCATTGTAATGAGATCGCCTTGTGTGGTGCTTGTCCTCACGCTTTTGCTTCTCTTCCAGGTCTGCTCCTGTAGAGCCTGGAACGCTCAATATGACAGGCGCACAATTCAGGGATTTGTCTGAAAGTGATTTTGAAGATACAGAGATTAGTATAAATGTCGGTGGTTACAAGAAAAGGTTAAGATACGACACACTTCTAAGATTCCCGGAGACAAGACTGTGCAAGCTGTTGACCTGTCAATCAAAGGAATCAATTCTGGAATTGTGTGATGATTATGATGACGCCAAGAATGAATTTTACTTCGATAGGAACCCAGAGCTGTTTCCATATGTCTTACATTTTTACAATACTGGAAAGCTCCACGTCATGGGGGAACTCTGCGTGTTCTCCTTCTGCCAAGAGATTGAATACTGGGGCATTAATGAATTCTTCATAGACTCCTGCTGTAGTAACAGCTATCATGGACGGAAAGTGGAACCGGAGCAGGATCAGTGGGATGATAAGAGTGAGCAGGAAAGCACCACGTCCTCCTTTGACGAGATCTTGGCATTTTATCATGATGCTTCCAAGTTTGATAGACAACCCTTCGGGAACTTCAGGAGAAGACTTTGGCTCGCGCTGGATAATCCAGGCTACTCCATCCTGAGCAGAATTTTTAGCATACTCTCCATAATAATAGTCCTGGGATCTATTATCACTATGTGCCTCAACAGTTTGCCAGACTTCCAGATTGTTAATGCTAATGGCAGCACTGAAGAGGACCCTCGCTTTGAGATTGTGGAACACTTCGGAATAGCTTGGTTCACACTGGAGCTGGTGGTGCGTTTTGCCGTATCTCCAGATATGACTTTGTTCTTCAAGCATCCATTGAACATCATAGATTTTATTTCCATAGCTCCATTTTATATCACCTTAATAGTCAACTTAGTGGTGGAGAGCTCACCGGCGTTAGCAAACTTAGGCAGAGTAGCCCAGGTACTGAGACTCATGAGAATATTCCGTATTCTGAAACTTGCCAGACATTCAACAGGTCTGAGATCTCTGGGGGCAACCCTAAAATACAGCTACAGGGAGGTGGGGTTGTTGTTGCTCTATCTGTCGGTAGGGATATCTATATTCTCTGTTGTGGCTTACACTATAGAAAAAGAGGAGAATGATGGGTTGGCCACCATCCCTGCCTGCTGGTGGTGGGCTACTGTTAGCATGACCACAGTTGGCTATGGGGATGTGGTCCCTGGCTCAATTGCTGGAAAACTGACAGCTTCTGCCTGCATCTTGGCTGGAATCTTGGTTGTTGTGCTTCCCATCACTCTCATCTTTAATAAATTCTCTCATTTCTACCGAAGACAGAAGCAGTTAGAGAACGCTATGAGGAGCTGTGATTTTGGAGATGGGGTGAAAGACATTGCATCAGTTAATCTGAGGGACTACTATGCCCAGAGGGTCAAATCCCTAATGGCAAGCATCACAAATATCAGTAAAAATACCCCGAGTGAGCAGAGCCTAAACGATTCAATAAATTAGACCTGCTTTACGAGAAATCAAAGGCTGTTTGCTAGTTACACGTTCATTCACACCATCCACCTGTTGTCAATGCAACCACTAAAAATAACATGAATACTATATCTCCATGCGTGGGAGCCGTTCTCCTATCAGGATCCCATAACTGTACACCATAGTTGTGTGCCAGCTTTGTGTAAGTGATTGGCACAGCTCTTCTGCCTGCCTTCCACATGTCGTATGTAACAGATTGTGTTCTGCACTGATGCAATTGTCTAGCCTGTGCGATCACTGTGGAACCGGAGTATGAGCAATATTACATGTATCCAGGTGTCCCTGTGCCATTGTTACAACTGACCCCAACTGTGTGTATAAAGTGGTGTGTCCTGTGAGTCCTGTGTATGGGAATGCGCTGTCCCCTCTACTATTAATTGGGAGCATCGGCTTAATTACCATCCAGTACTGTAATTGTTGGACGAGGTCCTTAGCTCACTGTGACGCTCAGATTTACATAATCCATATATATATATAGTCATCGCTCAACCAAATGTATCATTCATACAATCAGTCATCAGCAAATTGTGTCAAATAAATTGTATGTTTTTTACCGGTTGTTTTGCAGCTGTAGTTTAATGTTGTTCACCCCAAGTAAGATCTTTAGGCTGTGTGCACACAGTGCGTTTTTGATGCAGATTTGGTGTAGATTTGTAAAAAATCTGCATGTCTATTTTATGCCAGCAAAGTCAATGAGAATTCTGAAGTGCTCATCTTGCTTATTTTTTATCTTGCAGAATTGGTGCAGAAAATAATCTACAGACATCATGTCAATTCTTGGTGTATTTTTGCCTGCATTTTTTAGCATTGACTTCATTAAGAAAACAGATGGCACCAAAACTCACCAAAAAAACATGCATTTTTTGTATACGTTTTTCTGCCAGAAGGTGCAGAAATCTCATAGCCTTAAGGCCCCGTTACACACAAAAACATCGCTAACGAGATGTCGTTGGGATCATGGAATTCGTGACGCACATCCGGCCTCATTAGTGACTTCGTTGCGTGTGACCCCAACGAGCGGCCGTTAACGATGGAAAATACTCACCAAATCGCCCATCATTGACACGTCGTTCGTTTTCTAAAAATCATTGGTTTTTCGTCGTTCCTGCGGCAGCACACTATGTGTGACACCGCAGGAACGAGGAACAACACCGTACCTGCGGCCACCCACAATGAGGAAGGAAGGAGGTGGGTAGGATATTATACCCGCTCATCTCCGCCCCTCCACTTCTATTGGGCAGACGCTTAGTGACGCCGCTGTGATGCCGAACAAACCTCCCATTAGAAAGGAGGCGGTTCGCCGGCCACAGTGACGTCGCTAGGCAGGAAAGTCCGTGTGACGGGTCTTAACGATGTTGTGTGCCACGGGCAGCGATTTGCCCATGACGCACAACCGACAGGGCGGGTGCTTTCACCAGCGACATCGCTAGCAATGTCTCTGCGTGTAAGCCCCCTTTAGTTTGCAAGATTCTACCTTATGTAATGCAGCTGGCAATATCTACTTTTCCAAAACTAACACATTTTAGTAGTATAGCATGGGGGCTAACCTACAAAGCATATCAGCATGCACAGAGTATATAGAGTTAAGTAGAGAAGAGAGAATCTTTAGAAACTCAGATTGGCTAGGTATTCCATATTTTTCTAAAAAAGTCTGACTGTAGAAGATACATCGAACACTCTGAGCTCTCCATGGGCTATATCCAGGAGATTTACACTCTTTAATTCAAACATGGCCGTACTAAAGTGACCTAACATATATGGCAACATATAAGTAAACAGATAGTAAGGCTACGTTCCCACAAAGCTTTTTTTTTTTTTTTTGCATTTTTTCTTGCTTTTTTTAATCAGTAAAAGCAAGGAAAAAGCATCCCAGCAAAGTCTATGAGAATCGTTACTTGCTGTGGGAACGTTGTTTTTTTCCTTGCAGATTTTGTTATTAAAAAAAGAAGCAGCATGTCAATTGTTTCTGCGTTTATTTCCAACGTTTCTATAATGACCTGCAATACTTTATCACTACAATGGATTATAGCGCAGCACTTTGCCTCATACATCATGCATACAGCATGGTGTGTGAAGCTCTCCGTAGCTCAGTAACCCGGTGTTGTCATGGTGATGACCCAGGGTTACTATGGCAGCGATCAGGTACCTGTGATCGCATTATAGGGAGCTGATTGCCAGGGAGAGGTTAGCGATTCCTCTCCCTGCCTCGCACTGATCGCAGCATATAGGGGGTTAAACTGGCGGGAGCGGCGCGGGCACTGCTCTGGGCAGTTAGAGCCGGGTCCCAGCTGTAACATCAGCTGAAGACACGGCGGTCAGCACGGGAGTACAACACAGGGACCATCGCGATCGTCATGATTTAAAAAAGCACAAAAGGAAGAAAAACGCAAGTGAAAAAACACACAAAGCAATAAAAAATGTATGTTTTTTCTGATGCGTTTTCCTGCCAAATCATGCTTTTTTGTGTGCAGAAAAGAACCACATACAAGAGCAACATGGGCACAAAGCCTAACACCTTTTAGTAGCGTAGCATGGGGGCTAGCCTACAGAGCATTTTAGCATGCATAGAGTGTATACGGTTAAGTAAATAAGAGCGAATCTTTAGACATTCAGATTGGCAAGGTTTTTCATATTTTTCTAAAAAAGTTCAATTCCCAGCAAATCGCAAATACTCCAAATTAACTGAAAAGATACATCGAACACTCTGATCTCTCCATGGACTTTATTCAGGAGATTCACACTCTTTAATTCAAACATAGCTATAGGAAAGTCACCTAACATACATGTCTATGAGTAAACAGATAGTAACTGTTCTTTCTTGTTGTGCTGTCACACACCACCTGTAATGTTTATTCAGTGTTACATGGCTTTCTCTCCCTACTTCTGTTGCAAAGCTGTGATCTCTGACTTCCTCTCACTATCTAAATTCACCATAAAATGGCTGCTGTATTCCCTACCTCTGCTTTTATACAGGCTACTCTATGCCAAGTAATGTGATAGCTGCAAGGTATTCTGTTGAAGCCCACTTGGCTGCTCTCTAAGTCATGTAAGTCTTCTCTGGCTTATGTCATCTTTTGAAATGTGTTAAATGATGGCAAACATTTTAAGCAATTTTCGTAAATCAAATTGCAATTAGCTTGAATTAACTGGATTAAGGGAATTTCAAAGAATTGAACAGAAATTTAATGTGCATTGAATCAATTTGCTCATCTTTACTAGTACGGTAGTGCTGAGCAACAAAAATGGCGCAAAAGCTTTGAAAAGTCACAATTTTTTTGCACAATGCCAAGTTTTGCTGTTTTTGTGCCACATTGGATCAGTGGAGCTGGGGAGGAGCCAGGGGGTGGTGGCTACGCCCCCCATCAAATTAATCAAAACACGTGGAGGTGCACACCACTCACCAGAGGCGCCACATTCATTAAGTGGCATTTGTGCTATCAAGACAGGTATACTATGAGCTTGTGCTATGCCAATCTTGGTGAATCAACCGCATAGACTTCATGGAGTACAGTGTGTAGGAGGTATTTTCCCCTAAAAGCAATATCCTTCCATATTCAGCAATACATACGAGTCCAACAGAGAATGCCACAATTTTTTTTATTTTCTTTAGTTTAAAGGGAATCAGTAATCAAACAAAATTATTTATGTTCCTTCATGGTAGATCTGTTACAACCTTGAGAAAAACATAACTGCGATACATTTGTGTGCATGGCCCTAAAGGTACATTACCTCTGCTTTGTTCACATCTATAGATGGATTGCTTAGAAGAATAGGTAGTGAATCCTTTGTTCTGAGCAGAGATTCCTGCAGGCACAGCACTGTGCAACACATAACACATACAGTAAAAAGATAACTAGGGCTATGATTATTTCAACTATCCTTATAAAATATCCATTACAGATCACTGCAGTGGCGTATCTATAGTTTGATGGGCCCGGGTGCAAAGTTTTTACCTGGGCCGCCCCCAACCATACACTGACACTCGAGGTACGGGATAATGACGCCGACACTCGAGGTACTGGGATAGTGTGGCTGACAAATGGCTCTTTCCTCAGTGCCAAGGTTTCCCATGATCTGAAATCCCTCTATCAGCACCCACTTTCTTATGTTTTGATATCTATCTTGTCCTCAGCACCCACCTTCCCCATGCTCTGCTATACATCTTTCCCTCAGTACCCAGCTTTCCCATGATATCAGAGCATGGGAAAACTGGGTGCTGAGGGAAAGATGAATAGCAGAGCATAGGAAAGCTGGGTGCTGAGGGAGAGAGCCTTTTTCCCTAAACACAAAACTTTCCCATCCCATACTTGTATCTTTCTCCCCCCTCATATATAGTTCTCCAAATACTATAATGGCCCCCACATAGCCTTCCATATAGTATAATGGGTCCCATATAACCCTTCATATATTAGAATGCAGCTCCATAGTCCTCCATGTATTATAATGCACCTCTGATAGTCTTCCATCAGCCTGTAGTCCTCCATATAGTATACTACACCCCATATTACTCCATAAATTGTAATGTAGTCCCCATAGTCCTGCATGTTTTATAATGCACCCCCATAGTCCTCCATGTCTTATAATGCATTCCATCTGCACATGCGCCGACTCTGGGTGCCATTTGAAGTCTTCACTGCCGATATCTTCAGAATGACCAGTATATCACCACCCGCTGTACAGAGCAGCCCCACACAGAGCAGCCCAGCACAGAGCAGTGCAGCACAGAGCAGTGCCGCGCCCACAGCCCCGGCACAGAACAGCCCCGCACAGAGCAGCGCTGCACCCACAGCCCTGGTACAGAGCAGCGACATCACCGCACAGAGCATCGACTCCCGCCGCACAGAGCAGCGCCTGAAGCACACCACATAGCATTGCCCCTGTCTTCTTTGACCCCTCTTCACAACCCTCGGTAAGCTACAATCAGGTTTTAAGACACACTTCCAGGGGAAGAAAAATAAATAAAAAAGCATCTTCCAATCAAAATTCCTGTGATTTTCACCCGCCCCATGGAAAATAAAATCATCAGTGATATATAAGTAAGTAATTGTTACAAATAGCAGAATAAATTTTAAAATTTATTTTAGTTGTCTTTTATTTTTCTACCAATATCGGCAGAAAAAAATAGCATGAAAATAACATAAAAATTAACATAAAACTTATTTGAATATTCGATCAAGAATTTTTCTTTACAACTTTTTAAACCACATGTACAAACAAACAAAACAAAATGTGACTTGTCTGGAACGGGGGTGAATAGCCTGGTCTAGAACTGGATAATAAAGATACCATATTAGTTCTAATATATTTTATTCATTAAAATCAGAATTTGTACAGAGGTTATTTTTTTTATCAACTTTTTATTTTTGAAAAGAATGTATACAATTATAGAAACAATCACAGGTAAGAAATGAACAATACATTTCACAGATATGCAGAACCTTTCATCAAAAAGATAGATTCTCGGATCTTAAAACTTGATGCTAGAGGTTTTTTTAATTTGGTTCCATGTGTTTTCTTAGGGGTACTTTGCACGCTGCGACATCGCTAGCCGATGATAGCGATGCCGAGCGCGATAGTACCCACCCCCGTCGCACGTGCGATATCTTGTGATAGCTGCTGTAGCGAAGATTATCGCTATGGCAGCTTCACACGCATTTACCTGCCCTACAACGTCGCTCTGGCCAGCGATCCGCCTCCTTCCTAAGGGGGCGGGTCTTGCGGCGTCACAGCGACGTCACATGGCAGGCGGCCAATAGAAGCGAAGGGGCGGAGATGAGCGGGACATAAACATCCCGCCACCTTCTTCCTTCCGCATAGCCGGTGGAGGCAGGTAGGAGATGTTCCTCGCTCCTGCGGCTTCACACACAGCGATGTGTGCTGCCGCAGGAACGAGGAACAACATCGTATCTCCTATTGGTGCGACATTATGGAAATGTCCGACACTGCACAGATCACCGATTTTCTACGTTTTTGCAATCGTTTATCGGTGCATCTAGGCTTTACACGTTGCGACATCGTTACTGGCGCCGGATGTGCGTCACTTTCGATTTGACCGCGACGATATCACAGTAGCGTTGTCGCAGCGTGCAAATACCCCTTAGTCTCCAGTGGCTTTCGTAGGAAATCCAGGATCCAAACGGCATCTGATGCAGCACAGAAGGGCTGATCTGAAGTAGTGATGAATGGAAACACAGAGTAGAACGATAATACCACCATACTACAGCTCTCTGCAACTTGCGCACATAAAGGTCTTAAGATAGTAGTTCTTGGTTAAAATTTGCCTTTTAATTACCATTCGGCAAATTTCAATCTCTGAAACCCAAATATATTATGTAGTCTTTTTCTTTTGCATCCCTCTGATTTTAGTGTCTCGAATTCATTCATGATAAGTGATATTTCCTTGCGCTTCCTTCCCACTTGAATGCATTTTTTCTGCCCCTTCTTTTCTAGTCCATTAGAGGTGGATTTAATGTGATACCTCCTAACAATGATTGTAAGAGTTTGTGACCTGGATGTACAGTCAGACGTGAACACATTGTAATTTTCTCCTTCCAGCGCAAGAACAAAGAAAAGCTTTTATAGCCCCATCATCGCTTTAACCCTTTATGGTACATATAGAAAACCTTTTTTTATGGGTGACATGTCAATAGTGTCTGGTACTTGCAAAAATGACCAACAGGACATAATTAGACGTGATCAAAATCAATCCGCCACAAATAAGCTTTGATATGAATTCCATGAAATTTACATTTCCGGTCAAGTTCAAACACAATTTGAATGAATTGCTAAAAAAAAAAGGCTCATCGCTATTTTACACATTGTGGTAGGTAGCGTTAGTAACAGAAGACTGACATAACTTCAGATGCAACTGCACAGGCTTTACTATAATGCAATGCAGCTAATACATCACATGGTATAGTGCTGCCAATTTGGAGGGACTATCAGCCTGTATAAAAGCCTAAGCAGGGATTCCAGCAGTCATTTTCTGGTTATTTTAGGCCAGTGAGAGAACATTAGAATTCAGCAATAGAGATCAGAAGACAACCCCTCAAACATTGAACAAATACTCCAATCAATAACATGGTGAATAACTGCAAGACTATGAGAGTAGCCGTCTCGGAAACAGAGTTGCCATCTATAGGGCAGGTCAGGAGCGGTCACAGACAGAAGAGGCCCCTGTGCAAGAACAGTATATGGGCTCTTTCCAGACCAATAGGTCATCTGTGACGAGTGTGTCACGGCCTGATGTGATCTGGGATCAGAAGGGTACAGCATGTTGTTGATTCCAGATCCTCTTTAGTGCATTTTATACTCCTCTGGGGTTACGTCTTTCTTTTTAATCGACATTACATCCTCAATTGAATGGTCAACCAGAGCATCTAAATCAAATCGTTGCAATGAATCCACTGGTAGGTCATACATTTTGGTGCACACCTCAGTTCTATGCTTTCAATAGAGATGGGTCTTTGGGGGTTGCTGAGGAGGAACAGTTTTCTTCATCACTTTCTTCTGTATGGCAAGTGGTACAAATCAACCTAAAGGTTATAGGGGATAGATAGAAATGTATGGCTGATAAAAGACGTACGTCAGGTCCGGACCTGTGTGTGAATGATTATGTATGGCTGTCCACAAGAAATATTAAGTTGAAGATTTCTTCTTGGAAACTAATGTTGGAGAGGAGAATAAGGGTTAATGCTGCGCTATCGCCAGAATGACACAATGTTGATTATATCAATATCTTTTTTATTTAGGTCAGCTAGGTGGCAAGAATCGTGAATTCTCTTTTTGTTCACCTCTCTCCAATATTTGGCACACTGAAAGGGTTATGTCCGAGGGAAAGGATGTGGGTACCAACATCAAAAGTTAATGCCAATACGTTGGTGCTTTTCTTCCGTGCATGTTATTTAGACAAACCTGGATATGAGGGCCCCTCGTAGCAGCGGGGGTTCTGTCTCAAGTGTGTCACTGATGTGATCTCGGGGGGGTGGGACCCGGAATCAGAAGGTCACAGCGTGTTGTTAATCATTGATCCTCTTTAGTGCCCGCTCATTGTTTACCCTGAGTTGGAGCTTATTTAATTCCATCCAGTACTGAAAGGGTTAAGGTGCATTTCTATCCTGCAGTGATCTAACAGGTTGTTGTAACCTTACCTGCAGTCACTCCCTTCTGCTATAAATATCCACTCCTCACTCCTCTTTGCATTGTCTAAATAATTCATTCATATGATGACCATGTTGAAGGAGCTTGTTTCTAACATAACTGTGGTGTTGTTACTGGTGCAGCAGTGAAGTTTCCTATGGAAGAATCAAAGGAGTGCTTTTTGTTGTGTCCTTCCCCTTCTGTTTGTCTTACTTTCCTTGTGTTGTCTTATTGCAGTAGCGAGACTAGCGTCTCACTGGCCTTCACTAGTCAGGGTGAGTTCAGGGCAAGTGAGGGCCTAGACATGTGATCGGTGTACAGGGGGAAGGACCCATCTAAAGACTTAGGGGAGTGCAGTGATCAACCTGAGATGAGTGTTAGGACGTGAATGTTTTGAAGTTGGACATGGCCCCCTTACCTCTTGGGCTAAATAGAAATTGCACTTGACAATAAGCCCTGGGCGGAAGTTACAAGTGAAGTTAAACCATGTGTAAAGAGGTAAAATGCTGAAATATATCAAAATCAAGGTTTACGAGAAAGCCTTGCTGTACGAGCAAAATACTCACCGCACACACTTCCGGTTTTGTACATCCACCGCGCTCTAACCCGCTCTTGCAGTCCACAGAAACACACACAAGCACGCACAAACACACACAAACAAACACGCACGCACACACACACATATTATGCTCACATTACCTTCCGTTCCCTCGCCGACTTCCTGGAACTTGCATGTATCGGGTAACCAAGGCGACTGATGCCGGACCTTCCGCACTCAGTGCGCTGACGTCAAAGGCAGGAGCCGCTTGCCTCTGATTGGCCAGCTCGCTGCCTTTGAGTAGCGGCTGACAGGGGAAGGTCCTCCCTCCACAGGATGTGTATCCGGTAACCATCGCGACAAGGGAGGAACTTCCCCTGTCAGGCGCTACTCAAGGGCAGCGCGCTGGCCAATCAGAGGCAAGCGGCTCCTGCCTTTGATGTCAGCGCGCTGAGTGCGGAAGGTCCGGCATCGGTTGCCTTGGTTACCCGATACACATCTTGTACGAGCAAACTACAAGTTCCAGGAGACCGGCGAGGGAACGGAAGGTAATATGAGCATAATCTGTGTTTGTGCATGTGTGTTTGTGCGTGTTTGTGCGGGTGTGTTTGTGCGTGTTTGTGAGTGTTTGTGCGTGTTTGTACATGTGTGGAATGGCACAATAGGGCACCAGGATGAGACATTTAACAAGTTGTGGAACGAATTGTCTGCATTGCAATGATTTCCTATGGGAAATCTTGCTTTGCTGAACGAGTAACTTGGTTAACAAGCACACTCCCTGAACGGATTGTTCTCGTTAACCAAGGTTCCACTGTATATATACTGTATATACAGTATATGTCTATACCTATACCTCTTCCATTTATTCAATATCCTCTCCCATACCTCAGTTGTCTTTTTTCAAGCATACAAACTACGTAACTGTGACACTCTGGCCTATCAGGTCGTCAAAGGATATTGTGCAATCTGCCCTCCTGTATAATATCCACCTCCTCCTTGGCTACGGGTCCCTAACCTTCGGTGTTGCCAAGAACAAGCTAATCAAAATCCTAGGAACACTCTGCACCACACCCACCAGACACACCAGTGGCCGACCTGAGTAGAATAGGGTCGCCCACTTGTGGTGTTGGTAAGGGGGGGGTCAGGAGTGTCAGGAGACAGTCAGTTGAGCAGTGACTCTCAAGAGGAGAGGTCACAAAGTCAGTTGAGGAGTGACTCTCAAGAGAAGAGGTCACAAAGGGAGTTGAGCAGTGACTCTCGAGAGGAGAGGTCAGGAGCTGGGCTCCTTGAGACTACTAGGTGGCAGACGTTGGGCTGGGCCTGGTAGGAGCTGGACCCCGGTCGCAGGGGATCGTGACAAGGGGCACGGACTGTCGAGGAGGACAGCCGGCGTCCTTGTGCCATCACCGGGCAGGGGCCAGGGCACGACGGGGTACGTGGACCCTAGGTCAGGAAGAAGCTTCAGGTGTCCTGACAATTTACCTGACGAGGACGGAGCCTTCAAGATCCGTTCTCCACCCGCTCCAAAATCGGGGTACTAGCGCCACGAGGGGGATAGGACTTTCCCACTACACGGTCCAGAAAATCCCAAGCATGAACCCTGAGAGCAAGCTCACCCAGTTAGCCATACTGGTGAGCGGGACCCGATTAGTTTTATACTAGAGGGACCAACCAGAAGACTAGGTGCCAAGGCAAAGGTCACAGACTAACAGGCAACACCAATGGGCACGGGATCCAGGCGTGCTCCCTCTCAGCTGCAGCAGTGTCCAGAACTTTGGTTTACCATAGTTGTCAGTGTCAGCAGTTTTGGACTCAGTGAGTACACAAGTGCCCCTTACCGTCCCAACGGCACCTCCCCGTCACCATCACCGAGTCCTGGGGCATCCCCCCTACCCGTGGAGGGGTTAAACACCTATCTGCCCACACCATCGCCACCGGGTACTCCCAATCGCAGTGGTGGTAATCCATCTTACAACACACCACGGGTGGCGTCACGAAATTTAACCAAACAGCCCCGTGTAAATACTTCCCCCCCTTTTTATTCGAACGGCTGCACGACCCACAGGTCCGGAGACCCCTCGAGCCACCGCGGATCCGGATCTGAGCAGCCCGGCTGCTGGTACGGGGGCGGTACACCTCAGAAACTTTGGCGACCTGAATAGGATCAGAGCAGGACCCACTTATCTTGGTGACATGCGCCTTGGAGCCGAAAACTGCGAGTCTGAATTCCTTTTCCCGCCAATTCCGCCATCTTTTCGAGCCAGGGCGCCATCTTCCCCGCGAAAGCGCGTGAATAAGAAGCCCCGCCCTTCATCCTGAGTGTGAGGCCGGAACCGGAAGTTCCCAGAGGGCCACAGCGCGCAAAGGAGTGCGGAGTGAAAACCGAAGGGGCATGCTGGAATGTAACTACAGTGGAAGAGAAGCAGGGACGCCAGGACTCTGCCATAACGTTCCTGAACAACGCAGAGAAAAGATGGCAGAGTGGGACTGGTCGCCGGAATGAGCTGTTCCCGGGACGGCGACCTGGATTGAGGAGGAGACAGAGCAGCTATGCAAGAGAATGCGAACGCAGTTCCTGTTTATCTTGAATCACTGGAGGGAAGAAATGAGGAGCCTGGCGATGGCGGTGCGAGCCCGTGAGATCGAAATCCCACATGAAGAGAGGGTAAGCGGTTACCCAGTCCCTACTGATTGCCCAAATCCGGCCACAGCGGCTGAGGGATCCGGACCACCCCCGCTCGCGGTGAGCCTTCCACCGTCACTTACCCCGTACTCGGCGGACGCCGAGCTACGCACACCATCACCAGCAGGCGGAACCTTCGGTGCCTTTAAGTGAAGCTCCAGCTGCAGAATCCCCGTGCTGTCCCTCATCCCCGTCATGACAGCGGTCATCCGGACCCCAGCCAGACCAGTCCCGGCCACATCACCGGGCTTACATGCATTGGCCAATTCATAAACTAAAAATCTCATTTTTTCATATAGCAGTAATGCAGTACCAGAGTTCCCTTATACATTGATGGCATTTTGTGTGCAGCTGTATGTATCTTGTAATTGTTATGTTTTTTCAGCTCGGGTTTTTTGAAATATTTGTAGTGAGTCTTTTTCTGACTGAGCACTCCGCCCTATAAACCAGGCTGTGTTCATAATCTTTGTACCAGGAGCCCTAGCTGCCCAGGCATGGAGGTTAGTCTAGATAGTGGCAATTCAAGTTAGATTTTTTAGTCTAGCTGCCCAGACACGGATGTTATTAACCTAGATAGTGGCATTTTAGTTAGGTACCCGGATTATTGAGATTCACCTTGCCGTTGGTTTCTGGGCTTACATGCATTGGCCAATTCATAAACTAAAAATCTCATTTTTTCATATAGCAGTAATGCAGTACCAGAGTTCCCTTATACATTGATGGCATTTTGTGTGGGGGTTCATCCGAGAAGCAGGCCTCACAGCTGGGGTGTTCGTATCCCGGCAGAACGTGGCGCAACACCTCCCACGGGGACACCCCGAGCGGAATCTCTAACCTGAAGATATGGTCACCTACACCCGGCATTGCGGAGAGCGGGGCTGGTATGCCCTGGAGGTGACCAAGCATGCATTGCCTGAAGAAGGGTTTGTGCCGGCGTCGGTGGTGCGTAGTCGCAAGGAAGCGTGGCTATGGGACCCGGTAGTTTAAAAAAAGAGAGTGTTGAAAATACCAGTGGTTTAGCGATGCCATAGAATTGTTAGGTATCGGTGCTTTCGTTTATTGTTTTTCACAGTTTGTTATTTTCCAAAGAGAAAATATTAGTAAATAAATGCATAGTCAATAAGGGTTTTAATGAACAGAGAAGTTATCTCATTTGCAAGAAGATTGTTAAAATGTGTACACCCAGTACATGGACTTTGTGAGTTATATATTTAGTAAAAATAGACCACGGTCAAAGGACTGACGTGACTAACACGAACTTGTGTTTTGTACATAGTTGCACCTCCTGTGCCCACCAGAGTTGTCTAATACAATGCTCGAGACCTTAACCTGGTCATGGACCCACCATAGGTATGCAGCGGGTCAGGTTGTTTGGGTGGCAGGTTAACGGGATCCGGGACATTGGGACTGGACTGTCGTGGGTAGAGGCTGCAATGGAGCAGGTTGAGTCTCCGCTACCATTGAAATCGGTAGCGTCCCATCTCATCGAGGAGATGAATTCTTTAAAATGTTGGTAACGTTTAAGTGATAAGCCTCCCTGATGTGGGATGTATGTGTGAATAAAAATGTTTATTTTTCTTACCTTTTTCTACAGTTTTAAAAACATAAATAAATAATAAACCTCTGATGTCCTGTAGATTGGGGACGAGCTACGTTTAACCAAGGAGGTTATCAGGTCGTCACAGGGTATTGTGCAATCTGCCCTCCTGTACAATATCCACCTCCTCCTTGGTTACGGGTCCCTAACCTTTGGTGTTGCCAATAACAAGCTAATCGAAATCCTAGGAACACTCTGCACCACACCCACCAGACACACCAGTGGCCGACCTGAGTGGAATAGGGTTGCCCACTTGGGGTGTTGGTAAGGGGGGGTCAGGAGTGTCAGGAGACAGTCAATTGAGCAGTGACTGTCAAGAGGAGAGATCGCAAAGTCAGTTGAGGAGTGACTCGCAAGAGGAGAGGTCACAAAGGGAGTTGAGCAGTGACTCTCGAGAGGAGATGTCAGTAGCTGGGCTCCTTGAGACTACTAGGTGGCAGACGTTGGGCTGGGCCTGGTAGGAGCTGGACCCCGGTCGCAGGGGATTGTGACAAGGGGCACGGACTGTCGAGGAGGACAGCCGGCGGCCTTGTGCCATCACCGGGCAGGGGCCAGGGCACGACGGGGTACGTGGACCATAGGTCAGGAAGAAGCTTCAGGTGTCCTGACAATTTACCTGATGAGGACGGAGCCTTCAAGATCCGATCTCCACCCGCTCCAATATCGGGGTACTAGCGCAACGAGGGGGATAGGACTTTCCCACTACACGGTGCAGAAAATCCCAAGCGTGAACCCTGAGAGCAAGCTCACCCAATTAGCCATACCATGGAGGGGTTAAACACCTAGCTGTCCACACCATCGCCACCGGGTACTCCCAATCGCAGTGGTGGTATTCCATCTTACCACACACCACGGGTGGCATCACGAACTTTAACCAAACAGCCCCGTGTAAATACTTCCCCCCCTTTTTATTCAAGTGGCCGCACGACCCCCAGGACCGGAGACCCCTCGAGCCACCGTGGATCACACTTATTAAGTTGTCCACCTATCCTAGGCTTGTGGATTCCTTTTTTCCCACTGAGGAACCCCTTCAAGGACACAAGGGGAGTTCCTGTTGCACAACAGCAGATGATCTATATCAGGGTTCGCAAACACTCTGCCCGAGTGCCCCATGTGGCCCCTAAGGCTACTTCATGCAGCCTGCAGGCATTGGAGCTCACGTAATGATGTGGCCCAGTCGCCAACACTTCTTTTCAGTAAAAATGTGTCATGGCACAGAGACCAGTTCCCTTCACTGTAATTCTAATAGCAGCCACTGGCCAATCAGAATTCAGCAGCTGACGTTGGGATGCCAGTGTGTGCATCGTATGACGTCACTACCATGTGCTGCTTTGGCTGTGATAAAGAAGAGGATGCTGTTCGCTGAGGGAGCGAAGTCAGGTAAGAAGGATTTTTTTTTAATGTGTATGTGAAGAGCAGCACAAAGGGGACTTAACTGCAATATGAAGAAGAGGATGGGGACATTACTACAATATGGGGATCAGGATGGGGGACATTACTGCAATATGATATGGTGACCAGGTTGGGGACATTACTACAATATGAGGAGCAGGATAGGGACATTGCTACAATATGGATACCAGGATAGGGACATTACTGCAATATGAGTATCGGGATGGGGACATTAATATAATATGGGGACAAGGATGGGGACATTGCTATAATGTTTAGACCAGGACAGGGACATTACTGTGATATGAGGACCACGATGGGGGGGACATTACTGTGATATGTGGACCAGGATGGGGGACATTACTATAATATGGGGACCAGGATAGGGACATTACTACAATATGATGAACAGGATGGGGACATTACTATAATTTGGGGACCAGGGTGGGGACATGACTATAATATGGGGACCAGGATATGGACATTACTATAATATGGGGACCATGATATGGGACATTACTGGAATATGAGGAGCAGGATGGGGTCATGACTATAATATGGAGACATTACTATAATATGGGGACCAGGAGGGGGACATTACTGCAATCTGAGAACCACGATGGGGACACTACTGCAATATAGGGACCAGGAAAGGGCACATTACTATAATGTGGAGACCAGGATGGGGACATTACTGCAATATGGGGAGCAGGATGGGGATATTACTGCAATATGAGGATCAGGATAGGGGACATTACTACAAAATGAGGACCAGGATGTGGCACTTTACTGCGATATGGGAATGTCGAGTTCCATAAGTATAGTTTATATTATAAGGCAGAAACATAGCGAACAAAATATCCTTCTCAGTAATGTAAAGGATAATGGAAGGATGATACATTTACGCATTACAGGAGATGCTGGAAGTGGATTCCTCCAGTGGCTATTCCCATCATATCAGGTCTAGGGCACCACAGCTTCTGCTGACTTCTATCTCATGCCTTTACCTCTCGAACAGCTGACACTGTATATGGCTCATATAGAGTGGTTTCAGGACTCATTAACATTTTGTTCTGCTGATGTCCACCTGCTAGGATCATTTTCAACTATTTCCTTGGGCTTCTCATAATCCTCTGCTGGATGTCTGCAACTATGTGTTCATATCTATTTGTTTGATCTGTTGATCTGTGTTCTCTATGTTCACCATTAGGGAATTGGATGGAGCAATGAACCATATTAGTCCTAAATGATTATTTAGAGAGGGGATGTTGATGTGGATTGTAATTTTAAGCCACATCTATGACTATTATGGCCACGCTGCTCACTGTAAACAGAGAAAGGAATAAAGCAACGCTTGTATAATAGAAAGATAAAGAATAGGTATACTGGAAGTTACATTTCTCACAATTGAGGAACAGAGCAGCTTTCATCCCTCTTTTGTGACTTCTTTAATGTCACTGTATTCTCTGTCTCTGTTAATCATCAAATTGCCACATTGTAGTTGGAGCCTGGGCCCGGGCTACACAGATCTCTGGATTACTTTTTATAGTAATTTAAACAAGCAGATTGATTTGTCTTTGAAAAAAAAACAAAGAAAAAAAAACATTGCTTTTGTGCAATTTGTGGTTTCTATAGAAAAACAAATAAAAAGGTCCATAGTAAATCAGGAGCTATAGTTAGACTGTGTTTCATGTCAGCAGAAGTGTTTCCATTGTTCAATTTTGGCTAACAGCATGAGGAAACTAAAAATATTCATCTCAGAATCCTGAAAGCCACAGAACAAAACACTGTTACCACTGGTATCCTCATCCTTAAATAGAAGCACACTAGTCACGGAGCATAGAAAAATGCCCTGAGATCATAGGTCAGGAGACCCTACAAAAAAGATATGAAAAAGAACCCAAATCTTTGTGGGTAAAATGATAGAACACTGATACTTATTCAATCTTTTAAATTAAAATTTTCATGAATTGTTTAATTTTTAAACTGAGAAGGTCCACCATTGATGAACATTGATCATATAGCATGTGTAACATTTCTGTAAGATCTGTTTTGTACATTTTCATTTTTATAAGATTTCTCTGTTAAAGGGAACCTGTCACCTACTCACCTGCGGGGTGGTCCCATCATGGTCCTGTCCGATGGGTGTCGTTATTTTTGGACCCGGCGCCTCCTCTCTCTAGTTACTGTTCTTGGTTCCGGCGCCTCCTCTATCCTTACTGTTTTCAGTATCAGCGCCTCCTCTAGCCTTGCTGTTCTCGGTTCCGGCACCTCCTATATCCTTACTGTTCTCACTACCGGCGCCTCCTCTATTCTTGCTGTTCTCGGTTCCGGTGCCTCCTCTATCCTTGCTGTTCTCGGTTCCGGCGCCTCCTCTATCCTTGCTGTTCTCAGTTCCAGCACCTCCTTTTTCCTTGCAATCACTGTCTTCCTTGCTTTGTGTGGATGACGCGTCCTACGTCATTCACAGAGGCCAGCATCACGGAGGGCAGAGCAAAATATTGTAACGTGCAGGCACTGGCATTCTTTTACCTTTCCCTGCGCTTGTGCATTACAATACTTTCCTCTGCCCTCACCAGGGCAGATCAAAGTGTGCATGCGCAGGAGCGCAATGTCGGCTGGTGTGGATGACGTAGGACGTTATCCACACAGAGGAAGGAGGATAGCGATCGCAAGGATAGAGGAGGTGCTGGACCCAAGAGCAGCAAAGATAGCGGAGGTGCTGGACCCGAGAACAGCAAGGAAAGAGGAGGTGCTGTACCTAAGAACAGAAAGGATAGAGCACGTGCCTGACCCAAGAACAGCAACGCCCATTGGACCTGACCATATCGGACCGCCCGTAGGTGAGTAGGTGACAGGTTCCCTATAAATAGTCACCATTGTTTAAAAAAAATTTCCCTAAAGGAATAGAGCAAGGAAATATATATATAAAAAAATTGTACACTACATTAGCAGAGAATCATGCTTTGTATTTGTAAGCCATTTCCAAAGGATCAAAAACAGCTGCCTATTGAGCCTAGAGTGGACAACCAGTTTAAGAAGCCCTCCTACTCTGCAGGCATTACCTTTATTAATTTCACCTGTTTCAACTTGTTACCTGTATAAAAAGACACCTGTCCACACACTCAACCACACTCCAACTTCTCTACCATGGTCAAGAACAAACAGCTGTCTAAGGACACCAGGGACAAAATTATAGACCTGTGCAAAGCTGGGATGGGCTACAGAACAATAGGCAAGCAGCTTGGTGAGAAGGCAACCACTGTTTGTGCAATTATTAGAAACTTTAACCTATTATCTACCAATGTCCTTTTTTTGGGACACCTAATCTTTTGCTTCTAGCAACTAAGATTGTATAGTTAGGTCCAATTTTTTGTGTTGTGTTTGTAAAATGAATGTTTTCAAAACAGAAATCATGTCATTGTCATTTTTAATTGAATATTCTTACACCCAAAGAGCTTTCAAAACACCTATTTTTGAGTTTTTTTCAAATTTTTTTAAAAATTTGGCAAATTATGTTTCTGATTCATTAGGACCCAAATCAATACAAATCTGTCATTTAATAAAAAAAAAAAAGAAAATTGCTAATTTGGCAAGTAATGGGTTAAGAAACACAAGATGACTGACAATGTTACTCAGTCTTTGGATTCATGCAAGATCTCGCCTTGTGGGGCAGGATGATTCTTCAAAAGGTCAGGAATCAGCCCAGAAATACACGGGAGGGCCTGGCCAATGACCTGAAGAGAGCTCGGAGCACAGTCTCAAAGATCATTAGTAACACACTATGCTGTCATAGATTTAAATCCTGCAGGGCATGCAAGGTCCCCCTGCTTACACCAGCACATATCTAGGCCCGATTGAAATTCACCAATGACCTGGATGATCCAGAGGAGACATGGGAGAAGGTTATGTTTTTAGGTGACACTAAAATAGAAATTTTAGGTATGAACTCCACTCATCATGTTATATGTAATAAAATGCAAAATAATTATTTATTAATCATACAATATAATTTTCTGGATTTTTTAATTCTGTCACAGTTGAAATGTAACTACAATAAAAATTACAACCCTCTCCATTCTTTGTAGGTGGGAAAAGTTGCAAAACCGTCAGTGTATCAAATATTTATTTCCTCCACTGTATGTGGTTACATATTGTTGTACCATCAGCGTTATCTAGCAATGGCACCCTGATAAAGTGATAAGCCCATCCACGTCATTGTGGGAATTCTACACACTTGAGTGAAACACTGTCATTACAAGCATTGACAACAGAAATATGACATAAAAAAGCAGAACAAAATGAGTTTGCCTGAGATTAAGTGATAAAGCAATTTACAATACACTTTTAACTAGAGCGCTTATAACTTTGTCCTAGCATCACAACTTTCCTTTCTAAACTCCAGAAAGTTAAATGAATGTGGAATGTAATATTCCTTTGGATATTGTGGAAAAAATTGAAAGGGGTTTTCTTATATCAAAAAACATGAGTTTATTAATATTCTTAAAAAAAAATCTAGAAATTGTTAACCAAAAGGATATCGATCTGGAATTATATTGTAATAAATTTATTGAGGTTTTATGGTTTGTGTGAATACAGTACATCAGGACGTGGGAACATCAGCCCGTGGGCAGTAAACAGCCCATGACATCATTTTAGATTCTCAGAAGCTGCAGTACTTGTGTCGGCGGCCCTGAAATATTTGCTAGACTATGCGCATGTGCACACAGTGTTCACTACTGAACACTGCAGGGCACTCAACATTGGATTACATCCTGATGCTGCTTAGTGTTAGTGTCAGAACATCCTTTTTAGGCAAAGATAGCACATTCTGCTCTCCTGTCCTGTTCTTTGTGATTTATTCACCAGTCACAGTGTCCTCTGTGAAGTGTGCAATAGACACAGCATATCTTATGATGTATGTATACTAGCCTCAGTTTCATCTATGTGATGTAAATACAGCAGCTTTGGTGTCTCCTATGTGATGTTTATACAGTAATCTCAGCATCTCCTTTGTGATGTCTATGCTACAGCCTCGGTGTCTCCTATACTATGTATATACAGCAGTCTAGGTGTCTACTATGTGATGTATATACACCAGCCTTGGTATCTCCTATATGATATATATACACATTTGTCTCGGTATTGCCTATGTGATAGATATATATATATATAGGTATATATATATATATATATAAAAATATATATATATATATACCTATATATATATATATATATATATATATATATATGCTAGCTGTAGTACCCGGGCGTTGCCCGGGATAGTAACCGTCTCTCTTCGAGTTTCTGTCTGTCTCTGTCTGTATCAGTTTCTCTGTCTGTGTCTGTATCAGTCTCTCTGTCTGTCTCTCTCTATCTCTGTGTCTCTCTCTTTCTCTGTGTCTGTCTGTCTCTCTCTGTCTGTCAGTCTCTGTGAACGGCTGTCTCTGTGCCCGGCTGTCTCTTTCCAGGTCTGTCTCTTTCCAGGTCTGTGTCTTTGCCCGGTCTGTCTCTTTGCCCGGTCTGTCTCTTTGCACGGTCTGTCTCTTTCCAGGGCTGTCTCTTTGCCCGGCTGTCTCTTTCCAGGGCTGTCTCTTTCCAGGGCTGTCTCTGTATGTGTCTCTGTCTGTCTGTCTCTCTCTATCCGTCTCCCCACTGACATCATATTACTTCACACATAAGCTTTTTATACTAACAGTTTATTTTGTTCCTATAGCAACCACTGACAGTTGCTATTAATGATCTTTAGCTCCCACCTCCATTCAGTTAAATGGAGACATGTTTTTTTGAGTGTAACTGTAAAGCACTGGGTTAAATTTTCCTTTCAAAATATAGTCTTAGACGTTCCCTGAGTCACATGGAGCGTCTGTGCAAAATTTCGTGATTGTAAATGCAATGGTGCGAATTCCTTTAGCGGACATACTCACACACACACATACATACACACATACACTGAGCTTTATATAATATATATATATATATATATATATATATACATATATATATATATATATATATATATATATATATATATATATATATATATATCCTAGCTGTAGTACCCGGGCGTTGCCCGGGATAGTAACTGTCTCTCTGTCTCTCTCCCAGTCTCTGTCTGTGTGTCTCTGTCTGTCTGTCTTGCTGTCTGTCTTGCTGTCTGTCTATTTCCTTGTCTGTCTGTTTCTATCTCTCTGTCTGTATTTGCAACAGTCTATCTGTCTCAATCTCTATATCTGTCTGTCTCTCTCTGTCTCTTTGCCCGGCTGTCTTTTGGCCCGGCTGTCTGTTTCTAGGTCTGTCTACTTCCCGGTCTGTCTCTTTCCTGGTCTGTCTCTTTCCCGGTCTGTCTCTTTCCTTGTCTGTCTTTTTCCCGGGCTGCCTCTTTGCCGGGCTATCTCTTTGCTGGGCTGTCTCTTTCTAGGTCTTTCTCTTTGCCCGTCTGTCTCTTTGGCCATCTGTCTCTTTCCAGGGCTGTCTCTTTCCAGGGCTGTCTCTTTCCAGGTCTGTCTCTTTCTAGGTCTGTCTCTTTCCAGGGCTATCTCTCTCCAGGGCTGTTTCTTTCCAGGTCTGTCTCTTTCCAGGTCTGTCCCTTTCCAGGTCTGTCTCTTTGCCCATCTGTCTCTTTGCCCGTCTGTCTCTTTGGGCGTCTGTCTCTTTGGGCGTCTGTCTATTTTCAGGGCTGTCTCTTTGCCCGGCTGCCTCTTTCCAGGGCTATCTCTTTGCTCGGCTGTCTCTTTGCCCGGCTGCCTCTTTCCAGGGCTGTCTCTTTCCTCGTCTGTCTCTTTCCCTGTCTGTCTCTGTCTGTGTCTGTCTTTTTCTGTTTCTTTCTATCCGTCTCACTACCGACATCTTTTTACCTCACACAAGCTTCTTATACTAACAGTTTATTTTGTTCCTATAGCAACCACTGTCAGTTGCTATTTATAGCATGCAGCTCCCAGCTACATTCAGTTTAATGGATGCAGGATTTTTGTAGAGTAACTGGAAAGCACGGGGTCAAATTTTCCCGCCCAAACATAGTCTATGACGTTCACATGGGGTGTCTGTGCAAAATTTCGTGATTGTAAATGCGACGGTGCGGATTCCTTTAGCGGACATACATACATACATACACACATACACTCAGCTTTATATATTTTATATATATATATATATATTTATTTTTTTTTTTTAAGTGCAAGATCAAAACTTTTCTGTAAAAAAAAATCATATCACTGCCTTATATCTGTACCAAAAATGTATCAAATAAGGAGACCGCATTAAAAAATGCCGCAAAAATGCAATGACAGAAAAGATTATTTCATAGTTTGGTGCAGCCTTACAGACACAAAAAGCAAGATGTCATATGGTGAAAATGACATAAAAATACGAAAATTATGGAGGTAATAATTATGAATGAGTGAAGAAAGAAATAACTTCATAGGTCCCAACCATTCCAAATACAGAGGTATGGTCCTTGATTTAAGGGTCTGCGCCCTGATGTCCCGGGTGCCTGCTGAAAATCCCTCACTGCCACCGCCCCCTCTGATATCTCCTCCTGTCAGGGTACAAAGAAATAGTTAATGTGTGTCGCTTGCGGCATGGCCAAAATGTGTCATATGTCTAAGGCCACGTGCAAACATTGAGTATTTGGTGAAATTTTGATCTCAGTAATTGTAAGGCAAAATGAGGAGTGGGCAAAAAAATGCAGAAATGGTGCCCATGTTTTATTATACTTGTTGTATGTCCACCACTCTGTATAGGGTGGCTGCGCAAAGTAAACATGAGTTCTTTGGAACTTTGGAGGATTAAATCAGAGCACACTTAACCAGCATCTTCCATATTACAGTTTCTAGTAACGCACAGCTATACAACACTGTTCCAGTAGATTGAAGACTTTAATACTGTTCAAACAGGGCTTCCAGAATAGCATACATTACAGTCTGATCACAGATTATGTTCTCTCCTTACATAGAGTCTTTCACCTTACAATGTGGATGTCCACATTGTAGAACACTGTACCTTATGCAGTGATGTGGGGGGAAAGGTTGGATTCTGTGCTGGTCACTCTTCTCTACCCTTCTGCTGCACAGAGTTTGCTTTTGAATTATCCTGAGCTCTTCTCCACTCCTTGCAGTGTCTTTTCTGGACTGTCTGGAATTGTCTGAAAATACATACACTACACTTTTCTGAGCACTGCGTCTTCTCTTTTGCAGAGAGACAAACAGACACTTATTTCCTTTTGCAGAGACAAATACACACTCACTGCTTCCCAGCATCTACCTGGATCAGTGCTGAATACTTCCTGTCTGCTGCTACAGGCTTAACTCCTCCGTTGCTGGATGATTTTAGATAATCTGTGTAGTTCCTCTGATTGTTCCACTCCTGGTTTTGTGAGAGTATATGGCTGGTAAGTGTGCAGGTACAGAAGATCTCTGCAGGAAAATAATCCAGGTATTCTAAGACTTTGACAATTTTTCCCCCAAAATTAGTTTTGCAGCAAATAAATGTGAGTCTCTATACTGGAAGCTTGAGAGAAGAAAAACAAACTGTGGAAAGAATAGGCGCAAATAGGGTCTTATCCGGCATACAGGTATGAGGTGAATGTTGAAAGAACACTCACCTTATCAGGTTGTGCCAGTCACAACCCCTTAGCAAACATGGAAGTAGCGTGGAAGGCAGTAGTCCCGCAGCGATGAGATCATTTTAAAGTAGAAAAAAGCGGGTTTGAATATCGCGCCAAAACCACAAGGAAACGAGGATAAATGAATCTCTTTTATGTCCACAGGTCTACGCATTTCAGGGACATATCTGTCCCCTTCATCAGGACAATATACAGGGAATATTACAGCAAAACGTAATTGCTGTAATATTCCCTGTATATTGTCCTGATGAAGGGGACGGATATGTCCCTGAAATGCGTAGACCTGTGGAAATAAAAGGGATTCATTTATACTCCTCGTTTTCTTGTGGTTTTGGCGTGGTACTCAAACCCGCTTTCTTCTACTTTGAAATTATACTGGAAGCTTGTGATTCCTTGGAAAATACACATGGGGGAGAGGAGAGAGAGAAAATCCCGCTGGTCATAAGAGCTTACACTCTACAGGAGAAAGAGGGCTCCGCTGATTATCTTTTAAAAATAAAATTTAATACAAAAATCTGATTTAAACAATAGGTAATTTTCTCACAATACATTCCTCATAGAGGTTGTATTAATCAGGAATTGAGGCTGGCCAGACTCGTTTTATTGGGACACCAGATCTCAGTATTAACATTGACAAATATCTAAAACCAGTCGAGGAACAGAAAAGCTTCAGAGTAGCTTGTATGGTGTCTATTGGGAATTGTGTGATACCTTGTTTTTATTATTAGTGTAGTATATTTTATGTAAATTGCTTTATTATTAGCAGAGGGTGTGCTTTGTTTGCATAGTGTGTGACACACTTATTAATCTTTACAGGTGATAATTATTTACACGAGACATTTACTGCACAAGGGGAAAAAAAACGGCAACGACCAACATTTTAACTTTTACCATTTATGGCCCTCCCGCTGCCCTTGACCCAATAACACGCAACACATATGGATTATATTGCTGGGCGGCGGTTGGCCACAGCTTTTATTTAAAATCCAACCACTAAGGTCTAAGACACATGGCGTGTGAAACGGACTGAGCGGAATGCGATAAAAAAATTGCATTCCACTCGGACCCATGTTACTGTATGGGGCTGTTCCCATCTGCGATTATTTTCTCAGCTCTAATTGGACAAAGAAAACAGTCGCAGCATGCTGCTGGTGGAATCCGATTCTTATTCACTCTCACCCATACAAGTCTATGGGTGCGAGTGAAACATTGCATTGCACTTTGATGACACCGGAGTGGAGTACAATAATCGCATCGGCTGGCAATGGAGGAGATAGGGAGATTAATCCCTTCTTCTCCTCCGCAGTTGTGATCCAATCGCAGGATGCGATCACAGTGGCATAACACTTGGTTTATACTTGCAGCACAGAGGGAGCTAGCATATCGCATCCGATGCATTTGCACCCGATGCCATACATTCGTGTGGCCCTAGCCTAAACCATTTAATGTGTCATTTAAATTATCATCATTGTATCATTGATGTAGTTGACGTCCTGTATGCTGGTTGCCAGAATCACATTGAGCAAATCTTCCTTCAACTCTACCACGTCTTCTCCAGAGTAACAATCAACATGGAGGAATCCTTGCACCCCTCCCTCGACCACCACCTTACAAAAATATCCTCTCTACAACATCTTCTAAGCATCAGAAAACCCAATAAAACCAGATGTATCAGTAAAAAAAGGAATCCGCTAGGCTACATAGTTACATAAGTTGAAAAAAGTCATAGGTCCATCAAGTTCAACGTTCCTTAACCAGTTCTATAGTCTCTATAGCAAAATTATTTATAGCCGACAAAGATATTTGTTGTGAGAAAATCATCCGACCGTTTGACAAATGATAATATAGTATCTGCCATTACTACCTCTTGTGGTAGGGCATTCCAGTCTGACTGCTCTAACTGTATAAAACTTTTTCTTATTTAGATGCCGGAATTGCCTTTCCTACAAACATCATAATGCTCCCTGGTCTTTTGTAAGGCCTACCAGCAACTGTGACTTTTAGGCCTCCTTCACATGCCCATTTAACTACACGCACTTGTGGCACGTTCCGTTTTGAGACAATCTGTTTTCAGACATTCTGCTGCATATTCTTAAAGGGGAACATAGTCTGCAATAACATAACAGGACAGCTTCTGGGCAAACTGGGCAGTGTTTATTAAAAGCTAAGACCTGGCTGCTGCAGTTAGTGACACCTTCCATAAATAGTGCGGTGTCATACAGTGAATGACTCAGAGTTCTGGGCCAAGTGTAAAAAAAAATCCTGATGACATACAATTACAATAAAAATATTCCCAGTACTCAGAAGTGACCTAGAAATTCTTTCATAGGCAGCAACATGTAACTGCTAGAGATATTTAGTATTGCCAGTACCTTTTCTGATGTCAATTGTGACGCCCTGACAAAACCAGGTAGTCACAGAAGTAGTCCACCCCCACCCCACACTCAGGTACAACACACGGCCATTAAAGCCTAGCCACGCCCTCATGATGACTAGGACACACCAGTGGGCGGGATCAGGAGGATGAGAATGCCCACCTAGGGGTCCTGAGCTGTCAGGTGCGGGAACACGACAGTTCAAGAAAAAGTTGAAGTCTGACAGTCGAGTGGAGGAGGTGAAGAAGAACAATGCTGACAGTAGTCAACTGCAGACCGTTGACAGCAGTGGAGTCAGGGATGGGGCCCCTGGACTACCTGGCTAGGTGGCAGACAGTAAACAGGGCCACAGGCAACGGAGATCCGGTCGCGGGAGACCATAAGTGGACCGGGGCAGGGTTGTAGCCCGCCAGTGCCGACAGCGTGAAATCCGGTCCGGAGGCCATGCACAGACGGGGTGCCTGGACCCTATCACGAGGAAGGTTGCCTGCCCCTTGTTAATCAACCAGCAGAGGACAAGGTTTCAGGCCTTGTTCTCCAGAAGCCCAGAGAGCGAAACGGAAGCCCAACGCGAGGGATAGGGTGTCCGTCAGAACCCACAGAAATCCCAAGGGTCAGATTTCGTGGGCCACAGCTCCCAACATACACAGTACCGGGAGTGGACTTCCCCGTTCCATGTGTAGTTGTCCCAGAGAAGACACAAACACAGAGTGCAGGAGGAAGGGACCCCTGTTTACTACACCAGGGTGTGGGACCCGAATACACCCAGTAAAATGCGACCGGTCACTGGCAACTTGGTTTACCACTGGACTTGTGTGCGATTATTGAACTGTGAGTACAACATTGATCCCCGGTCAGGGTGGATAAAAATCTATGTTTTTTTTAAAAAAAATAAAAAAAAATCGGATTTTTTTGATTTAAATCGGATTTTTTTCAATAAACTGCTTTTTGAGGAAAATATTTTACCATCCAAAGGTTCTTCCATCATGAGATAAAGCTGAGTTGTTTAACTCAGTAGAACAAAGGCTGTATATGTGTAACATTCACAATGCAATGCTCTTCCAGAGGTTTCTGTAGGATTAGTGGGCAGTTTCTCTCCTATATTATCACAGACGGTCGCTTTACTTACGCAGTTCTCAAAACTGAATTTGACTCCGCAGAGGTCCCAGCCTCTTATTCACGGCAAAAATATTACAACATGAACAGAGTTGAGAAAAAGACCTTAATCCTATTGTTCTACAAACCTATGAATACAGAATCAACCCCTTCAGTGCCAAGTCCAAGAAGTTAGACAATATGTTTCTGATTGTTTGGAGTGGAATAGATCTGCACAACACAAGAAGAATGTGACTCTAAGTGTGAGGAGGAGGAAGGGCAAGCAGACAAGAAAATGAAAGTGAAACTTTGAGCACAATACTGCAGCATAGCCACAGACAGACAAGTCTGGATCTGTTTGTGTGTACGATCTGAGATTTATTACATTCTTTCCTTATAATGGCAGCAGGCCATAAAAGAGACCCAGTTTGGGAATATTTTAATGAAGCTCCTTCGCCTATCGGTAAGGCAGGCATGCGTGCAAAATGCAAACGATGCAACAAAGAGATGCAAGGCCTGGTGGCGCGAATGAGGCAACATCATGAGAAGTGCGGTGATGAAGATGACCAAAGAAACACTTCTGAACAGGCAGGATCTTCAGGTTGGTAAACATTTTTATTGAATCCTATTTCTAAAGACTGAACTGTCATGTGTGAGAAAAATTATATTTCTTATTATTACTGCATGTTACTGTCATTTGGTACAGTTATGAAGAAAAACAAATATTCCTTTTGGGGCAGGGGCAGTGATGTGTTGTGTACAATAAGCAGAAATTGTATAATAAACAATAAAATAACAGCATTGACTTTTTTTGTTTAGGGGAATTCATGGATTCTGGAAACTATCCACCTCCAAGATCACCATCATCCTGTTCTACAGTTTCAGAGTCCATCCAGGATAGTGCTTCATTAGCAGCAGCATCATCAGACACCCACAGCCACATATCACCATCACCCAAAAGGAAAAAAAAACCTTTACCTCCTGGAACCACCATAGGTAGGTTTGTGATAAGAACTAGCAGAATAGAAAAAGAGTTGATTGATGAAAAAATTGCCCAGTTTATTTATGCAACGAACTCTTCTTTCCGTCTGACTGAGAACCCACATTTCATTAATATGGTTCAGTCACTGAGACCAGGATATAGTCCACCCAGCAGAGCTGATGTGGCAGGGAAACTGCTGGATCAAGTGTATGATAGAGAAATGGAGCAATGTGCAACAGCTCTGGAGGGTAAAATTGTTAACCTAAGTATTGATGGGTGGAGTAATGTCCACAATGATCCTATTGTATGTGCTTGTATAACAACAGAAGAAGGTAAAGTCTTCCTTGCACAAACAACTGATACGTCAGGAAATGCACACACAGCAGAATACTTACAAGAAGTGGCAGTAAAAGCTATAACGACATGTGAACAAAAATTCAAATGTCTAGTACGCAGTTTGGTCACTGACAATGCTGCAAACGTATCCAAGATGAGAAGAGATTTAGAAGAGCAGGGAGGGAATACAAAGCTGCTAATAACATATGGTTGCAGTGCTCATTTGCTGCACCTCTTAGCCAAAGACTTAAGTGTTCCAGAAATAAAGGCTAATGTTGTTGAAATTGCTAAATACTTCCGTAATAATCATTTTGCTGCAGCAGCTCTGAAAAGGATGGGTGGAACCAAGCTAACGCTCCCACAAGATGTTAGATGGAACTCTGTGGTGGACTGTTTTGAGCAGTATATCAAAAACTGGCCTATTCTGATGACACTTTGTGAAGAAAATCGAGATAAAATAGATGGCACTGTCACGGCCAAAATCCTCAACATTGGGCTTAAGAGAAATGTTGAACATATGCTGAGCTTCCTGAAACCCATCTCTCAAGCTTTAAACAAAATACAGAAAAATAGCTGTTTTATTGCAGATGCTGTTGAAATTTGGAAGGAACTGAGTGAACACTTAAAAACAGAACTACACATGGACAAAATTAAATTACAAGCAGTAGACAAACGAATGGGACAAGCACTGACTCCAGCTCATTTTTTGGCAAATATTGTCAATATCAGGGTCAAAACCTAAGTGCTGAGGAAGAGGAGTTAGCTATGACATGGGTATCCAGCAATCATCCATCTTTAATGCCAACTATAATAAACTTCAGAGCTAAGGGGGAACCATTCAAGAAATATATGTTTGCTGAAGATATTTTAAGGAAGGTCACACCAGTAAACTGGTGGAAGTCACTTAAGCGCTTGGATTTAGAGACTGTTCAAGTAATGATTTCACTTTTAACAGCAGTAGCTTCTTCTGCAGGCGTTGAAAGAATATTCTCTTCCTTTGGACTCATTCATTCTAAATTGAGAAATCGGTTGGGACCCAATAAAGCAGGAAAGCTTGCTTTTATTTTCCAGATTATGAATAGGAACAAAGAAGAAGATGATGATGAAGATGACGACAAGTGAGCTACAGAGGACAGCAGGGACAGTAGTATTTAAGTTTTTCATGTGTCGGCTGGGCTGACAGTCTAAGTTTCTTAAAATATATATATATTTTGTTTAGCCAAATTAGTTAACAAACATGGATGTTTGTTTAAGCAAATAACTTATGCTGTAATGTTGTTATTGTTTCAGTTGAATAAATCTATTTAAATTGTTATTAAGGGCAGGATTATTTTTCTTCTTCCTAAGTACAACAGAACAGTGGTGTCCAAATATGAATGATTAACCCATTAAACTGGGGAGAAAAAAGTAATATAAAAAGTGATTCTAAAAATCTTCATCTACTTGCATGTTAAAGTAGCAAGAACTAGTTTAGGTAGAAACTTTGATTTAAATCACTGATTTAAATCAAGCCTTACTGACTAGTGATTTAAATCGTGATTTAAATCGTGATTTAAATCAGTTAGATTTAAATCAAATCCACCCTGCCCCCGGTCCAACCTGGCACGCCACCTCCAGCAGCCATTACTTCTGTGTACTAAAGAGGGCCCCGGGACTACACCTCCCCTACCCGTGGAGGGGATCCCACCTTGCTGCTCCGCTCCATCAGCCCCGGGCACCCCATCACCGGGCAGCGGCGGTGTCACCATCCCTCACCGCAACCCACGGGTGGCGTCACCGACACATCAACTCCCTGTAAATATCCCTTTCCGACAGTTGTGAGGACGGGCGGCCGTACAAGCCCGGATCCGGTCCCAACTCGAGCCGCAGCAGCGAACCCGGATCCGAGCGGCCCAAGTAGCGGCAGCAGCCCCCGCCCACAACATCAATCAGAAAGTCATAGTCTGTAATCTGAAATTCATAGTTACATAGTTACTAAGGTTGAAAAAAGACCTAGGTCTATCTAGTTCAACCTTCCTCCACCAGTTCTACATTTGGTCACTAAGTCATTTATAACCAACAATGTTTTGTGTACTGAGGAAATCATCCAGGCCTTTTTTGAAAGCTGTTATAGTATCTGCCATTACTACCTCTTGTGGTAGGGCATTCCACAGTCTGACTGCTCTAACTGTAAAGAACCCTTCCCTATTTAGCTGTCAGAATCGCTTTTCTTCCACTCGCAGTAAGTGCCCCCTGGTCCTTAGTATTGTCTTTGGAAGAAATAAGTCATGTGCCAGTCCTTTATATTGACCACACATGTATTTATACATTTAATATAAGTATACTATGTAACTATGTAATCTGAAATTCATTTACAGATTACAGACCTAAATTTACAGATTTAGGCGGGCTTTGCACACTACGACATCGCAGGTGCGATGTCGGTGGGGTCAAATCGAAAGTGACGCACATCCGGCGTCACTTGCGATGTCGTAGTGTGTAAATCCTAGATGATACGATGAACGAGCGCAAAATCGTCGTCATCGTATCATCGCTGCAGCCTCCGACATTTCCATAATGCCGGGGGAGCGACAGGTACGATGTAGTTCCTCGTTCCTGCGGCCGCACACATCGCTGTGTGTGAAGCCGTAGGAGCGAGGAACTTCACCTTACCTGCCTCCCGGCTGCAATGAGAAGGACGGAGGTGGGCGGGATGTTTACATCCTGCTCATCTTCGCCCCTCAACTTCAATTGGCCGCCTGCCGTGTGACGTCACTGTGATGCCGCACGACCCGCCCCCTAAGGAAGGAGGCGGGTCGCCGGCCAGAGGGACGTCGCACGGCAGGTATGTGCGTGTAAAGCTGCCGTAGCGATAATAATCGCTACGGCAGCTTTCACTATATATCGAACGTGCGACGGGGGCGGGACTATCGCTGCAGCATCGGTAACACATTGTTACCGATGTTGCAACGTGCAAAGCCCGCCTTAGGCTTCAGTACAACTTGCATTTTGCACGGATAAGTGCAATCTGATAAAACATCCTATTGTACTCACACCAGTGCAAAACTATGGGGCAGTGTCAATCTGCGATTGATTTCTCAACCCATATCGGCATGAGAAATGATTGTAGCATGCTGTGTTTGGCAGCGAGTGTCTGCTCACACGCACCCATACAAGTCTATTGGTGCGTATAAAACATTGCTGTTCTCTTTCTTATAACTATTTTACATCAATATTTTGTAATCCAAAACGAGGACTATAACAAAAACAGAGAATACTATATTGGTACGTTTTGCAGATTCTCTGTATTTTGGACCCACTCCATTTCAAATACTTATGGAAAAAAACTAACCAAAATACCGCCCCTTTAGGCCTTTTTCAGATTGCTTATTTTCAGTGTTTTTAATGATTGTAAAAAAATGACATGAAATGGAAGAATTTTTCATAGTGTTTTTTATAAGCATTTTTTGAGGCATTTACTATTTTTTAGCAATTAAAGGAAAGATGTCAGCACATTTTCATATAACTAAGTATAGGTGCTTGTTCCTCCATAAAAATGAAACCTTTTTGGTAGAGAAATAATGTGCCATCTTTGCAAATCTAGCATTAAAAATGTACGTAAATCAGGTTACAAGTGTATTGGGAGAGTCAGTATACTTGGAAGAAGCAGTCCACAGTCATTGACATGCCCCAATTCCAGATCACTAGAATAAAATTAAAAGGTTATTTTGTATGCTCACTTTCATATAATATCTGCCATATAAGCTAATATATAAAGCTGTATGTATGTCCACACCGTCGCATTTACAATCACAAAATTTGAGACAGACAGAGAGATAGAGACAGATAGAGAGAGACTAAGAGAGACAGAGACTGACAGACATAGCAAGAAACAGAGCTAGACAGAGCGATAGAGACAGACAGAGAGAAATAGAGAGACAGAGATAGAGAGAGACAAATGGAGAGAGACAGACAGAGAGAGACAAGCAGACAGAGACAAGCATACAGACAGAGAGACAGAGAGAGGCAGACAGGGAAAGAGACAGAGAGACGGATAGAGAGACGGAGAGAGATGCAGAGAAACGGAAAGAGAGATGGAGAGAGACAGTCAGAGAGAGAAACAGATAGAGAGACAGACAGATAGAAAGGCAGGCAGACAGGGACAGAGACAGACAGAGAGACAGAGAGAGAGAGAGAGAGACAGACATACAGAGAGATAGACAGAGAGACAGAGAGGGAGACAAACAGAGAGACACTTAATTACTATCCTGGGCAAAACCAGGTACTGCAGCTTCCAAAATCAAAAAGCAGTTTAGTTTTTTTAAAAAAAATATATTTTCTTAATAAAAAAAACATTATTTGTTAAAAGATATAAAAAAGGTGTAGGGCAGGTAAGAATAAATACAATGGATGCAGGGCTTTATAACTTACATGCCAATCAATGTACATACAAAAAAAAACAATCCAGCAGAGAGAAAAAAAACTGTGTAAAAAATTCTTTAAGGGAAACAGTTAAATGCATATACTGTGACGTTGCACCTTGCAACATAGGGGGTTACTCGCTCAGCATGAGGGCTTCAGGTAGACACAGGAGGCACAGTTTCTTAAGATCACAGCCTGCTTTATTCAACTCCATAAAGCACCGCGCTGGTACGGATATCACATGGCATGTACAGGCAGGAAAACAGGTACATTCCCAAACCTCAGCCCTTCAGATTATGTTCAGTCCATAAGTCCCTGCAGAGCCTTCTCAGATGCTGTTTCCTTACCTCCACCCACAAACACACCCGGCTACTTCATCCAGCACAGGAAACTCAGAGCAGGGCCATGGGTGTGTCCAGAGGCCTGACTTTCATTCCTGGGACCACACCCCGAGGTGGAGATATGGTGAACAGCCGTCCCACCTATCTCATTAGCTGTCCACAACAGAGCCAGCCCAGGTAACACACCTTAACCCTCTCAGCACAGTACCAGTGATTATATCACAATACATAAAAATGCAATCCAAAAAAACATGCTAGTGTCAAATGCACATAATTTAATTAGACCAGTACATACAAGGAATATGGCTTAAGAACATGCTGATTAAAAAATATTAGCACCTAGTTTAATGAGACCAGTACATGTAAGGAATGGGGGTTGATGTATACCAAATATCTCCTCTCATGGAACCAGTATACGCATATAAAATTCACATATGGCATTCAAAGTGGAGGTGTAATTGCCAAAATATATCATAGACAAATAAGTTCACCATTATAATATCCTCTCTCATAAAAGCTGAACAAACAATACATGTAACCAATTCATATACGGCAAAAAAGATAAAGATATACGGTAGTTACCAATGTAAATACAGCCACTGCAATGACAGAAATCCCCCTGACGTACATTTCGCTATGGCTTTATCATGAGGGGTGTAAAAAGGAAAGAGAGAGAGAGAGAGACACACACGGAGAGAGACAGGGAGACAGAGTGGGAGACAGAGTGGGAGGCAAAGAGTGAGAGAGTGTGGGAATGGAAGATAAACAGAGAGACACTTAATTACTATCCTGGCCAATGCCGGGTACTACAGCTAGTATCTAATAAAAAAACAAGAATGAGGGTACATGCAGAAAAAGAGCTGCACATACAAAAAGTTTATAGACATAGTACTTTATTAGTGCAAAAGCATAAAAATAAATACAGCAAAAAAAATGTTTTAAAAACAAATTCATCTAAAGGTGTAAAAAAATAAATAAATAACAACCTAAAAGCAGTGTAATGGCCCCCCGAAACAGCCAGACCCTAAAAGACTTATTAATAGGTTGTGGCAGGGGTATACAATATTGAAAAAGAAAAGGAAGATCATGATATAAATACTGTAGTGATGGGCAGACTCGCACATAACCGGGACCAATGGACCTAGCCGGATTAAAAAAATATATCTTGTTTCGGCCCAGGATTGATCCTGAGTATCTGGCCAGATGCCGGTCCCCGTGTAAGTCTATGGGGACCAGAATCTGGCTATTAAAAATGATGGTAGAAGAGATAGAGGGATAGGAGCAAGCACGTTATACTTAATGAGTCTCCGGCGCAGCTGTAACTGCTCCCGCAGCCACTCATTCACTTCCGGGGCTGTGTATTAGCCTTCATGCATATGCACTACTTTCCCTGCCCATCGGCATCTGTGATTGGTGGCAATTAGACCCCACCCTGAGTGTCCTCTTGTCAGCTGACTGCTTTCAATCACAGTAATAAAGAATATGGTGTGCACACAGTATGGGTAATGGAGGTGCATGCAAAAAGGGGTCCTAAATCCCTTCAAATCCAGGTCAATGTAAAATGCTGCACATTCTCAGTTGAAAATGCAATCTCTTTATTTTACAAATACACTTAACAGAGCAACTGTACGAATAAGACCACAATTGGTTGAGACATCACAGTTAAGTCGCTGTTTTGTGTTGCTGTCCTTAGCATTTATGTGTGTAAAATAAAGAGATTACATTTTCAACTGAGATTGTGCAGCATTTTACATTGATCTGCTTCCAATCACAGACGCTATATGTGTCTATCGTGGTTTAAAATAAATAAATAAAATATTTAGTGCAGTGTCACCTCATATTGTGAAACCCAGCACAGATAAAACATATGGCTACAGGCTGCAGCCCCCATTTGTGCGCTTATCTTGGCTGTGTATCAAAATAAGAGGAACCACATTTAAAAAAAAATGATTTAAATAAGTAACTAAAAAAGACACACAGATCCCCAATTTTGATACCCAGCCATAATAAAGTCTGACAACTGGGGGCTGGTATTCTCAGGCTGGAGAGATCCATGCTTATTGGGCCCCCTACTGCCTAAAAATAGCAGCCTGCAGCCACCCAGAATTTCTGCATCCATTAGATGCGACAATCCCAGCACTTTATCCGACTCTCCCAATTGCCCTGGTGCAGCTGTGAGCTGCGATTAACCCCTTACTAGCTCAATTGCCACCACACCAGGGCAATCGGGTAGAGCCATGTAAAGTGCTGGGATTGTTGTATCTAATGGAATGCAGGCTGCTATTTTTAGGTTGGGGGCTCAATAAGCATGGGTCTCCCCAGCCTGAGAATACCAGCGCTCAGCTGTTTGGCTTTATCTCAACTGGGTATCAAAATGGGCAGTGACCCCACACTGTTTTTTAAATAATTTATTTAAATAGTTAAAAAAAAAAAAAGCCGCATGCAGTTCCTCTTAGTTTGATACACAGCCAAGATAAGCGCACGGCTGGGCGCTGCAACCTGTAGCTGTATGATTTATCTGTGCTGGGTATCATAATGTGGGGGACTCTACGCCAATTTTTTATTTATTTATTTATTCATTCATTAATTTATTTTACTGTATGCTATAGACCCGCAGCCCAGGTCTGCGATTGGAAGTGTCAGACACACTGTCACTCAGCGTGGGGGCGCATCTAACTGCAACCAATTACAGACGCCGATGGGTGAGGAAAGCAATGCATATACATGAAGGCTAATGTGTGGCCCCAGAAGTGAATGAGCGGCCGCGGGGGCAGTTACAGCAGGGCCGGAGCCTCGGTAAGTATAGCGCCGCTTGCTTTATTATTTTTTCTTTTTTTTCCTTTATTTTTTTTATTATTCGAGTGCCGGATCCAGATCAATACCCGGAAGTCCCTGAGAATTCCAGGCCCAGGTACGGCACTTGAAACTGCGCAGATCCGGACTTTTACAGTCCAGGTCTGTCCATCACTAGATATAAACAAACAAATATGCAGATGATTCTAAGACAATGAAAAAATGATATCTCAATATATTCCTAAAGGTTGGATGTAATACAATAAATCAAGCACATGAATAAGGTCACGTGCACACATTGAATGTTTGGTGAGTTTTTTTACCGCAGTATTTGTAAAGTTGTGCGTGAACAAACAATTCCAGAAATAGAGAGGGCCCAACGTGTATTACCATTTATCTCTGCATAGTCTTTGAGGGTGTAACTGTTCTGATACAATTAAATAAAAGCAATAACACATAGAATTCACTATACAAAAAAACAAGCCCTCACAAATGTCAAGAAAAACAATACTTTAATATTGACATGTTCGTGCCGACCTGTATGCCAAAGTTAAGCTGTTATTTTTATATCACAATAACAAAGTGGGGAAACAGGCAAATAAAAAAAAATAGCAATATTTTAATGTCTATAGCAATAATTTAGTTTAGATTTTAAAATAACAGCTGGTTTGCTGACTTGAAAAATGCCAATGAAAACACCAACAAAATAGCTGCCATAGTGATTGAATCCAGCCTTGAATTGTTTTCCTTTAATCGTCATTGAAACAGTTTAGTTTTAAAAGGAACCTGTCAGCGGGTTCTAAACTAAAGTCATCAATGTAAAGCATGGAGGAGCAGGTTATAGAGAAGAGTGACCTGTCACTGACAGGAGGCCAGCGGCAGGAGAAGAAAGAGAGAAGCCCCTGTACTAGCGAGCTCGTTTCCATAAACATTTGTCGATGGATATCTAGAAAACAAAGGAATAGGCTTGTAATAAGAGATGAGCGGACCCGGACTTTAAAGTTTGGTGTTTGAACCAAACATAGATTTTACCAAAAAAATCAGTGTTCAAGTTTGGAATTCGGGTGCTTAACGTATGTAAGCCAAAACCACTCGAGCAAGCATGACTGTGCTTGGGTACTGTCACGCTTCCCGGCAGCGTCCCCGACTCACCACTCCGGTCCCGGCCTCCTCTTCCTCGCCTGCGCCCTCCATGCGTCCAGCTCCCCGCTCCCGGCGCTCCTCAGCGACATGGGACACCCGGCCGGGCACCCCTGCTTCCTCTGCACCACTCCCTGGACTGGCTTCTGGCACACGGGCCTCGCGCATGCGCATTAGGGCGCGCGCGTGGTCATTGACCCTTTCTTAAAGGGCCAGCACCTTGAAACAGGAAATTGCATTGGCAGGTACAGGGTATATTAGGATTCTCTTTCCTGGTGGGCGGGGCCTGTTCTACGTGTTTGTTAGACTAGGAGTTCAGGTTCCCGTATTGGTTTACCCTGTATTAACCCTGTCTGTCTCGCAGAGCCTGTCCTGCCACGCCAGCCGCTCCGAACCACGTCCGTGCCAGTACCCTGACGGTGACTTCGGCGGATGTTCCACCACCTCTGCAGCTCCGCCAGTCTCCAGTCCCTGGCCTCGTTGGGTGACCCGTCCCATCGCTCAGCAGGTTCCGGTTCCCGCCTGACCCTTCAACCCGGCCTTGGACCCTGAGCCTCGTCACCCGGACTACCGTCCAGAACTCCGTGTGTTCAGCAACATCCACCTTTCCAGCTCCCCTACAGACTGTCTGGCTACCAATAGTGCTTCGGCTGCCGTGCATCAAGACCCTCTGGCGGGGTGACCGGCCTGGCTGCCTCCTCAAGGGAAACCGGTGTACGGTCCAGAGTTTCCACCACCCAGACGTAACAGCTAGAACAGGCCATGGATCCCGCCGAAGCACTAGCGGCCTTGCAGCAGGAACTCGTACGACAGCGCGAGACCCAGACCCGCATGCTGTCCTTCATGTCTTCTGTGGATACCCGCCTGAACACGCTACAAGCAACGGCCACGTCCTTGGCATCTCAGGTTTCCACCGTACAATCCACGGCCGCAGCTCCCGTGGCAGCCTCTTCGGATGCTTCCAAGCTTCGTTTGGCTTCACCACCCCGGTATGCCGGAGATCCCAAGACCTGCAGGGGATTCATAAATCAATGCTCCCTCCATTTCAAGCTGCTGCCGCACCTTTTTGCCTCTGACCAAGCCAAGGTCGCGTTCATGATGTCCCATCTAGAGGGAGAGGCACTGGCATGGATGAACCCCTTGTGGGAGAAGGAGGATCCGGTAACCACCAACATCCAGGAGTTCCTGCAGGCTTTTCGTAGCACCTTTGACGAGCCCGGACGCGCCTCTGCGTCTGCTTCATCCCTCCTCCGGCTACGTCAGGGGACTCTGACGGTGGGCCAGTATGCCATTCGTTTTCGCACCTTGGCCTCGGCACTAGGGTGGAACAATGAGGCCCTAACCGCCGCCTTCTGGGAGGGACTCTCGGGTCGTATTAAAGATGAGCTGGCTGGTCGTGACGTGCCTTCCACCCTGGATGCCCTGATTGCTCTAGCGACTCGAGTGGATCTTCGCTTTCAGGAACGATCCAAAGAGGTGTCCTGCGAGAGGCGTCCGATAAGGCACTCCTCCCCACCCCAGAAGTCCATCGCTCCCCAGTTGGCGTCACCTGGCGCGTCTACCTACGAGCCCATGCAGATTGACCGCCTGAGGCAGTCTGAGCAACGCAGAGCAGAACGACTAGCAAAGGGTCTCTGCTTCTACTTCGGTGATGGCAGACACCTGCTACGCTCTTGTCCCAAGAAGCCGGGAAACTCCAAAGCCTAGGCTTGGTAGGAGAGGCCACCCTAGGTGCTGGGACGCTCTCAGACTCCGTTACATGGACTATTCAAGTCACTACAGAAGAGACCCGGTTCACGGCAGAGGCGTATCTCGATTCCGGAGCAGCAGGCAACTTCATCCAGCAGGCCACGGTGGATAAGTACCAGGTGCCTGTCCTCCCACTAGAAAAACCGCTGGTGATCGCCTCTGTAGATGGGAGACCCCTCTCTGACACCGTCTCACTGATCACCAAGCCTGTGGAAGTACGGATCGGTGCTCTGCACACCGAGAAGATCACCTTCTACGTCCTCCCGCGCATGTCTCATCAGATCCTGCTGGGACTCCCATGGTTACGGGCACACGAACCGTCGGTCAGCTGGAGTACAGGTGAAATTACCCGATGGGGCTCCTCGTGTCACGAGAGATGTCTGAAATCCATCCAGCCCATCCGACGACCTCCGGTTCCAGAGTCTCTACCAGGACTGCCTTCTGCCTACTGGTCCTTCTCGGACGTCTTTGATAAAAAGGAGTCAGAGGTACTACCGCCTCATCGTTCCTACGACTGTGCCATCGATTTACTGCCAGGACCTACGCCTCCTAGAGGAAGGATATACCCCTTGTCCCCTGCTGAAACACGGGCCATGTCTGCCTATATCACCGAGAGCCTGGCTAAGGGGTTCATTCGGAGATCTTCGTCCCCTGCCGGAGCGGGTTTTTTCTTCGTCAAGAAGAAGGAAGGTGATCTGCGCCCTTGCATTGACTACCGGGGATTAAACCAGATCACCGTAAAAAACAAATACCCTCTGCCACTAATCCCCGAACTATTCGATCGGCTCCGAGGAGCTCGTGTGTTCACCAAGTTGGACCTCCGTGGGGCCTATAACCTGGTTCGCATTCGCTCTGGAGACGAATGGAAGACCGCATTCAACACTCGGGATGGGCACTACGAGTATTGTGTCATGCCCTTTGGGCTGTGTAATGCTCTGGCAGTCTTCCAAGAATTGGTGAACGACGTGTTCAGAGATCTCCTCTATGTCTGTGTCGTGGTATATCTGGATGACATCCTGGTCTTCTCTCCGGACCTACAGACCCACAGAGAGAACGTGCAGCTAGTTCTCCAGAGGCTTAGAGAGAACCGTCTGTACGCCAAGTACGAGAAGTGCGTCTTTGAAAAGTCGTCCCTTCCCTTCCTGGGTTATGTAATCTCGGACACTGGCCTGCAGATGGACCCAGAGAAAGTGTCTGCCATCCTCAACTGGCCTCCTCCCTCCGGACTGAAGGCTATCCAACGCTTCCTTGGCTTTGCAAACTATTATCGGCAATTCATCCCGCACTTCTCTGCCCTGACTGCGCCTCTCTCTGCCTTGACTAAGAAGGGAGCTAATCCTAAGGACTGGCCACCGGCGGCCGATGCCGCGTTCTGCTCCTTGAAACAGGCGTTTGCTTCTTCCCCGGTTCTCCATCGCCCTGAATTGAACCGACAGTTCACCTTAGAGGTGGATGCCTCCTCCTCAGGAGCCGGGGCAGTGTTGATGCAGAACTCCTCCTCCGGAAAGATGGTCACTTGCGGATTCTTCTCCAAGAGCTTCTCGGCACCCGAACGCAACTACACCATCGGGGATCGGGAGCTACTGGCCGTTAAGCTGGCCTTGGAGGAATGGCGCTACCTCTTGGAGGGAGCAGTATACCCTGTGATCATATACACGGACCACAAGAATCTGGAGTACCTGCGGTCAGCCCAAAGACTGAACCCGCGACAAGCCCGCTGGTCCTTGTTTTTTGCTCGATTTGATTTCCAACTCCATTTCCGGCCTGCGGATAAGAACGTGCTGGCAGACGCCTTGTCCAGGTCCTTTGTGCCCGTGGAGTTGGAGGAGGAGACGTTCCAGCCCATCATCAACCCCAGTAAAGTCATTCCGGTGGCTTCTGTCGCTCTGACTCAGATACCCCCTGGGAAAACCTATGTCTCAGATACTGACAGACAGAGAGTTCTGCAATGGGGCCATGCCTCAAAGATCACCGGCCATGCTGGTCAGAAGAAGACTTGGAGTACGATTGTCCGTCACTACTGGTGGCCGTCCCTCCGTACAGACGTCGCAACCTTCGTCTCAGCCTGTCCATCCTGTGCCCGGAACAAGACACCCAAGCACCTACCTTATGGACATCTTCTGCCTCTGCCCATTCCTTCAGTTCCGTGGCAACATATTGCAATGGACTTAATTACGGACTTACCCTTATCCTCCGGACACACGGTCATATGGGTTGTCGTGGACCGTTTCTCAAAGATGGCTCACTTCGTTCCCATGGCCGGGCTGCCCTCTGCCCAGGAGCTAGCTGACTCCTTCATACAACACATATTCCGATTGCATGGCTTTCCCGCACACATCGTGTCCGACAGAGGAACTCAGTTTACCTCGCGCTTCTGGAGGGCTCTCTGCAAACATCTGGGAGTATCCTTGGACTTTTCTTCGGCCTACCATCCTCAGTTGAATGGCCAAGTGGAACGGGTCAATCAGATCCTGACCTCCTTCCTGCGCCACTACGTCAACATCCATCATGACGATTGGTCCACGCTCCTACCTTGGGCTGAATTCTCCCACAACCAACACATCAGCGAGTCCACCTCCAGCTCTCCCTTCCAGGTCGTTTACGGACTTCAGCCTTCTGTTCCGTTGCCAGTATCCTCGGCTTCCGATGTCCCCGCAGCAGATGCTCTGGTTCGGAACTTCTCAGCTATATGGAACTTTGTCAAGTCTTCCCTAGAACGTGCTTCTTTGCGGATGAAGAGACATGCGGACAAGAGGCGCCTGGATCCCCCGTGTTTCTCCCCAAGTGATCTGGTCTGGCTTGCATCCAGATATGTCCGATTGAAGTTACCATCGTACAAGTTGGGTCCTCGTTACATCGGGCCGTTTAAAGTCATCAGCAAGATCAATGCAGTCTCCTACAAGCTGCAGCTCCCGTCCACGATGCGGATACCCAACTCCTTCCATGTCTCCTTGCTCAAGCCTGTCGTCCTTGGTCCCTTCTCCGCTGCTGCCAGTCCTGCTCCTCCTCCTATCGCTGACGATGACATCTATGCGGTAAGGGATATCGTGGCCATGAAGACCGTACGAGGTCGGCAGTACTTCCTGGTGGACTGGGCGGGTTATGGTCCCGAGGATAGGTCCTGGGAGCCCCGGGAGAATGTTGGCACTCCCCTGATTCATGCTTTCCTGTCCCGGTTGCGGGGAGGGGGGCGTGGGGGAGGGGGTACTGTCACGCTTCCGGCAGCGTCCCTGACTCACCACTCCGGTCCCGGCCTCCTCTTCCTCGCCTGCGCCCTCCATGCGTCCAGCTCCCCGCTCCCGGCGCTCCTCAGCGACGTGGGACACCCGGCCGGGCACCCCTGCTTCCTCTGCACCACTCCCTGGACTGGCTTCTGGCACATGGGCCTCGCGCATGCGCATTAGGGCGCGCGCGCGCGGTCATTGACCCTTTCTTAAAGGGCCAGCACCTTGAAACAGGAAATTGCATTGGCAGGTACAGGGTATATTAGGATTCTCTTTCCTGGTGGGCGGGGCCTGTTCTACGTGTTTGTTAGACTAGGAGTTCAGGTTCCCGTATTGGTTTACCCTGTATTAACCCTGTCTGTCTCGCAGAGCCTGTCCTGCCACGCCAGCCGCTCCGAACCACGTCCGTGCCAGTACCCTGATGGTGACTTCGGCGGATGTTCCACCACCTCTGCAGCTCCGCCAGTCTCCAGTCCCTGGCTCCGTTGGGTGACCCGTCCCATCGCTCAGCAGGTTCCGGATCCCGCCTGACCCTTCAACCCGGCCTTGGACCCTGAGCCTCGTCACCCGGACTACCGTCCAGAACTCCGTGTGTTCAGCAACATCCACCTTTCCAGCTCCCCTACAGACTGTCTGGCTACCAATAGTGCTTCGGCTGCCGTGCATCAAGACCCTCTGGCAGGGTGACCGGCCTGGCTGCCTCCTCAAGGGAAACCGGTGTACGGTCCAGAGTTTCCACCACCCAGACGTAACAGGTACACTCGGCGCTCGGCCCAGGGCGAGCTGCTTGCAGTGTTTGAATGGCTCGCACTGGGGGTAAAATCAGCTTTATTGGATGTAGTGTGCATCCCACCTCCAAAAAAATACTGTATTTTTTCGGATTATAAGACGCACTTTTCCTCCCAAAAAATTGGGAGGAAAAGGAGGGGTGCATCTTATAATCCAAATGTAGCTTACCGGGGTCACAGAAGCAGGGTCGCAGGAGAGAGGGGTCGCAGGAGTAATGCCACGGGCGCTGTGCTGGAGCTGCGCTTTGCTTGGGCTGCGGGCCGGGGGTGCTTTGCTGTGCTGGAGGTGCGGGCGATGTGCTGGAAGTACACTGTGCTGGGGCTGCCGGTTGAGGGAACTGTGATGGGGCTGCGGGTGCCATCCTGCAAATGTCTGTGGTTTGGACTTCAAAATAATGGCCTTTGGAGTCGGCGCGTGCGCAGATAGAGCTCAAGATCTCATCTGCGTATGCGCCACCTCCGGGTTCTATTTTCCTTAAGTCCACTGCTGCGAGATCAATGGGCCGCAAGCGGCTGGTGCGCAGATGAGCTCTTGAGTCGAGAACTCCATGTACGCACGCACCGACTCCAGGCGCCATTATTTTGAAGTCTGCACCTCCGACATTTTCAGGATGGTGTTCCCAGCACAGCACAGCCCCCTTGGTCCGCAGCCCCAGTACAGCGCAGCTCCAGCACATTCCTCGCAACTCCAGGACATCGCCCACAGCTCCAGCACGGCCCACGCAGCATCGCCCTATTACACCACCAGCCCTGCCTCCTGTGAACCCCTACACCCCCCTTCTCCATAATACACCCTCGACACAACACACCCTCTACAATACGCCCCTCTGTACATTGCCTCACACACACTACCCCTCTGTATAGCATCCTCTCACACACACACACACATACACTGCTCCTCTGTATAATATTCCCCCATACAAACACTGCTCCTCTGTATAATATCCCCCCCCACACACACACACTTCTCCTTGCAACACTTTGTTAAGAAAGAAGTATTGGGCACCACAGTGTAATAAATAAATAAAAATTAAGGGAGGGGCACTAACAAAAACTATGCAAAGAATGAAGAGGGTGGGGCCTGCCGGCCTAGGGCTTAATAAGGCTAAGGCTATGTTAACACACTGCGTTTTTTACCTGCGTTTTTGGTCCGTTTTTGCTGCCGAAATTTCTTGAGAAATTCTTGTAACCTTTCTGCAGACATTTCCCAGCAAAACCTATGGCAAAAAAAATGAGCTGTGCGCACACTGCGTTTTTTTTTTTAAGAAAATTCTTTCAGTAGATTTTCTTAAGAAAAAGAATGAGCATGTCACTTCTTTTCTGCAGCTAACTGCGTTATTTCACTTCATTGACTGTAATGTAATCATGAAATAGCGCAGGAATAAGGCAGGTAGCAAGTGATGTGCGTTATTCCTGTGTTATTCCTGCGTTATACCTGCATTATTCCCACGTTATTTTGTGTTTTCGGGACATAGTGTACATCCCTGCCCTGCGTTTTGCAGGGAAGTGATGTCACTAGGACAGGAAGAGGAAGAAGAAGAGAAAAAAAAAAGCGTGTGCTCCGCCGTATTTTTACCGTCCAGCCGAGGCCCGGTATTCTCAGGCTTGGGAGGGCAAGGGGCAGGGTTAATGACCCCCCCCCCGCAGTTGAGAATATCAGCCCACTGCTGCCCCGGGACTGTCGCATCCATTATGTGGCAGTCCCGGCGTGTTACCGGCTCTTCCTGTTGCCGTGATGCAGTGGCAATCAGGGTAATATGGAGTTAACGGCGACCAATAGCTGCCGCTAAGTCCAGGATTAGTAATGGCAGTGTCTATGACACGCCGTCACTAATCAGTAAGGGAAAGTAAAGAAACACTCACAAACACCGAAAAATCCTTTATTTTGAACAAAAGACAAAAAGCCCCTCTTTCTCCAGTGTATTAAACCCCCCGAAACACACAGCTCCGGCGTAATCCACAGCGATGTCCCATGGTGCTTCCAGCTCTGCTCCAGCCGCGTGTGACAGTTCTCCACGCAGCCTCGGTCAGTGTGCGAGTGCTGAATGCGGCTCCCTGAGCAAGACTGCGGGTAACTCCAGGACATTTCTCACGGCCGCTGATGTGAACACATTACCGGCCGCGAGATCTGCAGTGTGTGTGGGGGGAAACATCATTAATAAAACTGGAATATCTATCCCTCTATTATCTATCTATCTATTATCTATCTTTCTATATTATCTATACCCCTAAATATCTATCTATTATCTATCTATATCTATCTATCTATTCCCCTAAATATCTATCCATCTATCTATCCATCTATCTATTATCTATGTATACCCCTAAATATCTATTATCTATTCCCCTAAATATCTATCTATTATCTATCTTTCTATATTATCTATCTATCTATTCCCCTAAACATCTATCTATTATCTATCTATTATCTATCTATCTATCTATCATCTATCTTTCTATATTATCTATCTATCTATACCCCTAAATATCTATCTATTATCTATTTATCTATCTATTATCTATCTTTCTATATTATCTATCTATCTATACCCCTAAATATCTATCTATTATAGTTACATAGTTACATAGTTACTTAGGTTGAAAAAAGACCTAGGTCCATCTAGTTCAACCTTCCTCCACCAGTTCTACATTTAGTCACTAAGTCATTTATAACCAACAATGTTTTGTGTACTGAGGAAATCATCCAGCCCTTTTTTAAAAGCTGTTATATTATCTGCCATTACTACCTCTTGTGGTAGTGTATTCCACAGTCTGACCGCTCTAACTGTAAAGAACCCTTTCCTATTTAGGTGTCGGAATCGCTTTTCTTCCCCTCGCAGTGAGTGCCCCCTGGTCCTTAGTACTGTCTTTGGAAGAAATAAGTCATGTGCCAGTCCTTTATATTGACCACACATGTATTTATACATATAAATGAGATCTCCTCTGAGACGTCTTTTTTCTAAGCTAAACATATCTAACTTTTTCAACCTGTCATCATATGGGAGGCCTTCCATTCCTTGTAGTAGTCTAGTTGCCCGCCTTTGAACTGACTCTAACTTCTGAATGTCCTTTTTAAAATGTGGAGCCCAAAACTGGATCCCGTATTCCAGATGTGGCCTTACAAGTGATTTATAGAGGGGTAACAATACGTTGGGATCACGGGATCTAATCTCTCTTTTTATACACCCTAAAATCTTGTTTGCTTTAGCAGCTGCTGCTTGACATTGAGTGCTGCTGCTCAGCTTATTTGTAATGAGAATACCCAAGTCCTTCTCCTGTTCTGTAGTCCCGAGTTTACTTCCATTTAATGTATACGCAGCTATAGGATTACTCCGTCCTAGGTGCATTACTTTACATTTATCAACATTAAATCTCATTTGCCAAGTATCTGCCCATTCTGACATCTTATCCAGATCTTTTTGTAATATTGTACTATCCAGGTCAGTTTTTAATATCCTACATAGTTTGGTGTCATCGGCAAAGACTGACACTGTACTATCAATCCCATCCACAAGGTCATTAATAAAGAGAGTAAAAAGAATCGGTCCAAGCACAGATCCCTGCGGCACCCCACTGCTGACTATAGCCCATTTAGAGAATGTACCATTTATGACTACTCTTTGTTTCCTATCTTTTAGCCAATTCCTTACCCATTTGCATATTGTGTCCCCTAGTCCTTGCTTCTGGAGCTTTAGTATAAGGCTATTATGTGGTACAGTATCAAATGCCTTTGCAAAGTCCAAATAAATCACATCAGCTGCAGTACCAATATCCAGGTTTGAACTTACCCCCTCATAGAACCCCAACAGGTTGGTTAGACACGACTTATCTTTCATGAATCCATGCTGTTTGTCAGTTATCATATTATTTTCTGCAATATATTTTTGCATGTCATCCCTTAAAATGCCCTCAAAAACTTTGCATACTACTGATGTCAGGCTTACTGGACGGTAGTTGCCTGGATCTACCCTCTTACCTTTCTTAAATATCGGTACCACATCAGCAATCCTCCAATCCTCAGGCACCAACCCTGTTACAAGTGAGTCTAAAAAGATGAGAAACAGCGGTCTGTCGATTACGGAGCTCAATTCCCTCAATATTCGTGGATGAATGCCATCTGGCCCTGGGGATTTGTCTATGTTTAATTTACTCAGACGTAGGCGTACTTCATCTTGTGTTAAATTAATTATATCGGGTGGTGGACTTTGATTTTTCACTTGTTGAATGATCCCTGGTACAGTCAGTTCCTTGGTGAATACAGATGAGAAATGCCTATTTAATATCTCAGTCTTTTGTTTGTCCTCTATAACTAACTTGTTATTATATTTTAAGGGGCCGATACTATCCTTTGTTTTCCTTTTGGCATTAATGTATTTATAAAAGATTTTGGGATTTATTTTAATGTCATTGGCGATTTTTGTTTCAGTAGCTAATTTTGCTTGTTTGATTTCTTTTTTACATTTCCTATTGATATCTTTATACTCCTGCAATGCTATTTCTGTGTTCTCAGCCTTTAAGCTTTTAAATGCCCTTTGTTTTTGTTTTATTATACTTTGTACAGTCTTATTTATCCATAGTGGTTTCTTTTTATTCCTGGACATTTTATTACCAGAGGGTATATGTTTTTTACAGGACTCTAGTAGTATATCCTTAAACTTACCCCATTTATGTTCGGTATCCCCAGTTACCATGACTTTGTCCCAATCTACACATTTAAGCTCTTCCCTTAATTTGTTGAAATCAGCTTTCCTAAAATTCCAGGTTTTAGCATTCCCCCTTTGAAATGTTCTATTGAATATTATGTTGAAGCTTACCATATTATGATCGCTGGTGCCCAAGTGCTCCCGGACCTGTAGATCTGAAATTGTATCCGGTCTATTTGACAGGACCAGATCTAGCAAATTATCTCCCCTGGTCGGTTCACCTACCATCTGAGAGAGGAAATGGTCTTGAATGGTAGATAAGAACTTACAGCTTTTAGCAGAACCAGAAGATTCTATGTCCCACTGAATGTCTGGATAGTTGAAATCCCCCATAATAAGAACCCGATTATTATTATTAGCTGCCTTTTCAATTTGTTCCAGCATTTCACCCTCTATTTGTTCAGGTATGTTAGGAGGCTTATAGCAAACTCCAATTAGCATTTTTCCATTATTCCCCTCCCCATGTACATTTACCCATACTGACTCTACATTGTTGCTGTTCCCCTCAATGTCATCATACAACACAGGTTTTAGGTTAGATTTAATAAATATACACACCCCACCACCTTTTTGGCCTTTCCTGTCCTTCCTAAATGTACTATAACCCTGTATGTTTGTCACCCAGTCATGGCTTTCATCCAGCCAGGTTTCCGTAATGCCCACCACATCATAATCCATGGTTGACATAAGAGTCTCCAATTCATTCATTTTGTTTGCAAGACTTCTTGCATTTGCCAGTAGACATTTAATCCTATTAACACCTTTATTACTCCTAGCCTCCCTACGTTCCTTGTATGTCCCATCCCCCCCTAATCCTTCATTGACCCCTACCGTCTCCCTGTCTCTATCTGCTCTATCTATCCCCTTATTTGCTCCACTACCCTCCCTCCCCCCCGATCCTAGTTTAAAAGCTCCTCCATCCGTCTGACCATTTTCTCCCCCAGCACAGCTGCACCTTCCCCATTGAGGTGCAGCCCGTCCCTACCGTAGAGCCTGTAGCCGACTGAGAAGTCGGCCCAGTTCTCCATGAACCCGAACCCTTCCTTCCTGCACCAATTTCTAAGCCACATATTTATCTCCCTAAGCTCCCGCTGTCTTTCAAGTGACGCTCGTGGCACCGGTAGTATTTCTGAAAACACCACCTTGGAGGTCCTGGACTTCAGCTTCTCTCCTAGTTCCCTGTAATCATTTTTAAGGACCTTCCACCTGCCTCTAACTATCTATTATCTATCTATCTATTATCTATCTTTCTATATTATCTATCTATTCCCCTAAATATCTATCTATTATCCATCTATATCGATCTATCTATCATCTATCTTTCTATATTATCTATCTATCTATACCCCTAAATATCTATCTATTATCTATTATCTATCTATTATCTATATTTCTATATTATCTATCTATACCCCTAAATATCTATCTATTATCTATCTATCTATCTATCTATACCCCTAAATATCTATCTATTATCTATCTATCTATCTATTCCCCTAAATATCTATCTATCTATCTATCTATATCTATCTGTATCTATCTATCATCTATCTTTCTATATTATCTATCTATCTATACCCCTAAATATCTATCTATTATTTATCTATCTATCTATTATCTATCTTTCTATATTATCTATCTATCTATCTATCTATCTATCTTTCTATTCCCCTAAATATCTATCTATCTATCTATCTATCTATCTATCTCTCTCTCTCTCTATCTATCTATCTATCTATCTATCTATCTATCTATCTATCTATCTATCTATCTATCTATCCATCTATCTATTATCTATCTATTATCTATTCCCCTAAATATCTATTATCTATCTATCAATCCATCTATCCCTCTATCCATCTACCATCTATCTATCTCTGTATTATCTTTTTTTTTTCTTTTCATTTTCAATGTGGTTTATTGCTGTAAAAGCATTAAAAAACGCAGGGACCAACCTGAAAAAAATGCACCGAAAACGCACCAAATACGCACCTGCGTTATTGGTGCGTTTTTTTAACGCAGGTGCGCTAATCCTTCACTCTCAAGAGATTTCTTAAGAAAAATAATTTTTCTAGTGTGAACATAGCCTAAGTAATTAGCCCAGGCCCGGACAGGCTCCCCTCTTCACTGGGCCCCATAAACCAGTCATAGTTGTCATGCTCTGATGTTAGCCCTGGTAAAAGCTATCCCACTGCAACAAGGTGTACCTAATCAGGATGGCCCCTAACTTTAGAATCTTGCCTCACTATGTACCAGCAGGCCTCAAAATAGAGAAGGCAGAGCAGGAGCTAGATTTTGACCCTTGCTCAAAATGGACATGTTTTATTGTGCTCCCCCAAAAATGACATGGATCTGTAATTGCAGTTTTCATATAGTACATGAATACTGTACCTCACTAAATGCCCAGTTCATCATGAGAGTGCAGAGTGAATGGAAACCTGACATCCAGTAAATATGAAACCAGGTGCTGCTTCTGATAATCTTCATAACCATTAACTAACCCCGGTAATTTTACATGCATATGTCCTGTACAAAGAATTAGTGCCATTAAGTAGAGAAACATTAGAGACAAAAATATTGATATGAAAAAAGTAAAAGAAAAGGAAAGAGAAATGAAAAAAGAGAGAACATTTTAATCAGAGCTTGATTTATTTATTTTTAAAGTGAAAGCTAAAAAGAATAGAGACCTCAATATAAACAGATGCAAATGGATGATGAGAGATTATTAGTTGGTCAAATAAACGATCATTCATCATTAACCCTCAAACAAATCAGAGGCTTATTGGCCAATATTGGATACATTTGGCAGACTATGCATTGTTAATCATTGGGCGAAAAAAATCCAACATGTCTGACCTGTGTTTTGAACGGTTGCGAACATTCGTCAGTCGAAGTGAAGGATCATAATTTCACAGAACCAGATGAGGATTGTACATTATGCTCAAAACTGACCATTTCTGTTGAGTTTTATTTAATATGTATGGGCTCTGTAAGAGAAAAAGAGAGATTGAGTGATAGAGTATGAAAATGTGTGAGAGAAGGAGTAAAAAAAGAAAGAGAAAGATGGAACTGATTCATCATTCAAGTGTTTACGGTAGAAGATTGGCATAACCCACTTTGAAAATTTGCCAAACTTTTGCCATTTCCACCATTTTAGGACTTTCCCCTCCCAAATGCGTGGAACTTGATAGGTGACAGGGTGGGATTGGGCATGGCTACTTGTGCCCATCACATTCTTCAAAAGTGATGTTTCTCATTCCAGAAAATTTACTCCAGTCTGAGATTGGAGTAACATTTCAGACGAGGCACATGGTGGCTCCCACCACTGATAGCATGCACCACATTCATGAAGTGATGTTTGCCTTAATGAATTTAATGCACATAATTCCTGCATGACATTTATTAAGACTGATGTTCTCCAGTGCATTAATGCACCACTCCAGATAGGGCCCAGGCTGGGGGACATTATATATACCAGCATGGAAGCCAGGCTTGAGGACATTATGTAGATTACGGTAGCATGGGAGCCAGGCTATGGGACATTATATATACCAGCAGGGGAGCCAGGCTGGGGAACATTATATATGTATCAGCATGGAAGCCAGGATTTATCTATAGGATATATAACATCCCCCAGCCTAGCTCCCATGCTGGTATATATAATGTCCCCCAGCCTGGCTCCCATGCTGGTATATATATATGTCCCCCAGCCTGGCTCCCATGCTGGTATATATAATGTCTCCCCAGATTGGCTCCCATGTTGGTGTATATAATGTCCACCAGCCTGGCTCCCATGCTGGTGTCGCACCCCTGAGGCTTCAGTCACCACAGAGGTACTGCACCTCAGCCAGAGGTGTGGTATTCCATCCTGGGTAAGGAAGAGGTCAACACCGGTTCACACAAAGCACAGCACCCAGGCTCAAAAACACCTCATCAGACATGGCAAGGGCGTGATTATACCCGAAGCCAGGCTGGGGGAATGGAGTCTTAGAAGTGGGAATGTGAAGGTCCAGGCTATGAATCAATTGTCCATATAATAAGATTATCTGTGTTTGTATGATTATTGCTCAGATGCTGATGTGCATACTAGGATGTGCCTTTGGAATGTGTTATTGAAACAAATTATGCTAGGCTGAACAAATCAAGTATTCAGTAGCTGGTTCAAACAGGTATTAGAAAGCCAGTAGCAGGCTGATGATGACGTACTACATAAGCCTTGTCGTTTATCTCTAACCAATCAAGGACAATGTTTATTTGTATAACTGTGATTGTTTTACAATATACGGGTTAGAAGAGCATTGAGCTTCTCCCGGATAGAGACACATCTCTGTGTGGTCATTTTTCCTCATACATATAGCTGCGCAGATCGATTTGAAATCCGTCTCTGTGACCCTGAGAGACCCTATTTGTGGTGTTCCCAAAATTTCCAACCTTGACAGCTGGCGCCCGTAACATGGGGCACCTAAACAGCACCGCCAATATCTGGATACGCCGATATCTTGGACGCCACGGACTGGGACCCCGTTCTGCTCCAACTAAGGCCTGATCAACCTCGACCCCGGTAAGTGTTACATACTGTGTATTCACTACCGATGCGGTTGTTCTTGGAGAGGAGGGGGTGACGGGCTGTGTGTCCTTATCGGTGTTAAAGGTACCTGATTGTGACTCAGGGGTGGTGCCCGCTGGGGCCCAGTAGCATGATCTCAACCCTGAGGTGTGGATCGGTAGTGTCACACGGGATCCAGAGGACGGATGTTAGGGTACGGAAGACAGTGGTAGCCGGTTATAGCTATTTAGACTGACCCGGTCTATAACTGAAGACGCGGGGGGATACCCGTGACAGAAGATAGGGATTAGGACATTATATTGGTACAGCTGACCAAGTCCGGAGGCCGGGAAATTCTTGTATTTGCATATACATTTTTTTGTACATACTCCTCCTTTCATGGGATACATACCTGTGATCGAAGATAATGATTAGGACAATAAATTGGTGCAGCTGATCAAGTTCGGAGGGCGGGACATTCCTGCATTTTTGTATGGATATTCTTGTAGGGATCTTACAGCATTTTTGTATGTCCTCCTCCCCTCACGGGACACCCATGTTTCTATAGTAGCTACGGGAGCAGCTAGTATAGCGTTCAGTGCCAGCCGGACTGTAGCACACACCATATAGTCATAAATTAGTGTAATCCGATCACCACCAAGATAGCAACAATGTTTAGGTGGAGGAAAAATAAAGTTCAGCAACCTGAAGGTTCACAGAATGTGCTGGAGTTAGTGACAAAGAGCTGTGCGTCATGCCCCGGAGATTTTCAGAGTATTAGGTTTACCAAGAGGAGGACGGTTACAGCCGTCTCAGTGGGCTGCAGCTTTGAAGGCGAAGACAGGCAGGTTGAGAGACAAAGGATTGTTGGATGATGCAGAAGTGTTTGTTAAAGTAGCGCAGATGTTGCAATCAGAAGGTTACATTGAATTAGAGGAAGAGGATACAGAGGGTGATGCTGTATTTTACTATATGTTACCCAAGTTTGAGGACAGTCTTCTGGGTTCTCGGGCCGGTTGTTTTGTTGCGGCCTCACAACCTAATCCCCATACTGCCCAGGAGTTGTTTATGGATGATGTTGTCCCACCCACTAGTCAGAATCCCCTGGTTCCTTTTGTATCGCCCACACCAGCTCCAGCCCCTGTCCCTATCCTGGTGTCAGCAGCTACGCTCACTCCGCACCCAGTAGAACCACCCCTCAATACCCACACATTGACACCGCCCACTCCGGCTCCGACTTCTATCTATCCCCAACTGGTCCCAACTGAGAAATCACCCCCGTATGACCCAGCAAGTTGGATCTGTTACCAGTGTGGTTATCAAAACCCGAGCTGGAGAGATTTTGTAATAACTGTGCAGTTTACTGCCCAGATCGGGCCACAGCCATAAACCTGCCCCTATTTTCCCTGTCCTGAACACAGACGGAGGTTACTATGTACCTCCCATACAACAGAGAACAGTTGAGCAGATTCAGGAGCTGCTGCCTCCACCTCTGCCCATGACCCGTCCTGTACCTGTAATGCCGTTCCTCTCCCCACCAGTCATTCTGACACTACGCACCCCGACTCTGACTCCTGTCAATCCCCCACTCCCGGACCACCCTGCTTATTCCATGACTTACAGTGAACCCTACTCCGAGCGATCCCGGACCCATCCAGAGGTCTTCAATTCATGATATGCCCAGATGCTAATGTGGCGCCCCTGACCTGGTCAGGCACCACAGAGTATTGCACCCATGCGGGAGCAATGCTTCCAGGTAATCTCCAAAGGCCAGGATGAGGTGCACACACAAACATATAGTGACCAGGCCTCCCACATTACCAGAGGGGACCCTTGGGTAGCCATAAGGGGTTAACTTTCAATTCCCAGCTGGGGGTGTGTTCAGGGGCTGGTTGCTAGGAAGCAGGGCAGAGAGAGGAAGAGGGGAGTCTGGAGGAAGAAGTTGAAGTGTGTGGAAGGGAGCAGAGGAGCTCTCGTGTCAGACAGGTCCTGAGGAGTGCAGTAGCTGAAAGCGGGGGAGAAAGGAGTACCGTGGGTCGGCCTGAAAATCATCCAGAGAGAAGGGTGGCTGAGTACGGAGATCCCGGTATCCGAGCACGCAAGGGGAACTAGGTCCCCAGTACAGGCAGCAGATCATCCAGAGCTGCTTAACCTACAGGTGGGGGGGGGGGGGGGTACTTCATGCCCTCACCACGACTACACAGAGCTTGAGCCAAGCAGCAATCACCAGGCCCATAAGGGGACAGGGCCAGAAGCCATCCCACCAAGGCCACGCTGCCGGCAGACGAGCCAGAGAGAGGGGAGCAGGGTGGTAACAGCTTCCCTGGAGGGGTCCTACCACGCTTCAAGCAAAGGATCCTCCTAAAACAGAAAGAGTGCAAGGAAGGCGAGTGGACAGCTACCCTCAGAACGGCCTCCTGGAATTCCTGGTTCAACCTGGTTATCACAGTGTCGCCCGGGCATCTCACCGTGACCTCCAAACAGTGAGTAAACACGTTGAAAGACTTCTTGGACTGTGTTTGAGTCATTCTGCGACCTGTGGTCCCACACACATACACCGGGGCCTGGGGCTTGCCTCACTCTCAGGGGGCTAATATACTGACTGCACCCACCATCAGCCCCAGGCATCCCTTAATCTGCAGTGGCGGTCCCCGCTGACCGCAATACTGAGAGTGGCGTCACGACAATCCTAAAAGAAGGTTCCCTACCTGTGACCAGACTGTTCCATCCACGTGGAGTCCCTGAAGGTACTGCACCGACACATACTAGCGGGGCTTCACAACTTCTGGCGTCACGAACAGGATAAGGACTAGACCTGTTCAGACAGGTGACCGTGTGCCTCAGAGGTCCGACCGCAAAAATTGAACCGCCGCCATATTGCCATCTTCAAAAGCGCGCGCTGCAGCCCGCGCGAGGGAGAAGAGCACCGCCCACGAAGAGGTGTGGCCGCCCCAGAATCCCCACAATTCGGAGAGCGTTCTGATCCAGGAAGTGGAAAGGGGGCGCGCAGATTTTTGAAGAAGAATGGACGCTGCAGGAGGTAATGCCCCTGGTCAGGGCGACGCAGCCCAAGCGATGCCAGCCCCCGTCGCGCTGGACGCAGCAGCGCCTGGTGCCGGTGCCGCGGTCGCAGCCGCGCCGGCTGAAATCTCCCCCATAATGCCAGTTTCCTTGCTGTATGTCCCAGGAGCGCAATGGCTGCCCCAATATGCCGGTAAAATAGACACGCTGACCGGGTTTAAGAAGAAGATCAACACCCTGCTAGACATGCACGCGATGACTGGTAAGCAGAGGGCCGCTGTGGTGCTGGGACAATTGACTGAGGCAGCAGAATTGGAAGCTGAGTCCTGGACCAATGATGACCGGAGCTCTGTTGAGACCATCTTTGCCAAACTAGCAGCTGCTTTTGAACACCGCACCGAGGGAGAGCTGAGGACGGACTTCTATAACTGCCGGCAGAAGCCCCAAGATAGCATAAGAGCCTATGCCCTCAGGCTGCAGGCTGCACTACGGGCTCTCAAGCTGGTGGACCCTGTCAGTGATCAGGAAGGAAACCGGATGATGAAGGAACAATTCTTGCGGGGCCTGCGCTCTCCTGAGGATGGGAAGCAGATGAAGCTGTGGTCCCTGGAACACCCTGACGTGGACTTTGCCATTCTGAAAGACAGGGCAGTGAAAGCACTCCAACCTCCTGTGGACACAGACCCCGTCGCACCAGCATGGCCTGTCAGTTCCACGGCTGCAGGAGCGGAATCCTCCTCGCAGGCCCTGGTAACTGCAAAAGGACTCAACACGCCAGCAGAGACCATAAATACACTATCCTCCCAGGTGCAACAGCTCACTAAGGACGTCGCACAAATCCTGAAAGCAATGCAGTTGCCCTCAGAGACCAAAGTCCCTCATCGGATCCTGCTAGCTGACAACCCAGAGGACGTCCCTTGGATGCGGAGGAGAAGAGGTCCCCCAACCCGAGGCAGGAGCAGTGATCGCTATGACTCATCTGGACAACCCATCTGTCGTCGTTGCCAGGAGGCAGGACACTATGCAAGGGCCTGTCCTTTAAACGAGCCAAACCTGGGGCCGGGGGCCAGTCCTCAGGATTAAGAAGATCAGGCCCAAGTCGCTGCTGTGATCAGTACGTGGGTGGACGTCCTGTCCTGTCCATCGTCCTGGACGGGATCCCTACCCCGGCGTTATTGGATACCGGCTCTCAGGTCACCACGATCCCGTATGTCCTTTATCGGAGGTTTTGGTCGGACGACGATCTCCGACCACCGGACCCCTCCCTCACCATCTATGCTGCCAACGGACAACCTATAGACCAGATCGGGGTCAAAGAGGTAACCATAAAGGTGGGAAGGCAGGAAATGAAGGGACAAGGACTGATTGTTGTGGACACTGATATTAGAGAAAGGAACCCGCAAATGATTTTAGGCACTAATGTCATAGAAAATTGCCTAGGGGAAGTGTTGTTGTTGCTTCACCAGATTGTTGAAGGTGCTGAGGGCAGGTCGCAAAGAGCCTTGCAAAAGGAGATCCGAATCATTCTGAGGAAGCAACAGGTAAAACAGGCTGGCGGTGAGATTGGTAGTGTACGGGTGATGGATGCTAACCCCATTGTGATACCCCCACGGAGTGAAATGATGATGTGGTGTAGAGCAGCGGTAGGTCTCAGAGGACAAGATTACCAGGCTGTACTAGAGCCCACTCATTCAGACCACTGGCCCACGATTCTGACAGCCAGGGGGGTAGTTGATGTACACAAGGGACGAGTGCCTGTACGAGTGTTGAACTGTGGGGAGGAGGAAGCCAGACTACCAAGGTACGCTACCATAGCCAAACTGTTTACATGCTCAGATGACGCCATAACACCTGTAGGTCCCCTGACACAAGCTGACTCAACAGAGGATGAGACCTCCCAAAAGCAGTTAGAGGACTGGTGCCAGAAACTACACGTGGGGACTGACTCTACACCCGTCTACCAGAAACATGGGGTTTACAGGGTCGTGCAGGAATACGAGCAGGTCTTTAGTAAGAACCCACTAGACTTTGGTAGGATCAAAGGGGTGCAACATCACATACCCACAGGCAGTCATCCTCCCATTAAGGAAAGACATAGGCCTATTCCACCAGCCCATTACCAGCGCACAAAGGACATGCTGAAGGACATGAAGGAGGCAGGCGTCATAAGGGACAGTTGTAGCCCCTGGGCGGCTCCCCTGGTCCTGGTAAGAAAGAAGGATGGCACGATGAGGATGTGTGTGGATTACAGACGGATAAATCAGATAACACACAAGGATGCCTACCCTTTGCCAAGGATAGAGGAATCCCTCGCTGCCTTGAAAGCCTCTAACTACTTTTCTACCCTAGATCTTACTAGTGGCTACTGGCAAGTATCTGTAGCAGAAGAAGATCGGGAGAAGACGGCCTTCACCACCCCAATGGGCCTCTGTGAGTTCAACAGCATGCCATTTGGACTCTGCAATGCCCCCGGGACCTTCCAGAGGCTTATGGAATGCTGCCTAGGGCACCTCAACTTTGAAACCGTCCTGCTCTACCTGGATGATGTCATCGTGTACTCCAAGACCTACGAGGACCACCTGAAACACCTGGCTGAAGTCTTTGAAGCACTATCCCGATATGGAATGAAGCTGAAACCATCCAAGTGCCATTTACTGAAGCCAAAGGTCCAGTACCTAGGTCACGTGGTCAGTGCAGAAGGAGTAGCACCGGACCCAGAGAAGGTCACAGTCATCCAGGAATGGCCCACACCTACTACCGTCCGGGAGGTACGTCAGTTCCTTGGCTTGGTAGGCTACTACAGAAGGTTCATCAAGGGCTACACGAAAATGGCAGCGCCTTTGCAAGAGCTCCTGGTAGGCCACCCAAAGAAGAGAGGAAAGATCTCCGGCCCGCCATTTCACTGGGGAGAAGCAGAAGAACACTCCTTCAGACAAATGAAAGGGGCCTTGACGGGTGAAGAGATCCTAGCCTACCCTGACTACGGTCTGCCATTCGTACTGTACACAGATGCCAGTAATGTGGGACTGGGAGCAGTGCTTTCACAGGTGCAGGGAGGCAAAGAGCGTGTGATTGCTTACGCCAGCAGGAAGCTCAGGCCTACTGAAAGAAACCCGGAGAATTATAGCTCATTCAAGCTAGAGTTCCTGGCCATGGTATGGGCTATCACAGAGCGGTTCAAGCACTACCTGGCAGCCACCAAATTCACTGTCTTCACGGACAACAACCCCCTGACCCACTTGGATACTGCTAAATTGGGTGCCATGGAGCAGCGTTGGGTAGCCCGACTGGCGAATTATGACTTTACTGTCAAGTATCGAGCTGGCCGCAAGAACGGCAACGCAGATGCTCTGTCCAGGATGCCTCACCTAGCAGACGAGGGTGAAGATGTAGATGATCTTGAAGAGATTGAGCTGCCAGCGTTCCATCGCCATGGAGCAAAACAGTGTCGGCAGTCGCGTGCCAACCGCCAAGAGGTGACCCTGAACCCACTACCTCACTACAACTGGAAGGAGACCCAGGAAAATGATCCAGCGGTAGGCTTGGTAAAGAAACTGATCAGCCAGCCGGGCGCCAGCCTTGACAAAGGAGCCCCACCTGAGGCACAGTACCTATGGAAGGAGAGGGGTCGATTATTCATCTATCAAGACAAACTTTACAGGAGCATCACCTGAGGACGCATGAGAAGGTGTGGCAAGTGATTGTACCACAGAAGGATACGAGGATGGTGCTAGAAGCCTATCACAATGGTGCAGGCCACTTTGGTTGGAAGAAACTGGAGGCCCTACTTAAAGTAAGATTCTACTGGGTGGGCATGAGATCTGCCCTAGAGAAGTGGTGTCGAAACTGCGGGCCCTGCAATCTTAGAAGAAAAGACCAGCACAGCCAGAGAGCACCACTCCAGCCAATCCAAACTAAACGGCCCCTGGAGATCGTGGCCCTGGACCATGTAAAGTTGGCACCCAGCAGACAAGGCTACAACTACGCTCTCACTATGGTTGACCACTACTCTAGATTCCTGGTGGTAGTACCAGTCAAGGACTTGACAGGTCAAACTGCAGCCAAAGCTTTCCAGACACACTTCTGTCGACCACATGGCTATCCAGATCAAGTGCTCACTGACCAAGGACCAGCCTTTGAAGCTGAAGTGTTTAAGGAGTTTTGTAACCTATACGGCTGCCAGAAGATCCGTACTACGCCTTACCATCCTCAGACCAATGGCATGTGTGAGAAGATGAACCACATCATTCTCGACCTTCTGAAGACGCTCCCACTAGAAGAACGAAGTCAGTGGCCGGAAAAACTGCCCGATCTAGTGGACATGTATAACAACATCCCTGTGAGTTCCACGAACTGCACACCGGCATACCTGATGAGGGCCAGACCAGGGAGATTGCCAGTAGATCTGGAAATGGGAGTTGAGACCCCTGAAGACCATCAACAAGGTGCTGATTGGGATTCCAACCGCCAAGCCCAATACAAGAAAGTACAAGAGTGTGTGGAGCGAAGCCTGACTCAGCAGCGTGAGAAACAAGAAAAGGCCTACAATCGAAAAGCACCTGCTGTTCCTTTGATGCCAGGAGATATAGTTCTCAAAAGAAAGAGAAGACGTCATAAACTTGACAATCACTGGGAAGAAGAACCCTATACTGTGTTACCATCGACGCTTAGCAATGAAAAGACATGCCTTATCAGCAAAGATGGAGGAAAAACAACAGCTGTCGTTTCTAGAGATCGCTTAAAGAAATGTCCTGAACAACTAAGAATCCCTGAAGAAATTCCCAACCCTTTGCCAGTTCAAGAACCAAAAGAAAAGATGATCCATACTGTACTTGGAGATTTCCCAGCAAGTTGGCCTCAATACAATGGAGCAGTAGTTATTCCAGTCATTACATTCCCTCAATCTAGAGAAGTAAGAGAACCAGAAGAACCTGTTCAGAACCTGGAAGAGCCAAATGTAGCTGAAGCAGAAGACCACGCACTGGTATCAATACCCAGTACACCCATTATTCACATTGAGACACATACATCGGGTGGGAGGACACAACCTCAGACAGATGACAGTATAGTACTGCGTAGATCAACCCGCAGCAACTTTGGTCAGCTCCCATTACGCTATAGAGAAAGTACAGTTTAGTTCAAGGTGACTGTATGAAATGTAATGTTTAACCTGTTTACAGTTAGGTAACGTTTAAGCGAAATGTGCCCACAAGGACTATTGTGAGACCTCCTTAAAATGTTAGACCACTGGTTATGAACTGGATTTAACCACAAACTTTTGCATTGTAAAAAGTTACCTCCTTGGTATCAACCACAGAGTCTGCCTGTTGAGGGGCATGGCTCTGCACCAACAAGGGGGCACGCCTGTTTATGGGGCCTGCCCTCCAACACTCGGAAGCGGGTACACCTGTTTATGGGGCCTACCTTACACCACTCTCCTCAAGAGAGGAAGATTGGAGGAAAGGTCTGGGGAATGTGATGGCCCAGCCCTGGTCACCAAAAGGACCGGCGACCTACCTCCTGGAGGTTTTTGGGTGGGGTTCGGACATGTGGGTGGTTGGTGGTGGAATGGTACCTGGTATGTTTAAATGTAAATAATTGCCCCTGTGTGGGAAAAGTTTGTATTTACCTTTTCTCTTGTCTTTGCAGCCCGAGGACGTGCTGATGATAACTAAGGGGGAATGTGGCGCCCCTGACCTGGTCAGGCACCACAGAGTATTGCACCCATGCGGGAGCAATGCTTCCAGGTAATCTCCAAAGGCCAGGATGAGGTGCACACACAAACATATAGTGACCAGGCCTCCCACATTACCAGAGGGGACCCTTGGGTAGCCATAAGGGGTTAACTTTCAATTCCCAGCTGGGGGTGTGTTCAGGGGCTGGTTGCTAGGAAGCAGGGCAGAGAGAGGAAGAGGGGAGTCTGGAGGAAGAAGTTGAAGTGTGTGGAAGGGAGCAGAGGAGCTCTCGTGTCAGACAGGTCCTGAGGAGTGCAGTAGCTGAAAGCGGGGGAGAAAGGAGTACCGTGGGTCGGCCTGAAAATCATCCAGAGAGAAGGGTGGCTGAGTACGGAGATCCCGGTATCCGAGCACGCAAGGGGAACTAGGTCCCCAGTACAGGCAGCAGATCATCCAGAGCTGCTTAACCTACAGGTGGGGGGGGGGGGGGTACTTCATGCCCTCACCACGACTACACAGAGCTTGAGCCAAGCAGCAATCACCAGGCCCATAAGGGGACAGGGCCAGAAGCCATCCCACCAAGGCCACGCTGCCGGCAGACGAGCCAGAGAGAGGGGAGCAGGGTGGTAACAGCTTCCCTGGAGGGGTCCTACCACGCTTCAAGCAAAGGATCCTCCTAAAACAGAAAGAGTGCAAGGAAGGCGAGTGGACAGCTACCCTCAGAACGGCCTCCTGGAATTCCTGGTTCAACCTGGTTATCACAGTGTCGCCCGGGCATCTCACCGTGACCTCCAAACAGTGAGTAAACACGTTGAAAGACTTCTTGGACTGTGTTTGAGTCATTCTGCGACCTGTGGTCCCACACACATACACCGGGGCCTGGGGCTTGCCTCACTCTCAGGGGGCTAATATACTGACTGCACCCACCATCAGCCCCAGGCATCCCTTAATCTGCAGTGGCGGTCCCCGCTGACCGCAATACTGAGAGTGGCGTCACGACAATCCTAAAAGAAGGTTCCCTACCTGTGACCAGACTGTTCCATCCACGTGGAGTCCCTGAAGGTACTGCACCGACACATACTAGCGGGGCTTCACACTCACTACGCCCTCGGGAGGTCAGGTTTTGTTCAGGATAGGCACGGGAGATTTGTTGATGCAGGAGACAGGGGTGTATCTTAACCCGGCTAATTCAAACCGATATTATGCTGGGGGACTGGCCCGGCAAATGGTGTTACAAGATTGAAGGAGTGAGAAACAGGGGGCAGCTGTCCACAGCCAGATGTGGGAGTGACAGTGTGTGATCATTGTAACAGTGAAAAGCTGGAGCAGAGACAGGCATCACTGCCCTCACGTCTGGAAAGGTGGGGGCTAGGCAGCTCATGAGGAGTTGCAAAAAAGAAAAAAAACTGACTGAGTGTTGAATGTACATGTAATTATGCTGGGTTTCCAATCTTAAAAGCACTTTTTGATAATTGGTTTATATTTTTAATTCCTTTAGAATGGTGAGAAAAGCGTTTACAAGTACAAAATTTGTTAATTTGAATCACTGAAGTGTGGACCTCTTATTGCATGATGCTGTATAGGAAGCATGCATAAATGTAGGCGTTTATAGAATAGTAACCGATAGCAAAGCACATAAATGCATAACAATGTAGACATTCCCAGTATGCATACACTTCTAAAACATCTGAATAAGTATAAAATAGTATATTTGCTTACTCAGCTATCCAGTAAGTGCAAGTCAAAGAGAAGTAAGTGAAATATTTTGAACAATTGGTGTATTAATAGTCCAGCAGCATTATATCTTGGAAAAAAAGAAGAAAACAAAAAGAAAAAAGACAGGTAATACACATTTTTGTACCGTGTTAGCTAATCTAAAAAATCTTAAAAGATTTACCCCAATGATGTTAGAAGTAGAGTTGAGCGTGGTTCGCGGTTCGAGGTTCTCCAGTTCACGGCTCAAGTGATTTTGGGGGCTGTTCTAGATCGAACTAGAACTCGAGCTTTTTGCTAAAGCTCGATAGTTCTAGATACGTTCGAGAACGGTTCTAGCAGCAAAAAGCAGGGCTTTTTACAGCTACATTGTGCAGGAGCCATCGCTGGCAGCCTGCCAGAAGCTGGTAACCAAGATAAACATCGGGTATCCAAGCAAAGCGCTTTGGTTAGTAACCCGATGTTTATCCTAGTTACGTGCAGGAAGCCCACACTTCCCCGCTCAGCTCACTCCGCCCCCTCCTGCACGCGGCATGTACACACACACTCACACACACACACACACACACTCACGTCCCCAGCCATGCAGTCCACGACACTGACGTCATCCTGGCACTCTGCACACATGGTCCCGCTCGGCTTACCTGCGGTGATGAAGTCCCGACCTCAGCGCTGTCACTGTCCTCCATGGCTGCCGCTTGTCACATCACCTTCTCTCGCTTCCGACCCGAGACTGACTAGCGGTGACGTCACGGGCCTCTCGCGATACTTGGCTGTGAAGGCGGTGGTCAGGTCATTGAACTCAGTGACAGGTGCTGTCAGCAGTGCAGGAGATCAGCGCAGGTAATGTACCTCGCTGACAGCAGCACTTGTCATCCCCTGCAGTGACCTGGGCTGACCCATTGATGTTAGCTCAGGTCACTGCACTGCTCTCCCAGCCAATGGGGAACATCCTGCTCTTCATTGACTGGGACAGTGTGGATCGTCATGGCAACCCCTTGGATTACACCAGACCTGGATTTGTTTTTCTTTCTAATAAATTGGTTAAAAAGGGAATGTATTGGGGAGTGTTTTTTCAAATAAAAATGTGTTTGTCGTCTATTTTTTTTTTATTACTGACTGGGTTGGTGATGTCGGGTATCTGATAGACGCCTGACCTCACCAACCCCAGGGCTTGGTGCCAGGTGACATTACACATCTGGTATTAACCCCATATATTACCCCGTTTGCCACCGCACCAGGGCACGGGATGAGCTGGGGCGAAGCACCAGGATTGGCGCATCTAATGGATGCGCCACTTCTGGGGCGGCTGCGGCCTGGTATTTTTAGGCTGGGGAGAGTCCAATAACCATGGACCTCCCTAGTCTGAGAATATCAGACCCCAGCTGTCTGCTTTACCTTAGCTAATGATCCAATTTTGGGGGGACCCCTAAGTGTTTTTTTTTTTAAACTATTTATTTAATTTAAAATAACAGCGTGGGGTGCCCTTAGTTTTGGATTACCAGCCAAGGTGAGGCTGCCAGCTGTGGTCTGCAGGCTGCAGCCGTCTGCTTTACCCTAGCTGGCTACAAAAATAGGGGGAACCCTACGTCATTTTTTTTTTCATCTTTTTGGCTAAATACAAAGCTAAGCATCCCTTAGTGCCACATGAAAGGCACCAAAGGGTGCAAAATTACAAAATACAGGAGAGTGGGACATTAGGTGTCTTTCTGCCATTATAATGACAGAAAAGACTGATATGAAGTGTACAAGCACAGGAAAATCACCAGAGCGCTCTACGCTGTGAAAAGCAGTAGAAAATGGCACTGGAATGAACATGTGACCGCCTCATGTAGGTTGAAGCTAAGGATCCTGGGTAAATTTATGTATTTTCCCTCCTTCAGTTTTTTTGCAGTACACAAAAAAAAAGGAAGGCACACGGATGACAAACAGATGACATACGGACCGTCTACAGAACGGAAACGGATGCCACACGGATGCACCCGTGAAAAAAAAGGACTGTTTTTTGCAGACCACAAAAATGGATCGGTCGTGTGAATGTAGCCTTATTCTGATCTGCCGTTTATAAACAGCAGGCAGAAATAAGTGAATAACGCCCCCCAGCGTCAGAAAATCTCCGGGGTTTCAGGGCTAGCTGAGACCCTGGAGATCATGATTCAGGACGGTTTTTCCGGTCCCCGCTCACGTGATCACAGGTATACACCGTACACCGATGATCACGTTACAGTAAATGACAGCGCCGGTAAAAAATTATTTATCTCCCATCTGGTATGAACAAACATGATAAATCTCCTCCCTGGTCCCCTCCGGTCCCCCGGTGTCGGCAAAGTGCCCCCCCTGATGCCCTCCCAGAAATCCAAGATGGCCGCACGCACAGCAGCGTGCCGGCCACATTCACCCTACTCCTCTGATTTCTGTCGCATGTGCCATGACACATGCGACAGAAAACTCCTCCCCAGGCCCTGCCAGGTCACCCCCTATAACTCCACCGGTGTTCCCCGGTGTCCCACGGTACCTGTGCAGCGTTGATCCCCCCACGGCCCTCTCCTTCACAATAGACGCTGCCGCATGCACAGAGCGGCTGTCAGCTCAGCTTCCTGTGTTCAGACACAGTGAGTGGTGGTTATGCATCTGTAAGCTAAATGGGCGGCACGGTGGCTCAGTGGTTAGCACTGCAGTCTTGCAGCGTTGAAGTCCTGGGTTCAATTCTCACCAAGGGCACCATCTGCAAGGAGTTTGTATGTTCTCCCCATGTTTGCGTGGGTTTCCTCCGGGTACTCCGGTTTCCTCCCACACTCCAAAGACATACAGCGCTATGGAATTAATAACGCTATATAAATGAATAAATTATTATTATTACTGCAATGCCCTGCTCATGAGGTAAGGAACATAATTGATCAGGAGAGCTATATACTACATTTCCAAACGGAGGGATTTGCTTTTATAGTTTCCCTGCTGAACGACTACCAAACATGAGAGTCCGTTATACGCCACAAGAAAACACATCTAAATAGCTAGCTCTGTTGTTAAGTATTCATTCAGCTGGATAACTGGACTTAAAGGGGTATTCCATCTCCAAGATCCTATCCCCAATATAAAGTAGGTGGAATAGCAATAATATCAGCAAATACCAATATTTGGAAATGTAGAATAGTTCTCCTGATTAGGCATGCCCTTACCTCATGAGCAGGGCATTGCAGCTTTGGTAGCAACCATTATGACATGGACTCTGCTGCTGTGGACCCGGGGAGAGTGAGTGCAGATTCATTGCACCCACACTCCTCACATGAAGGGTCTCCACTCCTAGAAAATGGGGGATACGTTCCTTGAGTGTCTCCCCCCCATATTATAGACAGTCCAGAGTCGTCGTGGGACCCCTTTATTTTTTTTCTTACAATAAATTGGTGAAAGAGGAAATGTTTTGGGGACTGTTTTTTCAAATAAATTTCTTTTGTCGATTTTTTTTTTTGTTAGTACTGACAGTTTATGATGTTGGGTATCTAATAGACGCCATGACATCACAAAGTGCTGGGCTTGATCTCAGGTGACTTTACAGCTAGTATCAACCCGATTTATTACCCCGTTTGCCACTGCACCAGGGCACGGGATGAGCTGGGGTGAAGCGCCAGGATTGGCACATCTAGTGGATGCGCCACGTCTGGGGTGCCTGCGGCCTGCTATTTTTAGGCTGTGAAGGCCCAATAACTATGGACCTTCCCACCCTGAGAATACCAGACCACAGCTGTCCGCTTTACCTTGGCTGATGATCCAATTTGGGGGGGACCCTACGTTTTTTGTGTAATTATTAATATTTATAAAATAATTATAAAAAAAGAGCCTGGGGGGACCTCCACATTGGATCCCCAACCACGGTAAAGCTGCCAGCTGTGGTTTTCAAGCTACAGCCGTCTGCTTTACCCTAGCTGGCTATCAAAAATGGGGGGACCCAACGTCATTTTTTTTTTAACTATTTTTTAAATAGAAAAAATTAATGGGCTTCCCTGTATTTTGATTGCCAACCAAGGTAACGGCAGGCAGATGGGGGTGGCAACCCATAGCTGTCTGCTTTATCTGCGCTGAGAATCAAAAATACCGCGGAGCGCTACATCATTTTTTTTAAAGATTTATTTTTACAGCACTGTGATGTCCAGCAATCAAAATACAGGGAAGCCCATTTTGTTTTTAGTTATTTAAATAAATAATTAAAAAAATATGATGAAGGAAAGAAAAATTCTTCAGCTCACCTGTTGCCCGGACTGCTGGACCTTGCGGGTGCCTAGGATCCGTCGGTGAGTCCCAACCGGTTAGTGGATGAAGGAAATAGGAAAAATGATCCGGCACTGATTCTCCTTTTAAGATAAAATCTCCAAAGTCTTTATTAGAAATATTAAAAACATCGTGAAGGCCGAGTATGAATCTTACCATGGAAACTTTACGCGTTTCGGACTACACCATAAAAACAACTAGAGTCCTTAATCATAACTAGAGTCCTTATGATTAAGGACTCTAGTTGTTTTTATGGTGTAGTCCGAAACGCGTAAAGTTTCCATGTAAAGATTCATACTCGGCCTTCACGATGTTTTTAATATTTCTAATAAAGACTTTGGAGATTTTATCTTAAAAGGAGAATCAGTGCCGGATCATTTTTCCTATTTCCTTCATCCATTAAAAAAAATATATATGGGCTCCCGCTGCATTTTTTGTATTGCTAGCTAAGGGTAATCCAAGCAGCTACTGGCTGCTAACCTCCACTGCTTGGTGTTACCTTCACTGGCAATGGAAAATCCAGGGAAGCATTTTTTATTTTTTTTGCCAAAAAACTACAAAAAAAGGACGTGAGCTTCGCCATATTTTTGTATGCTAGCCAAGTATAGCAGGCAGGTGCTGGAAGAGTTGGATACAGCGCCAGAAGATGGCGCTTCTATGAAAGTGCCATTTTCTGAGGCGGCTGCAGACTGCAATTCGCAGCAGTGGGGCTCAGAAAGCTCAGGCCAACCTGTGCTGAGATTCCAATCCCCAGCTGCCTAGTTGTACCTGGCTGGACACAAAAATGGGGCGAAGCCTACGTCATTTGTTTTCTAATTATTTCATGAAATTCATGAAATAATAAAAAAAGGGCTTCCCTTTATTTTTGGTTCCCAGCCGGGTACAAATAGGCAACTGGGGGTTGGGGGCAGCCGTACCTGCCTGCTGTACCTGGCTAGCATACAAAAATATGGCGAAGCCCACATAATTTTTTCAGGGGGCAAAAAACTTCTGCATACAGTCCTGGATGGAGTATGCTGAACCTTGTAGTTCTGCACCTGCTGTCTGTCTGTATGGAGAAGAGCAGACAGCAGCTGCAGAACTACAAGGCTCAGCATACTCCATCCAGGACTGTATGCAGAAGTTTTTTGCCCACCAAAAAAATGACGTGGGCTTCGCCATATTTTTGTATGCTAGCCAGGTACAGCAGGCAGCCACGGGCTGCCTCCAACCCCCAGTTGCCTATTTGTACCCGGCTGGGAACCAAATATATAGGGAAGCTCGTTTTTTTTAATTATTTCACTTATTTGATGAAATAATTAAAAAACAAATGACGTGGGCTTCGCCCCATTTTTTTGTCCAGCCAGTTACAAGTAGGCAGCTGGGGATTGGAATCCATAGCACAGATTAGCCCAAGGTTTCTGGGCGCCTCTGCTGCGAATTGCAGTCCGCAGCCGCCCCAGAAAATGGCGCTCTCATAGAAGCGCCATCATCTGGCGCTGTATCCAACTCTTCCAACAGCCCTGGAGCCGGGTGGCTTGTTGGGTAATCATGAGTTAATACTGGCTTTGTTTTACTAGCCAGTATTAAGCCAGAGATTCTTAATGTCAGGCACGTTTGACCCGGCCATTAAGAATCTCCAATAAAGGGTTAAAAAAAAACACCACACAGAGAAAAAATACTTTAATAGAAATACACAGACACATTAGAGACTCCATCTTTATTACCCCCTGTCAGCCCTCCACGATCCATGGTCTTCTGTCTTTCTCGTTCAACAAATGCAGCTCTGCTCCATCACTGCTGCATGGGGGAAGACGCTGCTTTCCGTGCAGCCTTCACTCCGTGAAGGCTGCACGGGAAGCAGCGTGCAGCCTTCACTCCGTGAGAGATCAGTGCTGCTGGCTGCTGGCGGTGACAGACGCGTTACCATAGCAACAGGGCTCCGATCATATGATTCCCAGAGCCGCGGTTAGCGGTAACGTCACCGCTAACTGCGATCTCCGTTAATGACCGGCTGTGTCAGCCGGTCCCTAACGGAACGGGGAGTCGACCGTGTGCTAGAGCATGTCGCCGGTACACGGCGATACACAAATGTGCACCGTGTACCGGAGAGTGCAATGACAGGTCCTACATGACGCGTCATAGTCATGTGACCAGTCTGTGGCCAATGAGATAATAGCCACGTGACTGGTCACATGGCTATTTTGACGTCACGATAGGTCCTGCATCACTGCTGGCAGTGCTGGTCACCGGGAGGATTCAGCGATCATCGGATGGAATAGCGGCAGGAGACAGAGTGCAGGAGTGATCGCGGGGACCGGTAAGTGTTATGGCAATGTTTATTAACTGTATGTGTACATTTATAATGCGTTTTTATGTGTTTGTGGTTGCCTCCCATTATATCCTATTGGTTCGAGTTCGGTTCGTCGAAAGTTCGCCGAACTGAACTCGAATGAGACCTCCGTTCGACGAACCGAACTCGAGCCGAACCACGGCCGGTTTGCTCATCTCTAGTTAGAAGGTATTGTATCCATTTGTGAGAGAATTAAAAAAATAGATTCAACAGAGATGTGAATTATGGAAAGTAAAATTTACAAAGCTGCTTGTGTCTCATTTGTACTAATGAGTGGAATGTAGCCCCTCCCAACTGGTGAAGCAAGTCTTGTTTAACCCTTAGAGTTCAGGATTACACAAATTAAATTAATAGTTTATTTTTAATTTACTGCTAGTACCTGAATAGTTAAATTAATTTTGCAGGAACAATTAGATTTCTTGAGATATGCAAATTAGTTTCTCTATCAGTAGAGGGCGCAGCAGACATATTATACAACTCTGAAGCTGGCCCTTCCCCCACAACAGTTATATTTACTGGACTACTATGAAACATGTTTGTTATAAGAATGATCTAATGCATATTTTTAGTTTTTGTTTTCATAGATGGAACAAGATGTTGGTCGATTTCTACACTGGATATGCTTCGGTTTACACAACATGAGGTAATCAAAGTTTGAACCACTCCCTCCCCTCCTATCAGTACAGGAGGCAGTGATGTATTGATGTCCTCTCTGGATAGGTAGAACAGAAGTAGGTAAGATGGTCAAATGTGGATGTAGGTTGTAGATCTTTCCTGTTGTCAAATGATCTAGGTATACTGAAGATAAAGTCTAGACCTGAGTGACGGGGATGGAACCAGAGGAGATCCCCGCACATGTGCAGCTAACAAAGAAGCAGTGAATGGGCCTAGAGTTGAGGAGTCCTTTACCAATGCAGACTGGTACCATACCTCGGTGGCACCTGTCACGTCTGTGACATTTGTCACTCCTCGTGTTCTTAAATCCCTACAGGAACAAGCAATTCAACAATTCCTTAATGGAGTGTAAGACGCAGGGAGCCAGCTGACTGAAGAAGGTCTGTGGATATAGGGGAGTAAGCTTTCTCTGCCATGAGATCTCTTTTCATTGATGGCCCAGGTAACCTATGGACTAATATCTGTGAAAGACAGTTATCAGTCTGTGCTTTGGTGACTCCAGGGTTCAGTACCCAGGTGGGCAGACTCACCCAGTCTTGTAAAACATGTCCTTAAACCAATGTGATAAAAACTGCAAAGAGTCCGCAGAAACACACCCTGCACCTGCTCTACCCATTTCAGAGACTGCAGACTAAATATAGATGTATATCATGAGCAAGTTTGTGCGTGTTGAGCAGATCTCTTTCCAGGTTTGGTCAGAGGCATTCCAGTGCAGAAAACAACGTTATTGCTGGAGACCACATGATGAAGGTGGTATGTGGGAAATGGGTTTACAGAGGTAAAAAAGTGTATATTTTATGGAAAGGTGGAGACTGGCAGGTTGTGAACCAAATGCGTGTTTTGTTTCCTTTTAGTAATAAACTCGTCTATTTGTGGGATGTTTTTTGGTTTAGGACAGGCATGTACAATTTTTATATGATTGATTAAATAGTGTAATAAACAGGTGTATTCTCCAATTTCAGATCTTAAATCAGAGCTAGTAGCATATGGTCTTCAGTCAAGGGACTGATTGATCCTAAAAGGATTAGCGAGAAAGACCCATGAGTCAAGACTAGATGAGTTGATCCAGCTTCTCCCAACCACAGAAATTTCGATGAAGCTCAACGGCAGGACAACATGGATTCATGCCTCACATTGCAGAAGGGTTGACCCACCGGAGTTGCACTGAGCGTCTTGCTTGTATTTATCCTTTTCAAAAGACCTGTACAGTCTCAGACCATCATTGCCAAAACAGGTAGAAGAGAGGACTTAGGCGGGCTTTGCACACTACGACATCGCAAGCCGATGCTGCGATGTCGAGCACGATAGTACCGTACCCACCCCCGCAGCAGCAGTGATATCTTGTGATTGCTGCCGTAGCGAACATTATCGCTACGGCCGCTTCACATGCACTCACCTGCCCTGCGACATCGCTCTGGCCATCGACCCGCCTCCCTCCTTCACAGCGACGTCACACGGCAACCGGCCAATAGAAGCGGAGGGGCGGAGATGAGCGGGACGTAAACATCCCGCCCACCTCCGTCCTTCCTCATTGCAGCCGGGACATAGGTAAGGAGATGTTCCTCGCTCCTGCGGCTTCACACACAGCGATGTGTGCTGCCGCAGGAACGAGAAACAACATCGTACCTGTCGCTGCTGCAAAATTATGGAAATGTCGGACCCTACACCGATCATACGATAACGACGCTTTTGTGCTCGTTAATCGTATGTAAAAGGATTCACATACTCCGATGTCGACAGCGACGCCGGATGTGCGTCACTTTTGATTTGACCCCACCGACATCACACCTGCAATGTCGCAACGTGCAAAGCCCTCCTTAGAGAGCCTTGAGACATGGGAAAGTCCAACTACAAAGGGTGAGGACTTGCCTAGGAGTCCTTGGTCTCAAACCGACGAAGAAAACCCTTTCCCCTCTCCGCCCATGCCTCAACGTTCAGTCAGGCAGGTTTTCCCAACAGATCTTTCTTCCTCTCTTCCTAAGGAAACACAGTACCCTTTGCATTCGGAAATGGCAGAAGTGAGTCTTTAGGGGGGACTGTTGAGCGTATGAATTGAGTAACCTGAAATACTTAATTCAGCCATTTCACAGACCCAAATATGTGGTTTAGTTGATGTAACCTAACATATTTATGAATGCTTTTGTTTCCTACTAACTCATATATGAATATATTCAGTGATTTTCCTTAATACAAAATGCCAGCTGTAAACCCTCCCAGGAAAAGTTTTGGAAGAGCCCATCAAACCAAGCTGATGTCTTCCCGGCCTAGTCTGCTGAGCCCTGACAGTGACACGCGAGTTAACGTCTTGCCCCAGAAACCAATGGACCTGAAACAACTGAAGCAGAGAGCGGCTGCCATTCCACCCATTATCTCAGAAGGCTTTACTGAGTCAGCACCTCAAACTGTTCACATGAAGCCTCATCACGCTTTGGCTCTTTATCAAGAGCAGATCACCAAGGTTCACGAGTCGGCTCTAGATGGACTAGCACCGACCAAGTATCCACCTTCTCATTTAACATCCGAAAAAGAACCACAGACAATCTGTAGCAGATTTTTTTTTGGCTATGTGCTGACCTCAAGATAAGATCTAGACTCAACCTTCCTTGGTCAGGACAATGTGCCCTAATGAAAGTAATAATGCCAATCCTAATAGCCCCTGTAAATCATGGAGTTACCTTCGAACAGATAAAATAGGTATCCAAGAGTGGAGCCAGAGCCCGTAGAGCTGTGTCAAATAATAATCTATTGGAAGACCCCCATGTGTATATATAGATGTAATTGGAGTCCCAAGGGGGTCCCAGACGAGTATAGGGTCCAAGAATGTGGCTAGTTTGTACCTATATACTGTAGCATGGGAAGTAAAATTCCCTGGGAAACCCCTAGATTTAAGATGAAACTAGACAGATAATCTTATTAAGGGGGGGACTGTGAAGGTCCAGGCTATGAATCAATTGTCTATATAATAAGATTATCTGTGTTTGTATGATTATTGCTCAGATGCTGATGTGCATACTAGGATGTGCCTTTGGAATGTGTTATTTAAACAAATGATACTAGGCTGAACAATGCAAGTATTCAGTAGCTGGTTCAAACTGGTATTAGAAAGCCAGTAGCAGGTTGATGACGTACTACATAAGCCTTGTCGTTTATCTCTAACCAATCAAGGAAAATGTTGAATTGTATAACTGTGATTGTTTTACAATATATGAGTTAGAAGAGCATTGAGCTTCTCCAGGATAGAGACACATCTCTGTGTGGTCATTTTTCATCATACATACTGTATATCTGCGCAGATCGATTTGAAATCTGTCTCTGTGACCCTGAGAATCCCTATTTGTGGTTTCCCCAAAATTCCCAACCTTGACAGGAACACAACAGTACAAGTGGGAACACAATGTGAAGTGTGGAGTTTCAGTCAGAGGAGCAGTCAGAGGAGCAGTGGAGGAGTTAAGACCCGCGGCCTGGAGCAGGTACCTCTCGGCCCGGGCACCGACTGAAGGGGTCTTAAAGACCACAGGAAGTGCAACATCATCCAGTGGCCTTGTTCAACATATAAACTACGGGTGGAAGGACTTGGCTGCAACACGGTGACTTGTCCCTAGGCTAGGGGAGTATAACCTATGGGCTTTACTAGCAAAACCAGTGGCTGAAGTGACTGCATGCACCAAAGCTACCACCGCACAAGAATTCACTGGAAGGTGACCCTCAAGGACTAAGGGATAGAGCAGCATTCCACTCCACATGGTTCATGGGCACTGATACAGGGTTCACTGAGCGAAGGAGCAACGCAGGATCGAGAAGCAAGCGCAGGAGTCAGCCAGGAAAGGGTACACTTTATAAAGTTGCACCTGATTCGACCTCTGAACTACCCGGGATTGGCTTGAGCCCATCATGGTGAATCTCGGCACTCCAAAGGTGGTCGCTGGCGTGTGTGTTTAAACTTGGAACCGGCTACAGTGAGTAAGATCTGTTATTCATCTGCGCTTCCTTTCCTGCAACTCCCGCCATCATACACTACTACTACCACCCCCATCCACCCTGGGGCCCAGCTCTATCTGTGGAGAGCTATGCCAATCAAGCTGCGTCACCATCTGCCCCAGAGGTCCCCATCCTGCAGCGGAGGCACAAAACGTGCTGCATACCAAAGATGGTGTCAAGAATCAATCATCATCCCCTTTATCTTTATTAAATGACACCACCTAGCCACCGTGGCGTCCCAGCAGCCGAAGAACCGCGGCCCGGTAACGAGTGCCCCACGGCCCCGGTTGGCACATCACTGATATATATAATATTCCCCAGCCTTACTCCCATGCTGATATATATATATGTCCCCCAGCCTGGGCCCTATCATGGAGTGTGTGTGTATATAATGTGTGAAACCCCCATACAAAAGAAGAAGAAAAAGAGAGAAAGAAAACATCATACTCACCTACTCCAGGGTGCTGGTGGCATCGCGCACACAAGACATCAGAGTCGCAGCGTTTTGCGATGACGTCACCACGCTGGGACTCTGATGTCCTGCGCATGCACTGTCATCAGCAGCAGTGCAGGGAGATCTTGTCTCCCAGTACTACCGCAGAGGTTAACTATATTGGCATGCTGCACATGCCGATATAGTTAACAGCAGTGCAGCTCTGGGTGGGCCCCCTCTGAGCACGGGGCACAGGGTGGCCGCATATTCTGCCCCACCCTGGTAGCTATGCTACTGATTGAAACTAAAGGGAACAGCGCAGCTCCTCTCTCACTGAGAGGAGCCAGCTGTTTCTCTACAGAGCGGGCACTGGGCCTCGAAAACCTGCCGGGCCCAGTTGCGGTGGCGACCTCTGTGACCGCGGTCATTACACCCGTAATCCCACAGAATGTAACCCAGAAAAACAGAAACATATATATGTATTGGAAGGGTGTATTTCAAAGGTATACATTTTGTGCAGAATACATTGAAAACTTCTGATAATATTATATTGAAATATCACGCTAATTAGATTGATAGTCCCACGTACTATTTATAGACATCAGAAATATCATGGGATGGGTAATTAACACCCCAAATCAAAACCTAATGACAATTATGTATAATTGCCAGGCAATGATCTACAGTGAGTAAAAGCAGTTCACAACATTGTAGCTGCTGGCAGCATAAATAAATTAATAACTGGCAAATCAATGTTAAATTTTGTGACACGTTCTTGATGAGTGGGCACAACATGAAATTTATATTTGGCACTGCCACAATTATCTTGTGAGATATAAAACTCCCCCAAAAAGTAAGTTTTTTCACTACATGCTAGTTGTTGGAGGCGTTGGAATATATTTAAAGTCAATTTACACCGAGTTACTGTCCCTTATCACAAGAAAGTGTAATAGACTATGCTTTCCAATACCGCCAGAAAAAGAGGTATGCCAATACATAACTGCCCGGTGTAAGGACCCTCTCTGAGCACATGCTGGGTGCTTGGGGAGCTATAGACGTGTCTAGATTATAAGTTGGGCAATACTCTGCCATGTATCAATAAAATGTAGAAAAATAAGAGTTGATGAACCTGATTCCTACTCCTTCTCACTGATCACTTCTGGGTGTAAAACACAAAAACACAAACATGAGCTCGCAGCGAGTAGTCATGTTCTATGACGCTCGCTGTGATTGTTAGATGTACCAGTGCTGGAAGCATCGTGGGACCTCGTGTGGATTACGTCGGACCTGCAGGGGTATTTTTGAGTTAAGAAAGTGATTAAAGACAGTGCTTTTTTGTCTTTTATTTCAAATAAAGGAATTTTTTGGTGTTTTTTGTTTATTTCTTTTCACTTACAGATTAGTGATGGGGGGTCTCATAGATGCCCGCTATCATTAATCTACTGCTTAGTAGTAGCTGTGGGATGTTATTAACTCCTTATTACCCCGACTGCCATCGCTGCAGGGCAATGGGAAGAGCTGGGTCCAGCTCCAGAATTGGCGCTTCTTATGGATGCGCCACTTCTACGGTGGCTGTGGGCTGCTATTGTTAGGCTGAAAATGGCCAAATAACTAAGGATGGCCCTTCCCACCCTAATAATATCAGCCACCAGTTGTCTGTTATACCTTGGCTGGTTTTAGAAAAATGGGGGGACCCCACATCATTAAAAAATCAATAAAAAAAAGCATGTGATCCCCTCTATTTTTCAAAACCAGCCAAGGTTATGTGTGCTGGATATGAATATGAAAATTGGGTGGGACCCCACGTAATTTAAAGAAAAATAATCAAATAATTAATAAAAAAGAGTGGGATCCCCTCAGTTTTTCAGGACCAGCAAAGGTACAGCGGACAGCTGAGGGTCGCAGCCTGCAGTTGCTGCTGTTCCTGTGCTGGATGTGAGAAATGGGGGGGACTCCACGTCATTTTTTTACCCCTCCCAAAAATAAAAAAAAAGCTGGCCAAGCTAGCTATCCCTCTATTGAGCTATTCTGTTAATTATTTATATCTATTCTATCTCTTCTTTCTTATTATCTATTCTATATGTTCTTTTTTTCTATTTATTTATTTATCTATCTATCTATTCTATCTACAGTATTTTTTTCAATACATCTATCTATTCTAGCTATCTACCAATTATCCTATCTTATTCTATCATATTTTGTATCTCCTTTAAAAAACGCATTAACAAAAACGCGGCAATAACACAACAAAAATGCGGCAAAAACGTACCATCATTACAAGCGGGTTGGGTTTTTTTACATTTCCAGGCTCTTTGTGAAAAGGTGCAGTTTTGGTTGCCATTTGGGTGCAGTTAAAACTGCAGCGTGCGCATATAGCCTATGTTGAATTACCCATGAAACTCAACATTGATGCATTGGTTCTACATCGCTTTCTCTACTCTGTTTCACCATTTTCAAAACCAGAGAAGTAAATGGCCATCAAAAAAATCCCACTCAGCAAAATATATACAAAATAATTTCGTTAGCTTACCCATGGTAGATGAGTCCATTACTTCCATGATGCACCTTAAAGTATTTCGGGATCCCTCCCTTGAGGAGGGAAATGTCAGAGATTTCTTTGGAAGTTTCTATGTCTCTGATGTGCTTACGTGTCCGCACCTTAAGTTCTCGAAACTGGTAAATCCAATATAAATTTTTAAACATGGACAAGTAAGATAGTAAATTACATCGGTGAAACTACATGAAATGTAGTCCCAAATCTGGTATTACTTCATTCCATCAACCGATGTAAATGAAACTACCCTCAGAATATTAGGACACACGACACATTTTTCACATGGGAGACATCCTTTTCTTTGATGTCTAATATTAAATAATGTGTTTTCCATACTTACATAGTGGCTTTTAACCAAAAACCTCTGAGATTTTTGCTCCTCCTCCTCGGAGTCATCCTAGGTGCCTTCGGTAAGTGGGCAACAAGCGTATTATCAGTATGTAAAATGGTTCAATGTTTAGTCAGTATACTGCACATCTCATTCCAAGGGCAATTAAGAGTAGAAATGAAATTCTCATGGACATCCTCTGATCTTTTCCTATTCGGATATACCAATAATTCATCCTGTGATTTAGTTTTAGCACGCCTGTATCCATTTCTTATGCTCCTCTGACTGTATCCCCAGATGTAAACCTATCCTTCAGAATCTGTGATTGCTGTTCAAACTTTCGATTGGTAGAGCAAATACATCTTGCCCTCAAGAACTGGCCAGTTGGGATGGCCCTGATGACTATATTCAAATGTGCTGATGAAGTATGTAGCAGTGAGTTTACTTGCATTTCTTTTCTATATAAGTCAGTTTGAATCCGACCATTCTCCTCTACATACAATTTGATGTCTAAAAAAATCATGGATCTATGCCACTTGTATATACATTTTTTTAAAACTAACTTCCGGCAAAAAAGTTGTACATCTTTTCTGGCTGTGAAGTAATTAAAGCCGTTAGTGGGAACAAAGTTCAAACCCAAACTTAACAATTTAAGTTGATCATTAGTCAGTATATGTGATGAAAGGTTAATTACCTCCATATTTTTGAGTTTGGACTTGCTCTCACTCAAAGGTGGTGAGTTCAATTTTCTTTTATTATTAGATCGACCTCATTCCGGCTTATAATTTCTCCCACTCTGAGCTGCTCCACTTTTACTTATGTTCACCCAATTGGTACTATGATCTGATTCAAGGGAGGAAATGGATCCAGATATTGATATCGATCGATCCCTTTTGTGGCTACTCCTCTATTTATATACTTTATCATTTTGGACATCCGCAACATCTCTCTGTAACCTTTTAGATTTAGTCGTCTGAATCTTCTGCTCCCATTTGGAAAACTCTTGATCTAGGCCGCTGTTTAATTTGGACATTGCTTTCCATGTAAACTCACTTTTCAACTTTGTCTGAATACCATCAATCTCCGTATCAAGCTCTCTCCCAGTCTCTTATCATCAATTTTAAGAAGTAACTTCATAAAATCACTAGAAGATCTGGTGGCAATATCCTCCCAACTGGTTTTAGGGTGCTTTCACATCAGCTATTTTTCATAGAAGTGCCATCTTCTGGCGCTATATCATACTCTTCCAGCGGCCCTAGTGACGGGTGGCACACTGGGCAATAAGGGGCTAATACCAGCTTTCTTTTACCAGCTAGTATTAAGCCTGAGATTGTTAATGTCAGGCCAAGCTTGACCCGGCCATTAAGAATCTCCAATAAAGGGTTAAAAAAAAGACACCACACAGAGAAAATATACTTTACTAGAAATAAATACACAGACACACTTAGGGACTCCATTTTTATTACTCTCTCTCACCCCTCCACGATCCTAGCCTTCTGTCTTCTGTCACCGATCTAGCTCTGCTGTATTAGAAATCATGGGGGAGGAGCTACTTTCTGGGCATGCTTAGTAAAGACAACAGGATCCTGCCTATTAGAATGCGGTGACTTCCAGTAGAGCAGGATCCGGCTCATTGAACTACATTGCAGGTACCGCCGCAAAATGAAGGATCCGGTAAGCTGCAGTATTTTGACCGAGGTCAAAAACGCAACAAGTAGCGTTTTTGAAACACGGTATAATACCGCAAAACAACGGATCCAGTGTGTGCTGCAGGCAACCGCATGTGACTGCATATTGCCACGATTCCATTGCAAATGCATTGAACTGACAACAAATTTGTAAAGGATCTGATTTTGCGGCAAAAAACTCCATTCATGCCGCATTTGAAAAAAAACGCAGATGTGAAAGCACCCTTAATATCCTCCTCCTCTATGACAAATGTCGGAAAAATTTGAATACGTAATCCCCTAGGGATCAAACCTCTAGTGAGGTATTTTTCAATAAATGCCCGATTCTACCAGTTTTGTTCGTTTATGAAGACTTTTAATTTAGAAACCTGTTCCTTGGTATCCTTGCAATCAGTGTTTAAAATCAATTTTTTTTAGCTTCCCTTCTGAAACTCTGTTTTTGGGCTCTCCGTAGGATCTATTATTATTATTATTATTATTATTATTATTATAGTCAATTTAATGGTATAACATATTAATCTCCTGGAATCCTTGCAATGTTTTTTTGTTTTTTATTATTTATTTTTTTATTTTAATTTTTGTCTTGTTTTTTTCTATTTTAGTACTTTCATTAATCTGGAACTTTATTACAGTCCATTGTTTACAGTGTGTACATGAGCAAGTCATCAGAAGATACATTTTGGATATATTGGTCTTCGTGGCATTTTTATCAAATTGGGATAGATAGCACAACATTTTTTCTATGTATAGATTTCAATGAATTATTAATAAATCATATTTATTACGTTGTATGTAATTGGTTACATGTGTTTTAGTGGGTGGATACAGGTATACAGTATGTAATCATGTGTGAATGTGTTGAGATAATTTGTTATTATATTTTTAGATATTTATGTATGCATGGGTTGTTTATGAATTCAATATGGGAAAGTAATTTTCACTTTATTGATAATATTAGTACTCACTATTATTCTTATTGATATGAATCACTTATATATGAATTGATAGGATATTTGAATTATGCCCCCCCCCTTTTTTTTACACATATTACATCTAATATATAAAGCTGTATGTGTGTGTGTATGTCCGGGATTGGCATCTGCATCGTCGCAGATACAGCCACAAAATTTTGCACACGTCTGGACCCCGAGAGCGTCATAGGCTATGTTGTGAGGCAAAATTTTAACCCAGCGCATTCCAATTTACCAATCAATTTTGCCTCTATCTACATAATGGGGAAAAAGTGAAGCGAAAAGTGTATCCACACCGTCGCATTTACAATCACAAAATTTTGCACAGACACCTCATGTGACCCACGGAACGTCGTAGACTATGTTTTGACAGGAAAATTAAACCCCGCGCTTTACAGTTACTCTCCAAAAAACATGAATGGAGCCTGGAACTACAGGTTATTAGTTGGAGCTGTGAGTGGTTGCTATAGGAACAAAAGACGTATAAGAAGCTTATATGTGAGGTAATAAGATGTCGGTGGGAAGACGGATAGAGAGAAACAGAGAGGACACAGAGAGACAGACAGAGAGAAAGACAGACAGAGACAGACAGGGAAAGAGACAGAGAGATAGAGACAGACAGGGAAAGAGACAGACAGAGACAAACGGTGAAAGAGACAGAGAGAGAGAGACGGTGAAAAACACAGACAGAGACAGACGGGGAAAGAGACAGACAGAGACAGACCTAGAAAGAGACAGACCTGGAAAGAGACAGATGGGGAAAGAGACAGACAGACATGCAGACAGGGACAGAGACAGGCAGACAGGGAAGGAGGAGACAGCCAGAGAGACAGATAAAGATAGATGGGGAAAGACACAGACCTTGATAGAGACAGACGGGGAAAGAGACATAGAAATAGAGACAGACAAAGACAGGCAGACAGGGAAAGAGACAGACAGGAAAAGACACAGACAAAGAGAAGGGGAGACAGACGGGGAAAGAGACAGACCTGGGAAAGAGACAGACCTGGAAAGAGACAGATGGGGAAAGAAACAGAGAGACAGAGACAGAGACAGACAAAGAAAGAGACAGAGACAGGCAGACGAGGAAAGAGGCAGACCTGGAAAGAGGCAGACCTGGAAAGAGGCAGACCTGGAAAGAGACAGACCTGGAAAGAGACAGACAGAGACAGATGGGGAAAGAGACAGACAGGGAAAGAGACAGATCTGGAAAGGGACAGACGGAGCACATTACTTGGCCAATTTATTTAAATCTGTGTGGAATATCTGTGGTGTTGAAATATATGTGGGGAAATGCTTCTATTAGCTTAGTTTTTTCCTTTTAATAATTACATTTATATCTATTTGTTTTGTGGTTTTTGTGTGCAGAATACATTTTTGTTAATACATTCTATTTTGTTAACAGCAGTTATTAACCCGGGCGAAGCCGGGTAGTACAGCTAGTATTACAAATGAGCCTTAAATTATTGACTTCACTCTTTATATTTTTTGTTAATAATTTATAGGAGTTTGTATTATATTACGAAAGTTGGATGCTATGTTTACATGTACATTGTAACCCAATGGATTGTTTTCCCGCTATAGATAGTATTGAACGCTTCCTTTTATGTGGTTTATTTAAATCCGCATATGTATGGCGCTGCTCATGTTGGCTCCAGAAAGTGGCTGACATGGTACGAATGCGTAGTGGCTCTGAGGCTGTAATTCTCCGTTAGCCATCAATAAAAGCGATCTGCGCATGTTCAATGACATCATCGGGTGCACAGTTCACCCAACATGCGATGTATTGCAATGATGGCAGTGGGTGCCGATGATACAAAAACAGCATGGATAAAAACCTGCATGTGCCGGTTCGTGATTAGCCTTCTTTCCTGCCCCTATGTATATTCCGTCATGGATTAAACAAGCAGGCACATTCCCTTGAGAAAGCAACCAGACGTTGGGTTGCTGGGGGTCTCCCTGAACTTTCCTCATCTACCATGGGTAAGCTGATGAAATGATGTTGTACTGTATATATTTTGCTGAGTGGGATTTTTTTGATGGTCATTTACTTCACTTTATTAGTGTTTTGATATATTTATTGGCTGCCTTACCACACAATGATTGATTTATATAGTCAAATATTCGCCTTTTCAATGAGATGGGCTTTCTTCCCCCGGAGTTTCCCCTCCCCCACTAGTGGGATTTATGTCTCATATATCCTCTGTTAAAATCTGACCTATGTAATGTTGTCTACGTTTGTTATATTTTTTTCCTAATCTTTAAAAAAGAACATGTTTTTAGTGGATGTGTTACTCCAATTTTTCTCTGGTTTTGATAATGACCTATGGGAGTAAAATTTACAATATTATGTTATGGGAGAAACATTCATTTAGCTGGTTTGATACCTATTTTTGCATGTTTCTGACCCTGTGCTTTATTAATTGTGTATTCTGATTTCACCAGTTGCCTATTCTGCGACATCAGTTGCCATTGTTCTGGTTTAGCCAATCTGCTTTTCTGCCACTTTGCATTCATTTGCTTTCAAATAGATTGCTCTTCTGCAGCCGTGTCAATTGTCTGCGCTGCAAAAGACTCAACCGGACCAATGGCATCATAGATCATCAACCTCTCCAGGTGAGACATAAGTGTCATTTAACATACTGGAAGGGTCCTCAGGCTCCTGGGCAAATATGCAAATGCTACCCTTGCACCCCCTCTTTATCTATACTCCCTCGTGACCCCATTATTAAAATTTAAAGTTCCCAAATAGGAAAAACTGAGTTGTGCCTTAAGAAAATGCCGACCTATGATGAACTCGTTTCCCTCGGTCAGATGTTAGCTTGTGCTTATGTGGCGCCCCAGGACCTGGTCGCCACAACAGCATTGCCCTCCCAAAAGGGTTAATGCTGAGCCTGGAGGTAATTGGGAGATCTATTGGCCAGTAAGTTAACACTCAACACAGTTCTCCCTCCGGCCAGCAGGGGGAGCTCTGAACCTGGAACTTCAGGGAGCATTCCTTAAGTCTGGCTGGAAGGAGGAAGTGTTAGTTAGTCTGGACACAGGAGTGAAAGAGTGCAGACGCAGAGTAGTGCTGCCTTGTAAACTGGGGCCTAGAGCTGGGATAGCTTGGCCCAGTGAAGCAAGGGGAGCAGAGAGGCACAGCAGAGACTCGGACATCGGAGTCTGTAGTTGCCAGGGCATAAAATCCATCCCTGGTAGCTGAATCCGGAGGGCAGGAGAGCTGTAAGCCCCCTGCCCCAGAAGCAATCTGAAGGTACCACTGCATCCCAAGGGCCTGGTGTGGGCTCCAGCAGAGAAGCACCAGAGAGGGCCTGCGCAGTCTACCACACAGAAGAGGGGACGAACAACAAGTCCCAGCAGCAAGAGGGCAATTGCGAACCCAAAGTGCAGTGTCCTAAAACAGCAGAGAAAGATTAAGGAGTAGGCCTCATACTCAACTGGCCAAAGATCACCCCAGGCACTTCCAGGCCGGCCGGATCATCTATACCATCTGTGACGGTCTCCCTGGACTAAGTTTCTGCCGAGTAAAAGAGGAGAAGGTAAAGAGACTACTGTTTGTGCCTGTTTCTTTCATTGCTTGTCGGCCCTGCACCGTGTTAGTCACGCAGCACCATAGACTTCCACCAGCACCAACTGTGCCCCGGGCATTGCTCCACCTGTGGGGAGCAGTACTAACATTGCTGCCATAACATCATCCCGGTGGCCTCACACAGCAGCGGCGGCTTAATAGCCGCATACCACAGGTGGCGTCACGAACACAAACATTAAAGTCATCAGCCACATATTCAACTGACACCCACCAGGGCCACGGAGCCGGGCCCAGCCACCACTGACTACCACCGGACTAGTCCGGCCCGGCACCGGGTGTCCCATAGCCCTGGGGTGGGCGAGTCAACTTTTGGCGTCACGAACAGGATTTCGTGCCCGGTCACACCGGGTACTGTGCGCCTGAAGAACTGTGTAAAAGACTGTGTACTGGTTGTAAATTGCCGCCGCCATTAGCCGCGCCGAGCGCAGGAAGAAGGGGGGCGTGCCTGACAAAGAGCGCGAAGGGAGCGCGCCATCAGAGCAGAGCGCTGTTAACCCCGCGCGACCCGGAAGAAAATTTGAAAAGTGAACGGAGCCTGGTAAGGTTCACTAAGGGGGAGGAAGATGTCCGACTCCGAGGGAGAGCAGGTGGCTGCCATCGCCCAGGGCGCCGCAGCACCGGCCGAAGTAGTCCCAGTCGCCGTCGCCCCAGCCCCCACTATAGCGCCGGTAATGCCGATCACCATGCCGTACATACCAGGAGCAGAATGGCTGCCGCAGTACTCCGGGGAGTCCCATACCTTGAGTGACTTCAGAGAAAGCCTGCACAGCTTGTTCCGGGTGTATCCTCTGACTGAGAGCCAGAAGGTGGGCATATTAATGGGACAGCTAGCCGGCGCAGCCCAGCGTGAAGCGAAGTCCTGGCCTGATACAGATAAAGGGACAGCAGCCCAGATACTGGCCAAACTAAAGAGCACTTTTGACACCCGCACCGCAGCAGAGATAAAGATGAGATTCTTTGGGTGCAAGCAACGGGCCACAGACAGCATAAGGGACTATGCCTTAAACTTGCAGGAGGCCCTGAAAGCAGTTAAACAGGTGGACCCAGAGAGTGTACGTGAAGAAGACAAACTCCTAACTGAGCAGTTCATAGAGGGGCTCCTGTCAGATGCCCACAGGACCCAGCTGCGTATCATGGTCCTGCAGAACCCTGCTCTGGACTTTGCAAAGTTTAAGGACCAGGCCATCAGGGTACTGAGAGAATCTACACCGAATGACCCAGTACCCCTCCGGCCTCTTGCTATCACGTACCCCGGGGTGGTGCCTGCAACACGAGCCACTGCAGGGGCTGAGGCGCAGTCCCTGGATAAGGATCCCACGGCAGAGCTCAGACAGCAGTTCCAGGAGCTGACCAAGACTGTGGCTGCCCTTGCCAAGACCATGCAGTCTCTACAAATGACCCCCTCGCCTGCAAAAATCGAGTTGGCCTCCAGCCCAGAAGACGTCCCATGGATGCGACAGAGGAGGATTCCGCCGACCCGAGGCAGAGACACAGACCGGTATGATTCAACAGGACAACCGATCTGCCGCCACTGCAACCAGGCGGGCCACATTGCACGACGCTGTCCTTTAAACGGGCTGAGCCTGGGGCCAGGAGCCAACCCCCAGGTGTGAGGAAGCCCGGCTCAAACCCCAGCCGCAGCAAGTATGTGGGAGGACGACCGGTCCTTCCCATTGTGCTGGATGGGATCCCTTTGAATGCCCTCCTGGATACGGGGTCCCAGGTAACAACCATCCCCCACAAACTGTACAAAAGATATTGGGCTGATTCAGACATTGACCATGGCCCAGATGATGATTTAACGATTGTGGCCAGTAATGGTCAGCCCTTACCTCAAATTGGGTACAAAGAAGTAACCATTAAAGTGGGGCGGGTGGAATTGCCATGTCAGGGGATGATAATTGTAGATATTGATCGCAAAGAATCTGACCCACTGCTAACCCTTGGTACAAATGTGATAGAAAATTGTATTGCCGAAGTGATAATTTTGTTGCAACAGGCGTCTGAAACTGCCAGCTCCGGGCAGCAGCGTGTCCTACAGAGGGAGATCAGAGCCCTGATGAGGAGGCAGCAAGTAGAGCTAGCCGGAGGAGAAATTGGCAGTGTGAGGGTAAGTGATCCCCTCCCCATTGTAATACCCCCAAGAAGTGAAATGTTGATATGGTGTCGGGCAGCAATAGGCCTCAAGGGTCAGGATTACCATGCCTTGGTAGAACCAGTGTATTCAGACAGTAGGCCTGGAGTCCTGATAGCCAGAGGGGTAGCGGACGTCCGCAAGGGGAGAGTGCCCGTCCGTGTCCTGAATTGTGGGGAGGAGGAGGCCAAATTGCCCCGGTACGCCACTGTAGCAAAACTGTACACTGTCAGTAACAATACCATTAAAGCAGTGGAACCCTTGATCCCGTCCGACCAGGCGGAAGACAATGGCTCCAAGGGGCAGCCGGAAGACTGGTGCCAAAAATTACATGTAGGCACCGACTCCACCCCCTCGCACCAAAAGCATGGGGTTTACCGGGTGGTACAGGAGTACGAGCGGGTCTTCAGCAAACACCCCCTAGATTTTGGGCAGGTGAAAGGGGTTAAACATCAAATCCCCACGGGTGATCATCATCCCATTAAAGAGAGATACCGCCCTGTACCCCCCGCACAGTATCAGTGTGCCAAGGAAATGTTACGGGAAATGAAGGAGGCTGGGGTTATCAGAGATAGTTGTAGCCCCTGGGCAGCTCCACTAGTGCTCGTAAAGAAAAAAGATGGTACAATGAGAATGTGTGTAGATTACAGGCAAATTAACCGCATTACACATAAAGATGCTTATCCACTGCCCAGAATAGAGGAGTCACTAACAGCCTTAAAGTCAGCTAACTATTTCTCCACCTTGGATCTCACCAGTGGGTATTGGCAGGTTCCCGTGGCAGAGGCGGACAAAGAGAAGACTGCATTCACGACACCAATGGGTCTCTGTGAGTTCAACTGTATGCCATTCGGGCTCTGCAACGCCCCAGGGACATTCCAAAGGTTGATGGAGTGCTGCTTGGGCCATCACAACTTTGAAACCGTGCTGTTGTACCTGGATGACGTAATAGTCTACTCCAAGACTTATGAGGACCACCTGAAGCACTTAGCAGAAGTGTTTGAATCCTTGTCGAAATATGGCCTGAAGATCAAGCCGTCCAAATGTCACCTCTTGAAGCCAAAGGTACAGTACCTGGGTCATGTGGTCAGCGCAGAAGGTGTGGCACCTGATCCGGAGAAAGTCACCGTAATCAAGGACTGGCCAAGACCCACCACAGTGAAGGAGGTGCGGCAGTTCCTTGGACTGGTGGGCTACTACCGAAGGTTCATTGATGGTTTCACCAAGATAGCAGCGCCCCTTCAAGATCTCCTGGTGGGCCAGCCAAAGCAGGCTAAGAAGCAGAGCCCTCCATTTGAATGGAGCAGCCAACTGGAAACATCCTTTGTCCGGCTGAAAGGGGCTCTCACGGGAGAAGAAATTCTGGCCTACCCTGACTACAGCCAACCGTTTGTACTGTATACAGACGCCAGCAACGTGGGACTGGGAGCAGTTCTGTCCCAGGTACAGGGAGGCCGAGAGAGGGTGATAGCGTACGCCAGTAGGAAGCTTCGGCCCACAGAAAGGAATCCAGAAAACTACAGTTCCTTCAAGCTGGAGTTCCTCGCTATTGTTTGGGCAGTGACTGAACGCTTCAAGCACTATCTGGCATCGGCCAAGTTCACCATCTTCACGGACAACAATCCGTTGACACACCTGGCAACAGCCAAGTTAGGTGCGATGGAACAGCGATGGATGGCCCGGCTGTCTAACTTTGACTTTACCATCAAGTATCGGGCTGGCAAGAAGAATAACAATGCTGATGCGCTGTCCAGAATGCCTCACTTGCCCGAGTCTGGAGAAGACATGGATGAACTCGAAGAGATAGAGTTACCGGCTTTCCATCACCAAGGTGTGTCCCAGTGTGAGCATGCTGTAGGAGTGAAGCGCTCAAGCCAGCACGGGGTCTCGGTCAACCCCTTACTCCACCATAATTGGGAAGAAACACAGAACGGTGACCCGGCCGTGCGATTGGTCAAAGAGAAGCTAGCGCAAGCTGAGACCCATCTTGGCCCAGACGCTCCAGAGGAAGCCCAGCAGCTGTGGAAGGAGAGGGGACGACTGTTCACCTACCAAGGCAAGCTCTGCAAGAGATATGTCAACTATCGAACAAATGAACTTGTCTGGCAGATAGTGGTTCCGCAGAGAGATGCTCCAATGGTCCTAGCAGCGTATCATGATAACGCAGGACACTTCGGGTGGAAGAAGTTGGAAGCCCTACTCCGTGATCGGTTCTATTGGGTGCACATGAGAAAGATGATCGAGAAGTGGTGCCGAGACTGTGGCCCGTGTAACCTGAGGCGGAAAGACGATGCCAGCCAAAGGTCTCCCCTACAGCCAATTGTCACAAAGCAGCCCCTGGAGTTGGTGGCCCTGGACCACGTGAAGTTAACACAAAGCCGGTCAGGCTATGTGTACGCCCTCACCATTGTGGACCATTACTCTCGTTTCCTGGTAGTAGTGCCTGTGAAGGACCAGACAGCCAGGACAGCAGCTAGAGCGTTCCAGGCATCCTTTTGTCGACCTCACGGCTATCCGGAAAGGGTACTGACTGATCAGGGTCCTGCATTCGAGGCTGAAGTGTTCCAAGAGTTCTGTAACATGTACGGTTGTAAGAAAATCCGAACCACACCGTACCACCCCCAAACCAATGGACTGTGCGAGAAAATGAACCATGTGGTTATTGATATGCTGAAGACCCTGCCGCTGGAGGAAAGGAACCAATGGCCAGAAAAGTTGCCAGATCTGGTAGACCTGTACAACCACATCCCAGTGAATTCGACCAACTGCAGCCCCGCTTACCTGATGCGAGCCAGACCAGGCAAGTTGCCTGTAGACTTTGAGATGGGGACTGTGTCGCCTGAGGCGGTTCAAGAAATAGAGGATTGGGATACAGAACGGCAGCAGCGGTACCGTAAGGTCCAGGAGTGCGTAGAGAGGAGCCTGTCTCAAGCAAGAACGAGGCAAGAACAGCATTACAATCAAACAGCCCCAGCAACTCCCTTAGCACCTGGAGAACAAGTCCTCAAGAAGAAGCGGAAGACGCATAAATTGGATGATCAGTGGGAAAACGAGCCCTACACCATTATCCCCTCCAACTTTGACAATAGTAAGGTATGCCTCATAAGCAAAGATGAAGGCAAGACCTATCAAGCAATTTCCCGAGACCGCCTGAAAGCGTGCCCTGAACGGTGCAGAATCCAAAGAGAAATGGAAGGAGTACAAGGAAGTCCCCAAAGTCAAGAGAAAGGAGGGGAGATGATTCAAACCATCCTTGGAAAGTTCCCCAAAACTTGGACCCGAATAAACAATGCCATAGTGGTACCAGTTTTGACGTTTCCGCAGTTGGTCGAGCCAGAAACAGAAAAGGTTCCGGATCCACCTAAAGAATCGTCCGCTCCGGCACGAGATGACACGCCAGCAGTGGAGCAGGAGGATCAACCCCCTGTCAGTGGTGAACCTGTCATACCCTTGGCGACTCCTAGATCACAAAGGCAACCATCACGCTTACCTATGGGGGTTAGGCCCACCTGTAGTGCTGAGATAGAAGACGCACCACGTAGTCAGGGGCAAACACCAGAGCTACGTAGGTCCCAGCGCAGCACTCGGGGACAACCCCCTCTAAGGTATAGGGAGTCAACTGTATAAGGGAAAGAGTACTTATTAGGATGTAAATAGTTATGCAAAATGTCTGCCATGTTGTGTACAAAATGTTTTCTTTTTCTTTGATTGCGAAAATGGACAATTGGGCCACTGGACTATGGGTGGCCAACACCTAAATTGTTCATAGTTAGCACCAGTGTGCTCAACACCCCTGAAAAAAAACCCGTCCGGCGTGCATAGAGTGGGGTCATCAATGCTCTGACGCACGCCCAGAGCCTACGTTGGGGGTTTGAACGCGGCGGGTCCCCCATGGAGCAGTGTAATGGACACCCGGCAGGGAGCCACACTGGACTCTTATAGTAATGTTTAAGGTTGTAACGTTAAAGTAATTGCGCCTCCCATAATGGGATGAAATGTTCTAACATGTCATGTTTGTCTCTACAGTCCGGGAGTACTGAATTTAACTAAGGGGGAGTGTGGCGCCCCAGGACCTGGTCGCCACAACAGCATTGCCCTCCCAAAAGGGTTAATGCTGAGCCTGGAGGTAATTGGGAGATCTATTGGCCAGTAAGTTAACACTCAACACAGTTCTCCCTCCGGCCAGCAGGGGGAGCTCTGAACCTGGAACTTCAGGGAGCATTCCTTAAGTCTGGCTGGAAGGAGGAAGTGTTAGTTAGTCTGGACACAGGAGTGAAAGAGTGCAGACGCAGAGTAGTGCTGCCTTGTAAACTGGGGCCTAGAGCTGGGATAGCTTGGCCCAGTGAAGCAAGGGGAGCAGAGAGGCACAGCAGAGACTCGGACATCGGAGTCTGTAGTTGCCAGGGCATAAAATCCATCCCTGGTAGCTGAATCCGGAGGGCAGGAGAGCTGTAAGCCCCCTGCCCCAGAAGCAATCTGAAGGTACCACTGCATCCCAAGGGCCTGGTGTGGGCTCCAGCAGAGAAGCACCAGAGAGGGCCTGCGCAGTCTACCACACAGAAGAGGGGACGAACAACAAGTCCCAGCAGCAAGAGGGCAATTGCGAACCCAAAATGCAGTGTCCTAAAACAGCAGAGAAAGATTAAGGAGTAGGCCTCATACTCAACTGGCCAAAGATCACCCCAGGCACTTCCAGGCCGGCCGGATCATCTATACCATCTGTGACGGTCTCCCTGGACTAAGTTTCTGCCGAGTAAAAGAGGAGAAGGTAAAGAGACTACTGTTTGTGCCTGTTTCTTTCATTGCTTGTCGGCCCTGCACCGTGTTAGTCACGCAGCACCATAGACTTCCACCAGCACCAACTGTGCCCCGGGCATTGCTCCACCTGTGGGGAGCAGTACTAACATTGCTGCCATAACATCATCCCGGTGGCCTCACACAGCAGCGGCGGCTTAATAGCCGCATACCACAGGTGGCGTCACGAACACAAACATTAAAGTCATCAGCCACATATTCAACTGACACCCACCAGGGCCACGGAGCCGGGCCCAGCCACCACTGACTACCACCGGACTAGTCCGGCCCGGCACCGGGTGTCCCATAGCCCTGGGGTGGGCGAGTCACTTATTATGCCATTCCAGGTTGGTTTCTACGCTACTAGAACAGGCAGTTTAATTTGTACTTTTATTACACATTTGGGAATAGATCTACATGTTGCGAATTAATTTTCTGTGACAGCAATAATGAGCAAATATTTAAACACTGCTTGAAGCTGCTCCGCACATTTTGTCTTTCATGACATGAATAAACTAGCAATAAGGAGCCTGGCCCATTATGCTTTTTTTGTCAAACAGAATCAGTTTTCATTTAATAAATATTGATACTTCCTTAAAATGATAGATGAATAAATCTAAATGTGTCCTAGAATAGGACCTGTGGTCTCCAGATGCTATCTTATTCCATTAAGGGGTTATTCCCAAATGTTATCACCTAGAGACGGGATTACTTATGATTGCTAGGGCTCTGCCTCTTGGACTCCCCCCAACCCCGGATCCCAAAAATGGTAATTCAGAAGATTGAAATTTGGCTTTGCAGAACCCAGTCTTGACCCAATGGAAAGAAATGCTTACCATGTTGTACATGTTTCTTTGTTGAGAGCTTATATACTATTGAAGAGGGGAGCCCTATCCCTCTGAGGGTCACTGGCTTCCCTGCTTCATTCAATGTGTGTGCTGCTGTTGTGCTCCCGATCGGGTGTGTAACACTTACAATGATGTCCAATGTTATCTCCATCTACGCTGCTGATTCTCATCATAGACGGGGAGAGCGAACCAATTGACACACAAAAGTCTGTTTATGAAACAAGGAACAGGTATATTGTAGTTCACCAGTTGTTCCTTGATTCGGACAGATAGGTCCTCTCATGCTGTCGCCGCTCGCCTAGAGGATTGTAACTTGCCTCCACTTGCTCTGGGCTTCTATCTTCCAGTAGCTGAGTCTAATAGTGCTTCTTCCTTATAACTTCCCCTAGCAGCTACCGTGTCTCACTCGGACCCTCAGATGACTTACTATCTCCCGACCAGTTCAGGGTCCCTCCGGCAATTTCTATACCCTGATCACAGGACGCTCTACAGCCCGTCCACAGGGTGATGTCTTGACACATGGGAGGCTTCCTCCCGTCCTGGACAGGCCCTCACTTCTGGCCCTGTCTGCTCACTTGGACCTCTGCAGCTTCACTGACTACTAACTTTCCTATTTTTCTAATACTTTTTTTACACTCCTCCCTCCTTGTCTCGGTCTCGCTGGTTGCCACTTAACTATTTGCATCTGTTCCTGTTCTATCTTAACAAACTCACTAACTACCACTGACGCCCCACTCCTGCACACTTGATCCTTAGTTACACTACAATAAAACATTCTATATAAAGTACCTAACTGTCCTATCTATATCTTACTAACTATACTGTAGTCCAAAATTATTAATGATCCGTTGAAGCGTTCCAGGGTTGTTACCATAAAACATGACATGAAGGGTTCAAAAAACATAACATTTTATATATATATATATATATATATATATATATATATATATACTAGAAGGTAGCCGGGTATTCTAGAATTTACGTATTGTGTAGTTAATGTATGATTTCTGTTATATATATAGATGTTGTTGTGTGTAGTTGCCGAGTGTTTGTGTAGGGCACTGTAAATGTTCTGGGTGTTGTCTGGGTGTGGGGGTGAGAGCGGTGTTGTAGGTGTGTTGTGTTGTGTGTGTTGCGTTGTTTGTGGAGTGCTGTGTGTCTGCAGCGTTCTGTGTGTGTGGTGCTGTGTGTGTTGCGCGGTTTGTGTGGGTGTGGAGTGCGTGTGTGTGTTTTGGGGGAGGTATGTTTTGTGCAGTGTGTGTGTTGTGCGGTATGTGCGTATATTTGTGTATGCCGCGGTGTTTGTGTGTTGGGTGTTGTGTGTGTGCTGCGTTGTCTGTGTGTGTGTGGGTGTCTGTGTAGGGCGGTGTTTGTGGTTCCCAGTGTGTGTGTGGTGTGTTGTGTGGTGCGCGTGTGGCGGTGTGTGTGTGTTTTGGGGGGAGGTGTGCACCCCCATCGTGCTCCATCCCCCATGCTGCGCACCCCCCATCATGCTCCATCCCCCATGCTGCGCACCCCCATCATGCGCCATACCCCATGCTGCGCACCCCTCATCGTGCTCCATCCCCCATGCTGCGCACCTCCCATCGTGTTCCATCCCCCATGCTGCGCACCCCCCATCGTGCTCCATCCCCCATGCTGCGCACCCCCATCTTGCTTCATCCCCCATGCTGCGCACCCCCCATCGTGCTCCACCCCCATGCTGCGCACCCCCCATCGTGCTCCTTCCCCCATGCTGCCCACCCCCATCGTACTCCATCCCCCATGCTGCGCACCCCTCATCGTGTTCCATCCCCCATGCTGCGCACCCCCCATCATGCTCCATCCCCCATGCTGCGCTCCCCCCATCGTGCTTCATCCCACATGCTGTGCACCCCCCATCGTGCTCCATCCCCCATGCTGCGCACCCCCTATTGTGCTCCATCCCCCATGCTGCGCACCCCCCATCGTGCTCCATCCCCCATGCTGTGCACCCCCCATCGTGCTCCATCCCCCATGCTGCGCTCCCCCCATTGTGCTCCATCCCCCATGCTGCGCACCCCTTATCGTGCTCCATCCCCCATGCTGCGCACCCCCCATCGTGCTCCATCCTCCATGCTGCACACCCCCCATCGTGCTCCATCCCCCATGCTGGGGCCGCCGGGGGCGGGGCCGAGCGTGCCAACGTGTGCCGGGGGGCGGGGCTGAGCGGGCGAGGCATCAGCGTATGCCGGCTCCCTGCACATGTGTACCTGGAGCCGGTGTACGCTGGTAACCATGATACACATCGGGTAACTAAGGGAAGCGCTTCCCATAGTTACCCGATGTGTATCATGGTTACCAGCGTACACCTGCTCCGTCACGATCCCAGCATCGCAAAGTTATGTCCGCCGGGGGCGGGACCGAGCGTGCCAACGTGTGCCGGGGGCGGGGACAAGCAAGCGAGGTGTCAGCGTATGCTGGCTCCCTGCACATGTGTACCGGGAGCCGGTGTACGCTGGAGCGGGCGAAGCGTGTGGAGGGCCGGGGCGAGCGGCTAATCCGTGCGGGGGGCGGGGTCAGGCCGAGGCGAGCGGTAAATCCGTGGGGGGGCGGGACCAGGCCAAGCCCAGCGGCCAATCCGACAGTTGTCACTGTAACGACACTGTCACTGTGACACAATTTTGGAGCAAGACAGACAGACAGACAGAATAAGGCAATTATATATATACTAGAAGGTGGCCCGATTCTACGCATCGGGTATTCTAGAATTTACGTATTGTGTAGTTCATGTATGATTTTTGTTATATATATATATATATATATATATATATATATATATAGATGTTGTTGTGTGTAGTTACCAAGTGTTTGTGTAGGGGCTGTACATGTTCTGGATGTTGTCTGGGTGTGATGGGGGGTGAGAGCGGTGTTGTTTGTGTGTTGCGTTGTTTGTGGAGCGCTGTGTGTCTGTAGCGTTGTGTGTGTGTTGCGCAGTTTGTGTGTGTGTGGTGTGTTTTGGGGGGAGGTATGTGTTGTGCAATGTGCGTGTTGTGCGGTATGTGCGTATATTTGTGTGTGCAGCGTTGTCTGTGTGTGTGGGTGTCTGTGTAGGGCAGTTGTTTGTGGTTCCCAGTGTGTGTGTGTGGTGTGGTGTGTTGTGCAGTGCGCGCGCGCGCGTATGTGTGTGTTGGGGGGAGGTGTGCACTTCCCATCGTGCTCCATCCCCCATGCAGCGCACTCCCCATCGTGCTCCATCCCGTATGCTGCGCACCCCCCATCGTGCTCCATCTCCCATCCTGCGCACTCCCAAACGTGCTCCATCCGCCATGCTGCGCACTCCCAAACGTGCTCCATCCGCCATGCAGCGCACTCCCCATCGTGCTCCATCCCCCATGCTGCGCACTCCCAAACGTGCTCCATCCGCCATGCTGCGCACTCCCCATCGTGCTCCATCTCCCATGCTGCGCACTCCCAAACGTGCTCCATCCGCCATGCTGCGCACTCCCAAACGTGCTCTATCCCCCATGCTGCGCACTCCCAAACGTGCTCCATCCGCCATGCTGCGCACTCCCAAACGTGCTCCATCCCCTATGCTGCGCACCCCCCATCGTGCTCCATCTCCCATCCTGCGCACTCCCAAACGTGCTCCATTCGCCATGCTGCGCACTCCCAAACGTGCTCCATCCGCCATGCTGCGCACTCCCAAACGTGCTCCATCCGCCATGCTGCGCACTCCCCATCGTGCTCCATCCCCCATGCTGCGCACTCCCAAACGTGCTCCATCCGCCATGCTGCGCACTCCCCATCGTGCTCCATCTCCCATGCTGCGCACTCCCAAACGTGCTCCATCCGCCATGCTGCGCACTCCCAAACGTGGTCCATCCGCCATGCTGCGCACTCCCAAACGTGCTCCATCCGCCATACTCCGCACTCCCCATCGTGCTGCATCCTCCATGCTGCGCACTCCAAAACGTGCTCCATCCGCCATACTCCGCACTCCCCATCGTGCTGCATCCCCCATGCTGCGCACTCCCAAATGTGCTCCATCCGCCATGCTGCGCATTTCCAAACGTGCTCCATCCGCCATGCTGCGCACTCCCAAACGTGCTCCATCCGCCATGCTGCGCACTCCCAAACGTGCTCCATCCGCCATGCTGCGCACTCCCAAACGTGCTCCATCCGCCATGCTGCGCACTCCCAAACGTGCTCCATCCGCCATGCTGCGCCAGCATCAGCCTCTCTACCTGCAGCATCAGCCTCTCTCCTCCCAGCATCAGCCTCTCTGTCCCCAGCATCAGCCTCTCTGTCTCCAGCATCAGCCTCTCTGTCTCCAGCATCAGCCTCTCTGTCTCCAGCATCAGCCTCTCTGTCTCCAGCATCAGCCTCTCTGTCCCCAGCATCAGCCTCTCTGTCGCCAGCATCAGCCTCTCTGTCCCCAGCATCAGCCTCTCTGTCCCCAGCATTAGCCTCTCTGTCCCCAGCATCAGCCTCTCTGTCCCTAGCATCAGCCTCTGTCCCCAGCATCAGCCTCTCTGTCCCCAGCATCAGCCTCTCTGTCCCCAGCATCAGCCTCTCTGTCCCCAGCATCAGCCTCTCTGTCCCCAGCATCAGCCTCTCTGTCCCCAGCATCAGCCTCTCTGTCTCCAGCATCAGCCTCTCTGTCCCCAGCATCAGCCTCTCTGTCCCCAGCATCAGCCTCTCTGTCCCCAGCATCAGCTTCTCTGTCCCCAGCATCAGCCTCTCTGTCTCCAGCATCAGCCTCTCTGTCCCCAGCATCAGCCTCCCGCAGCATCAGCCTCTCTGTCCCCAGCATCAGCTTCTCTGTCCCCAGCATCAGCCTCTCTGTCCTCAGCATCAGCCTCTGTCCCCAGCATCAGCCTCTCTGTCCCCAGCATCAGCCTCTCTGTCCTCAGCATCAGCTTCTCTGTCCCCAGCATCAGCCTCTCCGTCTCCAGCATCAGCCTCCCCATCCCAGCCTTCCCCAGGATCAGCCTCTGTCCTCTCAGCCTCCTCCAGCACGCCATGCTCCTCTGCCGACACTCACAGATCCGATCGCATACACTCACACACACCCACACACACCCACCCGATCGCATACACTCACACACACCCGATCGCATACACTCACACACACCCGATCGCATACACTCACACACAAAGACACACACACTGACGATATTGCACATACGCGCTGATACTCACAACATCCGGGGATATCACATGTTTCTGGCCATGTGATCCCCCGGCAGGTCCTGGAAGCTCACAACAGCACAGTATCGCCGCCGAGAAGCAAGCGATATCCCAGGATGTTGTGAGTATGTGGATGCGATGTGATGTGTGAGGTGTGTGTGAGGGTGAGTGTGATCTGATGTGTGTATGTGTGTGTGTGTGCTGTTATGTGTGTGTATGTTCCGCAGCTGCAGGACCTTGATGTGTGTGTGAGGTGTGTGTGAGAGTGAGTGTGAGCCGGTGTACACTGGTAACTATGATACACATCGGGTAACTAAGGGACCTTAGTTACCCGATGTTTATAATGGTTACCAGCTTTCACGGCCTCCGTCAAGATCCCAGCATCGCAAGGTTATGTCTGGCGCTGCCGGGATCCTGACGGAGCCGGTGTAGAAGCAAGCGATATCCCAGCATGTTGTGATGTGTGAGGTGTGTGTGAGAGTGAGTGTGAGTGTGATCTGATGTGTGTGTGTACTCACCTGGGAATCGGAGCTCCCTGTCAGTTGGGCCAGAGCGAGCGTGCATTGCGTGAGGGGGGCGGGGCCTGCAGAGAGCCGGGGCGAGAGGCCAATCCGTGTGGGGGGGCGGGGCCATGGCGAGCCCAGCGGCCAATCAGCTTTGTGTCACCGTAAGGACACAATTTCGGAGCATGACAGACAGACAGACAGATAGACAGATAGACAGACAGACAGACAGACAGACAGACAGAATAAGGCAATTATATATATAGATATATAAGATTTTTAAAGGCAATACATAGTACAGGAAGGAAAGAGAAAGAATTTAGCAATCATTTGAACTCATGTACAAATGAATAATAATAATAGTAATGATAATTGGTATATTTAAGGAAACATAAATTTTAAAAAGACTTTTTAAAATAACATAAAACTAAAAAATAAAAATAAAATAATGCAAGATTTAAATAAAGAAGTTATATATAAATAAAAAATGCAAGATTTTGTAATTTTTTTTTCAAAAACTTAAGTCAAATAAGATCTCACACAAATCCATATAGTTAGGCTACTGTCAAAGCTAATGCTAAAGAATAATTCCCAAAAAATAAACGATAAAAAACAAATATGAAATGATAGCAATAACAGCATAAATATAGGACCTACCCCAAAACTAAGCCCTAGTACAATTTATTGGGCTTTTTTGACTGTGCTTAAAATATAAGCCCTACTCCAAAAATAAGCCCTAGTTGCAGTTCCATTGGGAAGTGTCCAAGCAGCTAAAAAAGTTAAAGAATACAGCATGACTCTTCATGAAAGAAAGTAGACTTCCCTAAAAGAAAGCAGACACCCCCAAAATAAAGCAGACACCCCCCTAAAAAAAAATTACACTCACCAGACCCCAAATAATTACAGTTGGCCAGTGATGTTGGATGGGCTCTCACACAGAGATCTGTGACTGTCAGGTCCCTTACCATTTCAGCTGTATTGTACTGCAGCTTTCACAAACAGATTAGGTACCAGTGATACTGCTACCAGTCACCAGGGGGAGTCAACCGCTGAAAAATGCAGAGGGACCTGACAGCGATGCAGATTTGTATTTGAGAGCCTATTCAGTTGCAAACCAATTATTTGGGGTCTGGTAAGTGTGATTCATTTAGAGAGTGTCTGCTTTTTTTTGGTCTAAACTTAGCAGTAGATAGAGAATAATAAATTTAAGCAAGTAATATAAACCTTTATAAACATGGTATATACCCACTACTATAGGACTGGTTCTGCACCACGAGAATAACAGATCAGATAAGAAAATGTGCATCTGAACCAGTAATAGGATTAACACAAATTGTTGATATTCCAGAATGTGATGACAGGTTTATATTTGAATAAATGTTGATTTTTTTTGTTCAAGAATAAATGTGGATCATGATTCATGGGAAAATATAAGACATCCCTTGAAAATAAGGCATAGCGCATCTTTCGCTGTAAAAAATAATATAAGACGCTGTCTTATTTTATTACACTGACAGAATGCCTTTTAGACTATGCTCCTGGCATGATCTAACTGCCCACTATAGCTGGCATACTCATAGGTCATTATTTGACCTCGGGTTGCCATGACAATGATCAGCAGCCCATAGAGGTGCTGATCGGGTGGGAGAGGGAGCTACCTCCGCCTCCTAGCCTCTTTAATGCTGCAATCGCTATTGATTGCGGCATTTAGGGGGTTGAATAGCAAAGGCAGTTGGGGCACTGGAGTTTAACTAAGCTGAGCCCCTGATGGCTCCTGTGCCCGCATGATCTCCATGACATACCGGAAGTCTATTTGTGGGACGCACCTGCGAGTTATGACTTATCAATATGTCAAATGTCGAAAAGTGGAAAAGTCTTCCAATTAATTTCTATAGGAAATTCTCATTTCATTTCTGTTCATGTAAGGAGTTTGAGCTTTTTTATACAATTTTCAAAAATGCCTGGTGGAAAAAGGAAAGTGAATGTCACTTCTTTGAAGGGGATACTGAAGTTATCCTCTCCAAACTAGGCATTGTCAGATCAAACACCGCAAAAAAACCTCCATATGCTCATAGGCTAAGGTTATGTGCACTCTGAGTCTTTTTGCAGAGTTTTCTGAGCAGAAAGTGGCTACACAAAGTCTTTTTCTAGCAGATTTCTCCAGTGAAAAATGATCAAAAGAAGGAACACAAGCAATTCTATGCAAAAACAACTTGCTATGGATTTATTTAGGCATTTCAATGTCTTTTAACCACTTCAGGTTTCTAAAAACACCAAGCTGTAAAAAGAAGTGATATATTCATTCTTCTGGCATTTAATGTTACTTGGAAGATGCGGTATACTTTAGGCCTCTTTCACACGTCCGTGCCTCCGGTACGTGTATGGTATGTTTTCTCACATACCGGAGACATGGGCACACGTAGACCCATTGATTTCTGAATCAATGGGTCTGCGTTCACGTGCGTATACTGCCATGGACCGTGTATACGCGTGGAGCATACGTGTGCCCGTGTGCTCTACACATGTCCACGTTTTCCCTGGCATCACGGGTGTCACACGGAACGCAAACGGGTCACATGTAACACAAACGGACCACACGGATGTGTTCCATGTGACACGCGCCAGAGAAAACACATGTATCTGCGAGAAAAAAAAACCCTTTACTCACCTTCTCCAGCCCTGCAGTCTCTGCCGCTGCTGTCACTTGCTGCCGACCGCCGCTCATTATGCTAATTGACTATTCACTTCACTGCAGCCAGAAGCAGCAGTAGCGGGGAGTTGGCAGGACCGGAGACCGCAGATCAGCACCACGGACAGCGACGCTAGGGACAGGTGAGTAAAAAGTTCCCGTTCTCCATGTGTTATCACGGATAACACACGGAGAACACACGTAGCCCATAAACACAGGTCACGGAGGGCAAAACACTCCTCTGACACGTCCGTGAAAAACGTGCGTGGTTTTTCATGGACATGTGAGAGAGGCCCTACATTGTAAGTCAATGGCAATTTTCTAAAGATGACTGGAAGATGACCCTTTTTAAAGCATTTTGCAGACATTTTTCTGAAAAAACCCACAAAAAACTAAAGTAAACTAAAATCTAAGATGTCTAGTATTTTCTGTCTAATTTTATGAAGTGAAAAAAACTACCACTAAAGACAGTAAAAAAGACTTCTTAAAAATCATGTAAAAACAAATGGAAAAATGCTTAGGAAATGACTAAAAGAAAAACATAAGAGAGAGGAAAAAGATGTCAGAGTTTCCTAAATTGTCTTCTGCTTGAAAATCTCATCAATTTAGCCTAAGTTTAAAAGATGTCATGTGCACATAACCACTGAATAGACACTTCAGGTTTTTGAGCAGTTTTTATATTTTTGAGGAGGATTTGGAGAGTTTCTACAGATTACTGTCACAGGGGACGTATAGTCGGCACAGCTGTTGGAGTTTTTCTCACAAACCCACTCCAGGAAAAAGGCAGCTAAGATGGAGCCCCTGACCCGGTCAGGCACCACTGATACTGCACCCATGCTGGAACAGTACTTCCAGGTAATCCTAAGGGCCAGAATGAGGTGTGTACGCACAGACACATAGCAACCAGTTCTCCCACATCTTTAGAGGGGACCCTTGGGTAGTCTCCAGAGGGGGCTAGCTTTCAAATCTTTTCAAGAGGCGGAGCGGAGGGGCTGGGAGCTAAAGTGCAGAGGTTGTCAGGAAAGGAGGGAGAGAGCCAGTCTGGTAGTGGTGAGCGGCGGTCGCGAGGCGGATACGCACGCTCCCACTAGTCAGACCCTGCATGGGGTAGTAACGGTTAGCGTTGGAGAACGGTCACCTGGTCAGTCAGTCTGAGAGAAGTGTTCCCTTTGACTAGGCACGTATGGGGTACAGGTCCCTAGAGCAGACTCCAGTTTAACTATCTGCTAAACCTGCCGGTGAGGGGAACTATAAGTACCTCACCAACCACAGAGTCCGAACCTCAGCAGCAACGCAGGGACCCATAAGGAGACAGAGCCTGAAGCCATCTCACCTGGTCTACGCTGCCGGCAAACGGGCCAAACACAGGGGAGAAAAGGCAGTAGCGACTCCCTAGATAGAGACTTCACGTCAGGGGGTTATCCGAACAAAGAGTGCTAGGAAGGCGAGCTAACAGGTTACCCTCAGACTGGCCCGAAGGAACCCTGGTCTTACCTGGTTAATCACAGCAATGCCCGGGTCAGCTCACAGCAACATCTGAGTGAATAAAAAACAGTTGAAAGACTTTTGGACTCAGCCTGTGTTATTCCGGGACCCGCTATCCTACTCACCCGAGCCCCTGGGGCCTGCCTCACTCACGAGAGGCTACATCACCTGGCTGCAGACCCCATCAGCCCCAGACGCTTGTAAAACCTGCAGCGGCAGTCATTCACATCCCTGACCGCAAGCTGTGAGTGGCGTCACGACACATAAATAAAAACTATAATAAAGGTAAAAGTCTGGCTGCAACTGCTGTAAATATAGGTGCTGCAGGGTAATAAATTAATCACAAGTATCAAGAAACCCGAGCACTCTTTTTTTTTATTTACAACCGACAAAGTGCAGAATGTGAACCCTGACACAAAGCAACAAACCAACGTTTCGGTTTATTAAACCTTTCTCAATTGGCACAAACTCTCAACGGCACTGCTCTTGAGGAGCTCAAGTCCAAGTACAACTCCACTGTCACCAAGTTCAAAGAAACATTACAGATACGGAAACGCGACAAATTCCTGCGCGATCAGGAAGATTACACTAAGAAAAGAGTTTACAAATGGCAGGCTTCTTTTCCCTCCCGAAACTTCAGACATACTGGCGGCTACAGTACAGGCTCCGACAGTGACCTGAGCACATTTGGGCCTCTTCCTTTTTTAGGACAAAGACGTACCAAAAGAGACAGATGAGGAGGGGCGGACATCGGCCCCGGGCAACAGAAGCGAGTAACAACACGATCCCAGGTAGGGAAAACATTGTATTCAGCATCTCAAACTACAACCTTAGCCCATCAGAGACACATGTTCTACAAAAGGGACTTTCCTTCTGCCCTACCCCCTCCTTCAACACATTCCACCTTGAACAGGAACTAAACCATTTTTACAGAAATATTCACCTCAAAGTACATTTTCTAGGCAAAACACCAACCACCTCCCAGACAACTCATATGGCTAGCACACCCGCTAGTCCCACTGAATTTACCCTGACAGGACTGAACCTCAAGCCACCCAGTACATTTCAACCACCGCGCCATTACCATCCGGCCGAAACATTTACTGATTTGGTTTCGAGTGACGTACGACAGGTCATTTCGGATATCAAAAAAGGCATTTTCCATTTGAAAAGCAATATGTCCCCCGACGAGCGCAATGCCCTCCACACATTAAAACATAATGACAGCATCATAATCAAAGCTGCTGACAAGGGCGGCGCCATAGTCGTACTAGATAAAAAATACTACATCAGAGAGATTAACCAACAACTTAGTGATGCCAACACATATTGCCCTTTACCACAAGACCCCACCTCTGCTTTTTCATCTGCTATACACAATAAAATCAGGACATACCAACAGGAATCTCTCATTGACAGCAAGCTCGCAGATTTTCTCATTAACAATCACCCCATCACCCCGGTCTTTTACACACTACCATAAATACACAAGAACCTGTTATTCCCTCCTGGCCGCCCAATTGTTGCATCAACTGATTCTGTACTTTCACCTTTATCCATCACATTAGAAAAAATCATGTCACCTCGCATCCCCAAAATTCGGTCTCACTTGAAGGACACGGGGCATTTTTTGTCCATTCTTAACTCCATTTATCGTGTTCATGATAACAGCCTGCTGGTCACTCTGGATGTATCAAGCTTATACACAAGCATTGATCATTCAGAAGGACTCAGGGCTGTTGACACTTTTTTGCATAACCATACAGATTTCTCAAACCCCAAGAGGGAATTTTTTCCTTGAGGAGGTCCTTACAAAATTTTTTTCTCTTCGGGGATCAATTTTTTCTCCAGCGTAGGGGGACCGCGATGGGATCAAATGCCGCGCCCCCCTACGCAAATATTTTCATGGACTTCTTTGAAAATCGCTACGTGTGCACCCATCCTCAATTTGACCACTCAGTCATGATCTGGAAGAAATTTATCGACGATATATTTTTCATATGGACCGGTGACGTTACGTCCCTTGAATTCTTCTTTTCAGACCTCAACACTGCCATGGACAACATCTCTTTCACTCTCCATCATGACAGCAGCTCTATTCACTTTTTGGACACCACTGTTACAATTAACACTGACCGCTCTCTATCCACTGATCTCTACGTCAAACCAACTGATAGAAATAGTCTCCTGCTCTACACAAGCTGCCATCCTAAGCACATTAAAAAATCTCTGCCACACTCACAACACTGTCGAGTGGACAGGATTGTCTCAGACTCCACATTGAGGGATTTACGACATACTGAAATGAACCATAAATTTAACAATAGGGGATACCCCCCTATGGAAAACCTGCCCCTCATGTCACAAGTTCATCAGGTTCCCATAAGATCCCCTTTGTAAACACCTTCTATCCCTTCTCTCCATTAATCAAATCCGCCATCTTGAAACACTAGCCCCTTCTACACCAGGCTTATCCATCCATTCCTGAGTTTGAGACCAAGCCACTATTTTGCTACAAATGTTCCCCTAACCTAAGGGACTCTTTGGTGAGGGCAGACATTGGCCCATCTAAACTGCCAATCAGGCAAATCTACCTATCCACCAGCCACAAGGGGACATTCCCTTGTCTCCACTGCCTACAATGCTCCCATGTTACAAAAAGGGATCATTTCACCCAAGAGATATCCCATCCGGGGATATTTTACATGTGACGCTAATTATGTTGTGTATCTCATTAAGTGCCCATGCGCAGGGGTGGGATTCAAATTTTTAACAACAGGTTCTCTGTAAACCCCGCCCATTTGAAAACCACACCCATTCTACAACCACACCCATTTTGTTAGCCACACCCATTTTCACGCACTTTCCTCAACCAAACAATACAAGTAATTTAAAGTAAAATTTCCTTCCCCTCCTATACCATCACTCTCTTGTCCAGCACCAGTTGTTCCAGTCACTATCAGTCATATTGTACTAAATGATTGTTCTACAGTTTTTAAAAATTATTACTAAAGGAGCCCTGCTAAAATTGGAACGGATGACATTCCCCATACAGATCTCATCCCATGTGGCAGCTTTTCCTCAACAGATCCCATCCCATTATGGCCTCTTTCCCCTGCAGATCCCATCCCATTATGGCCTCTTTTTTCTGCAGATCCCATCCCATTATGGCTTCTTTCCCCTGCAGATCCCATCCCATTATGGCCTCTTTCCCCTGCAGATCCCATCCCATTATGACCTCTTTCCCCTGCAGATCCCATCCCATTATGGCCTCTTTCCCCTGCAGATCCCATCCCATTATGGCCTCTTTCCCCTGCAGATCCCATCCCATTATGGCTTCTTTCCCCCTGCAGATCCCATCCCATTATGGCCTCTTTCCCCTGCAGATCCCATCCCATTATGGCCTCTTTCCTCTGCAGATCCCATCCCATTATGGCCTCTTTCCCCTGCAGATCCCATCCCATTATGGCCTCTTCCCCCCTGCAGATCCCATCCCATTATGGCCTCTTTCCCCTGCAGATCTCATCCCATTATGGCCTCTTTCCCCAGCAGATCTCATCCCATGTGCTCCTTTTCCCCTGCAGATCCTGTCCCATATGGCTCATTTTCCCATATAGCTCCCATCTTATGTGGCCCCTCTCCCCATATAGCTCCCATCTTATGTGGCCTCTCCCAATATAGCCACATATAGCTCCCATCTGTGGCCCCTCTTCCCATATAGCCACATATAGCTCCCATCTTATGTGGCCCCTCTCCCCATATAGCCACATATAGCTCCCATCTGTGGCCCCTCTCCCCATATAGCCACATATAGCTCCCATTTTATTGTGGCCTCTCCCCATATAGCCACATATAGCTCCCATCTGTGGCCCCTCTCCCCATATAGCCACATATAGCTCCCATCTTATGTGGCCCCTCTCCCCATATAGCCACATATAGCTCCCATCTGTGGCCCCTCTCCCCATATAGCCACATATAGCTCCCATCTTATTGTGGCCCCTCTCCCCATATAGCCACATATAGCTCCCATCTTATTTGGCCTCTCCCCATATAGCCACATATAGCTCCCATTTTTTTGTGGCCCCTCTCCCCATATAGTTCTAATCTTATGGGGCCCCTCTCCCTGCATCTTCGGCTCACTAAGCTCTTACCTGCTCCAGGCACCGGGGCCTCTCCTATGTCTCCCGTCCTCCGCGGCTCTCTCTGCACACACTGACGCTGACAGACGGCAGTGGGAGGAGCTCCCTCCTCACACTGCCGTGACCTCTGCACTCTACAGCGTCAGCACGTCGCTGCACGCCGGGTCAGGGAGCTGACAGGCTCCACTGAACCAGGAAGTGCGGCGCGGAGGTACGGGGATTAATTTGTGCTAGTGTCTTAAAGAGACACTAACACAAATGAATACAGGGAACCAGATCGCTGGAGCTGTTTCTTGCCGGTTCTGGGAATCGGCTGCTATTTTAACAACCGGTTCTCCAGAACCGGACAGAACCGGCTGAATCCCACCCCTGCCCGTGCGGTCTCGGATATGTTGGGGAGACTACCCAGCATATCCGGGACCGCATCAGTAAGCACAAATCGACGATTCAGTGCAAACAAACAGTTCTACCCATCCCTGCACACTTTATCTCTACTGGCCATTCTGTCTCACAACTGAGGTTTCAGGTTCTTGAGCATGCTAGTCTCCCTAGACGAGGAGGCAACCGTATCAAAATGTTACGGGAGAGGGAGTCCTATTGGATCCATACCCTACAAACTCTCGAACCCCATGGCCTCAACCGGGAGTATGAGGTTCGTGTCTAGTTCCCTGACTGTATCTGATCATAAACTGTACCATTCACTGTGATATATAATCTTATTCATTATCTTTATTCATTTTTTTCTGTATGATCAGTCATCAAGCTTAATAATTATGAATGTCTGTCTCTATCCAATTACTTATTGTTATATACTATTATATTCTTCATACTGACTCCTTTACTTATTCCTTTTTTCTTTTGGTGTCCAAGAGTCCTCAATTCCTATTTCACGATTCACTATAGTTTCCCTCTGCACTTCTGGGCCTCGTGACAGGTAATTATGCACCATCCCTGTCACTTATACATCCAGCTGATGCTTTGTGCCTATTTACACAGTTATGCTGTGCGCGTCTATAACTCTTTAAGAAATTCAGAGTTTAGACTACGTTGTATTTCTGGCATGCCAACACCCAGTGACCAACATGATTGACACACCCATATCCCTATCACATTCAGCGCTTATGCTCCCAGCCCTACCTAGTGTTTACACTGCATCGCTGACGTCACGAGCATGCGCAGTGGACATTCTCCCTCCATGCATTGCGCCCGGCCAAACCGGATGTGACGTTTCACCCAGCATTTCCTTTCTAATGGCGCTCCCTAGCCCAGAGCGACCACGCTGCCACTACCACTGCCACCGCTGTTCCAGCATCTCATGGTCCTTTATTAGCAGGAATTTTACAAACCGCCCCATGTGGACTCCACTACTATTTTCACTTATAACTTCCTAATGTGTATAACTTTTCTTCCAGGCGTCTTCTTCTTCTCTCCCTTGCCTCTGTGTATACTCACCTCATCACCACCATCATGGTATGTAGTTCTGCTGCCTTCTCTGATACTATCTTTATACATTGAATATGATCATGGCATATATGTATATTTACTAGATGGATTTTTTGCAAATATGGCACTTCTAAGGAGGATTGTAATACTCCCCTCGTCCCTGTTTAACATATATCTCTTTGTTAGTCATCATCTAGCGGACATTGTTCTTATTTTCCTAGATTATACTGAGGTGCATTCTCTTCTCATGCATGTATTTCTTATACGTTAGATACTGCATACTGCTGAATGTAATGCCCGCCACTTGCTCTCTACCCTGATGGCTGTCCTGGTGACCCGTATGCCCCTGCGTCTCTATTATAAGTATGTACTTATCTTGTATATAAACTGTATATTTGTATATAATGTTACTTTTGCACTTGTATATACTCATTGTATGTCCTTACCTCCACAGGCAACTACCTTGAGAAAGGTCTAATAAACCGAAACATTGGTTTGTTGCTTTGTGTCAGGGTTCACATTCTGCACTTTGTCGGTTGTAAATAAAAATTAAAACACTTGCATCCAAATTCTCCTCTCCTTCCTTATTGAGTGCTCGGGTTTCTTGCTACATAAATAAAAACTGACATTACCTGTTTACCATATTAGAGAAGCCCTGTGGTGTCCCTGAAGAGGATCAGCATCCCTTGGGCATCACATCTTTTCTTTTTGGCATCACGAACAGGATCCTGGACTAGACCCGTTCAGAAGGGTGACGGTGTGCCTCGGCGGTCCAATTGAAAAATTTGAACTGCCGCCATTTTTGCCACCGCTGAAAGTGCGTCATCAAAAAGCTGCAGCTCGCGCAGACGAAGTAACTGGCCACGGAGAGGAGTGGCCGTCCCAGATCCCCTGAGCGCTCTAAACCCGCAAGAGGAGGAGATGGGGGCTGATCTGTCTCCAGACTGCTGGGACGTCCCAGTCCTGTGGGAGGAGAAACGAAACTAAGGCCAAAACCTGAGGAGAAGCTGATGAGCGAGGGAAGGAGCAAGATGGCGCCGGCAGAGGGTGATCAGAAGGAGCAGGGCTGGTCAAGGCCCATGATGGCAGAGGAGCTGGAAGCGGAGGTTGAGAGGATTGCTGACCGCATGGAGGAGCAGTGGAAACGGGAAGTAGCCGCCTGGAGACACAGAATGCTGATGGCGATCCGAAACCTGCGGCTGTCCGTGCAGCGGGGTCCGCCTGGAGGCACCGCCCATGCTCTAGCCAAACCACCACCAGCGACCGAGATCCTGCCACTGGATGTCTCCAGCCTGACTCCGAGTGAGTCCGATGCTACCCCTTTCTTACCTGGTGTGCTGATCCCGCCGGCGCTACCATCATAAGCCGGTGTGACGCCCACACCGTCCCGACCTGAAGCGGTCGCAGCACCCTCTCCGCTGGAGAGGGGTCCGGATGCCCTGCCCTCGACTCACCTGGTTGCTAAAGGCCCGGTCATCGAGCTGCCGCTTACCCGACCTGAAGCGGTCGCAGCACCCTCTCTGCTGGAGAGGGGTCCAGGTGCTCTTCCCTCAGCTTACCTGGTTACTAAAGGCCCGGTCATTGAGCTGACGCTTACCACACCTGAAGCGGTCGCAGCACCCTCTCCGCTGGAGAGGGATCCTGAAGACCCACCACCACCCTGCCCGGCTGCCGAAGGCTTGACCCCAGAGCTGCCACGTATCCGACCGGAGGAGGTCGCAGCACCCTCTATAAGAGAGGAGACCATGAGGCTGCGCTGCTGTTCCCCCGCTGACCAGAAGAGTTCGCAGCACCCTCCGCCAGGGAGGGAGAACAGGTCCTGCAGCCAGTGGCCACCACCGTCCCATTATCTATCCGACTTAACCAGGTCGCAACAAACCTCAGCAGGGAGGAAGAGATGCAGAGAGCGTCACACACCTGGTGGCCCGCTGATGACCAGGTGATGTTGCTGCGAAGAAAGGCCCACCCAAGGGCCATCTCAACATCGCAACCACGCAGAGAGCGACAATGGGTGAAAGCCGGTCGCCCACGCCCCCTTGTAGAGCCCATCCCGGGAAGTGAGTAGTTGGAGGCCCGGGACCTGCAAGAAAAGTAGTCTCTACAGCGGGCCGGATGCCGGTCTCGAGGTCCCCCTCACCTGGGAGTAGTGGAGGAGTTCAATTGCCGCAAGGGGTGGGGATTCATTGTGGAAGCAGAAGTAAAAGAGGGAATTTTTGTGTCCCGGTGGGACGTGCAATCCCATCTGCAGCGGGGTCACCCTGGCCAAGACCTGTACATGGGGGACGTGGTGGAATTCACACGGCATATGGGGGAGAGAGGCTGGTTCGCTTTGGATGTGGTGCCATGTCCAAGGGCAACCTCAGTGAGCCCAGGCTCCACCCCCACCACTTCAACCAGGTCCCCATTGTCACCGCTGCCAGGGGACGCCCATGACACGACCTCCAAGGGTCAGTGCACCAAGGTATAGAGCACTGACCTTGGAAGGCGGAAGTAAGTATAGAGAAAGTATTTAGTCAATTTAATATAAGTATAGTTTAAAATGTTTTTAAGAAAAAGTTAAAGTAACGTTTAAGAAAAATGTGCCCACAAGGACTTTTGCATGAACTTTTCAAATATAATAAGCACCAGGTTATGTACACTTTACATGGACCATAGGTTATGAACTGGCTATAACCACAAACTCTCGCAGTGTACATAGTTACCTCAGTGGTACCAACCCCAGAGTCTGCCTGTTGAGGGGCATGGCTCTGCACCACCAAGGGGGCGTGCCTGTTTATGGGGCCTGCTCTCCAACACAAAGAGACGAAGCAGGTAGGCCTGTTTATGGGGCCTACCCTACAAAACCAGGACAAGGAAGACTGTCGCCATAATGGTTTACGGCGGACCAGGCCAAGACTAGGTCACCAAAAGGACTGGTGATTACTCCGTATTCGGGTCTTGGGTTAAAGACTCGTGGGTGGTGGGTGGTGGTGGTATGGTACCTGGTATGTTTACATGTAAATATCTCCCCTGTGTGTGAAAAACTTGTGTTATGTTTTTCTTGTCTTTGCAGCCCTAGGACGTGCTGTTGAGAACCAAGGCGGCATGTGGCGCCCCTGACCCGGTCAGGCACCACTGAGTACTGCACCCATTCTGGGACAGTACTTCCAGGTAATCCTAAGGGCCAGAACGAGGTGTGTACGCACAGACACATAGCAACCAGTTCTCCCACACCTTTAGAGGGGACCCTTGGGTAGTCTCCAGAGGGGGCTAGCTTTCAAATCTTTTCAAGAGGTGGAGCGGAGGGGCTGGGAGCTAAAGTGCAGAGGTTGTCAGGAAAGGAGAGAGAGAGCCAGTCTGGTAGTGGTGAGCGGCAGTCGCGAGGCGGATACGCGCGCTCCCACTAGTCAGACCCTACACGGGGTAGTAACGGTTAGTGGGGGAGAACGGTCACCTGGTCAGTCAGTCTGAGAGAAGAGTTCCTGGTGACTAGGCACGTACGGGGTACAGATCCCTAGAGCAGACTCCAGTTTAACTATCTGCTAAACCTGCCGGTGAGGGGAACTACAAGTACCTCACCAACCACACAGAGTCCGAGCCTCAGCAGCAACGCAGGGACCCATAAGGAGACAGAGCGTGAAGCCATCTCACCTTGTCCACTCTGCCGGCAAACGGGCCAAACACAGGGGACAAAAGGCAGTAGCGACTCCCTGGATAGACCCCCATGGTATTTCACGTCAGGGGGTTATCCGAACAAAGAGTGCTAGGAAGACGAGCTAACGGGTTACCCTCAGACTGGCCCAAAGGAACCCTGGTCTTACCTGGTTAATCACAGCAACCCCGGGTCAGCTCACAACAACATCTGAGTGAGTAAAAAAAAGTTGAAAGACTTTTGGACTCCGCCTGTGTTATTCCGGGACCCGCTATCCTACTCACCCGAGCCCCTGGGGCCTGCCTCACTCACGGGAGGCTACATCAACTGGCTGCAGACCCCATCAGCCCCAGACGCTTGTAAAACCTGCAGCGGCGGTCATCCACATCCCTGACCGGAAGCCGTGAGTGGCGTCACGACACATAAATAAAAACTGACATTACCTGTTTACCATATTGGAGAAGCCCTGTGGCATTCTTGAAAAGGATCAGCATCCCTGGGGCGTCACACTAGCACTGCATGGAGAAAAAGCAGATTTTAAGCTATTAGGGTATATTACAGATTTATTAATTCACAGTCACACTCCAAATGATGATGCTGAGACTGCTACAACAGTTTACTTGAAGCTCAAGGGCCTCAATGCAAAATCTCCAACTGTACCCCCAATTATTGCAGATCCTTAATGTCATTGGTCTTTTCATATAGGCCATAGGGACTTTTGGGACCCCCCAAGCTCCAGGGCCTTGGTGCAATTGATGCCCCTGCCCCTATTGTGGGTATGCCCCTGGTTCACTGTATATCACTTGAATGTCAGATTTCTATTCACAGACTGAGACAATCTTTCCCATTTTAAATATGGCACATTAGGACTGAAGTGGTACACCACAATTGCATTAGGTCTTTTTCTATCCCTTTGCTGTGCGCTCTGAGCTCCTATCCCTACACAGTCTAGTCATAAAATGGTATTCTTTGGCCAGCCTTTGTTTATATTGCCTGTGATAGCTCTCCCTGATTGGCTATGGTAAACCATATAATCAGATAGGGCAATTATGGGGAAGCCTGCACTGCTGTTCACTGAGTGTGCAGCATGTGTGAAATGGTACTGGGCCATTTTATTTGTCGAACCTTGTGAGTTGAATAACAGTATAATGTTCCTCTCATAGAGAAGTGAGAGATACAGTAATCAGGGAGTACACTAGGTGGCACTGGGAATACCTAGAACTGTGGGAAGTCAGGCAGGCCGGGGTCACAACTGAGAGGGCACGAAGAGATACAGGGAGCAGACAGGAGAAAGGTTGTCAGACAAGCTGGAGGTCGGGTACCAGGAGAGTAAGTATAAAATGCACTGCAAGGCACAGGTCGAAGAGTAGTCAAGGGAGAAAGCCGGGGTCAGGAGCCAGACGGCAATGGAGAAGTCAGACGGGAGTAGACAGAGGCAAGTCAGGGGTCAGTCCAGGGTCGAGTACCAAGATCAGTCACTATAGACAGGCGCTTGCTGCAACTTAGCCAGAGAATATGACTGGCTCCAGGCATGAACTCCCCCCAGATAAAGGAGAGCAACAGCCTGGAATCGGTGTGTGAGTAAGCCCCTCCCACAGCTGTCGACAACCCGGTGCGGGGAACGGCCTGTCACAGGGCAGAGAATAACATGTAATTGTATGCAGGAGAACCTAACAGAAGGTCCCGGCGCAGAGCCACACCGTAAGTCAGGGCTGTGACACATAGATTGTTCAAATTCGCATGGAGCTGATTTAAAATATTGGACTCAAATTTGATACTCTGCAGATTATTCCACTCATCTATAATACCTCAGGTATTAGATTCTTTGCTGATCTGCCCCTTCTGCTTAGACAACTGTTGACCATATCCTCTCCTCATGGTACCAGCATGCTGCTTTAGTTGAGTGTGTATTTTTACTGAGGATAGGGGAGGTAGCTCCTGAAAGACACATCTGGTAGCAGCTTATTTTCCAGGATGAATAGAGGATTGGGCTCGATCCTTATTCCCACATTTGACAGGACGAGGCATAGAGTTTAGCTTGTCAACTGATCCTGAGTTCAGCAACATTCGGACAACTTTCTTAAAGGTGAATGAAGGTTTTCAGACTCTTGTGCCATCAAGTATCTCAAACCTAAAGTGAATACCCATCAGTGAACACTACATATTTTTTCTTTAACAAATTAAGCTAAGAATGCTGCTATTAATTTCTTTATATATCTTTATAGTGATCAAAGCCTTATGTTCCTAGAGCAAAGCTATAAATCTCCTACATAGACATATTATAAATTTAAAAGATAAGTTGTTGGCAACCAAAAGCGAAATATTGTTAGAAACTGAACTTTTTAATATGACCCTATGCAGTAAAAGTCTTCTAGTAGTAATTGCAGACAGCAGCACATGATCTCTTAAATCCCGGAGGCAAATTTACTATAACTGTCCAATTTTTAGAAAGTGTAAACTTGGACTTAAAAAATGCCCAAATTTATCAAAGATGTTAATACTGCTTGATAAATTTGGTGCATTTTAGATTGTATAGGCTAAATTTACACCACCTCTTAGTGTAGCTTACTTTGCACCAGAAATGTTGGTGCATGGTGTTACATGTCAAAATACAATATAGAAACATGAGTTGGAATCCTTGCCATTTTTATAGTAACCAAAAGGAAAGAAAAAATGCGATCAAACACCCATATATATTCAAGTAAAAAAACTTTATTTAATCAGGTGAAACATGATGGCGTGTAGCACAAACAATCAAGTACGGGGCGCACATTCCAAAGGAGAAACCCAAGACACAATAAATGGACCATACAATGTACCACAATGTACAAAAATCAATTACAATTGGTGTAAAAATTATATTAACACTCCAAAAGAGATATTTGTAGTATTATAAAGCCACTTTATACAAAAGTGTCATAGGTACACCAGAATTTGATTAAAGGCTCAACTATATGGATAAACCAGTTGGAGATTACAAGAAATGGCGTCAGCCCCAACATGCTGCAACAACAGGAGGGAGCGCACATTTCAAAATGTCAGAGTTTAATGTGATGGCCCAGAATATTATATGGTATAAAATGCCCCATAATAGACAACAAGTCACCATATATGGAAATCCGCAGAAGGAGATTGACACTAAGATGAGAATAAGTAATATATTTGAAGGAAAAATCCTAATACCACAACTGCTCACCAGGAGAACTGGGTTAGTGTGACCAAATGGATTGGCATCTGCCCCAACATCCATTTCGGCTTGAAAGCCTGACAAAGGCTTTCTAGCTGAAACAGACGTTGGGGCGGACGCCAATCCATGTGGTCACCCTAACCCAGTCCTCCTGATGAGCAGTTGTCATATTAGGATTTTTCATTCAAATATATATTACTATATAGTTGAGCCTTTAATCTAATTCTCATGTACCTGTGACACTATTGTATAAAGGGGCTTTATAATACTACAAATATCTCCTTTGGAGTGTTAATATCAATTTTACACCAATTGTAATTGATTTTTGTACATTGTGGTACATTGTATGGTCCATTTATTGTGTCTTGGGTTTCCCCTTTGGAATGTGCGCCCCCTACTTGATTATCTGTGCTACACGCCATCATGTTTCACCTGACTAAATAAAGTTTTATCACTTGTGTATATATATATGAGTGTTTGATCGCATTTTTTTTTTCCTTTTGGTTTATATTCATGCAGTGATGGTTCCCTGGTATTTTTGCATTTCATTTGAATATTCATTTATTTGTTTTCAATCTGGATGATTACCATGCAATGTGTCTGGCTGCTGATTATCATTACCATTTTAATAGTGTAGACATTTTCTCTTTTGTAGATCACACTAAATTCCATGTTTCATTCCCATCCTCAAATGTGCTTGTTTTGCAGGTCATGCCCTTTCCTCCACCCCGTTTCTGCCACCCAAATGTTGATGTCACCTGGGAAATTTGCCAACTGTTTCAGGTTCTACAAGACAGTGGGGTGTATATTGTTCTGTACAGTACAAGTGTGTTGCAAGTTTTAGCTCCCTGGGGGGGGGTTAAAAAAATAAAATGAACAGTATTATTTATTATACTCATTTACAGATGCATGTAAAAGTTTGGTTACCCCTGGTCAAAATTACTGTTTTTTGTGAACAGTAAAGCAAGTTGAAGATGAACTGATCTCTAAAAAGGTATAAAGTTATAGATGACACATTTCCTTTGTATTTTAGGCAAAACAAATATTTTATTTTCATCTTTTTCGATTTTTAAATTAACAAAAAAGGAAAATGGGCCAATGCATATGTTTAGGCACCCTGCATGGTTAGTACCTACTAGCACCTACTTTGGCAAGTATCACACAGCTTGTAAATGCTTTTTGTAGCAGCCAAGAGTCTTTCAATTCTTGTTTGAGGGATTTTCATCCATTTGTCCTTTGAAAAGTTTTCCAGTTCTGTGAGATTCAGGCTCGTCTCACATTTACTGCTCTTTTGAGGGTTGGCCACAGATTTTCAATGATGTTCAGATCAGGGGACTGTGAGGTTCAATGTAAAATCATCAACTTGCACCTAATGAGATTGTCTAGTGTGGATATAATGTGTGTTTAGGATCATTATTAGGGATGAGCGAATGTATTCGCCACAATTCGGTATCTGACGGAAAACAGACCATTTGTGCCAATCGGTATCTGACGATTAAAACAACATCTGCAACGATACTTTCATGAGAGAGAGAGATTCTGCCTTTTCCCATCCATTTCGGCCTTTTCCTTAGTGACCACAGCTCGCTGTTAGGTCCAACGTGAAATTATTCTGGTTTCCCATAGTCTTACATTGTACGACGATTATTTGCGAATAGTCGAATAGCAGTGACCTATTCGTCAGATATTCGCGAAGTCGGATATTTTGGTATTCGATCATCCCTAATCATTATCCATTTGGAGAAGCCATTTTTTTTTCAACTTCAGCTTTTTTACAGGTTGTGTTATGTTTGCAACAAGAATTTGATGAAATGTCATTGAATCCATTATTTTATTTACCCGTGAAATGTTCCCTGTGCCATTGGCAGCAGCATAACCCCAAAGCATGATTGATCCACCACCATGCTTAATGGTTGGCAAAATGTTATTTTCCTGAAATTCTGTGTCCTTTTTTTCTCCACACATACCTTTGATCATTGTTGCCAAAGAGCTCTATTTTAACCTCATTGGTTCTTAGGATTTGTTTGCAAAATACGTCAGGCTTGGTTAGATGTTCTTTTGCATACTTGTGAGGATGTGGGATAGTTTTTCCCCTGATGACTCTTCCATGAAGGCCATATTTGCGCAGGTGTCTCTGAACAGTAGAACAATGTATTACAACTCCAGAGTCTGCTAAATCTTCCTGAAGGTCTCTCACAGTCATGTGGGGGTTCTGAATTGCCTCTCTAGCAATCATGCAAGCAGCTCTCACAGAACATTTGCTTGATCTTCCAGATCTTAACCTTCACTGTTTCTGGTAACTGCCATTTCCTTTTTATATTTCGAACTTTCGAACTAAGGAAAGGGCAACTTGAAAACGTTTTGCCATCTTCTTGTAGCTCTCTCATGCTTTGTGGGCCTCCACAAGTTTCATTTTTAGAGTGCTAGGCAGCTGCTTAGAAGAACCTATGGCTGCTTTTTTTTGGCAGAAGGTTAGAAGAGGCTGGGTTTTATAAAGCTGGGAAATTTGTATCACCTGGTGTTTCCTAACGATGATAGTGAACAAGCCATAACCAAAACAAGCTAATTAAAGTCCGAAATCCTGGTCAAAATTATCTGAGCAATCAAATTTCCAAGGGTGTCCAAACCTCTGCATCGGCCCATTTTACTTTTAGTAATTTTTAAAATGTAAAAGCTGAAAAAAAATAAAAATAAATAAATATATATTTTATATACCTATATATATATATATATATACTGTATATATGTATATATATATATATATATATATATATATATATGTATATATATATATATATATATATATATATATATATATATACACACACACACTACAGTTCAAAAGATTAGGGTCACTTACATATTTCCTTATTTTTGAAAGAAAGGAAGATGAAACTAAGATTAAATTAACCCCTTCAGCCCCGGGGCACTTTCCGTTTTTGCGTTTTTGTTTTTTGCTCCCCTTCTTCCGAGAGCCGTAACTTTTTCATTTTTCCGTCAATCTTGCCATATGAGGGCTTGTTTTTTGCGGGACAAGTTGTACTTTTAAATGAAACCATAAGTTTTACCATATGGTGTACTGGAAAACAGCAAAAAAATTCCTAATGCGGAAAAATTGCAAAAAAAGTGTGATGGCACAATAGTTTTTGGGATGTTTTATTCACGGTGTTCACTATATGGTAAAACTGTTGTGTGGGTATGATGCCTGAGGTCGGTGCGAGTTTGTAGACACCAAACATGTATAGGTTTACTTGTATCTAAGGGGTTAAAAAAAATTCACAAGTTTGTCCAATAAAAGTGGCGCACATTTTGCGCCATTTTCCGAAACACGTAGCGTTCCTATTTTTTGGGATCTGTGGCTCAGTGATGACTTATTTTTGCGTCTCGAGCTGACATTTCTAATGGTAACATTTTTGCGCAGATGCTACATTTTGATCGCCTGTTATTGCATTTTGCGTAAAACTTGCGGCGGCCAAAAAACGTAATTTTGGCGTTTGGAATTTTTTTTGCCACTACGCCGTTTACCAATCAGATTAATTGATTTTATATTTTGCTAGATCGGGCATTTCTGAACGCGGCGATACCAAATATGTGTATATTTATTTATTTTTTAACCCTTTAATTTTCAATGGGGGGAAAGGGGGGTGATTTGAACTTTTAGGTTTTTTATTTTTTTTTTATTTTTTAAAACTTTTTTTTTTACTTTTTTTTTTATTTTACTAGTCCCCCTGGGGGCTATAGCGATCAGCAATCCGATCGCTATTATTTATCTGCTGATCACAGCTATACAGCTGTAAACAGCAGATACAGTCACTTTCTTTTTCCCTCTGTTCCGTGCCGAGGGAAAACGAAAGTGAAACATCATAGCTGCAGGCGTCATCACATGACCCTGTGCTACGATGGCAACCACCGATAGTCACGTGATCACGCACGTGACTTCCGGTGGGGGCGGCGGTAAGTAAAAAACATGGCCGCGCGCATTTAGATCTTGCTGCCAGACTTTGGCAGCAAGATTTAAGGGGTTAATGGCCGCGGGTGGAAGCGATTCCACCCGCGGCTAGCATGCACACATGTCAGCTGTTGAAAACAGCTGATATGTGTGCCGACCGCCGCCTGCCCGCGGCAGGGGGCGGGGCTTAACGGGACACGCTCCATAACGGATATATCCGTCCATGGTCGTGAAGGGGTTAAACAGAAATACACTCTATACATTGTTAATGTGATAAATGACTATTCTAGCTTCAAACTTCTGTTTTTTAATGCAATAGCAAAAATAGTAGATAGATTCCAGCACCAATTAGGATACCATCCAAAAATTATGTAAAAAATAGAAAATTCTTTATTGGATCTTCATGTTAAAAATATGTACAAATAATCTAAAATCTAAAAGTCCATAAATAACAGCTAATTTTTTAATGCAATATCTACATAGGTGTATAGAGGCACATTTCCAACAACCACCACTCCAGTGTTCTAATGGTACATTGTGTTTGCTAACTATGTTAGAGGGCTAATGGATATTTATAAATTCCTTGAAAACCCCTGTGCAAGTATGTTAGCACAGCTGAAAACAGTTTTGCTGATTAGAGAAGCTATAAAACTGACCTTCCTTTGAGCTAATTGCGAATCTGAAGCATTACATTTGTTGGTTCCATTAAACTCTCAAAATGGCCAGAAACAGAGAACTTTCATGTGAAACTCGACAGTCTATTCTTGGTCTTAGAAATTAAGGCTATTCCATGCAAGAAAATGCCATGAAACTGAAGATTTCATACAGCGGTGAGTACTACTCCCTTCAGAGGAGAGCACAAACATGCTCTAACCAGAGTAGAAAGAGAAGTGGGAGGCCGCGCTGCACAACTGGGCAACAAGACAAGTACATTAGAGTCTCTAGTTTGAGAAATCGGTGCCTCACAGGTCCTCAACTGGCAGCTTCATTAAATATTACCCGCAAAACGCCAGTGTCAATGTCTACTGTGAAGAGGCGACTCCGGGATGCTGGCCTTCAGGGCAGAGTGGCAAAGAAAAAGCCATATGTGAGACTGGCTAATAAAAGGAAAAGATTAATATGAGCAAAAGAACACAGACATTGGACAGAGGAAGATTGGAAAATAGTGTTATGGACAAACGAATCAAAGTTTGAGGTGTTTGGAACACACAGAAGAACATTTGTGAGACACAGAACAACTGAAAAGATGCTGGAAGAGTGCCTGATGCCATCTGTCAAGCATGGTGGAGGTAATGTGATGTTTCTGGGCTTGCTTTGGTGCTGGTAAAGTGGGAAATTTGTACACGGTAAAAGGGATTTTGAATAAGGAAGGCTATCACTCCATTTTGCAATGCCATGCCATACCCTGTGCACAGCGCTTGATTGGAGCCAATTATATCCTACAACAGGACAATGACCCAAAGTGCACCTCCAAATTATGCATAAACTATTTAGGGAGAAGCCGGCAGCTGGTATTCTATCTGTAATGGAGTGGCCAGCCCATTCACCAGATCTCAATCCTATTGAGCAGTTGTGGGAGCAGCTTGACCGTATGGTGCGCAAAAAGTGTCCATCAAGCCAATCCAACTTGTGAGAGGGGATTCTGGAAGCATGATAAAACTTTAATTCTCAGTAAACAACAGTACACAGCCTAATAAATAACAGCTTGCTGAATTCAGTGTTTTAACTCCTGCCTCATTCTGTTCTCAGATTGCACAGTAAAAACCTGTTGACATATTCCTTTTAATTTCACAGCATTTTGCAGACATTATCATCACTGTCATCACAATCTAAATTCTCTATCAGCATGACTTTGCAGTGTGGAGGGAAACTATAGAACCAATGGAGACCCACACAAACAGAGGAGAACATACAAACTTCTTGCAGATATTGTCCTTGGCGGGATTTGAACCCAGCATCCCAACGCTGCAGCGACTGTGCTAATCCCTGAATCTGTTGAAAAAATAGAAATTCTTAAATCACCCCACTTAACCAATAAATAAACATGATTTGTATTACTGAACTACTAAAGTCTAATTTTTCAAGATATTAAACAATTAAACCCAACCAGTGAAAGCCATAAAAAAAATTATATCAGAAGTATTACCATACTTTATTTTCAGTCACTGTAGCTCCTTTTTAAAAAACTATACAAAATTATGTTCATGCCCCAATTTTGAACCAATAAAAAAAATTGCTGTTGTTTGCAACTCACAAAACAAGACCCCATGCAGGTCCATTGGTGGAAAAATAAAAAAGTTGCAGGTCCTAGAATATGGCTTCACAAGCCAACTTTCTCTTACAAATGTCAAAATTTGTTTGCGCCTCTAAACTAATTTAAAAAATTATACTTTTGATACTGACCTAATTGAACTGATCTGAAAAATCATTTTAACATGCAGTGAACAAAAACATAATGAAGTACCATTTTTTCTGATTATGAAACGCACTTTTCCTCCCAAAACTTTGGGAGGAAAATGAAGGGTGCGTCTAACAATCTGAATGTAGGTTACCGGGAGGTGGAAAATGGGGGCTGTGCTGGTGGCGGAGGCCTGTGCTGGCAGTGGCAGCCTGTACTGACTGCGAGGGCCTGTGTTCACTGTGGGGCCCATGCTGGTGGCGGGGGCCCTGCTGGCTGTGTGGAACAGGGCAGTGTGGTGGGTGTCCCAGATGCTCTGTCGGCGGTTCAGGCTTCAAAGAAATGGCGCCAGAAATCGATGAGTGTGCAAACGAAGCTCTCAGGTCAAGATCTCATCTGTGCACGCACTGCCTCCAGCCCATTGATCTCCCAGCAGCGGACTTAAGGAAAATGGCACCTGGAGGTGGTGTATGCACAGATAAGATCTCGGCTTGTCATTCAGCCTAGAGCTCAATCTGCGCGCGCGCCGACGCCGGTCGCCATTTCTTTGAAGCCTGCACCGCCAACAAAGCATCTGGGATACCTGCCACACTGCTCTGTTCCACATAGCTAGCACGGCCCCCGAAGCCAGGACAGACCCCGCAGCCAGCAGAGCCCTTGCAACAAGCACAGCCCCCCAGCACTGTCCCTGCATACTGTAACCCCGCTCCATCACCGCTGGCACCCCCCTCCGGTAATACACCACCGGAATATAAGATGGATCCCTTTTTTTTACCTTTTTTTCTCTAAATTTGGGGTGCATCTTATAATTTAATGTGTCTTATAAAACAAAAAATACGGTAAATTAAATCAAAACAAAACCCCCAAAACAATCTTGCAGTTCTGTTTTTCCTCACCATTTCAGCTTGAAAACTGTTCCCCTTTTGCCTTATATTATATTTTAGAATAATGGTGTACTTCAAAACTACAACTCGGCCCGTAATAAACAAGCCCTCACATACATGGCTATGTTGATGGAAAATTAACGAAAAATGTTACGGCTCTTGGAAGAAGGGAAAGCAAAAACAAAAGCAAAAAAACAAAAGCGAAAAAGCTGAAATTGTGGGGTCCTAAATGGGTTAAGGTTTTTATAGGTTCTTTCTGTTGTGTCTGGCTTTGCAGTCCTTTATGCCATCTTTTCTTCACACTTGTTCGCGGCTGATGCCGTTGGCTAATATCCAGTAGTTTAGCATATTTAATAACCTGGCACTTTGGTGGTCTTAACTTTTTTTTTTCTAGTAAGTTACGCTTTACCTAAAACAAATGCTGTGCTTCCTGGATCCTTTACATTACCATTGTACCGACATAATGCTATCTTGTTAACATCAGTGATTTGTAAGATTTTTGATTTATTCATTTGCTCTGAAATATTTGGCAAGATCACAGAACTTAATAAATATACCGAGGTAGATAAATTACCATGTGGTTCTCGCTAGTTTTCTGCACGAGGAAAATGCGTGTGGTTTTAAGTAAACAGCATGTTTGGCAGAGCAGTAAATAAGTTCTTTGTTTGAAAATCATGGAACAATCTTTCTAGTTAATGAAAAGCTACAGCGAATCTGTGCAATGGCAGCAGAAAACCCATGTGGAAATGGTAATGAGTTAATACTTGCTCTAATATAGGGTCTTAAACATGGAGCAGCTGTTAAAACAGAGAGTCATACATATGTAGGAATCACAGCGACTGCTACTGTGGGCCAGCGATTTTATAATGGATAAAGAAAACCACCCCAGTTGGGCCCACCAAAACTTTTTTTTTGGGTGATATGTGATACTTAAAGTGCTAATTGTGTATATTTTGCTTGGAGTTGATCTGCTTAGTGCCTAATGGGATTGTCCCCAACAGGTCTCTCCTCTGACTAATGAAGGAGGTTCTGTTTGAGGAGGAGAATTGCATCTCTAATGTTCATGGCCCTAACATAACATATGGTCATTGATTGTACAGTAGGCATGTAATAGGTGGGCAGTGCCCCATGATGTAAATATGCTATGTCTTGTGTGCATACTGTTGAATAAAATAAATGCATGTGTTAGTGGAGCACCCCACGGGACCTTGGGGAATACTCGTCGCCGGGCCGGTGAAGGGGATGTCACTGGTGGCCCTGCCTGGTTTCTTGACCCTGAGGTGTCCACAAAAAGTGATCAATGGATGAGATGATGGTGGGGAGATGAGGATGTTGGGAGTTGTAGTTGTCTCATGACACCACCTGCGGTATGCGACCAGGGATCAGCCGCCGCTGCGGTCGCTGTCCCCTGGGGAGGGTGGTGTCGCAGCTAGGATAGTTTAGCTTCCCGCAGGTGAAGCTAGGCCCCAGGGAGGATGATGGAGGTAGTAGTGGCCGTTGGAGCTGAAGCGTGGGGCGATGGTGCTGGCAATGAAGTAGTGACACAAAAGTTGCGGTTCCAGGTCTTTTACTCACAGTTCGTGGGCTGCCCGGAGGCACTGGTCCCCGTTGCATTGGACTCCAGCTGATCCCGGTTAAGTCAAAGGTGAGAACCGGTGCGGTAGTCTGTGGGCCCTTCCTTCTTGCACTTTTTTAGTGTGGATCCCCGTGACCTGCAGCACTTGGGGACCCCTGTTTAGTGTTAAAGTTCCTGTCTCGTGTGTAGGTGGTGCGGTTCCGCTGTGGGGCCTGACTGTAATCACGACTCCGGACCCTATGTGCCACTGTGCTCCGGGATCTTGTGGTGGCCAGATGGACGTGGAATCCCCCTGTTCGGCAGATTCTGGTGGTCCAACGTAGAGTATGTTCCACCCTAGGGCTCTGCACCCTGCACTCCGCCGATTCCAAGGGAGCAATGAAGCTCTCCCCTCAGCAACCGTGTTTCTCCTTTGTCCCACAGGAGCTACCGGTTAGCCAGCCCCTCCACTGTCGTCCCCTGCTCCTTTCAGTCTGCCTGGTCCTAACTGCGGAAGCTCTCAAGCACTTTCCACAGTGACCGTGTCTCAGACTATTCTAAGGTAAAAAACTGTGTTCTCTCACTTCCCCTGTGCTGCCCCCACCTTCCTGATGACACACTGGTGGCTGGGAAAAACCCATTGTTATGGTGACGACCTTTAGCGGGAAAGCACCTGAGCTGTGTGTGTTTTGTAAGTGAAAACCAGTGGTTAACTTCTTCCTTACCCGGGATGAGTATTGCACCTTAAATCATATGCAGTAGCCTGTGGCGGCTGAAGCCTCAGGGGCGCCACATTAGTGCTTGCATGGTTTTTAGAGAACAAGTTCTGTATGTAGAAGGTTAGGACTGTAGACTAGATTGCCAAATCCTGCCATCTAGCATCGGGTTAGGTCTGTGGTAAAGCGAGATTTAGAAAAAATGTTTTCTTGCCGCAGAGGTGTGGAGATGTTTCAGTGAACTCACAGGACCAGCGGAAGAGCAGTGGCAGTAGAATACTCGATAGAGCAAGAGATTGGAGAGGAACTTGAGAAAACAGAAGATGTTTATTTAAAGAAACAGTGAACCAAGGAAAAGGAGACTGAGAAAGAGGCCCCTCTGGGTCACAACAATGAACTCAACTAGTAAGGAAACCCCTATACAGGGATTATCCTGGCACAGCTCCGGAAGGTAAAGAAGCCGTGTATGCTGGACCAGAGGGACGACTCGTAGAAATACAAACCAGACTGTGAAATGCTGGCACAGTCAGTGGAAAGAATTCGGAATGCTCTGCACCATCCTGGAGATGGGGATTCAGCTGTTGGAGGAATCCAGAAGGTTCTGTAATGACCAAAGCTGTTAGAACTGACAGAAGTGGAATCCGAAGCATACTGTGAAGCCAGGAATAATGGGCCGACAGCAGAAGATCCTGTGAACACAAAGAGGTAAGTACTGTATATTGCACAGCAGGACAAAGCACAGTCAGAAAGCACAGTGCGCTGCAGGTGAGGGCCTGAACACTAGCAACGTTTCAAAGAAATTAACACATTGCCCAGGCGTATCCCATAAGGAAAAGGTGCCTTTTAAACACAGGGCAGTTCTGCAATCAGAATTAGAGTACAACAAGGAACAGATGTACTGTCCCTCTAAGTCACAGCAGAGTGCGGCACTCGCTGCCTAAGGCCCTGTGCGCACTAGAAAATGGAATTTTCTTAAGAAAATTGTGCAGGCTCTGAAAGATTTGCGCACCTGTGAAAAAAAAACGCCAAAAAAGCGCACCGAAATCCGCATGCATTTTGTTGTGGATTTGGTGCGGATTTGGTGCGGATTTGGTGCGTTTTTTCCGCAGGTTGTTCCCTGCGGGATTTCACGATTATATAGTGAAATCCAGCAGCTACCTGCGGTAAAGAAGTGACATGCAATTCTTTTTGCTGCGGGAATCCCGCAGCAAAACCTGTAGCTGTCAAAATCCGCCTAGTGCGCACAGCATTTTTTTTCCCATAAGTTTTGCTGGTGAATCACTGCAGAAAGGTTATGAACATTTTCTGCAGTGAAATACGCAGCAAATCCACAGGAAATCCGCGGTAAAATCTGCCTAGCACGCACAGAGCCTAAGTGCGCTCCCAGAGGACCTGCTCAGAGAATGCTGGTTCAAGGAGGAGAAGGAGGCAGGCGAACGCGCAGCACTGCAGACAGGGAGAGTGACACACTGCGTAGCAGGAGCAGAGATGGGCACAGAAGGTCTGCAGGTAGAACGCTGGTGTCCCTGCCTAGCAGAGACGGAGCCAGCAGCGGAAACCGGTCCAGTGGCAGGAATGGAGCTATGGGGAGAACATCGATCCCCTGCCCAGAGGAGACTGAACCCGCGACCATGGGCATGACAAAATGTTAGATAAGATAGGGTTAAAGTAAAGGGAGGAATGACAGGTGCCAGGGAAAATGGTTAGACGAGGGAGCTCTAGAGAAAGGACAGTTGACGACTGGGTTCAAAATGAGAGGACATGACCTTGGTGCTAGTGTTGGAGCTGGTCAGGATACCCCCACTCCTTCTAGGTGTTGTATTAGGCCTCTCTCACATGTCCGTGAAAAACCACGCACATTTTTCACAGACGTGTCAGAGGTGCATTTTGCCCTCCGTGAGACGTGTTTATGGCACACATGTGTTCTCCGTGTGTTATCCATTATAACACACGGAGAATGGAACTTTCTGATCACCTGTCCCTGGCGTCTTAGTCCGTGGTGCTGATCTTCGGTCTCCGGTCCTGCCGACTCCCCGCTGCTGCTGCTTCCGGCCGCAGTGAAGTGAATATTCAATTAGCATAATGAGCGGCGGCGGCAGAAAGTGACAGCAGCGGCAGAGACTGCAGGGCTGGAGGAGGTGAGTAAAGTTTTGTTTTTTTCTCACACAGACACATGTCTGCTCTCCGGTGCGTGTCACATGGAACACATCCGTGTGGTTCGTGTGTGTGTTACGTGTGACACGCTTGCAATCCGTGTGACACACGTGATGCCGGAGAGAAAACGGACATGTCGGCGTGAGAAACACACGGACACACGTAAGTACGGAACGGACACACGTTCCGTGCGCAAATACTTACGTGTGTCCAAAACCATAGGAATACCTAGGTCTATGTGTGTATGTGTCTCCGGTAAGTGAGAAAACTGCCAAACATGTACCGGAGGCACGTACGTGTGAAAGAGGCCTTAAAGTGTATCGCATAATGTGTGTCTTAGACTACTTTAAAGTGTAAGCTATGGTGTGTCATAAATGCATTATAGTTATCTGCATAAGAATAGATAGAGGGTTTGTCAGTGGCAGGAAGAGTAATATGCAGGTGCTGGCAAGCATTGAACTGGATACTTTTGGTAACTAGGGAAACAGTGCCCCCTGTTCCAGGGGTGTGTTGGACTGACCAATGCCTTCCCTCCTCTGGACTGCGTGTGGTTTAACCCAGCAGAGAAAGTGTGGGAAAGAGTTTGTGAGGAGAGATCGGACTTAAGGGGTTTAGGAGTGGTTGTGCCTCAGACGTGGTTAGTTCTTGGGGAACACTGCCTGAGGAGAATCCGATAAGCACGGAGTGGGAAGATCTATGGTGCCAGCTGCGAGACTTCCACGAGTTGGACCATGAGAAAACCCATATTTGAGCCAGGCCAGGACCTGTAAGAAGAGAAGATATCGCCCAGAGGGGCCCATCCGCCTCGTGCCACAAGAGACAAAAACTTACCTTCTCCCGCACATGGAGAAATGCGCGCCAGCGAACCTTGCTGTCCCCGGAGAGAGACAGTTTCTCATGATGGCACCGTGAGTCTGCATTCATGCTCCTTGATTAGGGCATAGCGTAGGCCACAGTTGTTAGAGTGCGTTAGCCACGCAGCTCCAGTAGTGGAGGCCAGTCAGGCTGTAGCATAGTGTGGCTAAGTATACTTTTGATGTTCTGTACTATTCCCACTTTGTTTTGTGATAGTTGATGCGATGGCTGTAGTCCACCCCAGCTAAGCAGTTTACTTATTTATTACCTCTGCAATTCCTCATACCCCCTGTTTGCTGCCTCGCTGCAGTTGCGTGTCCCTGCCTGTAAATAAACCCTGTTTACCTGTAGTCTCGTCTTGTGCCGTAACTTACTCTGCATTGTGGTGGACCCTGGCAATTGCTTCACTAGAGCCAGTCAGGATACCCTAAGGTAACATTTGGAGGTCTGAAGCCTACAGCTTACCCTGGTGGGCTTAGAGAGTCATCCGACTAGAGAAGCTGTCAGGGCCTAGAAATGGATGAAAGTGTGTCGTATTAGGGAGAAGGAGGCACAGACCCCGGAGTATTGAGGACGAGGTCTGAGATAGCAGCGGGCAGAACAAAGAGTAGTACCCCACAGAGAGAAAGGAAGGCCATATCTGTCATAATGGTGGAAGAATAGAAGTAAACAAAAACTGGATGTCCAAGTGAATTCTAGTGTTGTGTGTCTCGGTATCAACGACTGACAGCAGGGGTGTTGAGCACCAGCCGGAAGCAGCAAGTGTCATGCACCCTGCCCGAAGCCATATTTCTTTATCTATAATACCCAAAAAGTTACATTTGGGTAAACGACTAATATACTTGTGCACTTGTTCATTTGATAAATAGAATGATAAATATACACATTATTGATCAATTCCTGCATATCCCTTTATTTAAGGCTTATGTTAGTGCCAAAAACTATGTCTGCACCATTATAGTCAATGGCCCAGTAGGTTCATATATCCAAATCCAATTCAGACATAAGTCCCGATGGAACCACAGAACGGGGAACAAAATGTAGTGTAAAAGCACCCTAACTCTTATCTTACCTGTTTTTACCTCTGCTCAGCTGATTTATGACCACAGACCATCTCAAAATTGAATGTGCAGAGAATCAAAGAGCCTGTAACCTAAATACATACATTTAAGTTAAAAAAAAATCCCCAAAAGTGAACAACCCCCTTTAAACACAAGAAGACAAGAATAAAAAAATCAAGAAAATCTCTGTGATTGGGAAATAAAAGATCGTTCACAAAGCAAAGATAAAATATTATAGAAATAAATTACTTATCCAAAAAAGTTCAATCAAGTTCCACATTCCACTCTTTTATTAAAAACCCAGTAAACACCTCCTAGCCGTGAATCATTATAAAGGGATTATATATCTTTTTTAGCTCACGCTGGCAAACATTACTGTCTACTACAGCATTATGCCAATAACCAAACGGTATTAATTATTCTGAAATCTGATACAAAACAAAACAGATTTTGGCTGCAGTACAATCAGCTTTCACGATATAGCCTAATATATCAATGTAGTCTGCACCCAGGTTTGCTTTCAAACAATTTAACCTCTCACAATTTAAACCTGATGTGTGCAAAATGAGTATTTGCAATCTGTACAAGGGATATAACATGGGCAGGCTATTATTATTATTATTATTATTATTATTTATTATTATAGCGCCATTTATTCCATGGCGCTTTACAAGTGAAAGAGGGTATACGTACAACAATCATTAACAGTACAAGACAGACTGGTATAGGAGGAGAGAGGACCCTGCCCGCGAGGGCTCACAGTCTACAGGGAATGGGTGATGGTACAATAGGTGAGGACTTCTACTTATTGCATACAATTTGTATTTTCTAGACTAAGGCGGGCTTTGCACACTACGACATCGCAGGTGCGATGTCGGTGGGGACAAATTGAAAATGACGCACTTCCGGCATCGCATGCGACATTGTAGTGTGTAAAGGCTCGATGATACGATTAACGAGCGCAAAAGCGTCGTAATCGTATCATCGGTGCAGCGTCGGCGTAATCCATGATTACGCTGACGCGACAGTCCGATGTTGTTCCTCGCTCCTGCGGCAGCACACATCGCTGTGTATGAAGCCGCAGGAGCGAGGAACATCTCCTACCGGCGTCACTGCGGCTTCCGTAGGATATGCAAAAGGAAGGAGGTGGGCGGGATGTTTACATCCCACTCATCTCCGCCCCTCCGCTCCGATTGGCCGCCTGGCGTGTGACGTCGCTATGACGCCGCACGACCCGCCCCCTTACCAAGGAGGCGGGTCGCCGGCCAGAGCGACGGTCGCAGGACTGGTGAGTCCATGTGAAGCTGCCGTAGCGATAATGTTCGCTACGGCAGCTATCACAAGGAAATCGCTGCTGCGACGGGGGCGGGTACTATCGCGCTCGGCATCGCAGCATCGGCCTGCGATGTCGCAGCGTGCAAAATACCCCTAAAGCCTGTTTTACATGTTGCATTTAGTTGTACAATCGCATTTGCGATGTGACACGCCCAGGTTGCATACGGGATCTTATGAGATTGCACGTAGGTCGTTCATTTGCTGTCACACGAGCGTTAGTAGTCTATGTTAAATTGATCAATTTTGTGTGCGATCCTTTAGATCATGTGTTCTGTGACGTATGCATTGGGCACCCTTTTTTTTTTTTTATTTATTGACTTGCCAAGCGTGTGTAATGTGTAGGGATGCGTTTTTACTATGTCATCTGCCATTCAGCTCTGCTACATGGCCGCTAACAGCAGACACAGACAGCCATGTAGCAGAGCTGAATGGCAGATGACAACAGACACAGACAGAGCCGCACTGTCAGAATGAACTCGGGTGAACCTCACCCGACTTCATGGCCATGCTGCGGCTCTGTCTGTGTCGCACCCTGATTAGCGGTCACCTGTGAAGGGCTCACCGGTGACCGCTAAACTCCTGAGTAACTGAATTGACCAGCCCTCTCTCATATACTTACCGATCCCCGATCCCCGGCGCTGCACGGCATTCACACTGCTCCGGCGGCTTTTACTATTTTGAAAAAGCCGGCCGCCCATTAAACAATCTCGTATTCCCTGCTTTCCCCGCCCACCGGCGCCTATGATTGGTTACAGTGAGACACGCCCCCACGCTGAGTGACAGGTGTCACACTGCACCCAATCACAGCAGCCGGTGGGCGTGTCTATACTGTGCAGTGAAATAAATAATTAAATAATTTAAAAAAAACGGCGTGCGGTCCCCCCAATTTTAAAACCAGCCAGATAAAGCCATACGGTTGAAGGCTGGTATTCTCAGGATGGGGAGCTCCACGTTATGGGGAGCCCCCCAGCCTAACAATATCAGCCAACAGCCGCCCAGAATTGCCGCATACATTAGATGCGACAGTTCTGGGACTGTACCCGGCTCTTCCCGATTTGCCCTGGTGCGTTGGCAAATCGGGGTAATAAGGAGTTATTGGCAGCCCATAGCTGCCAATAAGTCCTAGATTAATCATGTCAGGCGTCTATGAGATTCCTTCCATGATTAATCTGTAAATTACAGTAAATAAACACACACACCCGAAAAAATCCTTTATTAGAAATAAAAAACACAAACATATACCCTGGTTAACCACTTTAATAAGCCACAAAAAGCCCTCCATGTCCGGCGTAATCCAGGATGGTCCAGCGTCGCTTCCAGCGCTGCTGCATGGAGGTGACCGGAGCTGCAGCAGACACAGCCGCTCCTGTCAGCTCCACACAGCAACTGAAGACAGCCGCGCGATCAGCTGAGCTGTCACTGAGGTTACCCGCTGCCACCGCTGGATCCAGTGACAGCGGGTAACCTCAGTGACAGCTCAGCTGATCGCGCTATTCCCTTCATTAGCTGTACCTGGCTAGCATACAAAAACATGGCGAAGCCCACGTCATTTTTTTGGGGGGGGGCAAAAAGCTCCTGCATACAGTCCTGGATGGAGTATGCTGAGCCTTGTAGTTCTGCAGCTGCTGTCTGCTCTCCTGTATACACTAGTGAATGTAGCATGCTGAGCCTTGTCGTTCTGCAGCTGCTGTCTGCTCTCCTGCATGCACTAGTGAATGGAGCATGCTGAGCCTTGTAGTTCTGCAGCTGCTGTCTGCTCTCCAGACAGCAGACAGCAGCTGCAGAACTACAAGGCTCAGCATACTCCATCCAGGACTGTACAGTCATGGCCAAAAGTTTTGAGAATGACACCAAAATTATATTTTCACATGATCTGTTGCCCTCTGGTTTTTAATTGTGTTTGTCTGATGTTTACATCACATACAGAAATATAATTGCAATCATATTATGAGTACCAAAAGGTTATATTGACAGTTAGAATGAGTTATTGCAGCAAGTCAATATTTTCAGTGTTGACCCTTCTTCTTCAGGACCTCTGCAATTCTCCCTGGCATGCTCTCAATCAACTTCTGGACCAAATCCTGACAGATAGCTGTCCATTCTTGCATAAGCAATGCTTGCATTTTGACAGAATTTGTTGGTTTTTGTTTGTCCACCCGTCTCTTGATGATTGCCCACAAGTTCTCAATGGGATTAAGATATGGGGAGTTTCCAGGCCATGGACCCAAAATCTCTATGTTTTGTTCCATGAGCCATTTAGTGATCACCTTTGCTTTATGGCAAGGTGCTCCATCATGCTGGAAAAGGCATTGTTGGGCGCCAAACTGCTCTTGGACAGTTGGGAGAAGTTGCTCTTGGAGGACATTCTGGTACCATTCTTTATTCATGGCTGTGTTTTTAGGCAAGACTGTGAGTGAGCCGATTCCCTTGGCTGAGAAGCAACCCCACACATGAATCATTTCAGGATGCTTAACAGTTGGCATGAGACAAGACTGGTGGTAGCGCTCACCTCTTCTTCTCCTAATAAGCTGTTTTCCAGATGTCCCAAACAATCGAAAAGGGGATTCATCTGAGAAAATGACTTTACCCTAGTCCTCAGCAGTCCACTCCCTGTACCTTTTGCAGAATATCAATCGGTCCCTGATGGTTTTTCTGGAGAGAAGTGGCTTTTTTGCTGCCCTCCTTGAAACCAGGCCTTGCTCAAGCAGTCTCCGCCTCACAGTGCGTGCAGAAGCACTCACACCAGCCTGCTGCCATTGCTGAGCTAGCTCGGCACTGCTGGTAGTCCGATCCCGCAGCTGAAACAGTTTTACGGTCCTGGCATTTGCTGGTCCTTCTTGGGCGCCCTGGAGCCTTTTTGGCAACAATGGAAGCTCTCTCCTTGAAGTTCTTGATGATGCGATAGATTGTTGACTGAGGTGCAATATTTGTAGCTGTGATACTCTTCCCTGTTAGGTCATTTTTGTGCAGAGCAATGATGGCTGCACATGTTTCTTTAGAGATAACCATGGTTAACTGAAGAGAAACAATGATACCAAGCACCAGCCTCCTTTTAAAGTGTCCAGTGGTGTCATTCTTACTTAATCATGACTGATTGATCGCCAGCCCTGTCCTCATCAACACCCACACCTGTGTTAATGGAACAATCACTTAAACAATGTTAGCTGCTCCTTTTAAGGCAGGAATGCAATGATGTTGAAATGTGTTTTGGGGGTTGAAGTTCATTTTCTTAGCCAATATTGACTTTGCAAGTAATTGCTGTTAAGCTGATCACTCTTTATGACATTCTGGAGTATATGCAAATTGCCATTAGAAAAACTTAAGCAGTAGACTTTGTAAAAATTAATATTTGTAGCATTCTCAAAACTTTTGGCCATGACTGTATGCAGGAGTTTTTTGCCCCCCCAAAAAATTACGTGGGCTTCGCCATGTTTTTGTATGCTAGCCAGGTACAGCAGGCAGCTACGGGCTGCCCCCAACCCCCAGCTGCCTATTTGTACCCGGCTGGGAACCAAAAATATAGGGAAGCCCTTTTTTTTTTTTTAAATTATTTCATGAATTTTGTGAAATAAGTAAAAAAAAAAATGACGTGGGCTTCAGCCAATTTCTGTGTCCAGCCAGGTACAACTAGGCAGCTGGGGATTGGAATCCGCAGCTTAGGGTGCCCAAGCTTTCTGGGCACGCCTGCTGCGAATTGCAGTCCGCAGCCACCCCAGAAAATGGCGCTTTCATAGAAGCACCATCTTCTGGTGCTGTATCCAACTCTTCCAGCTGCCCTGGTGACGGGTGGCTCGCTGAGTAATAATGGGGTTAGGGCTAGCTGTATATTATCAACTGGCCCTAAGCCCAAAATTCATGGTGTCACGCCAATATTAGACATGGCCACCATGAATTTCTAGTACAGATAAAAAAAACACAACACACAGAAAAATATTTTTATTAGAAATAAAACACAACACAATTAGTGACTCCATCTTTATTGAAATAAAGAACCCCCCTCCGCAGTAATCCTGGGTCAAGGGTCCCGTGCCGTCCAATCCGGATCCAATATCATCTGATCGGTTTGCTGGAAGGCAAAGCGACCAGATGATGTGTCAGGTTCAAGGGCCTGAATCACATGACAGAGCAGTTGATTGTATAAACGGCTTTTATACAATCAGCTGATGCATCAGTGCAACCCCCCCCAAAAAATACACACTTCTGTGCAGACTCCTGTCCGACAGCATCAGCTGATAGTTTAGCTGACCGGGCGGTAAAAAGCCGGCCTCACCGCTCGACTTATAGTGTCAGCTGATTCCGTCAGGTGATTGCATCAGCTGATCATCGCCAGGTCTGAGAAAGAGAGAGAGAAAGAAGAGAGAGAGAAAAGATAGAGAAAAGAGAGAGAAAAGAGAGGGAAAAGAGGAGAGAGAGGGAGAGAGAAGAGAGAGAGGAGAGAGAAGAGAGAGAGAAGAGAGAGAGAAGAGAGAGGAGAGAGAGAGAGAAGAGAGAGAGGAGAGAGAGAGAAGAGAGAGAGGAGAGAGAGAGGGAAAAAGAGAGAGAGAGAAAGAGGGAGAGAAAGAGAGAGAGAGAAAGAGAGAGAGAGGGAGAGAGAGAGAAAGAGAGAGATAGAGAAAGAGAGAGAGAGGGAGAGAGAGAGAGAAAGAGAGAGAGAAAGAGAGAGAGGGAGAGAGAGAGAGAGAAGAGAGAGAGGGAAAATGAGAAAAAGAGAGACTGAGAAAAAGAGAGAGAGAGAAAAAGAGAGAGAGAGAAAAAGAGAGGGCGAGAGAGGGGAGAGAGAGGGAGAGAGGGCGAGAGAGAGAGGTAAAAAGAGAAAAAGATGGACTGAGAAAAAGAGAGAGAGAAAAAGAGAGAAAGAGAGAGAGAAAGAGAGAGAGAAAGAAAGAGAGAGAAAGAGAGAGAAAGAGAGAGAGAGAAGAGAGAGAAGAGAGAGCGAGAAAAAGAAAAAAGAGACTGAGAAAAAGAGAGAGAGAAAAAGAGAGAGAGGAGAGAGAGAGGGAGAGAGAGAATGAGAGAGAGAAAGAGAAAGAGAAAGAGAGAAAGAAAGAGAGGGAGAGAGAGAGAAAGAGAGAGAGAGAAAGAGACAGAGAAAAAGAGAGAGAGAGAGGGAAAGAGAGAGAGAAGAGAGAGAAGAGAGAGAGAGAAAAAGAGAGACTGAGAAAAAGAGAGATAGAGAAAAAGAGAGAGAGAAAAAGAGAGAGAAAGAGAGAGAGAGGAGAGAGAAAGAGAAAGAGAAAGAGAGAAAGAGAGAGAGAGAAAGAGAGAGGGAGAGAGAAAGGGAGAGAGAGAAAGAGAGAGAGAAAAAGAGAGAAAGAAAAAGAGAGAGCGAGAGAGCAATGCAGCCTCATTCCGTGAACTGCTCCGATTTTAGAGGTGTGTCCCGCGGCTCACAGCTGATGTCTGGCTCAGTACATAATTAAATTAAATTATAATTATAAATAAATAATAATTATAATTTAAAATGAATTAAATTTTTTACCGAGACGGCCCAGACTCGAACTCATGAACAAATGCTTCTTAGACAGGAACTCTATCCATTGAGCCACTGGCTCTAATGAGAAACATAGGCAGATTTAGTAATCTTGATGTGAAGTCTGGTGACAGCGCGGTTCACTTCAGGTGCTACGTGGAGAGGACACAGATCGCTCCCTGTCATCTTCATGTAGCAGAGCTGACAGGGTCGTGTGGATTACTTCGAACCTGGATTGTTGTTTGGGGATTTTAATAAAAAGGTAAATGATAGGTGTTTTTTGTCTTTTATTCCAAATAAAGGATTTTTAGCTGTGTGCGTTTCTTTACTTTCACTTACAGTTTAATCATGGAAGGGGTCTCGTGGAGACGCCTGGCATGATTAACTCCTTATTACCCCGATTGCTACCGCACCAGGGCAATTCGTGATGAGCTGGGTAGAGTCCCGTGATCTGTTTCATCTAATGGATGCGGCAATTCCGGGCAGCTGCTGGGTGATATTGTTAGGGTGGTGGGCTCCCCATAATGTGGTGCTCTCCATCCTGACAATACCAGCCTCCAGCCATGTGGCTTTATTAGCCGAACTTTTAGCAAATCGTTCGAGTTCGTCGAACGACTCGAACACCCCCAAAATCACTCGAACATGAAATTGGCGAACCTCGAACATCGCTCATCTAAACTGCTGAGTCTCCCGACTTGTCTCCCATTAAGCACTGGGACCTTGGTCAGCAATAGCAAAGGGAGCTGCCAGAAGCAGATCTTGATGATTTGCCTAAAGTGCATTCAGTGGAGAAGAAAATTCCACATTGATAGTAGTCGAATTGTGTAAGTTTGGGTATTTCTCCACCTTGTGCTCATACTCAATACTGAATAAATCGAGATGTTTTGAAAATCTTCTATCCATTTTTATATCATTTGAAAATCATGAGTGACAAGATATATGCTATGCACAAACAAGCAAAATGATACAAAAAGTTAGTAAAGGCAGTAATTGTTCATACAGGGGGAAGCAGAATTCACAGGTTCAAAGATAAATTAACACTGCCTTGAAGTGACAGAGAAAGGAAGGTATCACCAGATTTCACCATATTCCTGAAGAGGGCAGGAGTCAAAAACCTTTGAGTCACTGCAAAATAGCAGCACCAAGATTTGGTGCCAACAGGTACTGAGGTTTCAGTTTGCACAGTATGGTGCATGCTAAACACTGAAGGTCTCCGTGCCTAAGATATATATATCTGTCGCGGGCGGAGGAGGGGACGCTGCGCTCTCCCACTGCTCGGGTCCGGCCGCCGCTGCTGCTGCTGCTCGGTGGTGGCTCGAGCGGTGGGCCGTATCCCGGGGACTCGAGCGGCGCTCCTCGCCCGTGAGTGAAAAGGGGATTGATTGGTTGTGGGGGTTTTGATTATGGATATTGTCCGTGACGCCACCCACGGTTGTGGTGATTTTGGTGACACCACCGCTGCTCTAGACGGGGATCCCGGGAGCGGTGACTGGGAGCAGCTTTGTTGTTAGTTCTCCCCTCCGTGGGTAGGGTGGTTGGTTGTCTCGGGGCCCGGTGATGGGGTAGGGATGAATGGCAGGCAGGTTACAGGGCCTGGGGAGGTGCAGGGTCGCGGGGGCAGCGCTGTGCCGCACGGCACGGTGGTACTCACTCAGCCCAATGATGAAGACACAGTTCTCGGTAAAACACACGGCTGGATGGACGGGTCCCACAGACGGCTGCAGTGTTGTTGCTCCCAGCAGGTTGGTGGCAACTGCCTTTCCCTGCACCTAAGATGTCTGTACGGTCCCAATGGGTTCTCACCGGTAACCCGCTCCCCGGCTTGGATATGGGCCGGAGGAGCCCCTTTTGCCCGCAGGCGCTGGCCCTGAGAAACGGTTGCCTTGGCGGTGGCGGTGTCTCTCTCACTCGGTTGGACTGTTGCCTTCTGTCGGGACTTGACTGTTTGGAAACCCAGGAGGTCCCCTTCACTAACGGATTCGGCAAATTCACGGCGACTCCTAGCCTTGCCGGGGTCTGAAAAGCCCCTGCCAGATGGTGCTGGCTTCTCTTTGTGTACCGGTCCGGTACCGCCGGGCCACCGCCCGTCCACGGTCCTTACGGTAGACTCCAATCGGCCACTCCTGCAGACGGTCACCACCGTCTGCCAACCTTGCTGATCTGTCCGGGCCACACACCCGGACCAACTTCAGGCTGCTCAACTACTACTTCCTTCTGCTCACTTTCACTACCAAACTCTATCTGCCTGGTTTTCCCGCCTCCAGGACTGTGAACTCCTCGGAGGGCGGGACCAACCGCCTGGCCCACCCCCTGGTGTGATCATCAGCCCCTGGAGGAAGGCAACAAGGGCTCTGTGTTCTGGCTTTGGTGTGCCTGCCGGGAGTGTGGGGTGTGTGGGTGTTGTGCTCTGTGGCCCCTGGCTTGTCCAGGGCGCCACATATCCACTGACTGAAAGCACAAGAAAAGTCAACTCCAATATGCGAAACCTCAGAGGTCTTGGAATTCTGTTCTATGGAGTAATAAAACAAAACTAAAAAATGTCAGGATTATGGATCAGCGCTATTTCTGGAAGAAGAAAAATGAAGTACTGTATAAGTCTAAAAGAAAGCCATACCTACAGAGAATCATGGTGAAAGCTTGGTGATGCCTACAGTATAGCACAACAGGGGCTCTGTGATGCTCTGGGGCTGCTTTGCTTCCACTGGCACTGAAACCTTCAGCCTTTGAAAGGTTAGATGGATGCAATCAAGCATCAGGAAATCCTAGGGAAACAAATCTAATGCCTTGTTTGAGGAAACTGAAGCTTATGTACCATTGGACCCCCCAACAGGATACTAATCCAAAGCATACCACAAAATCCAGCAAAGTTTGATTTATTTCAGTTTCAGAAGAAGTCCTGGAACATTCTGGAATGACCAATACAGTCCCCTGACTTAAATTTCATAGTAATTCTTTGCTAGGACTTGAAAACGTCAGCTAACTTGCAAATCCAAGAATATTAAATAATATTTGTGATGGAAGCCATAATCCTTGAAGGATGAACTAAGATTCCTCAAGGACGAGGCCAGAAGCTGGAGTCTGGCTTTGCATCACATTTGCAGTAAGTCATAACACCTTTCTTAAGTAATAAAGTGTCAAAGTGATTGAACAATTTTGAAACTACATTAATCATTAAAATTGTCATTATGTGTAGAATTTGGGGAAACCACTTGTTATATTAAGTTTGTTGAACTGTTTAAATTGTTCTTGTTTAATTAGTTTATTGCAATCAGCAGAAAGTTTGTTAATTTTGCTAATAAAGCTAATTTGCAACACAGCTCACCACACTCACAAGTCTTCGATCTGGATGGAAAATCCACAGCATATACACCTTGTATAAAACATACTTGTGAAAAATGTCAATGTAGCCAGGACAATCCTGAAATTCAGGAAACACCTTACTACAGCATACCACTAACTTTACTATCCCTTCCACTGCGGGTCTTGAGGAATCCTTGATCCTGAGGCCGAAACGCATTGGAAGGGCCCATTTTCTTTGTGGGTATCATACTACACTTGAGTGCTGCCCTACTTAGGGTAGAAGCAATACATGGGGCACGACACGGTATCTTCTCTACTCCCAACTAAAATTATTCCTGCTTCCAGCCAATTCATTTGCTGTGAAATTGGTCTCGACTTCTAGAGTGGGTGAGATCTAATCCTTTGGCACTTTATCGTTTGTTTGTTCATTGTATGCTTTCACATATTTTAGGTATCCATTAAAAGATATATTTTATACATGTTCGTGCCATATCAATAATATTTTTGAAAAGAGGTTTACTTGGTCCCCTACGTAAATTGTTGTGAGTCTCAGCTGGTTTTCCTTCTGTAAATCAGATCTCAAAATGGACAAGGCTAGCAAACAAGACTGTGTGCCATTAGGAAACAAATATCATAATTATTTTTTGAAAAATGTGTGCTAGAACATAATATTTTTATTATTTTATTCCTCAATAAATTATTTCTTGAAGAGGTTGCCAGGGTCCAGACTTCTTTCAATGCTGTTGTTCATTTTTACCAGTCTGGCTAATTCTGTACCCATGCCCCGCAGCTGAGCTTTATTCCTATATCCGCGGGCCAGTGCAGATGTTGCATTCCCAGAGCTGATTAAATGGAACAGCAGGTTTGTGTTCTCCATCACTTTCAATAGAAAACATTGTACCTTCTCATCAGAGAGCAGCTTCCACGTACAGTGATTCGATGAAAACACAGATGAGATGTGACAGCCACATCTGTGTGTGTGCAGTGCACCTCTACATCGCGGGAAACGGGAAATAAAATAAGAAAATTGTGTTTACGAGCTACAGTTCCACACGACACATCACTAAATCAATCAGAGCAGCTAATACCGAGGTTCTCACACAGTTAAATAGGTTACCCTGAGCTCTCCGGGAACTGTGGATATTGGCTTGATAATTGTGATCCCAACGAGAAATGGCATATGAGTCTATTTAAGGAAAATGCCATCTTTGCTATGATTCGCTGAACACACCAAATGTTTTCTGCGCTGTGCGGCAAAGCCCGCAGGAATATCTTCAGCATAGCTGTGACTTGCTGCACATCCAATGGTGCTTAACATTTCAGCCACTGAAATTTCACTGTTTCATTGCATTGTTTATATTTTTAGCCATGCTTGTTTTTAAAAATCATTGTCATTATTTGAAGAAAAACTACAAGAAAAAAGTTTCACATCTCTGTAACTGTTTGTTGTCAATTGGCAAAACTGTATTTAGGAGTGTACTGGATACAAGATATCTATTGCCAGTGTCGGACTGAGGTGTCTGGGGTCCACAGGAGGAATTGACTTTAGGGTCCCAGTCTACAGCTATATGTAAATACCTATTTGCTGTTATCCCTATTATAGTAGAGCGTCAACTGTAAAATACAGGTGGCTCCTGCACATCTACTGTGCGCACACCTTAACTATAATTGTACAATTACCATAATTTGCATTAGGCTGGAGTCACACTTGCGAGTGGCTCGTCCGAGTCTCACATTGCATCACCCGACACTGCCTACCATTCTCGGGACAGGAGCGGATCAGCTGTATAGAAATACATGCAGCCGAACCACTCCTGTCAGGAGAGTGTGCGGCCATGCTGGTTGATACGATGTGAGACTCGTGCAAGTCACTCACAAGTGTGATTAATTGGTGAAAAAAAGTTGTCATCGATAAATACCACCATCCTGCTAAATACTCCCAACCTGCTATATACCCCCATCTCGCTATATACCCCATCCTGCTATATACACCCATCCTGATAAATACCCCCATCCTGCTATATACCTTCACCTGCTATATACCCCCATCCTGATATATACCTCCATCCTGCTATATACCCCCATCCTGCTTTAAAACCTCATTCTGCTATATACCCCCATCCTTGTATATGGCCTGCATTCTGTGGTGAACAAAAAAAAAATAAACGTTTATACTCACCTTTCCTCACTCCACACAGCATCGCTCGTCCTCCTCTCTGTGCCAGCAGCAGCGTCGCTGACCTGTGTAGAGCCGGTCACTGTTCCCCTACAGCATTGCGATGTCCTCCTGTCTGCCTGCTCGCTGATGTGTGTGGAGCCGTGCGCATGACTGTGCTCACCACTCTCTACACAGATCAGCGGGCTGGCAGACAGGAGGACATCACGATGCTGCAGGGAACGGTGAGTATACCCTACTTATTCACTGCCGCCCGCGCTGATGATGATGCGCGAGGGGCAGTGAATATAGCCCCACATGATCACTCCAGGCTGTAGTTGCCAGGGGTGATCACGCGGGCTGGCTGCTAATTATGCACGCATCCCCCACCCATCATCCCGCCCACCTGTCAGCGCCGGCTTCAGCACTGAGATATGATGGGCGGGAGGATTCATGCATATGAAATGAGCAGGCCCACGTGGTCATGGTAGGGGCTGCTACAGCCTGCACATGCCGCCGATGACCCGCTCCACCGCAGCACCCTCATTCCCCGCAGCCATGCCCTACATTCAGACTATAAGATGCACCCTCCACTTTCCCCCAACATTTGGGGGGAAAAAGTGCGTCTTATAGTCCGAAAAATACGGTAATTGGGGTAATCTGACCATTGGAAACTGAATCCATCCAAATAATAACAAAACTTTTATCCCTGACAGGGCACTTTTATTTCTATTATAAGGCCCCTTTCACACGTCAGTGATTTTGGTACGTTTCTGCTTTTTTTAACACGTACTAGAATCACTGACATACGCAGACCCATTATAATCAATGGGTCTGCTCACATATCAGTGATTTTTCACTGAACATGTCTCCGTGCAGCGTTCACGCAAGGCCGTGATTCTGCACGGAGACAAGTCAGTTTTTTTCTGGCATCACTGATGACCCACGGACCCCACTATGGTGTGATCCGTGTGTGATCAGTGAAACACGTACCAGAAAATCACGGACATATTATATATTTTCAACTTACCTTGCCTGAGATTCGCTCTGGAGCCTCCGCTCTCGGCAGTTTCTGCCTGGCTCATGAATATTCATGAGAGCAGGAACAGCCGACCAGGAAGTAGGTGCTGAGAGTGGTGGGCGGACGCTGGAGACCTGAGGAGATCAGCACCATAGACAGCAGCAGTGAAGGCAGATGAGTAATGTCCATATGCAATCACGGATCACGGTATGTTTTTGCAAATTCAGATTGCATCATGAATAATCTGAACAGTTCTTCTGAATTATTTACTGGTGTACAGCTGACATAGCAAATACTATACTGTATATGTTATGTGAGCGATACATGGTATCTCTTATGTCATATGATTAATACCTTGTAACGTCATACCATGGTATTTAAGTGGAATTTAAGATAGGAACCTTAGGGAATGTACACACAGAGCTTTTCAGGGAAGTTTTGGAGCAGAAACTCTCCAAATCCTCCTAAAACTCAAACCCTCCTCAAAAATGTGGAGGTTCTGCTCAGTTTCTGCCCCAGAAACTCTGCAAAAAAAGTCCATGTGCACATAGTCTTAGGCTTTGTTAACATGGATTTTTTTTTATTTTTTTTTTTAAACTTTTCCTATTCCTTTCTATGAGAAATTCACCTTGCTGCTCATTAGGAGGTGTTTTTTTTAGCTTTTTTTTTTGTTACTGTAGAGGTTTTGAAAAATTCCTTGTGGAGAAAAGAAAGTACAAATCCCTTCTCTGAAGTGGATCCTACAAGAAACCTCCCAAACTAGTCACTGTCAAGTTAAAAGGCTGCAAAAAAGCTTTAGGAGAAAATATTTACTAAAAGTATTCAAAACCGCTTCAGGAAAAAAAAAAGACACCATAAAAAAGAAGGGTCTCCTGAAGCAGTTTCTGCTTTAAAAACTCATCAGATGTGTCAGCCTCAAAAAACTCCATGTACACAAAGCGGAAGATGGAATAATTTTTGTCTTGCATCAACTTCAATTTTAGATGACCGAATCTTTGATACTTTCTAGAACCAGGAAATATTTTTCATATCGCTTAAAGGGAACCTGTGAAGTTCAGCATGTACCCAGAGCCTTGAACAGTTCTGGGTGCACACTGCTAATCCCTGCTTAACCATCTCTGTATCTAGTAGCATAGATAAAGAGATCTTTAGAAAAGGTACTTCTAAAGATTCTTTATAATATGCTAATGAGGCCAGGGACTAGTCGCAAGGGCGTTAGTTCCCTTGGCTAGTCGGTCCCCTTAGCATGTTAGACAGCATCAGAGGCATGGTTGGGCTCACCTCAGCTGCCACTGCTAGTTTTCGGCTGAGTCCACATGATCAGAACACCCCCGAACTTCCAGTCATGTGCACTACACCAGTTTGAAGCCGGGACGCATCTACCTGGTTTCGTAGAGCGCATGACTGGAAGTCCGGGACTTCTGATCATGTGCACTGAGCCAAAATCCAATGTCTGGTGCGATGGCAGCAGAGAGCGGTGAGATCATCCTCTGACGCTGCACATTCATTAGCATGTTAGCACGCCCACAGGGGTGTGCTTACATGCTAAGTGGGTTAACTAGCCAAGGGAAGTAACACCCTCGTGACTAGTCCCTAGCCTCATTAGCATATTATAAATTAAAATACCTTTTCAAAATATCTATTTATCTATGCTACTAGATGCTGGGACTGTTAGGCAGGGATTAGAGATATCCACCCAGAACTGCTCATGGTTCAGGATGCATATTGCACCTGACAGGTTCCCTTTAAATGTTTTATGTCAATGCCAAAATAGTGAATGCTAATGTGATGCCCTGGCCTATCAGATCATCACAGGGTGTTACGAACCGGCACCGCCATAGCCGCAAGCAGCCTGCTGCGGTTCCTGTTGCGCCCAGGCTCCGGCTGCCGTTCTTGGCCGTGCCTCGGGTCGTCCAGTTGGCTGCTCCTTCCACCACGTCTAAGTGTGGAGAGGCGGCTAGTGCGCATGCGCGCGCCGATGTACCCCAGCCAGAGTCTAAGCCCAGTGTTTTGCCTAGTGAGCATGCTCAGCCTGATTGTGTCATTTCTGAGACTAAGTCCTCAGTTCAGGCTACTGAGCATGCTCCCACAATTAATCCTAGCAGCCTCTTTGCACAGGTACTTGGACTTCGTGCTATGTCTAAGTTCTGGGATGTGCCTACTGAGCATGCTCAGGCAGATAGTCTGATTTCTGAGTCAGTTGTTCAGGCTACTGAGCATGCTTAGGCACTTAGTGCATCAGAGGCTCGATCCGGTAAGGACCTCACTGAGCATGTCCGTGAGGTGGCAGGCCCTGATAGAGCAGAGGGTGTCAGGTGTCCTGATGACGTGGCCACTCCGGACTGGCTCGCAGAGGCCCGCCCCTACGATCTGGCACCTCACCATTGGTCGTCAGACGATGACAGATGAAGTGTTTGGGGCGTGCCTGGCATAAGGTCATCATTGACATGACGGTTCCGGATAGGCCGCTGGTGACGTTGCTGATGATATGGCACTCTGCTATTCGACCTTGGTGGTTCCACCCTGGGTTTGGGGTGGATCTAGGTTATAAAAGGGGCTGGAGACAACATGGAGGCACGCAGTCTTCACTCATATTCACTTAGAATTCATGGTGGCATAATCCTTGTTGGAAGCGGTAGGTAGGGCTAAGCGAATGGTGCCTGTCACACCATGGTTCGTGGCTCAGCACATGAGGGTCAGGCGCCGTGCTTCCTTGCTACCGTTCCTGTTGTGCTATAGCAGTCCAGTGGCGTTAACTGGACTGCGGCTGCTGCGTCACCTGTCCAGTTGTGCCTCCTACGCCCTTTGGACAGCATATCTGCTGCGTCACCTGTCCGAGACTGCCCTCTACGCCCCCGGACAACGCACCTGTTGCACCATCTGTCCGGTTGTGCCTCCTACGCGCATGGACTGCATACCCCAGGACTCCTGTGGAGTTAACAGGGTGTTCCAGGATTGGGTGTGTGAACCTATTGTCCTCCTTGGCTTCCCAGTCAACACTACTGGTGTGATCCCTTTGCCTGACGTGTCCTCTACACACGTGGCCATTCGAGTAGTGACCAGAAACGCTAATCGAAGGACCGCTCGGCCTGTCGTGTCTGACACACGTGGCCGACAGGACGCTGTCGCAGTGGTCTTCTCGGTCAACGCTACCTGATCACCATCCGGTCTGACGTGTTCCCTGCACACGTGGTCGGGGTTGCGCCAATTCCACCGACACGCTAACTGGGTTGTTGTCCGGTCTGACGTGTCACTACACACGTGACCGGTTCCCTGGGTTATCTCAGAGCCATCCAGCTCTATAGTCTCCGCCTAACCCACAGGGTGCCAGCAGCTCCATTACCATCTGGAGCACGGTGGGCCCCGACTGGCGATTGGGATATATACCCCCTGGTCCTAATCTGCCGGTTCCCCAGTAACACAGGGTATTGTGCAATCTGCCCTTCTGCATGATATCCATCTCCTCCTTGGTTACGGGTCCCTGACCTTTGGTGTTGCTAAGAACAAGCTAATCAAAACCCTAGGAACACTCTGCACCACACCCACCAGACACACCATTGGACAGCCTGAAGGGAATAGGGATGGTCATTTGGGGGGTTGTTTAAGGAGAGGTCAGGAGTGTTAGGAGAAAGTCAGTGTGGAGTGACTCTCAAGAGGAGAGGTCACAAGAGAGTTGAGTGGTGACTCTCGAGAGGAGAGGTCAGGAGCTGGGCTCCTGGTATACTAGGTGACATACGTTGGTCTGGGCCTGGTAGGAGCTGGACCCCGATCAAAGGGGATTGTGACAAGGGGCACGGTCTGTTGAGGAGGACAGCTGGCGGCCTTGTGCCATCACCGGGCAGGGGCCAGGGCACGACGGGGTACGTGGACCCCGGGCCAGGAAGTAGCTTCAGGCATCCTGGTAATTCACCCGACGAGGACGGAGCCTTCAAGATCCGTTCTCTACCCGCTACAAAATCGGGGTACTAGCGCAACAAGGGGGATAGGACTTTCCCACTGCCTAGTCCAGAAAATCCCAAGCGTGAACCCTGAGAGCAAGCTCACTCCATTAGCCATACGGGTGAGCAGGACCCGTTTAGTTTCAAACTAAAAGGGACCAACTAAAAAAGAGAAGTGCCAAGGTTAAGATCACAGGCTAACAAGCAACACCAATGGGCACGGGATCCAGGCATGTTCCCTCCCTGCTGCGGTGGCATCAAGAACTTTGGTTTACCATGGTTGTCAGTGTTATTGGACCGAGTGAGTACGCAATTAACCCTTACCGGCTCGACGGCACCTCCGCGATACCCACACCGATTCCCGGGACATCCCCCTACCCGTTGAGGGGTTAAACACCTGGCTGCCCACACCATCGCCACCGGGTACTCCCAACCGCAGCGGTGCTACTTCACCACACACCACGGGTGGCGTCACAAACTTTCCACACCATCCCCTGTACATATCTCCCCTTTATTCTGAGTGGCCACACGACCCACAGGTCCGGATTCCCCTCAAGCCACCGTGGAACCGGATCCGAGCAGCCCTGCTGCTGACGCAGGGGCGGCACACTACACATATACTGAAAAGTGCCATATGCTAGTTGACCATTTACTGGTTCTTATTATTGTAAATACAACCATTAGTTCAAGAGTTTTCCTGACGTGTGTTTTAGTAAATACTGGCTTAAAATAAAAATTCTTAAGCAGAATTTGTTAGGTTTTTGTGTTGAATCGTTCCTCTGTTATTTGTACTAGAAGTGTAGAAGTACATTGACAAATGGTGTGCCCATTCACTCTTTTGGCAGAGCTTTTCTCTTTTTCAGCACTGACTAGACAGTGTCAAAATATGATGAGACGCACGTCACTGAAAAGTGGAATGGTAATGCCCAGTTATCAATTTGTTTATATAGTTTCAAGAACGAAGAAGAACTCAACAAAAATACCGTACGTTTTAAAAGAGATGCTCCTATACAATTATTTAATTAATAATTCAAGTGTTTACCAAAACAGAGAACTTAAAGCCTCCTTCAGTCACTTTCATGTTAAGAAATATATAAATTCTATATTTGATGAAATGACTATAAAGAAATGTAGATTGGAATTGAGTTTTATCTGTATATGTGAATCTGAAACCTTTGAAGATGTCTCTAAGGACCTGAAACTAGTCATGCGCTTTGAAATGAGATGAGTGGTCCGGAGAGTGTAACTAACAGATACAAAATCAAAGAGATTTGCATTGTGCATTCTCCGCAAGTCACAAATTACCCACTCTGCTGAGCTGGTGAATAACAAATGAATATCTGAGAAAGAATATTAACTTCTGCATAATAACAAGTCTTACATACATTAACTTATGAAAGTGCAAACAACATTATCTAGATACAATTTCTGTAGCTCTATGAAATGTAATTTGTGTTATGCCATAAGAGAAGTTTAATTCTGAGCAAATAAAAATAGTTTTTAGGAGAAAAATACTTTGAAAAGCCAGAGACTATACATACAGTGCCTTGCGAAAGTATTCGGCCCCCTTGAATTTTTCAACCTTTTCCCACATTTCATTCTTCAAACATAAAGATAAAACATTTAAATTTTAGGGTGAAGAATCAACATCAAGTGGTTCACAATTTGAAGGTGACCAAAATTTATTGCTTATTTTAAACTTTTATAAAAAATAATGAACTGAAAATTGGGGCGTGCAATATTATTCGGCCCCTTGAAGTTAATACTTTGTAGCGCCACCTTTTGCAGCGATTACAGCTGCAAGTTGCTTGGGGTATGTGCCTATCAGTTTTGCACATCGAGAGACTGAAATTCTTGCCCATTCTTCTTTTGCAAATAGCTGGAACTGAGTGAGGTTGGATGGAGAGCGTTTGTGAATAGCAGTTTTCAGCTCTTTCCACAGATTCACGATTGGATTAAGGTCTGGACTTTGACTTGGCCGTTCTAACACCTGGATATGTTTATTTGTGAACCATCCCATTGTAGATATTGCTTTATGATTTGGATCATTGTCTTGTTGAAAGACACATCTCCGTCCCAGTCTCAGGTCTTTTGCAGACTCCAACAGGTTTTCTTCAAGAATGGTCCTGTATTTCGCTCCATCCATCTTCCCATCAAGTTTAACCATCTTCCCTGTCCCAGCTGAAGAAAAGCAGGCCCAAACCATGATGCTGCCACCACCATGTTTGACAGTGGGGATGGTGTGTTCAGGGTGATGAGCTGTGTTGCTTTTACAACAGACATATCATTTGGCATTGTGCCCAAAAAATTTGGTTTTGGTTTCATCTGACCAGAGCACCTTCTTCCACATGTTTGGTGTGTCTCCCAGGTGGTTTGTGGCAAGCTTTAAATGACACTTTTTATGGATATCTTTGAGAAATGGCTTTCTTCTTGCCACATTTCCAAAAAGGCCAGATTTGTGCCATGTACGACTGATTGCTGTAGATCTCTGCAGTTCATCCAGAGTGATCATGGGCCTCTTGGCTGCATCTCTGATCAGTCTTCTCCTTGTTTGAGATGAAAGTTTGGATGGACGGTCGGGTCTTGGTAGATTTGCAGTGGTATGATACGCTTTCCATTTCAATATGATCGCTTGCACAGTGCTTCTTGGGATGTTTAAAGTTGTGGAAATCTTTTTGTAACCAAATCCAGCTTTAAACGTCTCCACAACAGTATCACGGACCTGCCTCTTGTGTTCCTTGGTCTTCATGATGCTATCTGCGCTTTAAACAGAACACTGAGACTATCACAGAGCAGATTTATTTATACGGAGACTTGATTACACACAGGTGGCTTATATTTATCATCATCAGTCATTTAGGACAACATTGGATCATTCAGACATCCTCAATGAACTTCTGGAGTGAGTTTGTAACACTGAAAGTAACGGGGCTGAATAATATTGCACGCCCCAATTTTCAGTTTATTATTTTTTACAAAAGTTTAAAATAAGCAATAAATTTCGTTCAACTTCACAATTGTGTCCCACTTGTTGATTCTTCCCCATAAAATTAACATTTTTTTTATCTTTATGTTTAAAGCCTGAAACGTGGGAGAAGGTTGAAAAATTCAAGGGGGCCGAATACTTTCGCAAGGCACTGTACATAGGCTGAAAAAGACCTAGGTCCATCTAGTTCAACCTTCCTCCACCAATTAAATATTATGTCACAAAGTCATTTATAACCAACAATGTTGTGTGTACTGAGGAAATCATCCAGCCCTTTTTTAAAAGCTGTTATAGTATCTGCCATTACTACCTCTTGTGGTAGGGCATTCCACAGTCTGACTGCTCTAACTGTAAAGAATCCTATTTAGCTGTCGGAATCGCTTTTCTTCCACTCGCAGTGAGTGCCCCCTGGTCCTTAGTATTGTATTTGGAAGAAATAAGTCATGTTCCAGTCCTTTATATTGACCACACATGAATTTATACATATAAATGAGATATGCCCTGAGACGTCTTTTTTTCTAAGCTAAAGAAATCCATCTTTTTCAACCTTTCATCATATGGGCGGCCTTCTATTCCTTATAGTAGTCTAGTTGCCCGCCTTTGAACTGACTCTAACTTCTGAATATCCTTTTTAAAATGTGGAGCCCAAAACTGAATCCCATATTCCAGATGTGGCCTTACAAGTGATTTATAGTGCGGTAACAATACATTGGGACCACGGGATCTAATCTCTCTTTTTATACACCCTAAAATCTTGTTTGCTTAAGCAGCTGCTGCCTGACATTGAGTGCTGCTGCTCAGCTTATTTGTAATGAGAATACCCAAGTCCTTTTCCAGTTTACTTCCATTTAATGTATATGCAGCTATAGGATTACTCCATCCTAGGTGCATTACTTTACATTTATTAACATTAAATCTCATCTGCTAAGTGTCTGCCCATTCTGACATCTTATCCAGATCATTTTCTAATATTGTATTATCAAGGTCCGTTTTAATATCCTACATAATTTGGTGTTATCAGCAAAGACTGACACTTTACTATCAATCCCATCCACAAGGTCATTAATAAAGAGATTAAACAGAATTGGTCCTAGCACAGATCCCTGCGGTACCCACTGCTGACTATCGTCCATTTAGAGAATGTACCATGACTCTTTGTTTCCTATATTTTAGCCAATTCATTACTCATCTGGTTACAGTTTCATCTAGTCCCTGCTTCCGCAGCTTCATTATAAAATTGTTATGTGATACAGTACCAAATGCCTTTGCAAAGTCCAAATAAATCACATGAGCAGCATTACCAATATCCAGATTCGCATTTACCTACTCATAGAAACTCAGCATGTTGGTTAGACACGACTAGAGATGAGCAGTCCTGCCAAGGATTGGATCGGTTCAGGATCGCCGAACCCGCCTGAGATTCTGGATCCTAGCCAAACCCATTAAATTCAATGGGAGGCAAAAGTGATGTGTAGTAAAATGGTTTAGGGGGGGCTGTAAAATAAAGAAAATAAAAAAGGATTAAAGCAGTACATATTTACTGATTCTCCCAGCGGCTGCACTGATAATTCTGGGTCTGCTAGTTGTCCCTCTAACATAATCACTGCTTTCCCCTTCCACCGGTGTCTCTGATTGGCTGCCGTTGGACCACATCCCCACCCTCTGAGACAGTGTCTGTGATTGGTTGGAATCACAAACGCTGTCTGTGTCCTTCTCCTGGTGATAAATAAAAATGTCCCCCTGTATTGATTACAGCACAGATAAAGGCACAGCTACAGGCTGCAGCCCCAGCCATGCTCTCATCTTGGCTGTGTATCAAAATAAGAGGATCCACATGCGGCTTTTTTTATAAAATTATTCAAACAAATAATTTAAAAAAAAATTGCCTGCGGTTCCCCCCAATTTTAATACCCAGCTTAGATAAAGCCCAACAGCAGTGGGCTGGTATTCTCAAGCTGGGGAGACTCATGCTTATTGGGCTTCCCCATCCTAAAATAGTAGCCTGCAGCTGCCCAGGATTGCTGCATTCAATAGCTGCGTCGATCCCGACACTTTACCCAGCTCTTATCAATTGCCCTGGTAATAGCAGGTTAATGGTCGTTCACAGCTGCCACTAAGGCCTCTATTAGTAATGAGAGGCGTCTATGAGACCCCCCCCCCCACTAAACCTATAAGTACAAAGAAATAAACACAAACACACAGAAAAATTCTTTATTAAAAAAAATAAAATGAAAAACACCCTCTTTCACCAATTTATTAACCACCAAAAGACCCACATTACAAGGTTCCATGATGATTCCAGCTCTGCTACATATAAAGGCACAGTGTGTGACCATAAAATGATCACCCACTGTGAGCTTCAGGCAGAGACTGAGCTGCACGAATGAATGGTGACATCACTCAGTTTAGTTGTGGTCACAGCTGGAGGTTCCCACATCACTCCACCTGTGATCACAGGTAATCTGATGTCAGGGGACCTCAATAAACTCAATGACCTCACTTCAGAAGGTCATCTGATGTCAGGTTACCTGCGGTCACAGGTGGAGGGCCATGAAGCTCACAGTGGGCGGTGATGTTCTATGGCCGACCGCTGTCAGTTCAGATGTAGCAGGGTTGGAATCGTCGTTGGACCTCGTGTGGTTTAGGTCAGACCTGGGTGTTTCTGGGGTTAATAAATTGGTGAAAGAGGATTTTTTTGTATTTTATTTCACATAAAGGATTTTTTCAGTGTTTGTGTTTATTTCTTTTTACTTACAGATGCCTCATAGACACCTCCCATTACTAATCTAGGGAATAGTGGCAGTTGTGGGCTGCCATTAACCCCTTTATTACCCCTAGTGCCACTGCACCATGGCAATCGGAATAGCCAGGTAAAGTTCCAGGATTATCGTACCTAATGGATGAGACAGTCCTGGGCGGCTGCAGGCTGCTATTGTTAGGCTGGGGGAGCCTAATAAGCATGGGTCTCCTTAGCCTGAGGATACCAGCCCCCAGTTGTCGGGCTTTATCATGGCTTTTAACATTTGTTGCCTAGAAATTTAAACAATATGCACTACTCACAAAAAGTTTGTGATATTTGACTTTTGGATTAAATTTCAGGATGATCCTAAAATGCACTCCAACCTTTTCAGGTGAACTTAACGTGACCTTCTCTAAACTTTTGAATGCATATGTCCAACTGTTCAATGTTTCACTACTTTTTGCACAACTTGCACCCAAGTGTCACGTCAGACCAATTAAAACCTTTTACATCAGCGTGGTCTGCATGCTAAATGACCTGCAAGGGTACCTGACCACAGCACTGAGCACAGGCGTCATTGTATTGCTGGACAAGGGACCAGTAGTCCTCAGTGTTGTTCATTGATGAAAGTAATGATGTAATGATGATGTTAGTGTGGGCAGTTTGTCTAGTTAATACAGAACTGCCCTACACAGTGACAGCCCCTACTACTGAAATAATAGCATTAATCCAGTCATTGTGCCTCTGCATGAACAACACCGGCCTAATTTCAACTTCATGGACAACAATGCTCCAGCTCACCGAGGTCACATCATTAGGGAGCGGCTGCTAGAGACTGGGGCACCTCAAATGGAGAGGCCTGCAATTTCTCCAGATGTGAATCCCACAGAAAACCTATGGAATCAGCTGAGTAGGCGCCTAGAGGCCGTAACTCTACACCCAGGGCTGCCCTTCAAGAAGAGTGGGATGCCATGCCTCAGCAGACAATAACTCCACTTATGAACAACAGGAGACATCGTTGTCAGCTGTCATTTATGCTCAAGGCCCCATGACAAGTTATTGAAAAATTGACATTGACATTTTGGGGATAACTCACCACTGTTGGCTATTGTTTCTGATAAGGAAATCACCATTGCATGTGTCTACTGAAATGCCCTACTTTCATGATAAAATATCACTGTAGTGTGAACTTTTTACGTTTTACATAGATTTCACCAGGAAGCCAAATATCCATAACTTTTTGTGAGTAGTGTATATACACTGCTCAAAAAATTAAAGGGAACACTCAAATAACACATCCTAGATCTGAATGAATTAAATATTCTCATTGAATACTTCGTTCTGTACAAAGTTGAATGTGCTGACAACAAAATCACACAAAAATCATCAAGAGATCAAATGTTTTAAGCAATGGAGGCGTGGATTTGAAGACACACACAAAATAAAAGTGAAAACAAGTCATAATGGTGCTCAGTATTGTGTGTGGTCCCCACGTGCCTGTATAACCTCCCTACAATGCCTGGGCATGCTCCTGATGAGGTTGCGAATGGTCTCCTGAGTAGAGATGAGCCACCCCCCTAGTGTTCGAATTCGGTTCGGTTCGTCGAACGGAGGACAAGTTCGTCGAATGTTTGACGAACCAATTCGAACCCCATTGAAAACAATGGCAGGCAAACACAAACACATAGAAACACATTATACATGTACACATACAGTTAATAAACATTGCCATAACACTTAAAGGTCCCCGCGATGCGTCCTGCACTCTGTCTCCCGACGCTTTTCCTTCCGATAATCTCTCATAGTTTCATAGTTTTTAAGGTTGAAGGGAGACTCTAAGTCCATCTAGTTCAACCCGTAGCCTAACATGTTGATCCAGAAGAAGGTAAAAAAAACCCAATGTGTCAAACAAGTTCCCATGGGGAAAAAAATTCCTTCCTGATTCCACATACAGCAATCAGACTAGTTCCCTGGATCAACACCCTGTCATAAAATCTAATATACATAACTGGTAATATTACATTTTTCAAGAAAGGCGTCCAGGCTCTGCTTAAATGTTAGTAGTAAATCACTCATTACAACATCATGCGGCAGAGAGTTCCATAGTCTCACTGCTCGTACAGTAAAGAATCCTTGTCTGTGATTATGATTAAACCTTCTTTCCTCACGACGTAGCGGATGCTCCCGTGTTCCAGTCGCAGGCCTAGGTGTAAAGAGATCTTTGGAAAGGTCTCTGTACTGTCCCCTCATATGTTTATACATTGTGATTAGATCCCCCCTAAGCCTTTGTTTTTCCAAACTAAATAACCCCCAAGTTTAATAACCTGTCTTGGTGTTGCAGCCCACCCATTCCTCTAATAATCTTGGTCTTCTATCTACCTGTAAGATTATGCTATTTATTTGGGGCGTGTCCTGACATGGAAGCGTGAGGACGCTGGATCCCAGAGCTCCTGCGCCCACAGCCTAAATATACTAAATCCTGCAGCCCCCGCTTACCCAGGATGGCCCCCAAGAAGAGACCGGGGGTAGCGCCCGCTTCTGCCTCCCCGGTGACGAGCCAGAGACCCCAGGGGAGCCTCACAAAGTTTCTGACGGCGCCGGGCTCTGAACCTCCGCAGGCGGCCCGAAGCAAGATGGCGCCGGCGGGCGCGCGGCGTCCTCCAGCGGGGGATTCCCCAGGTGCCGCTCGGCATTCTCCCACAGCCTGTGCAGCAGAGCAGGGGACCAGCGGTGCAGAGAAACGGAGGTCGGAGGCGGCGGTGGCACTGGACGGAGCGGGCCCAGGTACAGAGGACTGGAGGAGGGGGGAGGCTGCTCAGCCTGCCTCGCAGCACGCTGCTGTGGATGGGGGGGGGGCCCTGAGGGGATCTCCAGACCCGGGGATACCGGCCATGCTCTGCACACAGGAGACCCCCCCGCCCACGGGGCACACAGAACCTCAGGTGATACCAAACAGTATGCATGCTGGCCCCCCACAGGGGGACATACAAGCCCTGAGAGAGCTCATTTTGGCCCTCCCCAGCAAGAAAGATCTGGAGGATGTTGTGGCTAGAATTGAATCCTCCCAGCAGATGGCGCTGTCTGCCCTGAGGGAGGAAATGGTGGTACTGGAGGACAGAATTGAAGCCACAGAGCAGGCTCAGGAGTCCTTGGAGAGCAGAATGGAGAGGATTGAGAGAGACTGTGAGTCATCCAATGCCCGCATCAGAGACCTTGCCCTGCTCTTGGATGATCAAGAGAACAGGGGCAGAAGAAATAATATCAGACTGAAGGGTATACCGGAGGACTGGCCCCAGGAACTCCTGCGTACTAAAGTCTTAAACATCTTCAACCGGGTCACTGATCGCCCATTGGAGGCTACCTACCTCTTCGACAGAATTCACAGAGTCGCAAGGACGGGCCCTAGATCTGCCCCCTCCTCTAGAGATGTACTATGTCGTTTGCACTATTATGGAGACAGAGAAAGGATCCTACAGGGAGCTTGGTCATACGGACCGGTGGAGATGGATGGGGCCATGGTGAAGTTATTCCCTGATGTCTCCGGCCGCACACTATATATGAGACGCCTGCTTCATCCTCTCCTGCTCGGCATCAAAGAAGTAAACGCTTCATATAGATGGGGCCATCCCTTCCATTTGATAGTACGCAAGGGGGACTCCGTGTTTTTGCTGAGGAGGCACTCAGAGCTTCCTGATCTTTTTGCATTCCTGGGAATACCAGACTGCTCAATACCGGACTGGTTGGAGTGGGAACCCCAGGCACCCCCGAGGCCGCGGAGGAGGAAGGGAGGCTCCCGTTCTGCTCAAAGCGGCGATCCTTGAGGGGTTTGGCATGTACCGGATGCTGCCGGGAGGAAGGAGTGGTCCAAGATGTGAGACGAAGGTGTTTTTGATGAGAGGCGGAGTCAAAGTACGGGGAGCTGGGAGGCTCTCTCTTGTCTCTACGACTCCTGAGCAGGAGCCCTGGCCTTGGGCTAGTTTTTTCTGGACATAGTATACTGTCTAAAGTTTTTGAAAATTCTATTTCTTTGGCAATGTCTAGTTTAAGATTGGGGGGGGGTGGGGGGGGGATGTTTTTCTTTACCGCGTTCATCCTGGGTGGTGGGGTGTGTGGGTGGTTAATCGGCTGACCCTTCCTCTCCGTCGGGGAGAGGGGTCATTTAGTGCTAATAAGAGGGGCGCGGGTCTGCGCTCTGGCCGCATGTCAGTTCTTGTCCCTATCTTTTTCTTAGTAGTCCCTGGGCTGGTCCCTGGTGCTGCGAGCGGCAGTCTCGCTGCTTTTCCTCTTTCTTGTTCTCTCCTCTGAACTTCTTGCCTCTCTCTCTTCCCCCTGCTAAAGGGTCTCAGCTACTTCCCTCTTTGTCAATACTTTTTCTACCCCTCCTCTCTTTTTACCAGCTTTCCCTCTTTCCCTTTTTTTTTTTTTTTTTTTTTTTTTTTTTTTTCTCCCCCCTTCCCCTCTTTTCTCTTGGTTTGCTCCTCTAGGACCTCGCAACAGAAAATGGCAAAACAGAGGCAGGCCGAACTGCGGGTGGGCTCACTGAATGTCAAGGGCCTTCATAGCCCGGAGAAACGGTCTATCCTGCTGAACCTTCTTTGGAGAAACCGAATCCAGGTAGCCTTCCTCCAGGAGACACATTACTGTGAAGCTAAGCCTTACAGACTCTCGGACAGAAGGTACCCCATTGTGCACCACTCACCCTCCCCTGATCCTAGATCTAGGGGAACGAGCATCCTCATGTCCAGCACGCTCCCGTGGGAATTGTTAGACTCTCAGACAGACGACCTGGGTAGACTTATGATGCTCAAGGGACGCATAGCTACTCAGATATTCACATTTGTGGCAGTATACTTGCCTAATGTGGGCCAATGTCCCACCTTGTTGCGGTACCTTGAGAAGATAGAGGAATTCTCGGAGGGCACTCTGGTTCTCGGGGGTGACTTTAACGTAGTTTTGGAACCGTTGAGAGACAGTTCAAAAGGGGTGTCCGGTATGCCACACATGACGCTGCGCCGGATGAGACGGGGATTACATGACCACCAACTGATAGACACTTGGCGATTGCTGTACCCATCAGACAAAGACTTTTCATTTTATTCTGCAGCGCACGACTGCTATTCTAGGTTGGACCTCTTTTTTATTAAACATGGGGACCTACACTCTCTGGTGGATGCGTCAATTGAGTGCATATCTTTTTCTGATCACGCACTGATCACGGTCACTCTGTCCCTTGAATGTCCCATCGGGAGGCAGGGTCAGTGGCTATTGAACACCTCGCTACTCAATGAGCCGGTGACAATGCAAGAAATAAGGGGGGTCCTGAAGGAATACTTTGACTGTAGTGGGGGGGAGGGGATGTCCCCCAACATTGTGTGGGAAGCTCACAAATGTGTCGTGAGGGGATTATTCATTAAACATGGGGCCCGTCTGAAAAGGGAACGGGAAGCTGAGGTTACTTCTTTACTAGCAGACATAAGGGAGTTGGAAGCAGTACATAAGGGGTCTCTGGGAGGGAACGTGGGCGCCAATCTGGCCAGGAAGAGGGAGGAACTCAGGTCCTTGCTATATCAAAAGGCCAAGGGAGTGCTAGCTAAATGCAGGCGGCATTTCTATGAATATGGCAATAAGAGTGGCAGGACCCTGGCTAGAGCCCTCCGGATCCAGAGGGCGAGGGGCTATGTTCCTAGAGTGCACGTGTCTGGCGACAGGTGGGCCACTCTTCCGAAAGACATTGCCTCCGCCTTTAAAGACTTTTACGCCTCTCTCTACTCAATAGATGGGGGGCGGTCGGAGAGGGCCAGGACGGAACTACGGCAGCGTATCCAGAAGTACATTTCTAACTCCGGGTTGAAACACCTTAAACCGGAGGATGCGGACGCCCTGGAAAGACCCATCTCAGAGGAGGAGTACTGGGCTGCAATTAAAAATTCCCCCACTGGTAAAGCCCCTGGTCCGGATGGCTTCCCCCTGCTTTACTACAAAAAGATGGGCTCCATGCTGCTTCCCCCATTTCTCTCGGCCTTTAACAATATCTCACTCTCTGAAAAAGTCCACTTGCCGAGAGACTCTCTGGCCGCTAATATAGTAGTCATCCCTAAAGAGGGTAAAGACCCTACCTCTTGTTCTAGTTACCGACCCATCTCCCTCCTCAACACAGATTTGAAGCTCTTCACCAGAATATTATCAGAGAGACTCTCTCCATTGCTGGGGGAGATTGTCCACCCTGACCAGGCTGGGTTCATGATGGGAAGGGAAGCGAGGGACAACACCACTAAGGCGGTGAACTTAATCCACAGGGCTACTTCGGAAGGGTTGCCCCTGATGCTCTTGTCGACCGACGCAGAAAAAGCATTCGACAGAGTCAATTGGATATTCATGGAGGAGGTTCTGCGGGAGGTGGGGTTGGGGAGGATGATGCTCAGGTGGATTTGCTCTCTGTATAGCAATCCCTCTGCTGTGGTCAGGGTGAACGGTCTCCTTTCGGATAGATTTTCCATTCTTAACGGCACAAGGCAGGGATGTCCCCTCTCACCCCTGATCTTTATCCTGACCCTGGAACCCCTGCTTTGCCGAATTAGAGGTAACATTGACATTTCCGGCCCTATAGTTGCGGGTTCCACCTACAAAATCGCGGCGTACGCGGATGATTTACTTTTCTTTATTACTAACCCTCGGGTCTCCCTGCCCAATCTACTGAGAGAGCTGGAAACATACTCCTCTCTTTCTAATTTTAGAATTAACATGTCAAAATCAGAGGCTATGAATGTATCTCTCCCCCAAGATCTTGTTATTGCGCTTCAATCTGCGTTCGGGTTTAAGTGGGCTAATCACTCTCTGAGGTATCTGGGGGTCCAGCTGGCAGCGGAAAATAGCCAACTTTATAAGCTGAACTATCTCCCTCTCCTGCAGTCCATTAGAACAGACTGTGCAAACTGGGCGAGGGGTCTTTTCACATGGTTTGGGAGGTGTGCAATATTGAAGATGAACATATTACCACGGCTTCTTTATCTCTTCCAGGCCCTGCCAATTAAGATCCCGAGCTCTTTTTTCAAGGAATTGGCCTCACTATATTCTAAATTTATCTGGGCAAATAAGCCGGCGAGGCTTTCCCGTTCCCTACTGTGCAGACCTAAGCGTAGGGGTGGGCTGGGAATACCTGATATGAAAAAATATTACTGGGCCACACATATGGTCAGGGTTCTGGATTGGTGCCGCCACTCTAGGATGAAACCATGGGTCGCCCTGGAACAGAGCTTCTCGGAGGTACATTTACCGGCCATGCCTTGGGTCGGGAGCTTATTCCCGGCCTCTGTGAGATCTCATCCCACCATTGGCGCTACTCTGGAATGCTGTTCGAGGGGAGAGGTTCGGCGCCTCCTCCTGCCGTTGCCTTCTCCCATGTCACCAATTATAGGAGATCCGGATTTCCGTCCCGGCCTCTCGGACCCAGTTTTTCGGAGCTGGGTACAGGGGGGCAGATTCAGAGCTTACCAGATGGGAGGAGAGGGTGACTGGCTATCTCTTTCGGATATTTGTGGTCTCCTGCCGCCGGACCCCTTGGGGAGATGGAGGGCCATGCAGTTGAGACACTTCTTGAGCTCCCTTCCCTGCTTCGCCCGGTATGCTGGGCCTCTCACTAGATTCGAAAAATTGTGCTTGGGAGAGGGGGCCCTGCGGCACTCACTTTCCCTGGCATACAATCTGCTATCAGACCCGGGAGATTTGCCCACCCCGGTTTATTTGCGGCAGTGGGAAAGGGACCTTGGGACGGCCTTATCAGACACGCAGCGAAACAACGTCCTAATGTTGGCACATAAAACCTCGATCAGTTCCAGAATGTTGGAGGCCAACTTCAAACTACTGACCAGGTGGTATAGAGTCCCGACCAGACTTCATAGGATATTCCCCTCAGTCGATCCCGTTTGCTGGAGATGTGGTTCGGGGGAGGGTGACTACGTGCACATCTTTTGGTCTTGCCCTTCTTTGCAACGGTTTTGGTCAGGAGTGAGGGAGGTAACTAGACTGGTGACCGGCACGGCTGAGACATTGGGTCCGGAACTGTATATCTTACAGCTTTCGGAACTCCCGGCTCATAGATACAAGCGCTCTTTGCTTAGATTTCTGGTAATGGCCGCCAGGTCTTGTATCCCGCTTGGCTGGAAGTCTACTACCCCCCCCACACTGGCACAGTGGGTTTCAAGGGTTAACGACCTAAGGCACATGGAGGACCTGACATCCTCTCTCAATGACAGTCAGGAAGGTTTTCGAAGGACCTGGCTCCCATGGTTGGAGTTCACTTACTCGGCGGATTACGCCAGATTACTCGCTCCTCCACGTCTGCTGTGAGGCTCTGGTGGAGCATTCCCTCCCCCCCCCCTTTTCCCTTTTTTTTTTTTTTTTTTTTTTTTTTTTTCTCTTGCTTTCCCTTTCTCTCACCTCTTTGCCCCCTATCTTCTCCTACTCTCCCCTCCCCTTTATTATCTTTCTACCTCTTTCTCTTATCCTGTTCTAAATTCTTTTCGGGCTTTGCTCTCTCTTTCTATGTTCTGTATTCTACCCATGTTGGGTTGGTTCATAAAAGGATTAAAATGGGCCTGACTCGAGCAGTTGCAGTTACTAGATATGTATAGGGGAGCGGAAGGGTGGGCTACATGTCAATGTTAAATATTTGAAATCTGTTTTTCTGCTCTTGGTGGAACAGTGGTTATTTTGTATGTTCTCGAGTCGGTCTTTAAAATAAAGAATTTAAAAAAAAAAAAGATTATGCTACTTATAACCTTCTATACTTTTGCTATCAAGAAAAGCCTCCATTCCTCTCTTAAATTCATTCAGTGAGTTGGCCATCACCACTTCCTCAGGAAGAGAGTTCCAGAGCCTCACTGCTCTTATCGTGAAAAACCCTCTTCTATGCTGATGTAGGAATTTTCTTTCCTCCAATCGTAGAGAATGCCCCCTTGTTCTTGTCATAGTCCTTAGTACAAACAGATCATGGGATAGATCTCTATATGGCCCTCTGATATACTTGTACATATTTATTAGGTCTCCCCTAAGTCTTCTCTTTTCTAGATTAAATAGACATAATTTTGATAACCTTTCCGTGTATTGTAATGCACCCACTCCATTTATTATTTTAGTAGCCCGCCTCTGAACCCTTTCAAGTTCAGTAATGTCTTTCTTGAGCACCGGCGCCCAAAATTGCACACAATACTCCAAGTGTGGTCTGACGAGTGATTTGTACAGAGGGAGAATGATGTTTTCATTTTGTGCCCCCAGACCTCTTCTAATGCATCCCATCACCCTATTTGCTTTGGTGGAAGCTGCCTGACACTGGGCACTCCAATTTAGCTTCTTATTGACTAATATGCCTAAGTCTTTTTCCATGTCTGATTTCCCCAGCAGTTTTCCATTTAGTAAGTAATCGTAGCATCTGTTTCTCCTTCTCATGTGCATAACCTTACACTTATCTGTGTTAAACCTCATTTGCCATTTTTCAGCCCAATTCTCCAATTTACTCAAATCCATCTGTAGTTGCAAACTGTCCTCCTTTGTGTTAACTACCTTACATAGTTTTTTATCATCTGCAAATACTGATATTTTACTCTGTAAACCATCCACCAGATCATTAATAAATATATTAAATAGTAGGGGGCCCAATACAGACCCCTGTGGCACCCCACTAGTAACCCTGGCCCAATCTGAGTATGCGCCATTAATAACCACTCTTTGTTTTCTATCACTAAGCCAGCTACCTACCCATCTACACACATTTTCCCCGAGCCCAAGCTTTCTCATTTTACTTATCAGTCTTTTATGTGGGACAGTGTCAAATGCTTTACCGAAGTCGAGATAAATGACATCCAATGATTCTCCTCGGTCCATGTGAGAGCTTACATCCTCATAGAAGCTGATCAGGTTAGTTTGACAGGAGCGATCCTTCATAAATCCATGTTGATATGGAGTTAAACAATTATTAACATTGAGACATTCCATAATAGTATCCCTTAAAAACCCTTCAAACATTTTACCCACAACAGATGTTAAGCTTACCGGCCTATAGTTTCCAGGTTCCCTTTTACACCCTTTTTTGAATATTGGTACCACATTTGCTAGCCGCCAATCCATTGGACCGACCCATGTTCTATAGAGTCTTTAAATATAAGGAATAGAGGCCTGTCTATCACATTACTTAACTCCCTTAATACCCGAGGGTGAATGCCATCAGGGCCTGGTGATTTGTCAATTTTAATGTTACATAGTCGGTTCTGCACTTCTTCCTGGGTTAGACAGGTCATACTTAATGAAGCGTTTACATGATCACTCTGTATTTCCCGTGGCATATGCTTTTCCTGTGTGAACACAGTTGAGAAAAAAGCATTTAAAACATTTGCTTTTCCCACATCGCTTTCTATGATTTTACCCTCATTGTTCTTTAAAGGGCCAACACCATCAATTTTAATCTTTTTTCTGTTTATATAATTAAAGAATAGTTTGGGATTTGTTTTACTTTCCTTAGCAATGAGTCTCTCAGTTTCTACTTTTGCTAAATGTATTTGTTTTTTACACATTTTATTTTTTTCTCTATATCTTTTTAATGCTTCTTCGCTGCTTTCTTGTTTTAGCTTTTTAAATGCCTTATTTTTATTATTCATTGCCCTTTTTACATCCTTATTTAGCCACATTGGTTTTCTCCTGTTCCTAGCCCTTTTATTTCCGTATGGTATGGCTCGCTCGCAGTGGGTGTTTAATACCGATTTAAAAATTTCCCACTTATTTTCTGTGCTCCCATTTTTGAGGACATTGTCCCAATCAATTCGGCGAAGATCTTCTCTAAGCCGATCAAACTTTGCTTTCCTGAAATTCAGCGTTTTTGTAACCCCCCTCCAAGGCACCTTACTGAAGGACAAGTGGAATTGTATTATATTGTGGTGACTGTTCCCTAGGTGCCCATCCACTCGTACGTCTGTTATTCTATCTGGCCTGTTGCTTAAAATTAAGTCGAGAAGGGCTGCCCCTCTAGTTGGGCCCGGCACAAGTTGGGACAGATACAGTCAGGGCCAGAAATATTTGGACAGTGACACAAGTTTTGTTATTTTAGCTGTTTACAAAAACATGTTCAGAAATACAATTATATATATAATATGGGCTGAAAGTGCACACTCCCAGCTGCAATATGAGAGTTTTCACATCCAAATCGGAGAAAGGGTTTAGGAATCATAGCTCTGTAATGCATAGCCTCCTCTTTTTCAAGGGACCAAAAGTAATTGGACAAGGGACTCTAAGGGCTGCAATTAACTCTGAAGGCGTCTCCCTCGTTAACCTGTAATCAATGAAGTAGTTAAAAGGTCTGGGGTTGATTACAGGTGTGTGGTTTTGCATTTGGAAGCTGTTGCTGTGACCAGACAAAAGGCGGTCTAAGGAACTCTCAATTGAGGGGAAGCAGAACATCCTGAGGCTGAAAAAAAAGAAAAAATCCATCAGAGAGATAGCAGACATGCTTGGAGTAGCAAAATCAACAGTCGGGTACATTCTGAGAAAAAAGGAATTGACTGGTGAGCTTGGGAACTCAAAAAGGCCTGGGCGTCCACGGATGACAACAGTGGTGGATGATCGCCGCATACTTTCTTTGGTGAAGAAGAACCCGTTCACAACATCAACTGAAGTCCAGAACACTCTCAGTGAAGTAGGTGTATCTGTCTCTAAGTCAACAGTAAAGACAAGACTCCATGAAAGTAAATACAAAGGGTTCACATCTAGATGCAAACCATTCATCAATTCCAAAAATAGACAGGCCAGAGTTAAATTTGCTGAAAAACACCTCATGAAGCCAGCTCAGTTCTGGAAAAGTATTTTATGGACAGATGAGACAAAGATCAACCTGTACCAGAAGGATGGGAAGAAAAAAGTTTGGAGAAGAAAGGGAACGGCACATGATCCAAGGCACACCACATCCTCTGTAAAACATGGTGGAGGCAACGTGATGGCATGGGCATGCATGGCTTTCAAAGGCACTGGGTCACTTGTGTTTATTGATGACATAACAGCAGACAAGAGTAGCCGGATGAATTCTGAAATGTACCGGGATATACTTTCAGCCCAGATTCAGCCAAATGCCGCAAAGTTGATTGGACGGCGCTTCATAGTACAGATGGACAATGACACCAAGCATACAGCCAAAGCTACCCAGGAGTTCATGAGTGCAAAAAAGTGGAACCTTCTGCAATGGCCAAGTCAATCACCAGATCTTAACCCAATTGAGCATGCATTTCACTTGCTCAAATCCAGACTTAAGACGGAAAGACCCACAAACAAGCAAGACCTGAAGGCTGCGGCTGTAAAGGCCTGGCAAAGCATTAAGAAGGAGGAAACCCAGCGTTTGGTGATGTCCATGGGTTCCAGACTTAAGGCAGTGATTGCCTCCAAAGGATTCGCAACAAAATATTGAAAATAAAAATATTTTGTTTGGGTTTGGTTTATTTGTCCAATTACTTTTGACCTCCTAAAATGTGGAGTGTTTGTAAAGAAATGTGTACAATTCCTACAATTTCTATCAGATATTTTTGTTCAAACCTTCAAATTAAACGTTACAATCTGCACTTGAATTCTGTTGTAGAGGTTTCATTTCAAATCCAATGTGGTGGCATGCAGAGCCCAACTCGCGAAAATTGTGTCACTGTCCAAATATTTCTGGACCTAACTGTAATTATCCTTAGTTACTGACAGAAGCCGGTTTCCTTCCTGAGATACGCAGGTTTCAGTTTCCCAGTCTATATCGGGGTAGTTGAAGTCCCCCATAATAATCACCTCATTGTGATTTGCTGTTTTGTCTGTTTGTTTCAATAATACATTTTCAGTGGTTTCTGTTATATTTGGTGGCTTATAACAAACCCCTATGAGGATTTTATTAGTTTTCCCTCCTTGTATCTCCACCCAAAGAGACTCCACCTCTTCATTTCCCTCTTGGATATCTTCTCTTAGTCTGGGCTTTAAACTGGACTTTATATATATATATAGACAGACTGCACCCCCTTTCCTTTTTTTACAATCCCTCCTAAACAATTCATATCCTTGCAGGTTAGCCGCCCAGTCATAACTGTCATCTAACCATGTCTCAGTTATTCCTACTATGTCGTATTTTTCCTCATACATTACCAGCTCCAGTTCTTCCATCTTATTGGTCAGGCTTCTTGCATTGGTCAGCATGCAGGAAAGAAGTTTTGCTCCCCTTTTCTTAGCTTCCTTCTTAGTACCCTGTCTTGGGTCCTCTTTACGGCATCTAGTGCCCTTGATTAGTTTGTCCTTCTGCTGCATGTTCTTGTCTGCTGTTTTTTCTCCCATCCCCTCTTCTTCTAGTTTAAAGCCCTCCTGATGAGTGTGGCAAGCCTTCTGGCGAACGTGTGTTTCCAAGGTTTTGTGAGGTGTATCCCGTCTCTTGCGAGAAGTCCATCGTAGAGGTAATTCACTTCATGGTCCAAGAATCCAAATCCTTGCTGCCTGCACCATTGTCGTAGCCAGTTGTTCAAATCTAGTATCCTATTCCATCTTCTGACACCATGGCCATCGACTGGGAGGATTGATGAGAAAACAACCTGTACGTTCCGTTCCTTTATTTTCTTCCCCAGAATTTCAAAGTCTTCGCAAATAGTTGGTAGATCATTTTTTTCCGTGTCGTTTGTTCCTACATGTATCAATAGGAATGGGTATTCGTCCTTGGATCCGAGGATAGTTGGTATCCTGTTGGCCACATCCTTGATTTTTGCTCCCGGGAGGCAGCATACTTCTCGTGCGGTTATGTCCGGCCTGCAGATAGTTGCCTCCGTGCCTCTTAGTAGTGCAAATCAGCTTCCTGCTTCTCCAATCCCTGGTTTTGCGATGTCCTTAAACAGCGAGACCCGGCAAGGCCCAGCAATCGATCAGCTTAAGGCGACTCTTCTCCTCTTCCCAGAATGCACTGGAAATATGCAAATCAGCTTCCTGCTTCTCCAATCCCTGGTTTTGCGATGTCCTCAAACAGCGAAACCCAGCAAGTCCCAGCAATCGATCAGCTTAAGGCGACGCTTCTCCTCTTCCCAGAATGCACTGGAAATATGCAAATCAGCTTCCTGCTTCTCCAATCCCTGGTTTTGCGATGTCCTCAAACAGCGAGACCCGGCAAGTCCCAGCAATCAATCAGCTTAAGGCGACTCTTCTCCTCTTCCCAGAATGCACTGGAAATATGCAAATCAACTTCCTGCTTCTCCAATCCCAATCTCTGCGTCCTCCCGGTAACCAGCACTGATGATAGGACCTATCGTGACGTCAAAATAGCATGTGACCAGTCATGTGTCTATTACCTCATTGGCTACAGACTGGTCACATGGCTAGACGTCATGCTAGGTCCTGTCAATGCATCTCTCCGTTACGTGGTGCTCGTTCAAGCATCTCCGTGTACCGGCGAAATGCTCTGGCACATGGTCGGCTTCCCCATTCCTGCATGTGGGCACTCATTACTGAGTCAGTCCACATGCAGGGACTGGCTGCCACAGCCGTTAAATAGCGGCACCGGTAATCACGTGATCGGAGATTGCAGTTGCTATAGTAACGGTGGCAGCAGTGATGTCACTGATTACAGCCTGCAGCCTCTGCTCACTCACTGAGTGATTAGACTGCACGGAGCAGCAGCGTCTTCCTCCCATGCAGTGCTGTCTGATGTAGCAGAGCTGCATGGGTTGAAGGAGAAAGAAGACAGAAGACCAGGATTGTGGAGGGCTGACAGGGAGTAATAAAGATGGAGTCTCTAATGTGTCTGTGTATTTATTTCTATTAAAGTATTTTTTCTCTGTGTGGTGTCTTTTTATTTTATCCCTTCATTGGAGATTCTTAATGGCCGGGTCAAACTGGCCTGACATTAAGGATCTCTGGCTTAATACTAGCTAGTAAAACAAAGCTAGTATTAACCCATTATTACCCAGCAAGCCACCCAGCTTCAGGGCTGCTGGAAGAGTTGGATACAGCGCCAGATGATGGCGCTTCTATGAAAGCGCCATTTTCTGGGGTGGCTGCGGACTGCAATTCGCAGCAGAGGGGCCCAGAAAGCTCGGGCCAACCTGTGCTGCGGATTCCAATTCCCAGCTGCCTAGTTGTGCCTGGCTGGACACAAAAATTGGGCGAAGCCCACGGCATTTTTTTTTTTTAATTATTTCATGAAATTCATTAAATAATTAATAAAAAGGGCTTCCCTATATTTTTGGTTCCCAGCTGGGTACAAATAGGCAGCTGGGGGTTGGGGGCAGCCGTACCTGCCTGCTGTACCTGGCTAGCATACAAAAATATGGCAAAGCACACGTCATTTTTTTGGGGGGCAAAAAACTCCTGTATACAGTCCTGGATGGAGTATGCTGAGCCTTGTTATTTTGCAGCTGCTGTCTACTCTCTTGCATACACTAGTGAATGGAGCATGCTGAGCCTTGTAGTTCTGCTCTCCCTCCAGCATACAGTCCTGGATGCAGCATGCTGAGCCTTGTAGTTCTGCAGCTGCTGTCTGCTCTGCTGCATACATTAGTGAAGTATGCTGAGCCTTGCAGTTCTGCTCCCCCTGCCTCTCCCTCCAGCATACAGTGCTGGATGGAGGATGCTCAGCCTTGTAGTTCTGCAGCTCCTGTCTGCTCTCCTCCATACAGACAGGCAGCAGACAGCAGCTGCAGAACTACAAGGCTCAGCATACTCCATCCAGGACTGTATGCAGGAGTTTTTTGCCCCCCTAAAAATTACGTGGGCTTTGCCATGTTTTTGTATGCTAGCCAGGTACAGCAGGCAGCTACGGGCTGCCACCAACCCCCGGCTGCCTATATGTACCCGTCTGGGAACTAAAAATATAGGGAAGCCCTTTTTCTTTTTAATTATTTCATGAATTTCATGAAATAATTAAAAAGATAAATGACGTGTGCTTTGCCCAATTTTTGTGTCCAGCCAAGTACAACTAGGCAGCTGGGGATTGGAATCCGCAGCGCAGGGTGCCCAAGCTTTCTGGGCACCCCTGCTGAATTTTGCAGTTGCAGTCCGCAATTGCAGTCCGTAGCCGCCCCTGAAAATGGCGCTTTCATAGAAACGCCGTCTTCTGGCACTGTATCCAACTCTTCCAGCTGCCCTGGTGATGGGTGGCTCGCTGGGTAATAATGGGGGTTAGGGCTAGCTTTATATTATCAACTGGCCCTAAGCCTGAAATTCATGGTGTCACGCCAATATTAGACATGGCCACCATGAATTTCTAGTACAGATAAAAAAAACACAACACAGAAAAATATTTTTATTAGAAATAAAACACAACACAATTAGTGACTCCATCTTTATTGAAATAAAGAACCCCCTCCACAGTAATCCTGGGTCAAGGTTCCCGCGCCGTCCAATTTGGATCCAATATCATCTGAACGGTTTGCTGGAAGGCAAAGCGATCAGATGATGTGTCAGGTTCAAGGGCTTGAATCACATGGCACAGCAGATGATTGTATAAACGGCTTTTATACAATCAGCTGATGCATCAGTGCAAAAGAAAAACAAACTACACACTTCTGTGCAGACTCCTGTCCGACAGCATCAGCGGATAGTTTAGCCGGCCGAGCGGTAAAAAAAAAACGGCCTCAACGCTCGACTAACAGTGTCAGCTAATTCCGTCAGGTGACTGCATCAGCTGATCATCGCCAGGTCTGAGAGAGAGAAAAGAGAGAGAGAAAAGAGAGAGAGAAAAGAGAGAAAAAAGAGAAGAGAGAGAGGGAGAGAGAAAATAGAGAGAAAAGAGAAGAGAGAGGGAGAGAGATTGAAGAGAGAGAGAGAGAAGAAGAGAGAAGAGGAGAGAAGAGAGAGAGAAAAGAGGAGAGAAGAGGAGAGAAGAGAGAGGAGAGAGAAGAGAGAGGGAGAGAGAGAAAAGAGAGAGATGAGAGAAAGGAGAGAGAGAGAAAAAGAGAGAGAAAAGAGAAGAGAGAGAGGGAGAGAGAAAATAGAGAGAAAAGAGAAGAGAGAGGGAGAGAGATTGAAGAGAGAGAGAGAAGAGGAGAGAAGAGAGAGAAAAGAGGAGAGAAGAGGAGAGAAGAGAGAGGAGAGAGAAGAGAGAGGGAGAGAGAGAAAAGAGAGAGAGGAGAGAGAGAAAAAGAGAGAAAGAGAGAGAGAGAACAAGAGAGAGAGAACAAGAGAGAGAAAGAGAGAGACGAGAGAGAAGAGAGAGAGAAGAGTGAGTGAGAACAAGAGAGAGAACAAGAGAGAGAAGAGAGAGAGAAAGAGAGAAGAGAGAGAAGAGAGAGGAGAGAGACAACAAGAGAGAGAACCATAGAGAGAACAAGAGAGAGAAGAGAGAGAAGAGAGAAGAGAGAGAGGAGAGAAGAGAGAGAGGAGAGAAGAGAGAGAGAAAGAGAGAGAACGAGAGAGAGAACAAGAGAGAGAGAACAAGAGAGAGCAAGAACAAGAGAGAGAAATAGAGAGAAGAGAGAGAGAAGAGAGAGAGGACAGAGCAATGCAGCCTCATTCCGTGAACTGCTCCGATTTTAGATGTGTGGCCCGCGGCTCACAGCTGATGTCCGGCTCCTCCCCTCAGTGCCTAATTAAATTAAATTAAATTATAAATAAATTATAATTATAATTTAAAAATAAATTAAATTCTTTACCGGGATGGCCGGGACTTGAACTCGTGAACTAATGCTTCTTAGGCAGTAGCTCTAACCATTAAGAACCTGGCTCTAATGAGAAACATAGGAAGATTTGGTTATCTTGACCTCAGCATTGCAGATTGAAGTCCCCGGTGACAGCGCGGCTCACTTCAGGTGCTGCGTGGAGAGGACACAAAGCGCTTGTGTTCTACGGGGCTTCCTGTCATCTTCATGTAGCAGAGCTGACAGTGTCGTGTGGATTACTTCGGACCTGGCTTGTTGTTTGGGGATTAATAAAGAAGTAAATGAGGGTTTTTTTTGTCTTTTATTCCAAATAAAGGATTTTTCACTCTGTGTGTTTCTTTGCTTTCACTTACAGGTTAATCATGGAAGGTGTCTCGGGGAGACGCTTGTCATGATTAACCCCATTATTACCCCGATTGCCACCACACCAGGGCAATTCGGGATGAGCTGGGTAGAGTCCCGGGACTGCCGCATCTAATGGATGCGGCAATTCCGGGCAGCTGCTGGGTGATATTGTTAGGGTGGTGGGCTCCCCATAATGTGGCGCTCTCCATCCTGACAATACCAGCCTCCAGCCGTGTGGCTTTACCCTGCTGGTAGCAAAATTGGGGGTACCGCATGTTTTTGTTTTTTTTTTAATTATTATTTTTTATTTATTTTACTGCACGATATAGACCCGCTCGCCGGCGGCTGTGATTGGTTGCAGTGAGACAGCTGTCACTCACCGTGGGGGCGTGTCTGACTGCAACCAATCATGAGCGCCGTTGGGTGGGAAAGGCACGGAATACCTGATTGAATAATGAAGCGGCTGCCATTTTCAAAAGCGGAAAAACCGCCAGAGATTTGTGACAGCCGTGCAGCGAGGCGCCCGTGATCGGTGAGTAGGGAAGAGAGAGGGATTGTGCTGGGGACGCAGGATGCATGCAGATATGCAATGTGCGCACATACTTACTGTGAAAAGCCACGCTGTTGGTGATCGAACCGTTTTCGAATGTAACTCGAACTGTCGAACTTTTAGCAAATCATTCGAGTTCGTCTAACGACTCGAACACCCCCCAAAATCACTTGAACATGAAATTGGTGAACCGTTCGACTAGAACATCGCTCATCTCTACTCCTGAGGGATCTCCTCCCAGACCTGGACTAAAGCGTCTGCCAACTCCTGGACAGTCTGTGGTGCAACGTGACGTTGGTGGATGGAGCGAGACATGATGTCCCAGATGTGCTTAATTGGATTCAAGTCTGGGTAGTGGGTGGACCAGTCCATAGCTTCAATGCCTTCATCTTGCAGGAACTGCTGACACACTACAGCCACATGAGGTCTAGCATTGTCCTGCATTAGGAGGAACACAGGGCCAACCACATCAGCATGTGGTCTAACAAGGCGTCTGAAAATCTCATCTTGATACCTAATGGCAGTCAGGCTACCTCTGGCAAGCACATGGAGGGTTGTGCAGCCTTTCAAAGAAATGTCACCCCACACCATTACTGACCCACTGCCAAACCTGTCATGCTGAAGGATGTTGCAGGAAGCAGATCGCTCTCCATGGCATCTCTAGACTCTGTCACATATGTCACATGTGCTCAGTGTGAACCTGCTTTCATCTGTGAAGAGCACAGGGCACCAGTGGCGAATTTGCCAATCCTGGTGTTCTGTGGCAAATGCCAAGTGTCCTGCATGGTGTTGGGCAATGAGCACAACCCCCATCTGTGAACGTCGGGCCCTCATGCTATGCAGGCACATGCACATTTGTGGCCTTCTGGAGGTCATTTTGCAGGGTTCTGGCAGTGCTCCTCCTGTTGCTCCTTGCATAAAGGCGGAGGTAGCGGTCCTGCTGCTGGGTTGTTGCCCTCCTATGTCCCCTTCCACATCTCCTGGTGTACTGGCCTGTCTCCAGGTAGCATCTCCATCCTCTGGAAGCTACGCTGACAGACACAGCAAACCTTCTTGTCACAGCTCACATTGATGTGCCATCCTGGATGAGCTATACTACCTGTGCCACTTGTGTGGGTTGTAGAGTCCGTCTCATGCTATCACGAGTGTGAGAGCACAACCAACATTCAAAAGTGACCAAAACATCAGCCAGAAAGAATTGGTACTGAGATGTTGTCTGTGGTCCCTACCTGCAGAAACACTCCTTTATTGAATGCGTCTTGATAATTGTCAATAATTTCCATCCGATGTCTATTCCATTTACACAACAGCATGTGACATTGATTGTCAATCAGTGTTGCTTCCTAAGTGGACAGTTTGATTTCACAGAAGTTTGATTAACTTGGAGTTATATTCGGTTGATTAAGTGTTCCCTTTAATTTTTTGAGCAGTGTATTTTAAAATGTAACTAAATTTTGGATCTGATTTTATATCAGTTTTATAAGCCCTTAAGTCCAGCAAATAGATGGGAGTCCAGGTCCTAAAGGGTACTTTACACGTTGCGATATCGGTACCGATATCGCTATCGAGCGTACCCGCCCCCGCCGGTTGTGCGTCACGGGCAAATCGCTGCCCGTGGCGCACAACATTGCAAACACCCGTCACACGGACTTACCTTCCCTACGACGTCGCTCTGTCCGGCGAACCGCCTCATTTCTAACGGGGCGGTTCGTGCGGCGTCACAGCGACGTCACACGGCAGTCGTACAATAGCAGAGGAGGGGCGGAGATGAGCGGCCGGAACATGACGCCCACCTCCTTCATTCCTCATTGCCGGTGGATGCAGGTAAGGAGATGTTCGTCGTTCCTGCGGTGTTACACACAGCGATATGTGCTGCCGCAGGAACGACGAACAACGTCGTACCTGCAGCAGCAACGATATTTGGAAAAGGAGCGAGGTGTCAATGAGCAACGATTTTTCACGTTTTTGCGCTTGTTGATCGTCGCTCCTTGGTGTCACACGCTGCGATGTCGCTAACGGCGCCGGAAGTGCTTCACTAACGACGTGACCCCGACGATATATCGTTAGCGATGTTGTAGCATGTAAAGCACACTTAAGACTCTTTTACATTGCTTAAAATACTATTTAGATTAATTTAGCTCATTGGGAAGAAGCCCTGAGCTCCTGCCTGAGTGATCCTGAACAGTATTTTTATAAACTATCATTGGTGCAACCTGTGCAGACGCACAAGGACCCAAGAGGTTAGTGAGCCCATTACTCCCTCCAAAGCAGCTGGAATTGTCCATTATTATGGGCTTTTGGACTGCAAAGGGACTATGTTTTGTTCTTTCACAGGAGCCCTCTTTTGCCTGCGTCCGCCAGTGACCCCACCTACCTACAGGAAATGTGATAGAAGCTTAATCTGTCTGGAAACACATCCCTGAGGATTGTGACAGATCATGTACGGTACGAGCAAAGGCAGGTACATTGTGCAGTACAGCTTTATCTTTGTGTTGAAGGAGCAGGAGATGAGAAGAGAAAGGCACTGTGGCCTTTTTCCTGAGGAGGTTCAGGACAGCCTGCTTTAAAGGGAATGTGGCAGCAGGTTTTTGCTATGGAATCTGAGAACAGCATGATTTGGTGGCAGAGAGCCTGATTCCAATGATGTATTACTTACTGGACTGCTTGGTGCATTTTTCATAAAATCCCTGTTTTGTTTGCAGTAGATGGGGCAGTGCTATGACTGATGAGCTAAAAATAACTCCTCTCACATCCCTAATTGGCAGCTTCTTGGGTATATTATAGGGATAGCTAGCTTGGTCAGCTGTTTTTATTAATTTTGCGGGGGTAAAAAAATGACATAGGGTCCCCCATTTTTCATATCCAGCATAGGAACAGCAGCAGCTGCAGGCTACAACCCTCAGGTGTGTGCTGTATCTTGGTATGGTATGAAAAATAGAGGGGATCCCATGCTTTTTTTTTACTGATTGGATTTATTTAAAAATAAACAAATGACGTGGGGTCGCCCATTTTTCTAAAACCAGCCAAGGTACAGCAGACAACTGGGGGCTGATGTTATTAGGGTGGGTCGGGCCATGGGTATTTGTTCCTTTCCAGCCTTACAATAGCAGCCCACAACTGCCCCAGAAGTGCCACATCCATAAAATGCGCCAATTCTGGCACTGGAACCGGCTGCTCCCATAGCCTTGGTGTGGTAGCTATCGGGGTAATAAGGAGTTAATAACAGCCCACAGCTGCTACCAAGCCCTAGATTAGTGATAGCAGGCATCTATGAGACACGCCACATTACTAATCTGTACGTGAAAGTAAATAAACACAAGCACCCCAAAAAATCTTTTATTTGAAATAAAAAAAACAAAACACCCTCTTTCACCACTTTATTAACCCCCCAAAAACCCCTCCAGGTCCGATTAATCCACATGAGGACTCATGATGCTTCTAACACTGCTACATCTGACAATCACAGCGCGCGTCATAGAACATGACTGCCCGCTGTGAGGTTCAGGCCGCGACTGAAACTGAAGTGAGCCGCGTGATCAGCGGGGACGTCACTCAGGAGAGTTCTCCACATGCAGCTCATTTCGTGATGCAGGCAGTCATGTTCTATGGCACTCACTGTGATTGTCAGTTGTAGCAGTGCTAGATGCATCGTGGGACCTTGTGTGGATTACCCAAAATAGTAATAGTTCTGGCACACTAAGAGGAATGAGGACATGAAAAAGTATTCTTGAATGCAGAATCGATTTTATTAGTGCAAAAAACAAGACTAATTCATCCAACGTTTCGATTGTGTTAGTCGTTATCAAGGATAGTATTATCTAACAGAGAAAATCATAGAAAATACATCAGTACATGGTATAACAAAACCAATACAAAAGAATTCTTTCACAGTAAGCATCATAAAATGGCTGATGCCATGAATAAACAAATCATCTTATGTAGCACATAATTCCTGGTGATATATGAAGAAAGCGTTACAACGTATGCATGACCTATTAGGCTAAAACAATGCATGATGTTAATAATATGAGTACAGCAAGCATAAACCCACCTATATCATAATGGGAGAATGCACGTTCAATAGGAAATGGTCATCACCATTAGGTATAAGAGATCAGGAGGTTACGATCCTATGTCTAAAAAAAGGAATAAATGGTATGTGACACATCACAAGACTAAAAACCTAATGAAACACACTCTTTTCCATATATGGCGTCCAGTGAGCAAACGGATAAAAATGTCTATACCTCTTGCACTGGTCTATGGTAACGAGCAAAACCAAGCTGGAGGCAATCTATGGTTGTAGTTGTTTCTAAACGGAGATCAACATAGATATAAACATCACTCAGGTGTACGGTACAGCGGACCACATGACGAGAGAGGTAACGTATAAGAACATATAGCATATACGAGATAGGCATACTACCTGGAATAATGTGTAATAATTGATAGTAGAAAAAGGGAAATAATAGGATTCCCTCACTGAATAGTTCTCAGTTACCTCCAAGATATGCATATGCTGCAAGTGACATGTACAAGAAAGGAGATTCATACAAGGACAAGTAACACCAGTATAAGATACATTTGTACAGGTCTATACCTCTTGCACTGGTCTATGGTAACCGAAAAACAGAGCTGGAGGCAATCTATGGTTGTAGTTGTTTCTAAAAGGAGATCAACATGAATATAAATATCACTCAGGTGTACATCAGATCGCATGACAAGGGGGGTAACATGTAAGAAAGTATACAAGATAGACATACTACCTGGAATACAGTGTAATAATTGATAGTAGAAAAGGGAAACAAAAAGATTCCCTCACTGACTGGTTCTCAGTTACCTCCAAGATATGCAAATACTGAAAGTGACATATACAGGAAAGGAGATTCATACAAAGGCAAGTAACACCAGTATAAGGTACATTTGTGCAGGGATATGCTGAGCAGTTTATCAGTATTACCTTTATGTGGCAATCAGAGGGAAGCCACAAGGAGCTGTTGCCATAAACAGGGGGATATATGTCCCTGTAGGACTAAATAAGGAACCTTGTATAAGCCATTCAATTAAGAATCATATACAGAAAACGGGAAAGACCCAGTGACATGGCACTAAAGGAAGCACATACCTGGAGAAATTCACTGGAAAAGCTAAGTAAACTGTCAGGCAGTATAGGTGAAAAGGTTCTAGGGGGAGGTAAAGGAAAAAATCAGTGGTAACCTGTCAGGCGTGGGGGGGGGGGAGAGAAAAGGGAGGACGAATAACACATACCTTATGGTGGTGGCATAGGGTATAGACCCCTGGGAAAAGTGCGACCTGCTGTGTCGCGGGGGCCTTTTTATATTATGAGGAGGTTAGCGTCCATAACCCCACTTCCTGGTTGTGGAACGCAGTGTGCTGCCAGTGGAACGCACGCCGCGCATGCGCAGTGCCGTCATCAGCACCGCGCATGCGCAGGGGGCGAACCGCAAGACAGGGAGGCGGACGGAGAGCAGGGGGCGTGTGTGCAGGCATACTGGGTGTGGGGTGATGGTGAGCTGGCCTGTGGATTGCGCGCCGCTTGCGCGCCGTGCCTGGCTATTTGCACAACGCACGAGCCGGGCACAGAGCACAGGTCAGAGTGTATGGCTGTTAGTAGTGTCAGGGGATAGAATGTTACAGCTACATCCATAGTGCCTGGTGACGTTCTTACATAGGTGAAGGTGGTGATTATACTGAGGATAACCGATGCTGGTGCCAATAGGTGAGGGGTCAAGTAGAAGAAGGTGCCTATAAACAAAGAGAAAGAAGGTTAGAGACAAGGTTTCTATATGTAAATACCATATCATGACTTAGTCCTTATACTGGAGTTTTACAGTCTTTATACTAGCGTCTCACAGTCTAATGTATAGAGAACATAATGAGTTACCATCAAATTCACTTAAATATCACAAGGCCCCATAAAAAGTGTAAGTGTCACTAGAAACGCAGAGACAATTTCATCTAACCATCATAAGCAGAAGGGGACAAAGTTGCAGAACAAACAGCATCATAAACACATATCATGTTCCCTATTGAGACCTTTGGGTTCTAGAGTGTTCAGGGTAAAAATCCAGTAAGACTCCCTCTCCTTAAGGGTACGTATACGGTTACCGCCCCTTCTGGAAGGAGGGACGTGTTCAAGTACCTGGTACTTGAGTTGGGCGATGGTATGACCATGTGTGATGAAATGATATGGAATAGGTAAAAGGACTTGTTTGCATCGTATCGTGGATTTGTGTTTACTGATGCGGTCTCGGACATGTTGGGTAGTCTCCCCAACATATCCGAGACCGCAAGGGCATTTGATCAGATAAACCACGAAAGAGGATTCACACGTGAAGAATCCACGTATAGGAAAAATGCGGCCCGACAGGGGATGAGTGAAGGTGTCCCCCTTGGTGAGATTGTTACACTGTACGCAGTGGTGACAGGGAAAGTTTCCCTTTCTGGGGGTACCTAGGAAGGTTTGTTTCAGTATAGATTTGTTGAAACCAATGTCAGCCCTGACAAAGTTATCCCGGAGATTGCGGGGTCTCTTGTTGCAGAACAAGGGAAGTGAATCAAATTCCCTAACATCAGGGTAGGATTTACCAAGGAGTGGCCAATGCTTACATATAATACCCCTAATCAAGGGAGAAAAAGGATGATATGTATTAACGCACGTGATGCGCGGAGCCATCCTATCAATAATGGGTCTATGGGAAGATTTCCTATCCGCAATCTCAACTGGGTATCCCCTTTGTAGGAACTTTTCACTCATCTCTAAGGCTCTTACATCCCGTTGTACCGGATCAGACACTATCCGCTCAACCCGTCTATGCTGGGAAATGGGGAGTACTTGTTTCGTGTGACGGGGATGACAACTAGTGTAATGCAACAGGCTGTTGCGATCGGTCGGTTTAACAAACAAATCAGTGCTAAGGGAACCCCCTGATAATATCACCATGGTGTCAAGAAAATTAATTCTGTGATCGTCATGATGTATGGTGAAGGAGAGGCCCTGCTTAAAGGAATTCATGTCAGTGTAGAATTGCAATAAAGAGGTAAGGTCACCACGCCAAATCATGAAAATGTCGTCTATATACCTTTTCCAACTGCATTCAAGAATACTTTTTCATGTCCTCATTCCTCTTAGTGTGCCAGAACTATTACTATTTTGATTGACTCCCATTTTTTCTGGGCACCTATTTTATACACAGTGAGCCAGACATATTCGCTTACTTGTGTGGATTACGTCGGACCTGGAGGGGTGTTTAGGTGGTTAATAAAGTGGGAATAAAGGATGCTTTTGTCTTTTATCTCAAATAAAGGATTTTTTGAGTGTTTGTGTTTATTTACTTCCACTTACAGATTAGTGATGGGGGTCTCATAGACACCTGCCATCATTAATTTCAAACTTAGTGGCAGCTATGGGCTGCCATTAACTCCTTATTACTTCAATTGGCACCGACTAGGGCAATCTGGAAGAGCCGAGTAAAATGCCGGGACTGTAACAGCTAATGGATGCGGCAATTCCGAGTGGCTGCAGGCTGATATTTTTAGGATGGGGGCAGCCTAATAACCATAGGCCTTCCCAGTCTGAGAATACCAGCCCCCAACTGTGGGGCTTTATCTTGGCTAGGTATCAAAATTGGGGGAACCGTATGTCGTTTTTTAAATTATTTATTTATTTTTCTGTATGATATAGACCAGCATCTGTGATTGGTTGCAGTCAGACAGCTGTCGCTCTGCGTGGGGGTGCGTCTGACTGCAACCAATTAAAGACACCAGTGGTCGGGGGAAGCATTGAATATGTATGAGCATAATGAGCGGCCCTGAAAGAAGAATGAATGGCTGCGGGACTAGTGTGACAGCTCCAACGGTGATCGGTGTGTATGGAGCACTTGCTCCTACCCCTTTGCACCGAATTCTGGTTTCCATAGATTATATGGTGACCGGTATCTAGCCAGATACCGGGGATCAATCCCCTGCTGACCCCGAGTCGGTGGAGGATTAATCTGCAAATTCTCCCATTACTAGTGCGAAACGCAAAAAGCATGAACATGCTGCATTTTTTTTTTTGCAAGACGTTTGTGACACATAAACTGCAGACAAAAAAAACTGCAACGTGCGCACAGCAAATCTGAATTCTCATAGACTGCTGGGAAGTCAAAAGTCAGAACTTTCTGAGAACAACACTGCACCAAAAAACGCGACAAAATTCGGCACAAAACGCAGCATAATCCAGGATGCATGCCCATGATCTAAATGCCTGATGATGGACAGATTCTTGACCGTTCAGTAATAGATAGTAGTGATTTTACTGTTGCCACATGATATGGATATTACCACTTTATTGTATGAATATCTAATGCTAGTGTAAATTCTGTATGTTACCTGTTATTTGTATGATAACTGGGCTATAAATGATTTTATTTTTATTTGAACACAACAAACATGGTTGTGCAATAGAAATAGGAATACATCTACATGAATTATTCCGTAAGCAACACGTGAATATATCTCATCAGTCGCTGCATCCGACCAGCTCAGTGTTTTCTTACAAAGAAAAGGCAGAAGCAGGCATGGTGATTTATGGGATTACGTGTTCCGATGTCATGACATTCCAAAACACAAAGTGTAATCTGATTTGGTTTTCTTTGGACCTGAAGATGTTTAGTCCGAGTGATGATGATCATGAGTCATGTTGCAGATGTCCACTGTGGTTAGTTTGTTGAAAAATAGTCCTTCCAAACATGTTGATTGATTGGCAATCTCTTCTATCAAAACAGCCAAAATTTATTTACTTTGATTATCAAATTAGGTTTCCATTATGTAAAACAAGAGCCATAGATGTTGCGTTTATCCGTGGGGTTTGATTAGTGATAGTAAACAGCCCTACGGTTGGCAATCCACGTCCAAACAGAAGATGATCTGCATGGCTATCCTGTTTCCTGGAAGTCATGTTCATAATAACCAGGTCATGGGTTCACTTGAAGATCACTCTACAATCAGATGAAATGTGATCTCATTATTTTCAGATGAGGAATCCCTTATCTCTATTTATCTTGTTTTCATAATACAGTAATCTATCCAAAATCATATCATGGGCTGAATGTTCTAAGAGAATGAACAATGTGCAGGACTATCCATGTCCAAACTACAAAGAGATTAATGACGGCATTATATGCTTACAGTATAATATCGTTTATTCATACAAGCGCTTTAAAACCAAAGTTTAAAAAAAAGTTAAAGTGGTACTCCAGCATTTCTTTTATTGTATTGCTGTTGTGGTGCTTTAAGTTCAAGTTCCCTGACCCTACTCATACGTCATCACCTTCACTAGTGGCCACTCTGGTCAGTCTCCAGCAGTTTGTGACCTTTCAGCTGCTTCAGTGCTTCATGGAGGTGCCAGAGGTCATTTTTCAATGCAAGTCTATGAGAGCTATGTCCAGACTTGCATTAAGGATGGTGTCACACTTGCAAGTGCCTCTCGTGTATCTTGCACGAGCCTCGCGTTGCAACACCCGGCCCGGACTCACACTCTCCTCAGAGAATGAGTATAACAATAGGGGCAGAGACATTAAATTAAAAGCACCACTCCAGTCTTGAAAAAATGAACCCACAATAATCTGTCACTGAGCCACAGATCCCGAAAAATGAGAATACGACAGGTCATGGAAAATGTGCAAAAAGTGAGCCACTTTTTGGGGACAAACTACTGGGGTTTTAACCCCTTAGATAAAAGCAGATGTAGCACCCCTGAGACTGGTCGCTACAGGGTATATCATTATATCCTTCCCTGGCAGGTCAAGATGCTAATCTAGTAAATTCTACACACACCTCACACCACCATACAGCAGGGAGAAGCAGTCACTAGGAAAGGGTTAATAATGTTTCTACAGACACAGGAAGTGACTCAGCCAGTTCTTAGCAGACCCAGGTTGCCATAGCAACTTGCAAAAGTGGGGGCATGAGCAGTTAGGAGTAGAAAACATTTTCACTTTACCTTAGAACAAGCTTGGACACGAGACAGAGCAGATGCACAATGTGCAGCTCCCTGAAGGCTGCCAGGTGGTGGAGAGCGCATCTTGAAGGCTCCGTTCTCGTCGGGTAAATTATCAGGTTGCCTGAAGCTACTCCCTGACCTAGGGTCCACGTACTCCGTCGTACCCTGGTCCCAGCCCGGTGATGGTGCAAGGCCGCCGGCTGTCCTCCTTGACAGTTCCGTGCCCCTTGCCACGATCCTCTGCGATCGGGGTCCAGCTCCTCTAGGCCCAGACCACCGTCTGCTACCTAGATAGCTTCCTAGGAGCCCTGCTCCTTACCTCTTCTCTCCTTCGCTTCCAACACACTTCTCCCTCTCTAGTCCTGACACTCCTGACCTCCCCTATCCAACCCCCCAGGTGGGCGACCCTATTCCACTCAGGCCATCCACTGGTGTGCTTGGTGGGTGTGGTGCAGAGTGTACCTAGGATTTAATTAGCTGATGTAGGCAACACCATGTAGTTGGAGACCCATAACCAAGAAGGAGGTGGATATTGCACGGGAGGGCAGATTGTGCAATACCCTGTGACGACCTGATGGTCCAGGGGTGTCACATAGGCAGTGACTGAGATGACAAAGGCTGAGCAGCTAATGATTGAAGACAGTATTAAATCATGTACACCCTGAATTGTTAAGAGTATGTTAAAGGGAACCTGGCAGGTGCAATATGCACCCAGGACCACGGGCAGTTCTGGCTGCATATTGATAATCCCTGCCTAGCAGTCCCTGTATACACTAGCATAGATAAATAGACAGCATCGTTTCGTATATGCTAATGAGGCCCACAACTAGTCGCAAGGGCGTGAGTTCCCTTGGCTAGCTAGCCCACATAGCATATTAGCACGCTCCTGTAGGCGTACTAGCAAGTTAATGAATGTGCAGCAGCGTCGCACATACCTCAGTCTTTATGGCAGCCGGCAGAAGATGGATATGTGCTGCGTATGATCCGGAGTCTCATGGACTTCCGATCATGCGCACTAAATTGATGCCAGATGTAAGCGTCCCGGCCTCAGTGAGGTATAGTGCGCATGACCAGAAGACCCAGGGCTCCGGATCGTGCCCCGTGCACATCCATACTCCGCCAGCCGTCATCAAAACTGAGGTATGTACGGCGGTGCTGCACATTCTTTAGCATGTTAGTACACCCACAGGGACGTGCTAACATGCTAAGGGGGCCGACTAGCCAAGGGAATTTCTGCTCTTGCGACTAGTCCATGGCCTCATTAGCATATAATAAATGATCCTTAAAAATAATTTTTCTAAAGATCTGTTTATCTATGCTAGCGTATACAGGGACTCTATGGCAGGGATTATCAATATGCACCCAGAACTGCTTGTGGTTCTGGGTGCATATTGCACCTGACAGCTTCCCTTTAATCACTAAATTTGCTAAATGTTAACCAGCAGCATATACTGAATGTAAAAGGCTCTGTTCTCACCTATGCTGGAAGCTCTGTTAAAGATATCACCAAAAATGCTGGACAAAATATGGTAACGTAATGAGGAACTGTGGCGGAAACTCAACAGATCCCAGTCAGTAAGTTCTGTCAGACACCAATGGTGTACATGCTACAGAGGCACCCATTGACATTAGAGGTTGGCCTCAACGCATGTTAAGTACCTACACATGGTCATGGATGGTGTCAACAAGCAGCAAATCTAGTAAAAAAAAAAACCAAAAGAAAAACCAAACAATATACTAAATGTGTGTATGGCGCATCCTGTCCTAATTTAGGCCACTGGGTATAGTCTAAATCACTCATCTTAGTTCACTTTTTAAAAATGCCTAGTTATCTATAAACCTTGCCCATGCTAATATCAGCTCTGATAAACACTGAAAACCCAAGTTGAATTTAGAAATTTTAATAAAATTAAATTTAATCTAATCTATATATAAAGTCGTCATTTAACAGTGGACTTTATTAGTTGCTTTTACTGGATTATTCGCAAATTTATGAGGTCATTCTAGATTTGAGAGACAGAAGGTTTAGTAAAGTTGTAGAAACACTATCGTCAATTCTTTCCATTTTGCTCTAAGCTTCTCATTCCAGCAGAATTCTAAACATTTTCACCGATGTGTTCCTTTGTGTTTCTTCAAGATAAACAGTTTGTAGTGCTCGCAGCTACAATGTCTCACAGCAAGCTCCTGCGTTTCAAGAGCCAACAAGTGGAAATAAACAATTATAATCCTCCTGTAATGAATTACTTAACATTATCTGGCAAGTCCCACAGCAATTCATCACATAAAGGCCAGAGTAGAAATGCCCAGTGAATGTGACGGTACATCAAACTACTGAATCTCTAGTTCAGCTAATAAGAGGAGCATTGTTATAGCAGTGTATACAACTTGATGGATGATATGCAATATCTGTTTTTTGTGTATTGCATACATCTGTATATATCAAGGAAGGTACGGACGCCGGGCCGTGGGGGCTCCGCACTCCTTCACCAGAGAGAGTCATTGTGTGTGTAGGTCTGTAGGTGTGTAGGGTGGGGTGTCCATAACTCCGAAGCCAATCCGCGTCGTAGACACAGTAGACAAAAACGTGACTCCAGAGTTCTCTTGGCAAACCAAACTTGAACATTTTATTTTCCTTTTCACCGTTATGACAGACGTGGCCTCACTCCTACGGTTCTGCTGCTGTTTAATCTGTGGTACCCTCTCTCAGCCTTTCGCCATTATCTTGGAACAAGTCTGCAAGCTTTCGGGCACCTGTGCCTCTTTCCCCCACTCTTATTCTCACTGCTGTCTGCTTCTGAGCCCCAACAGCTGTCTAGTCGGAAGTTTTCCCCGGGCCCCTCAGGGTGAGCCGTGGGCTCCGGACCTTTAGGAGATAATCTCAGAGTTCCCTGACTAACTCTTAATGCCACTTAACACACAACGATATCGCTAGCGATCTCGTTAGCAAAGTGACACGCCCAGATCGTTGTTACAATTTGCTGAGATCGCTCATAGGTCGTTTTGTAGCGGTCACACGTACCCATCTCACAAACGACACTACATCGTTCAGCGATATATTGTTTGACCAAGGCAGTCATGTGCACGCCGTCACACAGCATTCCTCCCAACGATTCCGGCAACGACAGAGGCGTATAATTGTCCACAGTATACACCCTGGTGTGTGATTGCCTCGCCCTCTCCACGCCCCAACTTCCATACTGTCAGAATCTCCTCCGGTCTTCTGTTACGTGATTGTTTGTCTGTGAAATAAAACACCGCATTTGCGGCTGCCCCGTGTGACGCAACCACCGTTGCCGCACGAGTGATATGTTTTGTGTGTGTGGCATCCTTTACGCCTGTCTTCTCCAAGGTATGTTTTTTTTTAAGGTTTTTTGTTTTTTAATTTATTTTTTTTGTTTTACCTTTTACAGATGTCTGGGCCCCAAAATGATTCATTCATAAGGGAGTTTATCGAAAAGTACCAGACACTACCTTGTTTGTGGAGGATAAAATCAGCCGAATACAGCAACAAGCTGCAAAAAAAAGACATATATTTACAGCTTGTTGCTGTATTTAAAAAGCATTACTCATCAGAACCTGCTGACGAATATGTTGTTTAAAAAAAATACAAGCCCTCCGCACAGTATTTAAAAAAAGAGATGAAAAAGGTTGAAGATTCCCAGAGGTCCTGGGCAGGCACAAAGGACGTCAATGAAACTTTGTGTCCACCTTGTCAACCATGCCTGCCAATCAGAACGCAGTTGGTACCACCAATCAGAGCGGAGGAGGCTTGGAGCATTGCTCATAACGACACGCCTGCGTCGCTGATGACGAACGCACTAACGATGTTGTTCGTCGTTGGCAGAGTGTCAAACATAGCAATAAGTCTGCTGCGTTCGAAACGACGAACAATATTTTGAAACTGAACGACGTGTCAACGATAAACGATTTTTGCTATTTTTAAGATCGTTCAGAGTCGCTCGTAGGTGTCAAACGCAACAACGTCACTAACGACAACAGAAGTGCATCACGAAAACCGTGATCCCCGACGACATATCGTCAGATAAATCGTAGCGTGTAACGGGGCCTTTACTCCATGCTGTGTCTTTAGTCCTTGAACTTTTCTGTAGAACTAAGCCAAGGCCTAACTCTCTAACCAACCCACTGACCACTTGTTACTCCTCCTCCAATCTTACCTAAGGTAGTATCTATGCTCACTCTGCTCTTATCCGAGGTGCACTGGCCGCTACCTGGTCCCCGACTCTGCTACATTGGGGACCCGTGCTTCATTAGTCGCAGCAGTAACTTTACCACATACATTAACAGCGTATTTAATACTTAAACCTCAAAGAGGAGGCACTGACACCGGAGAACGGAGACACCCATATGACCCAACTCCACCACAGCGACCGCTTAGGTAAGTATTATAAAGTGATTTTTACGTTCTACACAGCGGCCTGGGCTCTTATATAAAGCATGAATGCTGTATATGAGAGCACACTGGTGGTGGCCGCAGCTTATAGCCCCAAATCTGCTGACAGATTCCCTTTAATAATCTGATACGTTACATGGGTCATTTCTCAGCTTTTCTGTATAGATTTGTACATGTTGAGCAGAAGCATCTCATTACCATTACAAATTTTATGAACTAATAATAAATCTATTCTTCTGTTGGAAACCTGGATAAGATAGGATAAGAAAACTATACAAACAGTTCTCAATGTGCAGCTTATTCCTCCCTGTTCTCTTGGGTAGGGCTGGCCTCCTGGAGACTGTAATAGTCTATGACATTTCTCAAATAACTCATTTGTTTCAGATACCATGAAGTACGTACACCCTGCTGCACACACCCAACATACACTGAGTGTGAATCTTTATTATGGCAGCCCCAGGAAAGTTTAAAAATTCTAAATTATATACCTTCAACATTTGGACAAAGGACAAACTCTTTACACACATTACTTAACATATTACTTATTTTCTGCTGACTTATTTTTCATTTAAGGGGTTGTCTCCTTAACAAATGTGCTTTTTTTTTATAAAATTGATAATTAAAAATTAAGGAGTAACCAACATTTAATTTTTTTATTTCATAAATCAATAGTACACATAAATATATCGTAAACAACTTTGTAATATATCTTAAAAGAGATATCTGCTTCTTTCTCCTCCTGGACTGATCTTTCATTCTCAATTTATGGGTAAAATCTGTGCTCAATGAAGACAGATTTTGTATTCTACGGAGATAGAAGATGACAGTTGCTACCGATAAGATTGTAAGGAGAGAGGAGGTGGAAGGACGGAGGAGTCTGAAGCAGACAAACATTCTGCTACAAATTCTACTAAAATGATAGTTAAGGGGGCTTTACACTCTACGATATTGTTAATGTTTTATCGTCGGGGTCACGTCGTTAGTGACGCACATCCGGCGTCATTAACGATATCGCAGCGTGTGACACTTATGTGCGACCGAAAACGATCGCAAAAGCGGCCAAAATCGTTTGCCGCGGAGAGGTTGTCCTAAAACCAAAAATCGTTTACCTCTCATTAGCGATGTTGTTCCTCGTTCTTGTGGCAGCACACATCGCTGTGTGTGACACCGTAGGAGCGAGAAATATCACCTTACCTGCCTCCACCGCCAATGCTGAAGGAAGGAGGTGGGCAGGATGTTACGTCCCGCTCATCTCCGCCCCTCCGCTTCTATTGGATGCCTGCCGTGTGACGTCGCTGTGATGCCGAATTACCAGCCCCCTTAGAAAGGAGGTGGATCTCCGGCCAGAGCGACGTCACAGGGCAGGTAAGCTGTGTGAAGGGGAGCGCGATTTTGTGCGCGACGGGCAGTGATATGCCCGTGTCGCACAAACGATGGGGGCGGGTACGCACGCTAGCGATATCGGTACCAATATCGCTAGCGTGTAAAGACCCCTTTAGACTTTATTCATTTATTTTATTAATTTGTATAGCACCATTAATTTCCACAGCACTTTATACACATCATCATTGCTGTAGAATGTTGAATACTCATTAAGCATTTTCACAATTTTATGTTTTAAAAAAAATTGTTGCTGGGCAGAGCTGCCTATAATGATGCCCTTGTTGTATCCTGCACAACTGCCTGCCCTCGGCCATGTAGAGGTGTTTTAGCTGCTAATCAGCACATGCTGATTGTATTGGTCCCTGTTACGAGTGTGTCGAGCCCTCCTGAGACTTCGGGGTTTAGGTCTGTTTTAGAATCTGCTCATCATTTATTATGATGTGACGCCCTGGCAAAACCAGGTAGTCACAGTTAGGCCCCTTCACAACACCGTTCCCTCACTAGGAAACACACAGCCAACCAGAAAACCCTAGTCACCCCCCTTAGGGAAAGATAGACAAACCAGTGGGCGTGACCAGGCGCTTGGGACACGCCCACCCAGGGGTCTAGACAGCCCAGGGTGGGAAAACAAACAGATGAGTCTGAAGTTCAGTTTGGAGAGGAGTGTGGGCTGGAGCTAAGGGTAGCTCCAGCAGTGACGTTCAAGTTGAACGGTACCAGAGTAGGAGCCCTGGTGCCACTGGCTAGGAGGCAGACAGTGGTCTCCGTCAGCAGGAGATGGGAAGACGGCTCGGTGGAACAGAGTTGGACTGGGTCAGGGTTGTAGCCCGCCGGTACCGACACGGGGAACCGACCCGGAAACTGTAGCACAAAAGGGGGTACTCGGACTCTGAAGCCAGGACCAGAACCAACTGGAGCTGTTTAATTAACCGATTGAGGCCAGGATTAGAGGTCCTATCCCACCCAAAGTCCCTCATAGAAGACAACAGCCCACCGATTAGGGATAAGAGGTCACCACCAGGGCCCATAGATTCCACGGGCCAGCGTCTGCGGGCACGGCTTCTTAGGCCACATCCAGTCGGGAGCGGACTCCTGAGTTTTACACTAGGAACGTCCACCTTACACAAAACAGTGCAGGAAAAGGATAGAGAACACCAGCCGGGTGGGGGACCAGAACGCAACCGGCCACGGCAGTGGCCACCATCGCCTTGGTTTACCAGAGACTTGTGTGTTTTACTAACCGTGAGTAAACCGGCACCCCCTGCGGTTGCCATCCTCTGCACCGAGCCACCGGGTCCCGGGGCCACCATCCCTGCCCACGGAGGGGTTAACAACTTGCTGCACAACATCTCCCCCGGGTGCCCCATAACAGCAGTGGTGGTGTCCCAACTCACCACACACCGTGGGTGGCATCACGAACTTATTACGGCCCAGCCCGTATATCTACGTCCCCCCATTTATACGGCGTGTTCGCGAGACCCCTGGGTCCGGAGACCCTCGAGCCACCTCCCCTGAAGGCCCGGACCTGAGCGAGCAGCAGGCACGGGGGCGGCACAATGAGTAGGAGCGTATTTTATTACATTTGGTGCTGAAGGGATCAAGGTCTCTTTTCTATACTGCTGAGATTAACTTGTAACTGTTTTATCTCAGCTTCATCCACACGCTTTAGGCTGGAATCACACTTGTGCGTGTAAAATCGGACTGAGTCTCATGCTAGAAAGTAGCATGAGCTCTGTTCAAGTGTTGATCAGTGTGCAATGCGTTTCTGTGATTTTTCAATTGATTGTAGTCCGTGCAATCCTTGTGTGATTCGTATGGGATCCGTTTTTATTCTCAGCAGCTATGTCATCTGCCATTCAGCTCTGCTACGTGGCCGCTGACAGCAGACACAGACAGAGCCGCACGATCAGAATGAACTCGGATGAACTTAACCCGACTTCATTGTCATCCCGCGGCTCTGTCTGTGTCGTGGCCTGATTTTCGGTCACCGGTGACCGCAAATCCCCTGAGTGACTGAAGTGAGTTCGCTATCAGCGGTGCAGTCACTGAAGTTACCTGCTGCCACAGCAGAAGTCCTCCCGCTGAGATCTGTGGCCGCGGGTAACCTGAGTGACGTCATCGCTAATAGCGCGACTCACTTCAGTCGCTGCGGAGAGCTCACAGAGAGCAGTGGTGCTCTACGGCCGCTCCTGTTAGCTTCTGATGTAGCAGATCTGAAAGCGTTGTGGTACCTCTGTGGATTATGTCGGACCTGGAGGGGTATTTGGGGACTTAAATAAAATGGTGAAAGAGGTTGTTGTTTTTTGTCATTTATTATAAATAAAGGATTTTTTGGGTGTATGTCTTTATTTTCTTTAACTAACAGGTTAATCATGGAAGTTATCTTGGGGAGACACCTGCAATGATTAACCTAGGACTTAGTGGCAGCCATGGGTTGCCATTAACTCCTTATTACCTTGATTGCCACCGCACCAGGGCAATTCGGGATGAGCCGGGTAGAGTCCCGGGACTGTCACATCTAATGGATGCGGCAATTCCGAGCGGCTGCAGGCTGATATTTTTAGGGTGGGGGGCTCCCCATAACGAGGGGCTCCCCATCCTGAGAATACCAGCCTTCAGCCGTATAACTTTATCTTGGCTGGTATCCAAATTGGGGGGAACCGCACGTCGTTTTTTTAAATTATTTATTTATTTTACTGCATGATATAGACCCACCCACCAGCGGCTGTGATTGGTTGCAGTGAGACAGCTGTCACTCATCGTGGGGGCGTGTCTGACTACAACCAATCTAAGGCGCTTGTGGGCGGGGGAAGCAGGGAATATTAGATGGAAAAATGAGCGGCCTGCATTTTCAAAAGAGGAGAAGCCGCCGGAGCAGTGTGACAGCCGTGCAGCGCTGCACCGGTGATCGGGGATCGGTGAGTATGAGAGAGGGGGTGGGAGGAAGAGACCGACATGGACAGAGAGGGAATAGAGACCGAGAGAGAGACCGACTGGCAGAGATAGAGATTGACCGACATTGTCAGACCTCACTCATTTCCAGTTTTTTCGGCAACATGCGATAAATGTATTTAGAAAAACGGGTGTCACTAGGATGGTGTGTGTGCCGTCCGTGTGACATCCGTTTATTTACCTGCTCCCATAGAGTTTCATTGGGGAGACTCGCGCGAGAAACTCACCAAAACGCAGCATGCTGCGATTTTTTTCTTAGCCTGATTTGGATTGAGAAAAAAATAGCACATGGGAGCTGCCTCACTGATTAACAAGGGTCCGAGTGCAATGCGAAAATTTCTCGCATTGCACTCATGCGAGTTAATCGCAAGTGTGAAGCCGGCCTTAGCTATATAAACTCACTCTCTCCTATGCCGGCTATAGCTTATTCTATAACTGACCTCTATGAAGAAGCCTGGCCATGGAGCAGCTGAAGTGTTGCTACTGTTGCACCTGAGAAGCTTCCTGCTTGAGTAGTTGTTGAGAACTATTTTTTGTGCCTTTCTCCTGTTTTATTGTAGTGGCGAGACTAGCATTTTGCTGGCCTAGTCAGAGTGAATTCAGGGCTAGCGAGGGCCTAGGCTTGTGATGGCACACAGGGGAAAATAACTGTCTAAATCTACCTCTTACTGTAATTTAAGTAGTGATTGTATGGGATATAGATAGAATAAAAAAGTATATAAAGACTGCAGCAAGTAAATATAAATGCATGTAAAAAACAGCGTACTTATTTGTCATTTTTTTAATAAAAAAAGTAAAAAAAAAACCCACAGCGACAAGGTATACCCAATCAGGATGGTCCCTAAATCCAGTAACTCACCTTACTATATGTCATCAGTCCTCAAAATGGACAGGTGAAGAGCAGCACCTAGGCATGACTGTTTTTAACTCCTACCTCTGAAAAGCTGAGTAGATAAAGGTACACACACCAAAAATGGGGAATGGGGACCCCCCCCCCCTTTAAAAGTGCCACATACAAAAAACTAATAAACTTTAAGATTTTATCTGGGATTATTTAAAAAAAATGTGCCTAAAGGCCTCTTTACACGCTGCGACATTGCTAAACCGAAGTTGTTGGGGTTACGGAATTCGTGACGTAAATCCGGCCGCGTTAGCAATGTTGTTTCGTGTGACACCTACGTGCGATCGAAAATCGTCGCAAACACGTGTAAAATTGCTAATCGTTGACATGCTCCCCTATTCCCAATTATCGTTGCTGCTGCAGGTACGATGTTGTTCGTCGTTCCTGCGGCAGCAAACATCGCTATGTGTGACACCGCAGGAACGAGGAACCTCACCTTACCTGCGGCCACCGGCAATGAGGAAGGAAGGAGGTGGGCGGGACGTTACGCCACACTCATCTCCGCCCCTCCGCTTCGATTGGGTGGCCGATTAGTCACGTTGCTGTGACGCTGAACGAACCACCCCTTTAGAAAGGAGGCGGTTTGCCGGTCACAGCGACGTTGCTATGCAGGTAAGTAGAGTGACGGGTCCGCGCGATTTTGTGCACCGTGGGCAGCGATTTGCCCATGGCGCACAAACGATGGGGGCGGGTACGCATGCTAGCGATCTCGCTAGCGAGATCGCAGCGTGTAAAGAAGCCTTAAGCACTAACAGGTAGGTAATTACTTCATACCTGTCTGTTGTGCCCAGTGCCATTTTTTGCTGGCACAAAGTGGTCATAGACCGCTCCTGCCAGCAATTCAGCTGGTTCCGCTGATGTCTCAACAATAGAGTGACAGCTTTTCATCCACTCTACTCTGTAGATGGGGAGGGATAGCCAGTGACATGCTGATTGACAGCTGGATGCCTAGTTAGGCAGTGGGGAGCTGGCTGTCAATTAACATGATGCCAGCTGTACTGCCCCATCTACAGAGTAGTGCAGAAAAGACGCCTTCACTCTGTTGACAAAGCTATTGTATCTCTGGCAAGAGTGGTGTGTAACCGATATGTGCCGGCGAAGAACGGAACCGGGCACAACAGCCAGGTAGGTAGCTACTACCTGCCTGTTAGTACTTGGGCACTTTTTTTTTTTTTTTTTAAAGTCTTGGATATACCTTTTAAGCAAAAACAAAAACAAGGGTCAGCACATCTGGTAATATAAGTCTAATGTGTAGGTACATATACACTGTGTGCAGAATTATTAGGCAAATGAGTATTTTGATCACATAATAATTTTTATACATGTTGTCCTACTCCAAGCTGTAAAGGCTTAAGAGCCAACTACCAATTAAGTAAATCCGGTGATGTGCATCTCTGTAATGAGGAGGGGTGTGGTGTAATTACATCAACACCCTATATAAGGTGTGCTTAATTATTAAGCAACTTCCTTTTCTTTGGCAAAATGGGTCAGGAGAGAGATTTGACGGGCTCTGAAAAGTCCACAATTGTGAGATGTCTTGCAGAGGGATGCAGCAGTCTTAAAATTAACAAACTTTTGAAGCGTGATCAGTGAACAATCAAGCGTTTCATGGCAAATACCCAACAGGGTCCCAAGAAGCGTGTTGGGCAAAAAAGGCGTAAAATAACTGCCCATGAATTGAGGAAAATCAAGCATGAAGCTGCCAAGATGCCATTTGCCACCAGTTTGGCCATATTTCAGAGCTGCAACGTTACGGGAGTATAAAAAAGCACAAGGTGTGCCATACTCAGGGACATGGCCAAGGTAAGGAAGGCTGAAAAACGACCACCTTTGAACAAGAAACAAAAGATAAAACGTCAAGACTGGGCCAAGAAATATCTTAAGACTGGACTGATTAAATGAGAGTGACTCTTGATGGGCCAGGTGGATGGGCCAGAGGCTGGATCAGTAGAGGGCAGAGAGCTCCACTTCGACTCAGACCGCCGCAAGGTGGAGGTGGGTACTGGTATGGGCTGGTATCATCAAAATGAACTTGTGGGACCTTTTCGGGTTGAGGATGGAGTGAAGCTCAACTCCCAGACCTACTGCCAGTTTCTGGAAGACAACTTCTTCGAGCAGTGGTACAGGAAGAAGTCGGTATCATTCAAGAAAAATATGATTTTCATGCAGGAAAATGCTCCATCACATGCATCCAACTACTCCACAGCGTGGCTGGCAAGTAAAGGTCTAAAAGATGAAAAAATAATGACATGGCCCCCTTGTTCACAGTACACCTCTCGGAACAGTGTCTGGAAGGCTGTGGTCGCTGCTACATGCAATATTGATCGTAAAGAGATCAAGCAAGTGACAGACTATGGATGGTAGGCTTTTAAATGTCATCATAAAGAAAGGTGGCTATATTGGTCACTAATTTTTGGGGGGTTTTTAGTGCATGTCAGAAATGTTTATTTATTTCTAAATTTTGTGCAGTTATATTGGTTTACCTGGTGAAAATAAACAAGTGAGATGTTAATATATTTGTTTTTTATTAAGTTGCCTAATAATTCTGCACAGTAACAGTTACCTGCACAAACAGATATCCTCCTAAGATAGCCAAATCTACAAAAAACCCACTCCAACCTCCAAAAATATTAAGCTTTGATATTTATGAGTCTTTGGGGTTGATTGAGATCATAGTTGTTGATCAATACTAAAAAAAATCCTCTAAAATACAACTTGCCTAATAATTCTGCACACGGTGTACAGTGCCTTGAAAAAGTATTCATTCCCCGTGAACGTTTCCACATTTTTTCACGTTACACCCACAAAATGAAATGTATTTTATTGGGATTTTTACTAATGCAAAGTAGCAACTATCTGTGAAGTATAAAGAAAATGATACATGTGTTTCTAAATATTTATATAGATATGAAAATTGTGACTTGCATTTATATTCAGCCCTCTGCAGTTCTTATCAAGATAACAGTGGAGAAGACGCTGGTGGACCTATCTAGACTTGCACAAGATCGATTCTTCAACAGATCCATTCATCTATTAAGTAGCTATGGCTTGCGATAAAGATGAAGGTCATTAAAAAATATGTGGCAGAGAACTAACACTGTACATAACCCTGAAAACACCATCCCCACTGTCACACATGGTGGTGGCAGCATCATGATGTCAGGATGCTTTTCTTCAGCAGGGGCAGGGAAGGTGGTCAGAGTTGATGGAGAGATTGATAGAGCTAAATACAGGGCAATCCTGGAGGAAAACCTGTTAGCGGCTGCAAAAGACTTGAGACTGGGGTGTAGGTTCATCATCAAGCGGCAATGACCCTAAATATACTGTCAGAGCCACAATGGATGGTTTAGATCAAAGCATATTAATGTGTGTGAATGGCCCAATCACAGTCCAGAACTAAACCCCATTGAGAATCTGTGGCAAGACTTGAAAATTTCTATTCACAGACACATATAAACAATCTCACTGAGCTAGAGATATTTTGCAAAGACAAACAGCAAGACATTTCAGCATCTAGATGTGAAAAGCTAGTAGACACTTACCCCAAAAGACTTGCAGCAATAATTGCAGCAAAAGGTGATCCTACAAAATACTGACTCAGGTGGACTGAACACAAATGCACATCACAATTTTCAAATTTATATTTTTAAAATACTTAGAAAACTCTGTATTATTTCCTTTAGACTTCATAAATACTTAGTACTTTTGTTGGTATATTACATAAAATAATTTTAAGTTTGATGATGTAATATGAAAAATGTGGAAAATTTCACAGGGTAGGAATTTTGTTTTCAAAGCCCTGTATAAACTGAAAAAACAGCATATATGTCTCACTACTGAACTCCTTGCATTGAATTGATGTGATTTATTTGGGTGAGCTCAAAGTTCTTGTGGTATAGATAGCACCAGGGATGGAACTAGCGCAGTTGCAGGGGTCGCGACCAGGCCAAGAGGTTCAGGGGGCCTGTGGATCTCAGGTTCTGCTTCAACTGAATGTGTGTCCACACCGGGTTCCCCTCTTTACCCGGCCCCAGTTGCAGCCGGCAGTGTCACTTCATCATCCAGTAGCATAGCATGCAGCAGCATGATGAGGTCATCATTCTGCGACGTCATCACACTGCTGTCAGCAACACAGAGTTGCGAAGGTAATAAACCAGTATGTGGACATATATACCAAGAGGAGGACAATAAACCAAAATCGGAACATATATACAAGGATGGGGGACAAAAATACATGCATGAGGCTCTTTTCCTCAGCACCCAGCTTTTCCATACGCTGCTAAACATCTTTCCCTCAACACCTATCATGTCACCTATCACCTATAATGTTCTGATATCAAGGGAAAGCTGGGTGCTGAGGTAAAGATGTATAGCAGAGCATGTGAAAGCTCCGTGCTGAGGGAAAGATGTACAGCAGAGCATGGGGAAGCTAGGTGTAACGGAAAGATGTATAGCAAAGCATGGGAAAGCAGTGTGCAGAGGACAAAATGTATATCAGAACATAGGAAAGCTGGATGCTGATAGAAAGGGGGATTTCAGATCATGGGAAAGCTAGGTGATGAGGGAAAGAGCCGAGTGCCAGCGTTATAATCCTGTACCTCGAGTGTCGGCATCATTATATTCACTTTATAAGTGAATAAATATTATTATTATTATTATCATTATCAGTGTCGGTGTATTTATCCTGTATCCAGAGTGTCTGTGTACGGTGGGGGCTCAGGTCCAATTTTTCCATCGGGGCCCATCGAACTCTAGTTACGCCACTTGATAGCACTTACCATCACTACTTATAAGAACAACTGGGGATGAGTAACGTCATAGCTATGGAATAGCCTCTACCACCAGCATCAGTAGAGAATATTCATATTTAATGTTCATATCTTTCCTCCTTCTGTGCAAATGTGGCTCCCTGGACTACCCAGGTCGTCACAGGTAACACACACACACCCCCACCCCCCCAGACAGTTACATTAGCCAGACACAAAACCCTTGTTGCCTCCCTCCAGGGTCTGATGTCCACACCAGGTGGGGCGGAGCCAGGCGGTTGGCCCCACCCACCGAGGAGTTCACAGGCCTGGAGGCGGGAAAAGTAGCAGTTCAGTTTAGGAGTGGAGGAGTAAAGTAGAGTGGAGTCTTGGAGGTTGAAGTGAGAGGAGTAAAGTGGAGAGTGTCTGGGTTTGTGGCCCAGGCACTGACAGCAAGGTTGGCAGACGGTGGTGGCCGTCTGCAGGAGTGGTGGATCAACGCGGAACCGTAGGACCGGGGTCGGGCGGTGGCCCGCCGGTACCGACCAGGGAGCGAAGTGAAGCTAGCACACACAGGCAGGGCCATCGGACCCCGACTAGGCTTGGAGCCGCCGTCAACAGTCAAATCCGAGTGTGACAGGAACCCCAGGGGTTTCCTAACAACCAAAGACCCGTTAAAAGGCAACCGTCCGCACCGTAAGGTTATACAGCCACCGCCAACGGCTAGAGACCCAAGGGCCAGCGCCTGCGGGCAAAACGGGCTCCTCCAGCATCCATACACCGGGGAGCGAACTACCGTTGGGAACCCATCGTAGTCAAGACAGTACACAAAGGTGCAGGGAAAGACAGCCGCCATCACCTGTCCGGGGAGAGACACTGCAGCCGGCTGCGGGACCCGTCCATCCAGCCGTTTGGTTTACCGGAGACTTTGTGCATCTCTTGCTGAGTGAGTACACCCGTGCCATCCGGCACCGCGCCGCGCTGTCCCTGCAAACCTGCACCTCACCTACCCTGCCTCCCCGTCTCACCACTGGGCCCCGAGATCACCAATCCCTACCCACGGAGGGGGAAAACAACATCCCAGCTGCTCCCTAACATCGCTCCCGGGATCCCCGTCACCAGCAGCGGTGGTGCCCATCTTCACCACAACCTGTGGGTGGCGTCACGGACTAAATCCCCAAAACAAACCAACCCCCTTTTCACTCACGGGCGAGGAGCGCCGCTCGAGTCCCCGGATATGGCCCACCGCTCGAGCCACCGAGCAGCAGCAGCGCCGGACCTGAGCGTTAGCGAGCGCAGCGCCCCGCCGCCCGCGACACAATCAGTAAAAACAGCATGGGCCTACCAGCAGCGAACGCTTGTCTACATGGTCGGGCAGAGCCTGTACACCATTGTGCACCCTCATGCATAAGCTGAGCTCTTCTGCCTTGTAGTTAGGGATCAGTGACGTTTTTAGGACTAGAACCAATTTACAGGGCTATGATACAGCTGTGAAGATGTAATTTACCCTCTCACTGTATATGCTGTACAGATTCCTATTTCAAGCTGGGTTCTTTGTCTTATTTGAACTACGTCTGTGTACATTTCTATTGTTGTAGGTAATCACCCCCTAAAATGCAAGGTTATATCCTCTTGAGGCACTTCCATCCCTGGGAGTAGGGGGAGGTGGGCCTAGAGTCCAACTAGTGTAAACTCTGCTTACCTGGGAGATTCAGGCAGAGTGAGCTGAAACTTGAAGGGAGCAGGAGCTCCAGCCTGTGTGGCTGTGGACACGGACGGAGCTAGGCCTGTGTGGCGGCCCGTGGGATTGTGTGGAACTGTTTGGACTACTGTAAGGACGATTGCTTTGTAATCCGGTCCGAGGATTGTCGGGAAGGGCCCCCGAATCTGTTTTACGTGGACTTATCGTGTGCTGTTCCAGTGTTCTTGTGAATAAACCTGTTGGATCGTTCCTCGGCCTGTTGTCTCTCCTTGCTCTGCTGTACACCCCGTCACAAACTGGTTGGCAGCGCTGGGATCAGAGCAGAAGGAATGGAGGACAATGGCTCAATATCAGGAACCAGCACTGCAGAGTACAAGACCTGGACTTTGGGGAGCCTGCAATCAAAGGCCCGTGAAGTAGGAGTTCGTTTCAAAGGACTCTCCAAGGAGCAGCTGATTGAGGCGCTAGAAGGAGTCTGCTCGCAAAATGACGTGGAGGAAGGATCCTCACAGCAAAGGGAGGAAAGACGGGAGCTGGAGGTGAATACCCAAAAAAGTCAATGGGTTGTGTGGTACAAGGAAAAGATGGCACTGCTTGGAGATGAGGCCACCATAGAAGATAAGAGGGAGGCCATGCGTGGAGCTGAAGAGAAGGAGCGCAGGATGGAGGAGATGGCATTGCTGGATAAGCAGCTCGCTGTGGAAGCCGCGAGAGGTTCCAGACAGACTGTAACCCCAGCACCCATCATGAGGGAACTTCCCAGGGTGTCCCGCAAAGACTTTAAGCCGTTTAATGAGGCTGCAGGCGACATTGAGGGCTTCTTCCAGGACTTTGAGCATCAGTGTCGATTAATGGAAGTCCCGGACAGGGAGCGTGTCCGGCATCTGGTTGGGCTCCTAGAGGGGGGAGCTGCTGAAGCCTATAGAGCTATGGACCCTCGGTGGAACTGTGAGTATGCGGATATTAAACAGACTATTCTAGAACATTATGCTGTGACCCCAGACACTTACAAGACTCAGTTCCGTGCTTTAGCCTGTGATGGGGAAGTGTCTTTTAAGATATATGCTCATAGACTCAAACAAATATGTAATCGCTGGCTGGAGGCAGAGGAGGCCTTATCTTGGGAGACCTTCCTGCAGGTCATCCTAAAAGAACAATTCTTTGCCCAGTGCCCCGCTGAGATCCGGGAATGGGTGCGTGAGAGAAAACCAGCGACAGTGGAGGAAGCTGCTGCTCTCGCTGATGAGGCTCTCACCATCAAGCCTCAGTGGAGGGTTCTGTTGGAGGATGGAGAGACGCCTAACAGCTCCACAACACCGGATGCCCCCAGTTATTCTGCCCCCATTGTTCCCCGTTCCTCTAAGCCACCACATGTTGATACCCGTGTTAATGTGCCTCCAGTTGCTTCTACTGCACTTTCTGGAATACGCCGGGGAGAGGAAGTAACAGAGCGCAGGTGTTATGTTTGTAGGCATCCCGGGCATTTGCAGGCCTCATGCCCAGCCAGGCCATGGAGGAATCATCCTCAAACCCCTACAGCACCTTCAGGTGGGAGCCGGCCTCCAAGTTCCCCTACCCCTTACCCAAGAGGACGCCTTGGATGGAGGGAGACCCAGCTCAGATGCTATCAATGTGGACAGCCAGGGCATCGGCAAGTCTCCTGCCCAGCTGTTCAAATGTGGACTGATCCTGCGCCCAATCGGATTGTTAATTATTTACAGCCCAGCGCCATGGAGGAAGATGTGGCACCGCTATGTGAGGACTGGCCTAGTGACTCAGCCCCCCATGTTGCACCACCAGGAGTTTACGGGGTGCGACCTGCAGTTATGACGACTTCTGCTCATCGAGGTAAGCACTTGCAGGAGGTTGTGCTGGATGGACAGAGACTTGTTGGATTTTGTGACTCGGGTGCTTTCCTCACACTGGCTGATCCCCGAGTGGTTCGGCCTGAGGCAATCCATAGAGGACCTGGGATTGTCATTGAACTGGCTGGTGGACAATGGAGGACTATTCCCACAGCCACTGTGGATCTGAACTTTGGTTTTGGGGTCCGGCGATGTGTGGTTGGGGTGATGGGTGGTCTGCCTGCAGCTGTTCTCCTGGGCAATGATGTGGGAGAGCTACGATGCCAATTCGTGGCTGCATGAAGCCACATGTAAGTAACGCTCTGCCTGTGTGTACTTAACCAGTGACCTGTAGAGGTCCCTAGTACGTACACAAGTTGGGAGGGGGAGGGATTGTGAAGATGTAATTTACCCTCTCACTGTATATGCTGTACAGATTCCTATTTCAAGCTGGGTTCTTTGTCTTATTTGAACTACGTCTGTGTACATTTCTATTGTTGTAGGTAATCACCCCCTAAAATGCAAGGTTATATCCTCTTGAGGCACTTCCATCCCTGGGAGTAGGGGGAGGTGGGCCTAGAGTCCAACTAGTGTAAACTCTGCTTACCTGGGAGATTCAGGCAGAGTGAGCTGAAACTTGAAGGGAGCAGGAGCTCCAGCCTGTGTGGCTGTGGACACGGACGGAGCTAGGCCTGTGTGGCGGCCCGTGGGATTGTGTGGAACTGTTTGGACTACTGTAAGGACGATTGCTTTGTAATCCGGTCCGAGGATTGTCGGGAAGGGCCCCCGAATCTGTTTTACGTGGACTTATCGTGTGCTGTTCCAGTGTTCTTGTGAATAAACCTGTTGGATCGTTCCTCGGCCTGTTGTCTCTCCTTGCTCTGCTGTACACCCCGTCACAACAGCTAAAAAAGGTGCAAACATTTTCAAAGGTTTAGCTACACTTTAACCCAACTGAAATGAAATGCATGAGATTTTCCCTGTAAATGCAGATTCCCAGTGACATAGCAAGCTCTTATATTTTTTTTACATCGCTTCACGTAGGATATTAGACGATTGATTTAACCCTCAGACAATATATGGGCTCACAAATTATAAAGCAATTGAAATCTGAGCAGAGAGAAGGCTCAGCACAGCAGTTGATCCAAGTAGTAATTAAATATTTAATACTACAACCCTTACATTCACTTACATCTAAAATATTAATGATGATTTATTGTATCATGGTTGACTCACAGAAACATTATTTCACACTGATAAATAATTGGATTATTTTCCAAAAGGAAAGAAGGAGAGTGTTTGGACCTGTTGGGTTTTCTATACTTTTATTAATACAACTGTCCTGAAATATGGAAGTGATGATGTGTCCCTGTATTGATGAAACTGCCATCATACACCATATAAGAAAGATACTAGAGATGAGCGAATCCGCAAATATTTGGGACTGGCTGGGCCGACCGAATTTGTAATAAAACTGTTCGGTACCAGAATTAATCCCACATACGTGCCCGGACGAAGATTCCCATATAAGTATATGGAAACCTGAATACTGTGCTTTAAAATGGTGTCAGAAAGGGCTATGGGAATTAGTGTAGGAGTGTTATACTTGCTGAGTCTTCCGCGCAGCTGTAACACTACTTCTAGGGCCGCTCATTAACCCTCATACATATTCACTGCTTCCCTCGCCCATTGGCAGTCCCGGTGTCTGTGATTGGTTGCAGTCAGACCGCGCCTCCACCCTGTGTGACAGCATGCGTGATTGCTTGGACTCATACATGCTGTCTGCATCTCTATAGTGGTGTAAAATAAATAAATAAATAAATTGACATAGGGTCGCCCCATATTATGATACCCAGCACAGATAAAGCATATGGCTACAGGCTGCAGCCCCCAGCCATGTTCTTATCTTGGCTGTGTATCAAAATAAGAGGGACACATGTGACTTTTTAAAAAATTATTTAAATAAATAATTTAAAAAAATGGTGTGCAGTCCCCCCAATTGTGATACCCAGCCAAGATTAACTGAGAACTGGGGGCCCATGGTTATTGGCCTACTCAGTTGAAAAAGAGCAGCCTGCAGCCTCCCAGAATTATCACATCCATTAGATGTGACAATACTAGCACTTTACCTCACTCATTCTGATTGCCCTGGTGTGGTGGCAAACAGGGTAATATAAGGTGTTAATGACAGCTCACAGCTGCCACTAAGCCCTAGATTAGTAATGGGAGGGTCAGTATGTATGAGGGTAATGAGCGGCCCTGGATGTAGTGTTACAGCCGTGTGGGAGACTCAATAAGTATAACGCACCTGCTTATTCCCTATTTTCTTTGTTTTTCCTTTTTTTTCAATTATCTGGGTTGCCGAATCCGGATAGTTACACTGAGTTCCCTGAGACCTCCATGTTTCGGGTCTGTGCATGGATACTAGGCATCCGGTACAGATCTCAAATTTTACAGTTCGAGTTTGCCCATCACTAAAGGCTACTGTTCCTCCCATACTATTAACTGCATTATCTGTCGCAATGTCATAATTTCAGTTAACTTTTCCATTTGCTTTTTAGTGAATGCTCTGCTTCCATTCTTCAGCAGAAACAAATATTTTGTCTAATCAAGGCTGTGTATTCAGCACTGTGTAAGCAAATCGCTGGCCAGCAATAATAGCTCTAAACAGCCTCCAACCATTGATGTTCATGAGGGTTAGTGTTCTGTGCTATATAAATTCACGTCTAGGAAACAGACATTCCCTTTGCTGTCAGAATTATTTTATCACAAATTTTCACAAGCCTTTACATTGATACAATAAGAACATGACCATATGAGAAATAGAGTAAAAATAATAAAATAGATGAAGAAATGCTAAATTTAAACTTATGAATTTTTTTCTATTTCACATACTGTATATATCATACCAAAATATTAAAGGGAATTTGTTACATGTTTTTTCTACCTCATCTGAGAGCAGCATAATGTAGGGAAAGAAACTCTGATTCCAACGATGTATCACTTAGTTTGCTGGGTGCTGCAGTTGTGATAAAATCAGAGTTCTTATATTTAGCATGCAGCAGAGCTCAGAAAGCAAACCACACCCACAACACAGCTCTCTGTGTACATTGCACAGTGACAATGAGCTGCTAATCAATGCTGGGGGTGGGGTTGGTCTAGAAGGCCAGGAATACCTAGTCTGGTCACAGTGATGATCTCCTACTGATAAAACCCTCAATGTACTGAAAGAGCAGCACACAGCTTATTAAGTGACAAATCTCTGAAATCAGTGTCTCAGCCCATACCTTATGATACCCTTAAATTACAAGGCAAAAGCCTGCTAACAGATTCCCTTTAAAGAGGTTGTCCCCTTTCAGACAACTTTCTGCTATAATAACAAACTAAATACTACTTCCCTGGGTCCAGCAGCACTCCAACATTGCATGAGCAGCTGAGCTCACTGACTGGCTGCAGTGCTGTCAACATGATGTCAGCTCCATAGACACAAAAAGACTGGGGCAATGGTGTAAACTCATTACTAGACACATGGAGGGTAAGTAATGCTCAGCTTGTGCATCATAACTGCAAAAAAAAAAAAGAAAGTTTTCTGAAATGAATAAAATCCCTTTAAATATTAATCATTGTTTTAATTTTAATGTAATAAATTATTAGTACAAATGAAAATAAGTGACTTTGTAATATATGTTATGAGACAAATCTGCTTCTTTCTCTCTCAAACTTCAATTTTGAGGTAAAATCTGTATTCCGTGAAGACTTTCCCATTACTGAGATAGGAGATGGCAGTTGGTGCTGATGAGATTCTATGATTACTGGAGTAGGGAGGGGCTAGAGGTAGAGGGAAGAGAAAAAGGCAAAGGAAGGAGCTGGAAGCAGAGATAGGAGCAACAGGCAGAGAGGAGCTGGAGACAGAGAGGAGCTAGAGGTAGAGCTCCACCCCATCATCCCTCTTCTATCTACATAGAATCTCATCAGCACCAACTGCCATCTCCTATCTTAGTAATGGGAAAGTCTATTGTATTTATTAATTCCGAGAGGTGTACAGTATACAGTGTGTCCACCCATTTCCTGTCCACCACCATTAACTTGAGAACGGCGGCAGCTATAGACATAGAAGTGGTGTCTAGGTATAGTAAAGTAGCCATGCACTACGCAAACCACCTATAGTGCCACCTGGTGGAAAACAACGGAGTTAGCATTTTTATCTCGAAAACAGAAGGAGATAGAGAAAAAAAGTGAATTAAAAAATTGTAGGGCATCATCAATTCAATACGAATCGACACCTTTCATACAAAAATGCTATGATATGACCCACCCCCAAAAAAAAGACATTGAATGCTGGTCACGCATATGGCGCTCATTTAACGTTGATGCTCAAAGTGGCCACCGTCAGCTGCAATGCACATCTGGACTCTGGACAGCATACTGTATCTTGCTACATGTTGTGCAATATGATAGGTGGCACGTTTGCACAAACATCTGTAATACGTCGTCGTAGATCCTGCAATGTTGGTGGAGGGGTCGCATACACCTGATGTTTGATGTGACCTCACAGAAAGAAGTCCAGTGGGGTCAGGTCAGGTGAGCGTGGAGGCCACTCCATGCAGCCACCTACCCAATGACTTGTAGGAAGGTCTCCAAGAGGTATCGCTTCACGTCCACAGCCTTGTGAGTTTTACACATTCTATTCATAGCATTTCTATATGCAAGGTGTCGATTCGTATTGAATTGATCATGCCTTACAACTTTGTAATTCACTTTTTTTCTCTATCTCGTTCCGTTTTCTAGATAAAAATGCTAACTCCGTTGTTCTCCACCAGGTGGCGCTATAGGTGGTTTCATTGTGTAGCGCATGGATACTTTACTATACCTAGACACCACTTCTATGCCTATAGCTGCCGCCATTCTCAAGTTAATGGCGGTGGACAGGATATGGGTGGACACACTGTATACAGATATAATATCTGATCTTCCAGCCTTTTGGCAGTGTTTATCAAGGCTATCAATAGTGATGCAATGTCGGCACCATCAGAAAAACGGATCTAGTTGCCAGTGGTTAAAAAATGTTGACACGATTTCAAATTACAGAGAACAATGCGCTGCAGAATTTCAGAGAAAACAGTTTAAAAAGGAGCCTGGCATGGTGAGACGCATCGGCTCGGCATCTTTCCTCTGGGCTTCCTTGTTTGATTCTATTTTAGTGTCTTAAAACTTATTAAAACTTTGCTTTTATGTACAGAAGTGTTTGGGTCTTTTTAGTCTCATCATTACAGAGCAGAAAATACTGGTATGCCAAGTCAAGTCCTGTCTAAATAACTTCACTAAAATACTGAACCACGCTAAAAAAGACAAAAGAGAAATTACAAAGGGCACAGACAACAATGATGAAATAAAGCAGAACTAGATAAGTATGTTGATAAGTTTAATTTTTTTTTTATTGTTGGCTGTTTAGGGTTATTTACAAAACTCCAAAATATCCCTGTCTCCTTGCCGCAGTTTGTTTTATTTACCCTCCCTGGATCCAGAGCTGAGTCTTCCCTGTTGCTTCTGGTGTCTGCTATTGTCTGCAGCGCTGACGACACATCGATAGACTGCAGCCAATATCTGAGCTCAGCAGCAGCTCTGCCCAAGCTGATGGCACAAGTCGCACAGAGCCACAACAAAATGGACCCCCAAATTTTGTTACCCAGTTTCTATTGAGCGCTCTGATACCCCACATGTGGCCAGAAACCTCTCTTTGGATACATGGCGGGGCACGGAAGGGAAGGAGTGCCATTTGAAGTTTGGAACACAAATTTGGGTAAAATAGATTGCAGGCTCCATGTTGCACTTGGGCATCCCATAAGGAACCTAAACAGCAGAAACCCCCCACAAATGACCCCATTTTGGAATTTTGGAAACTAGATGCATCAAGGGTTTCATCCAGGGGTATAGTGAACCCACAGGTATTGCACAAAATTTGATGACATTAGCTTGTCATATTGAACATTTTCATTTCTTTCACAAAAATGTTGTTTTAACACCAAATTTTTCCATTTTACAAAGGGTACGACCAAAAAGTGTACCCCACAATTTGTTACTCAGTTACTTATGAGCGTGGTGATACCCCTTATGTAGTCAAAAAGTTCTGTTTGGACAAACAGTAGCGTTCGGAACAGAAGGAACAATATTTGTATTTTGAAAAGCAAACTTGGCTGAAAGAGATCGCAGGAACCACGTCGCTTTTGCGGGCCCCAAAAGTACCTAAACCGCAGAAACCCCCCCCCACCAAGTGACCCCATTTTGGAAACTAGGCCCCTCAAGGATTTTTTTACAGGGGTATAGTGAGCATTTTGAACCCACAGGTACTTCACAGAAATTGATAACGTTAGGTCATATCATATAGAAAATGTTCATTTTTTTTACAAAAATTTTATTTTATCATCAAATTTCACACTTTTACAGAGGTTGTTACCCACTTATGTATGAATTTAGCAATACCGCACATGTATTCAAAAAGTTATGTTTGGGCAAACAGGAGGGCTCGGAACATAAGATCAATATTGGAATTTTGGAAAGCAAATTTGGCTGAAATAGATTGTGGGCACCATGTCGATTTTGCAGGCCCCATAAGGTATCAAAGCTTCAGAGACCCCCCACAAGTGACCCCATTTTGAAAACTAGACCCATCAAGGAATTTATGTAAGGGTGTGTTGAGCATTGAGCATTTTTAACCCATTTTAAAATGTGGATATGAACATGATGATTACGTTTTTTTTCCACTAAAATGTTATTTTAGTCCAAGATTTGTAATCTTACCAGAGTTCACAGTCTCTAGGTCTTACCAGAGTTCACAGCCTTCAGATGTCCCAACAGCTGGGAACTCTAGGAACCTTAAAGGTGCCTTTAAGGTTTTTCGGGACTCACAGCTACCGGACTGTCGGACTGTGCTGCTGTCGTGCCACGCAGTCCAACAGTCCGGCACTGGGTTCACCTGAGGTCCCTGAGGTCAAAGGTAGTGGCTCACAAAGAGTGTACTAGGAGAACCAGCAGAAGAGGTCCCCTCAAGAGAACTGAGTGCCAGACTGCCGAACTGCGCTACCACCATGACACACAGTCACAGTCCGGAACTGAGTTCACTTGAGATTACAGCTGGTGGCTTACACAGAGGGTACTATGAAGACTGCCAGAAGTGACCTCAGATGAAGTCAGGGCCAGACTGACGGACTGCACAGCTGCCGTGACATGCAGCCAGACACTACGTCAATGAGTTCACCTGTGGTCACTTCTGGCAGCTCCCATGTTGGTCTCAGTGTGTCCTGGAGGCTGTGGTGTGCGGTAATATGTGCTAACTTCATCACTCACCGTGGACCCCTAATGTAGCAAAGCCGTCATTGTCTTTGCACGCTGTATGTATATAATGTCGGACCTGTGGGGGTGTTTTGGGGGTTAATAAATTGGTGAAAGAGGGAGTGTTTGTTTGGGGTTTTTATATTATCTATATATAATTGCCTTATTCTGTCTGCCTGTCTGTCTGTCTGTCTGTCTGTCTTGCTCCAAAATTGTGTCCTTACAGTGACAACCGTCGGATTGGCCGCTGGGCTCGGCCTGGCCCCGCCCCCCCACGGATTGGCCGTTTGGCCAGGCCACGCCCCCGCACGCTGTGCCGCTAGGCCACGCCCCCTCACGGTGTGCAGCTAGGTCACGCCCCCTCACGCTGTACCGCTAGGCCACGCCCCCTCACACTATGCCGCTAGGCCACGCCCCCACACTATACTGCTAGGCCACGCCCCTTCACGATGTGCCGCTAGGACACGCCCCTCACGCGGTGCTGCTAGGCCATGCCCCCTCACACTATGTCGTTAGGCCACGCCCCCTCACACTATGTCACTAGGCCACGCCCCCTCACACTGCGCCACTAGGCCACGCCCCCTCACTATGTCGCTAGGCCACGCCCCTCTCACTATGCCTCTAGGCCACGCCCCCTCACACTATCCCGCTAGGCCACGCCCCTCACACTATGTCACTAGGACACGCCCCCTCACACTGTGCCGCTAGGCCACGCCCCCTCACTATGTCGCTAGGCCACGTCCCCTCACACTATGTCGCTAGGCCACACCCCCTCACACTTTGCTGCTAGGCTACGCTCCCTCACACTATGCCGCTAGGCCATGCCCCTCACACTATGCCGCTAGGCCACGACCCCGCACTATGCCACGCCCCACTATGCCGCTAGGCCACGCCCCCGCACTGTTCCACTAGGCCACGCCCCCCGCACACATTGGGCACCTGTACACCTCCCCCCAGGACAACTCCTCCCATTATACTCCTCCTATTATAATCCTCCTATTATACTCCTCTCTGAGGCGTTTGCAGCATGGGGGATGGAGCACGATGGGGGGTGAAGCATGGGGGATGGAGCACGATGGGGGGTGAAGCATGGGGGATGCAGCACGATGGGGGTGCAGCATGGGGGTGGACCATGATGGGGGGTGCCCAGAATGGGGGGATGAAACACGATGGGGGGTTCGCAGCATGGGGGATGGAGCACGATGGGGGGTGCAGCATGGGGGATGGAGCACGATGGGGGGTGCCCAGAATGGGGGGGTTGAAACACGATGGGAGGATGGAGCACGATGGGGGTGCAGCATGGGGGGATGGAGCACGATGGGGGGTGCCCAGAATGGGGGGATGACACACGATGGGGGGTGCGCAGCATAGGGGATGGAGCACGATGGGGATGTGCAGCATGGGGGATGGAGCACGATGGGGGGTGCACACCTCCCCCCAAAACACACACACACACCGCCACACACGCACCGCATAACACACCACACACACACTGGGAACCACAAACACCCCCCTACACAGACACCCACACACACAGACAACGCCACACATACACAACACACAAACATCGCGGCACACACAAATATACGCACATACCGCGCAACACACACACATTGCACAAAACATACCTCCCCCAAAACACACACACGCACCCCACACCCACACACACATAAACTGCGCAACACACACAGCACCACACACAGAACGCTGCAGACACACAGCGCTCCACACACAACGCAACACACACAACGAAACACACAAACAACACCGCTCTCAACCCCCCCCACACCCAGACAACACCCAGAACATTTACAGCCCTACACAAACACTTGACAACTACACACAACAACATCTATATATACATAACAAAAATCATACATTAACTACACAATAAATTCTAGAATACCCGATGCGTTAGAATCGGGCCACCTTCTAGTATACATATATATATATATATATATATACACACAGTATATATATATCTATATATATATATATATATATATATATATCTCAAAGGATTTTGGTGTGTTTGTTGTTTTTTTTTTACCTACAGGGTTGGTAATGTGGGGGTCTCATAAATCACAGCTATCAACCCCATATGTTACCCCAATTGCCACAGCACCCAGGCAATGGGGAGGAGCCGGGTAGAGTTCCCCAATTGGTGCATATAATAGTGCGCAATTTGTGTGGTGGCTGCAGGCTGCAATTTCAGGCAGGAGAGGGCCCGCTAACTATGGACCTTCCCAGCGTGAGAATACAAAACCCCAGCTGTCTGCTTTATCTGCACAGATAAGTGGTGAGTAGATCTGAGCAGCAATGAAGATACCTACTGCCTGAATTCTCAAATGGCATGTGACCACCTAAACAGGGCATTTTTGGCTTGGGAGAATGACTTAACAGTGATGCACAGAGAAGAAGAGAGACCAGATGGCAGCAGAAGGAAGTCTCACTGCCTTGTGCTCGATCCGGGAGTGGTAGGTAACATTCACATTACAGTTACAATCACTCAATCAACCTACTGCAGAAGAACTTGTGGCCTACATTGCTTATGAGAAGTTGGCTTCAGACTGAGCCCCAGTGCAGGAGAAGTTGAGATAGCATAATGTAGAAAAGGATAGTAGAAAATGATTGCTACTTATGCAAGATCCTAACAAAGCCCTTTAAATGGAGCTTGAATTTTCTTATACAGTGGGTGAAATAAGTATTAAACATGTTACCAATTTTCGAAGTAAATATATTTTTAAAGGTGCTATTGAAATTAATTCCTCACCAGATGTCAATAATAACCCATCCAGTACACACCGGCCAATAAATCAAACCATGTCCATAAATTAAGTGATATGTAATAATGACAAATAACACAGGCTAAAAGTACTGAGCAAATGTAGGAATAGACGTAAAAAAAAGCCATGGAAAGTCATGACACCATCTGAAATCTATCAGTAATTAGTGAGGCTGCCACTTAGTTAAACAAGGTTCATCTGTTGGTAGATAAAAAGTGTCTCATTACAAGGGTGCCAAACAAGAAACATCTCATGATGTGTAAAACCAGTGAGCCATCTCAAGACTCTCAAGACTTTTGGAAAACATACTGATGGTATTGGTTAGAGAAGAATTTGGAACCTACTCAAGGCTCCAGTGAGCACAGTTGTGGCCAAAATCCACATGTGGAAAGGACATAATTTCACCATAATCCTGGAATCAGCAGACACAACTGTTTCAAAGAAAACAATAAGTAATGCACTCAACCTCCATGGCCTGTATGCACGCTCACCATGCAAGTCTCCATTGCTGAACAGACAGCATGTTTATAGCTTGCGCAACATCATTTAGATATGCCTGTGAAAAATTGGGAGAATATAGTCTGGTCAGATGAGACCAAACTTGAACTTTGTGGATGCCATACTGTTGCGGGCAGGGGGACAGACCATGGCAGGGGAGGCTACCCGAGGCGCTCGGATCCAGGATCGTGGCTGTGGCTCGAGTGGCAGCCGCATCTGGGGCTTGTGCAGCAGTCTGCCGCCCACAACTGTATAAAGGGGGTTATGTACAGGGGTAGAGTTTGTCAGTGACGTCATCCGTGGGTTGCGGTGTTAGTTTGGTGACACAGCCGCTGCTTTGGTATGGGGCACCCGGGGCTGGTGGAGCTGGGCCGCAGGATGGTATCCCTTCCACAGGTAGGGGAGGTGTTCTCTCGGGGCCCAGGTGCAGGGGGAGCGGAACGCTGGGGCGCATTTTGCAGGCTGGACCGGATGATACCGGTGTACTCACAGTTTGGAAATAAGTCACACAAAGTCCAAGTAGTAAACCAAGTGCCGGATACCGGTAGCCTCTGGAGGGGTGTGCTCGGGTCCCGCACACCGGTGAACAGAACAGGGGCCCTTCCTCCTGCCCTCTAATTTGGTGTCTCATGTCTTGACTAGTCCGCATGGAACGGGAAAAGTCCACTCCCAGTGTCTTTGCTGTGGGAGCTGTCGCCCGCGAGATCTGACCCTTGGGATTTTTGCAGGCACTTGCAGACGCTCTATCCCCTGCATTAAGCTTCTGTCTTGCTCTATCGGGGCTACTCGTGGGACAAGATCTGGAACCTTGTCCCCTGCTGGCTAATTCACAAAGTGCTTGCAGCTGTTCTCACCCTGAGGTCCAGGTACCCCGACTGTGCACGGCCTCCGGTGGATTCCGCGTCTGACAGCCCACACAGCGTGTTCCCTCACACATGTGCTACTGAGGAAGGTCCACATAGGACCGAAAACGTTTTTGTTACGCACATGAATAAATTTTTCTTCAAATCATCTTGGGAGTGCCTTGTATACTTCTCACTGTTTGGCTTTGGAACCTGAAGTGCACCCCAATATCTCCTTGATGCATACAGTGTCTACAAGTATTATTCAACCCCCTGCAGATTTAGCAGGTTTACACATTCGGAATTAACTTGGCATTGTGACATTTGGACTGTAGATCAGTCTGGAAGTGTGAAATGCACTGCAGCAAAAAAGAATGTTATTTCTTTTTTTTTTTTTTTTTTAAATTGAGAAAAGTTTATTCAGAGGGTCATTTATTATTCAACCCCTCAAACCACCAGAATTCTGTTTGGTTCCCCTAAAGTATTAAGAAGTATTTCAGGCACAAAGAACAATGAGATTCACATGTTTGGATTAATTATCTCTTTTTCCAGCCTTTTCTGACTAATTAAGACCCTCCCCAAACTTGTGAACAGCACTCATACATGGTCAACATGGGAAAGACAAAGGAGCATTCCAAGGCCATCAGAGACAAGATCGTGGAGGGTCACAAGGCTGGCAATGGGTAGAAAACCCTTTCCAAGGAGTTGGGCCTACCTGTCTCCACTGTTGGGAGCATCATCCGGAAGTGGAAGGCTTATGGAACTACTGTTAGCCTTCCACGGCCTGGACAGCCTTTGATAGTTTCCTCCCGTGCCGAGGCCAGGCTTGTCCGAAGAGTCAAGGCTAACCCAAGGACAACAAGGAAGGAGCTCCGGGAAGATCTCATGGCAGTGGGGACATTGGTTTCAGTCAATACCATAAGTAACGTACTCCACCACAATGGTCTCCGTTCCAGACGAGCCCGTAAGGTACCTTTACTTTCAAAGCGTCATGTCAAGGCTCGTCTACAGTTTGCTCATGATCACTTGGAGGACTCTGAGACAGACTGGTTCAAGGTTCTCTGGTCTGATGAGACCAAGATCGAGATCTTTGGTGCCAACCACACACGTGACGTTTGGAGACTGGATGGCACTGCATACGACCCCAAGAATACCATCCCTACAGTTAAGCATGGTGGTGGCAGCATCATGCTGTGGGGCTGTTTCTCAGCCAAGGGGCCTGGCCATCTGGTCCGCATCCATGGGAAGATGGATAGCACGGCCTACCTGGAGATTTTGGCCAAGAACCTCCGCTCCTCCATCAAGGATCTTAAGATGGGTCGTCATTTCATCTTCCAACAAGACAACGACCCAAAGCACACAGCCAAGAAAACCAAGGCCTGGTTCAAGAGGGAAAAAATCAAGGTGTTGCAGTGGCCTAGTTAGTCTCCTGACCTTAACCCAATTGAAAACTTGTGGAAGGAGCTCAAGATTAAAGTCCACATGAGACACCCAAAGAACCTAGATAACTTGGAGAAGATCTGCATGGAGGAGTGGGCCAAGATAACTCCAGAGACCTGTGCCGGCCTGATCAGGTCTTATAAAAGACGATTATTAGCTGTAATTGCAAACAAGGGTTATTCCACAAAATATTAAACCTAGGGGTTGAATAATCATTGACCCACACTTTTATGTTGACAATTTATTAAAATTTAACTGAGCAACATAACTTGTTGGTTTGTAAGATTTATGCATTTATGATTAAGATTTATGCAAGATTTATTAATAAATCCTGCTCTTGTTTTAAGTTTGCAGGCTCTAACTTATTTGCATCTTATCAAACCTGCTAAATCTGCAGGGGGTTGAATACTACTTGTAGGCACTGTATATAGGAAGTGCCATTCTCTTCTTGCTATACTTGCTGTGCACGGCCTCCGGACCGGATTCCCGCTGTCGGCACCGACGGGCTACAACCCTGCCTTGGTCCACTTAAGGTCTCCTGCGACTGGATCTCCATTGCCTGTGGCCCTGCTCTGCCGTCTGCCACCTAGTCAGCTCAGGTAATCCGGGAGCTACAACGCCCAACTACCACTTCACTCCTCTCACTTCTTCTGTCAGCACTAAAACCGTTGTGCTCCCTCCCCTGACACCTCAGGAGCCCTAGATGGGTGTCACCATCTGCCTGGCATCTCCCTATTGTCCTGGGGGGGTGACTAGGCTTTGTGGCTTGTGTTTGTACCTGTGTGGGGTTGTGTTGGAAGGCTAAGGAGGAGGGGATCCTGCATCTGGAAGATGGATGCAGTCTCCTGTGACAACCTGGTTTTGCCAGGGTATCATAATACAACACCATGTTTGTAGGTCAAAAGGCACCGCATATCACCTCCAAACCACACCGCATATCATCTTCAAAACACTATACCAACAGTAAAGTTTGGAGGTGGAAACATCATGGTGTGGAGCTGTTTTTCAGCACAGGCAAATTTCATATTCTTGAAGGAAGGATGAATGGACTAATGTATTGAGACATTCTCGATAAAAAATCTGCTGCCACCTACCATGATGATGAAGATGAAACGAGGGTGGACATTTCAACAAGACAATAATTCTAAACTCACAGGCAAGGAAATTGTCAACTGGTTTCAAAGAAAGAAAATAAAGCTGCTAGAATGACCTGGAACTAAAACTCAGAGTTCATAGATGGAGCCCATGGGACCTTCAAGCTTTTAAGATTGTGTGGAAGAATGGCCATAATTATACCTGAGCAATGGACGCAACTAGTTTCTCCATACAGGGGGCATCTTCAAGCTGTCATCACCAACAAATTACAAATTTCAAAGAGTTATTAAATACATTTTAGTAAATGTGTTCAATACTTTTCCGTTTCATTTCTCATTTTCTGCCATACTACACTATATGAAGCTGTACATCAAGTTACAGAGAAGAACATGAACATGAAATGAAGGTACACATTTACTTTGCTGCGACTGATGGAAGCTATTGCAAGAAAAATGTAAACACAGCAGTAAGAAAATCCTCCATGAAATATTTGTGTATCTTGCAAGACTTATTGTTTAGATGTCGAGGAAAGATGCGGAGTGAACCTCCCGTCGTGTTTGTTGTTTCAGGATTTATACAGTTTGCATTCTCCTGCTTTTTCTCATCATTTTCACCCTCCATGTTATCTTTAGTTCCCTTGTAATTTGTAATCATAATTGTAGTTAAATAGATGGAGATGATGTGGGTGTCGGGCAGCAGAATATGTAGTGATGTTCCTACGTGGCACAAGAACGCCTGATTTTTAGAATTGATCAGGAGGCAATGTTGAAATGTTTCAAATCTATTGATTTATTCTAGTGTTTCCTAGTAAGAATTTATCATTGTCTTCTTTGGAAATGTCATGATTTGTCTTATAAATTCTATACATGCTTCTCAATTAAATCAGTAGTGCATTTGTAACAATTGGGTCCTGATGTTATATTTGGATTCTGTCTAACTCAGACGTTGTGTGTAGACATAATATGGTCATGACATGGCAAGATTGCATGAAAATCATTGGAATAAGGGATCATGGTAGACCAGGATATCTGTACATGTACAGTTAGGTCCAGAAATATTTGGACAGTGACACAATTTTCGCGAGTTGGGCTCTGCATGCCACCACATTGGATTTGAAATGAAACCTCTACAACAGAATTCAAGTGCAGATTGTAACGTTTAATTTGAAGGTTTGAACAAAAATATCTGATAGAAATTGCAGGAATTGTACACATTTCTTTACAAACACTCCACATTTTAGGAGGTCAAAAGTAATTGGACAAATAAACCAAACCCAAACAAAATATTTTTATTTTCAATATTTTGTTGCGAATCCTTTGGAGGCAATCACTGCCTTAAGTTTGGAACCCATGGACATCACCAAACGCTGGGTTTCCTCCTTCTTAATGTTTTGCCAGGCCTTTACAGCCGCAGCCTTCAGGTCTTGCTTGTTTGTGGGTCTTTCCGTCTTAAGTCTGGATTTGAGCAAGTGAAATGCATGCTCAATTGGGTTAAGATCTGGTGATTGACTTGGCCATTGCAGAATGTTCCACTTTTTTGCACTCATGAACTCCTGGGTAGCTTTGGCTGTATGCTTGGGGTCATTGTCCATCTGTACTATGAAGCGCTGTCCGATCAACTTTGCGGCATTTGGCTGAATCTGGGCTGAAAGTATATCCCGGTACACTTCAGAATTCATCCGGCTACTCTTGTCTGCTGTTATGTCATCAATAAACACAAGTGACCCAGTGCCATTGAAAGCCATGCATGCCCATGCCATCACGTTGCCTCCACCATGTTTTACAGAGGATGTGGTGTGCCTTGGATCATGTGCAATTCCCTTTCTTCTCCAAACTTTTTTCTTCCCATCATTCTGGTACAGGTTGATCTTTGTCTCATCTGTCCATAGAATACTTTTCCAGAACTGAGCTGGCTTCATGAGGTGTTTTTCAGCAAATTTAACTCTGGCCTGTCTATTTTTGGAATTGATGAATGGTTTGCATCTAGATGTGAACCCTTTGTATTTACTTTCATGGAGTCTTCTCTTTACTGTTGACTTAGAGACAGATACACCTACTTCACTGAGAGTGTTCTGGACTTCAGTTGATGTTGTGAACGGGTTCTTCTTCACCAAAGAAAGTATGCGGCGATCATCCACCACTGTTGTCATCCGTGGACGCCCAGGCCTTTTTGAGTTCCCAAGCTCACCAGTCAATTCCTTTTTTCTCAGAATGTACCCGACTGTTGATTTTGCTACTCCAAGCATGTCTGCTATCTCTCTGATGGATTTTTTCTTTTTTTTCCAGCCTCAGGATGTTCTGCTTCACCTCAATTGAGAGTTCCTTAGACCGCATGTTGTCTGGTCACAGCAACAGCTTCCAAATGCAAAACCACACACCTGTAATCAACCCCAGACCTTTTAACTACTTCATTGATTACAGGTTAACGAGGGAGACACCTTCAGAGTTAATTGCAGCCCTTAGAGTCCCTTGTCCAATTACTTTTGGTCCCTTGAAAAAGAGGAGGCTATGCATTACAGAGCTATGATTCCTAAACCCTTTCTCCGATTTGGATGTGAAAACTCTCATATTGCAGCTGGGAGTGTGCACTTTCAGCCCATATTATATATATAATTGTATTTCTGAACATGTTTTTGTAAACAGCTAAAATAACAAAACTTGTTTCACTGTCCAAATATTTCTGGACCTAACTGTATACTATTATATAGGCCATTATACGAACAAGCTATGTACATTGTTTCTGCACATAGCTCTTCTATCACCATCCCAAATCTCAGAGGCTCCTGTGTATGTGCCAGATGTCACGAGTGTGTCACGGCTTGATGTGACCTTAGTTGATCGCAGACCTTTTTTAGTGCCCGCTCGACGTTTATCCTGAGTAAGGGGTACTTTGCATGCTGCGACATCGCTAGTCGATTGTAGCGATGCCGAGCGCGATAGTCCCCGCCCCCGTCGCAGCTGCGATATCTTGTGATAGCTGCCGTAGCGAACATTATCGCTACGGCAGCTTCACATGGACTTACCTGCCCTGCGACGCCGCTCTGGCCGGCGACCCGCCTCCTTCCTAAGGGGGTGGGTCGTGCGGTGTCACAGCGACGTCACATGTAAACATCCCGCCCACCTCCTTCCTTTCTCATTGCAGGCGGGACACAGGTAAGGAGATGTTCCTCGCTCCTGCGGCTTCATACACAGCGATGTGTGCTGCCGCAGGAACGAGGAACAACATCGTACCTGTTGCTGCAGCGAAATTATGGAAATGACCGACACTACACCGATCACCGATTTACGACGCTTTTGCGATCGGTTATCGGTGCTTCTAGGCTTTACACGTTGCGACGTTGTTACCAGTGCCGGATGTGGTCACTTTCGATTTGACCCCGACGAGAACGCAGTAGGGATGTGGCAACGTGCAAAGTACCCCTAAGAGTGTATTTCATTCCATTTGGTGCTGAAGGGGTTAAGGTTTCTTCTATCCTGCTGTGATTGACATGTAGTTGTTAAACTCATCTGCATCCACTCCCTTCTACTATATAATCCTACTCCATACTCACGCCTATGCCGATTATAGTTCATTCTATGCTGTCCTGTGAAGGAGCTGTCTCTGAAGAAAGCTGTTGTGAATGGTGATCTTTCCAGTGAATGCGGTGGAGTCCCTCTGTGGAGAAGAATTGGAGTTTTTGTTGAATCTGTCTCCCTTGTTTGTCCCTCTTTCATCGTGTTGTCTTTATATTAGTAGTAAGACTTGTGTATTGCTGGCATGCGCACTCTTCAGATCTAGTCCAGGATCAGGCAGGGCCTATGCATCTGATCGCACACGGGGGGGAAGGACCTGTTGAGGGATGTTAAAGAACTCAGCTAACAGCCATAGGCAAGTTTGGTGGTGATCCCCTATGCTGACTTAAGGGTGCTTTACACGCTGCGATATTGGTAACGATATATCGTCGGGGTCACGTCGTTAGTGACCCACATCCGGCGCCGTTAGCGACATCGCAGCGTGTGACACCAAGGAGCGACGATCAACGAGCATAAAAACGTGAAAAATCGTTGCTCGTTGACACGTCATTCCTTTCCTTAATATCGTTGCTGCTGCAGGTACGATGTTGTTCGTCATTCCTGTGGCAGCACACATCGCTATGTGTGACACTGCAGGAACGACGAACATCTCCTTACCTGCGTCCACCGGCAATGAGGAAGGAAGGAGGTGGGCGGCATGTTCCGGCCGCTCATCTCCGCCCCTCCTCTGCTATTGGAAGGCTGCCGTGTGACGTCGCAGTGACGCCGCACGAACTGCCCCCTTAGAAAGGAGGTGGATCGCTGGCCAGAGCGACGTTGCAGGGAAGGTAAATCCGTGTGACGGGTGTTAGCGATGTTGCGCGTCATGGGCAGCGATTTGCCCGTGTCGCACAACTGACGGGGGCGGGTATGCTCACTAGCTTTATCGGTACCGATATCGCAGCGTGTAAAGTACCCTTTAGACCCCCCCCCTTTTGCCACACACCAAACAATCCCTTGCTCCGTCGTGTCATCAGAGAGCAGCTCTGGTGGACCAAGCACAATATAGACGCAGTTTGCACTTGTGATAGCCACAGATTACTGTGACAAAAAACTTGGCACCAAAAACTAAAGATGCTTTAAAAAAAGTAGAGCTAGATAGCAAAAAAGGCAGCTTTCCAATTTTCTAAGTGAAAAAGTAGACTTTATTTAGCCATATCTTAATGCAACATTGCAGTTCCTCTTGGAACCATACTTCCCAACTTTATTGTTACTTTGAATGATAAAAAATGTCACATAGTCAGCGCTCCCAGCCCAGGAGTACTGACGAGCTTCCCTGCTCACCTCCGCTGCCTTGGCAACCTTGATCCCGTCCCGGGGTCCCTCTGTTGGCACCCCCGGTCCCCATGTGTCAGGGGCGCTAACATTCCTCCTGCTTCACACATCCCGGTTCTTCCCCTGGGTCCAGAGGACTGCATATGCGCTGTAGGGCTCTCGGAAGTGCGCTTAGGGTGTGGACGTGCTGCTCTCTCTTTTCTTAAAGTGCCAGTGCGACATAAACCCAGAAGTGCTTCCTGACACCTGTTTATGCAAAGTGGATATAAGGCATCCTCCCCACTAGGAGGTGCTTGTTCAATTTGTTCCCGTAGCTTGTCTGCCCATGTTAGTGGTCAGGTCCCCGTGCTCTTGCCCATACTTTGTGCTGCTCTGTGACTCTGTCTTTGTTTTGCCTAGTAGTGCCCGTGAACCACCAATGTCCATCCTATGTTCCCGAGATCTGCAACCACCCTCTGCCTGCATGTTACCACTGATTCCAGTCTTCTCCAGCCCGCACCAGCTACCACCAAATCCGTTCTTCTTGAACATCGTCCTATGGTGCGAGCTGCCGAGATATCGGGATTCCCCAGGGCTGCCTCCTGGCGGACTACCTATCAGTGATCTGTCTGCTTCCACCTACTGTGGTTGTAGTGAAGTCGTGGTAGCTGCTTGGGTCTGCTCCTCCGGGTCAGTGAATGGTTTCTTGGACCAGTGGACAAACTTTCTTAGAAATAGGGACAAATACTTAGAGAGCAACGGCAATTTTTTTTTACACTAGGTCAGTGTTCTAAACTCCCCCAGTCCTGTTTATTAGGCTTTTGGTATGGATAAGTGGGAGACAAAGGGTGGCAATATTAGAGGGAGACAGTGGTGAGAAATAGAGGGAGACATTGGGTGGTACATGTACATTTTAGTGTAGACTAGACAGATACTGGGTGGCATGGGACTGTTGGTGAAGATTAGTGATGAGCGAGTATGCTTGTTACTACTCGGTACTCACACGAGTATCAATGCACTCGGGCTACTCGGCGGGGACCGAGTAATCTCGCGATACTCATGCTGTACTCGTGGTCTTCATGTTGGCGCTCTTTTTACAGCCATCCCTTATGCAGGGATTGGCTGGCAGACCACTGCAATGCCACAGCCCTGTTGTGGAATTGCAGTGATTGGCCAGCCCGCACAGCGTGACCGTGCCTTTAGCCCGACACTTCCCCGCTCGGCTACGGCCCCTCCCGCACTCCACTCCGCGTGTATATATATATGCACGCTTACACACACACGCACGTTTTTTTTTTTTTAATTTACAGTTTTATGGTTTCTACATGCTGCCGGGGGTCATTTCAGAATAATACTCGGGTCTCCCATAGGATAACATTGGGCTCGGTGCTCGGGCCGAGTACACGAGTATTTTGAGATGCTCGGCCTGAGCCTCGAGCTCCCGAGCATTTTAGTACTCGCTCATCACTAGTGAAGATTAAAGTAAGACACTGGGTGACAGAGAATTTTAGTGTAAATTAAACAGAAACAGTAACTGCTGGAGGAGATTAGGGGCAGACATTGGGTGGTAGAAGATATATGACTAAAGTTGATTCAGTCCAAAAAGTCTAATGTAATAATCAATAATACAAACATGTGTTTGAAAAAATACAAAAGTATTTATTAATCATTGTGACACATAAAGGACATACACAGAAGGATGGTGGGTTAAACTCAAGACAGCAAAACAGAGGGCGGTGTTACAAAGGGTGGGACCCTGTAAAAGGATATAATCCCATACAATTTAGACTATGGTAAGAAAGGAGCTCAACCTTGCAGGAAGGTAAAAAACATGTATGACAAGGATCAAGGGTATAGGGAACCATATATATAAACCCATATAGGGAATTGGGAAATCAAATAAATGGCAATGAAATAATGGCACAAAAAATCTTATGTGGCCAGGTACAAGTGTCAGAGGAAGACTAAATCAGGGATTGATTAAAGCTGATGTGGTATATATATATATAGTTAATTGCAACCAGATACATACATAAAGATTAACAATGCATGCATATGGTAGATCATAAACAGTTGTAAATGGGAGCAATCACCTATTAAGAACCAAGAATATTTTCCATCAATCAGAAATGCATACTTGCTGTCAAGTGATTAAACCAAAAAAGAGGATACAGATCCATATCATAATTTAATACATATTGCAGCAATTCTCACTGAAAAATGCATATACCCCAATAAGAGGAGAGTGCTGTTCCCAAGAAGGGTCACAATAATATATCAGACACTTTATATAAATAACCAATTATTTTTAATTTCATCTGAACATCATAATTCATATTTCAACCAAGTAACAATACATACAGTGCTGGTGATCACAGAAGATTAAAAACCCCTACCCCATAAAAACATGCAGAACCAAACTGGTGCGTTGTGGATCCAAATTGTATACAACTGGTTGTCAAAATTCCATATGAAAAACCCCCCAGGTTAACACTCACAGTGTACATAAAGTGCTCGTGCATTCATATAACCATAGTACAGATCACTAATACAAGCCCAAACCCAATTGGTTTGAATAGCAGCAACCTCAATTATTGAGTACTCTAAGATATAAATATGTCACCATATACTTGCATTTCAATTCATTATTCAAATAAAAGAGTCTCTAGCCACATGTCTGGGCGGCCATTGAGGTTACCGTTATGGCAGGAGGGTAACCACGAGGAAATTAGTAGTGATAGTGACACTCCGAGTTGGTGAACCACAACGCCCAGCACCTCGACGCGCGTTTCGCCTCTCGCTTCGTCAGGAGGTGCTGGGGTAGCTGTGGGGTCACCTATTTGTCTTGTGAAGCCCACCTGAAGTCAATTGTGGCGCGCGCCGCGCGGAGGACTCCGCGTCATCCATCTCAGTCGGCGTCCCGAAGGGGATCCTGCGCATGCGCAGAAAACCTCCCTCAATTGGACGCCGGCCGAGAAGGGGAGGCAGACTCCGACGCGCAGAGCGCGCTCTGACGTCAGTACAGCCTTGTGGCCATATTGAGAAAGGGCAAAGGTAGTGGCAACCGTAACAAGCAAAAATAACAGGACATACGAACAGCAATTGCATATTTAGTGAAAGTCGCAATCAAATACATATGAAAGATTCCCCATATACCAAATAAATATATAATAAATATGGGAGGTCCTTATTATTACACAAATATACAACAAGGTGAGATCTAGACAGTATAATAACCATACATATGTATATATATCACTTTGAATTGCAGGATCCATCATATAAGGACAATTTCCAACAATTCCCAAGCCTTGGTGTCCAAATGTATAGAATTTAATGACTTTCATATTGGTAGTTTTCCATACTCCACAATATTTAATCCATATAGTCCATATATAAACTTCATCCAATCAGATGCTCGCCATGGTCGCACAAATTCTATGTAAAAAAACATATATGTATACTTAATATTAGAAGGTGACCATACAAATTAAAAATGAGACAGTTGGCAGCAGACAAAAACGACAGAAACCCGACCCTATAATCCAGTCCTCAATCCCAATCCTATATAACCCGAACCATCAAAATCTAAAAGGACCATACCCACAGAAAGCGAAGAGAGCAAAGCGGAAAATAAGGAGGCAGGGAGAGCAAAATGGTAGGGAGATTTATTGGGCAGAGAACAAGGAAGGGAGGCAAACGGCAAGGGGGGCATATTGGGCAGATCACGTGTTGGAGAATGCCATCATAAAAATGGCTTGAAGGATATAAAATCATTCAAACCATTTGGTTTTTCCGTCTCCAGCACGGTGATCCACCTAACCTCTTTTTGTGCAAGAATTCTCTTGGGATCACCACCCCTCGGGCTCAAATAGATCCTATCAATACCTCGAAATTTAAGGAGGCGCCAATTACAGTTATGCTTTTCCCTGAAATGCTTGGGAATATTTTTTAACATATCAATTTCCTCCAATTTGACAATCTTGGCAGCCTTCTTAATGTCCCTAATGTGCTCAAGGATCCTCACCCTCAGTTCACGAGAGGTGAGGCCCACATAGATGAGTCCACAGGGGCATTTTGCCCAATAAATCACATAGGTTGTCCTACAGTTGATACTGTGGACTATCTTGAAACTCCTATCATTAGCAGAATTGTGAAAGGTAGTTACCCTTTCCATCTGTAAACAAGCCCCACAGTCCCCACAGCTAGAGGAACCCCATCTGGGTCCTCTAGTTCTCTCCAAGAAATTCGAAGGTGGAGGCACATAGTGGCTTTTTACCATCATATCCCTGAGAGTCCTGGATCTCCGCGGGGTAATGGAGGGTCTGTCTGACAGGACGGATTTCAAGTCCCTATCTGCCAGGAGTATGGGCCAGTATCTTTCAATAACCTGTTTCATTTCAACCCATTTAGAATGATATGGTGTTATTAATCTCACCTGGTTATCTATTTTCCTTGCCGCTGGTCGTAACAGGTCATCCCTTGGTGTTGTTCTAGCCCTATCGTAACCACGTTCAATAGAGTCTGCGCGTCGGAGTCTGCCTCCCCTTCTCGGCCGGTGTCCAATTGAGGGAGGTTTTCTGCGCATGCGCAGGATCCCCTTCGGGACGCCGACTGAGATGGATGACGCGGAGTCCTCCGCGCAGCGCGCGCCACAATTGACTTCAGGTGGGCTTCACAAGACAAATAGGTGACCCCACAGCTACCCCAGCACCTCCTGACGAAGCGAGAGGCGAAACGCGCGTCGAGGTGCTGGGCGTTGTGGTTCACCAACTCGGAGTGTCACTATCACTACTAATTTCCTCGTGGTTACCCTCCTGCCATAACGGTAACCTCAATGGCCGCCCAGACATGTGGCTAGAGACTCTTTTATTTGAATAATGAATTGAAATGCAAGTATATGGTGACATATTTATATCTTAGAGTACTCAATAATTGAGGTTGCTGCTATTCAAACCAATTGGGTTTGGGCTTGTATTAGTGATCTGTACTATGGTTATATGAATGCACGAGCACTTTATGTACACTGTGAGTGTTAACCTGGGGGGTTTTTCATATGGAATTTTGACAACCAGTTGTATACAATTTGGATCCACAACGCACCAGTTTGGTTCTGCATGTTTTTATGGGGTAGGGGTTTTTAATCTTCTGTGATCACCAGCACTGTATGTATTGTTACTTGGTTGAAATATGAATTATGATGTTCAGATGAAATTAAAAATAATTGGTTATTTATATAAAGTGTCTGATATATTATTGCTGTCAAGTGATACATGCAAAAAAATACTGAATAGTCCACCAGTCAAAATAACATTGCCATTACTTGTGTGCCACATTCAAATAGATCAGGATCCAGTCATTGCTGCAGGAAGCACAAAGCTTGGGTCATACCCACCAAGGTAAGAAGGTCCCACCGGAGTACACCGCCCACACCTGACGCGCGTTTTGCAACGGCTTCGTCCGAGGTGGTGGGTAGAAGCTCTTCGTGGGAATTAGATGGAGATACTGGGTGACAGTGGATCTTGGTGGGATTAGACAGAGACAGTGCATCGCAGAGGTTCTTTGTGATGACTAAAGAGACACATTGGGTGATAGGGGATCTTGGTGGAGATTAGAGGGAAACACTGGGTGGCAGGGACTCTTGGTGGGGATTAGAGGGGGATACTGGATTGGGTGGCAGGGGATCTCGATGGCTTGGTTTAAATTATAGAGGGACATGGCTTCCTAGGAACTCTTATTGAGGATTAGAGGAGTACACCAGGTGAAAAACACTTTTGAGTGAGGGAAAGGGCCACTGAAAAACTGATTTCACTGAAGTATCCATCTGTCCATAACAGAGGGATATAGGATCTCCAGGAGCTCCATCACCTCTTTCTAAATTTAATAGTAAACAATGCAGCTGACCTATGTAGTAAGTCCCGTCCCGGAGAGGAGCCTATTTATAACTGCAGCTGGGCTGAAAAGAGGGAAGGAGGACCGCTTTACATATGGCAGCACCAACTAGTTTCATAGCTTCTGTATTGTAAACCCAGTAGGAGCAACACAGCAATGCTGCCACCTACTAGACACATTAACCTCCTGCAAAACAGAGGAGAGATCATTATTGATGCTGATAAAGCAGCCTGTGCCCCAGCCACTCTTCTCTCCATGCTGCTCGCAGCCAGCTGAGGTTGTTATCTCCCCTGACCTCCTTGGACAACTTTCCAAATATGGGACAGTATAAAGTCATGTATCCTCTCCCCATTACCTGTCCCTGAACTTGCCTTTCATGATGGGATGGAATAATCAGGCACAGGACAGAAACAGGAGTATAATGAAAATCCCATATATAGATAAAACAAGGGAAAAACAAAACTCTGTTACACAGCGCGCACACACATGCAGTGCAGATCAAAAGTTTGGACACACCTTCTCATTCGAAGAGATTTCTTTTTTTTCAGGACTCTGAAAATTTTAGATTCACATTGAAGGCATCAAAACTATGAATTAAAACATGTGGAATGAAATACTTACAAAAGTGTGAAACACCTGAAAATATGTCTTATATTCTAGGTTCTTCAAAGTAGCCACCTTTTGCTTTCATTACTGCTTTGCACACTCTTGGCATTCTCTTGATGAGCTTCAGGAGGTAGTCACCGGAAATTGTTTTCTAACAGTCTTGAAGGAGTTCCCAGAGATGCTTAGCACTTGTTGGCCCTTTTGCCTTCACTCTGCGGTCCAGCTCACCCCAAACCAGGGCCAGCTCCAGGTTTTTGTGGGCCCCGGGCGGAAGAGTCCCAGTGGGCCACATCCACACATAGACATGCACATACGTACACATACATATACATATTTAAAGACAAACTCACAAAAATACATATAGAACTGACACATCTATACAGTCATATACACTGACATACATAGATACACATCATACATGCATACAGACACACACAGCTCTGCTGGGTACATATAGACAGACACACATAGCTATGCTGCATACATACATACATTCAGACATAGCTCAGCTGCATACAGACAGACACACATACACAGATACTCTGCTGCATACATGCATACATACATACACACACACATAGCTCTGCTACATACACACATAGCTCTACTACATACATATGTGGCGCCTTGGACTAGCCAGGTTGTCACAGGTACTACAACATGCACCCCCACCCCGAGATAGGTACATCAGCCAGACACAAAATCCATGTTGCCTCCCTCCAGGGGCTGATGTCCACACCAGGTGGGGTGGAGCCATGCGGTTGGCCCCACCCACTGAAGAGTTCACAGTCCTGGAGGCGGGAAAAGGAAAGCAGATCAGTTAGGGAAGTGGAAGAGTGAGGAGTAAAGTGGTAGTAGAGGAGCAAACTGACTGTGTCCGGGTACGTGGCCCGGGCACCGAGAGCAAGGTTGGCAGACGGTGGTGGCTGTCTGCAGGAGAGGCAGATCGACGCGGAACCGTAGGACCGGGGACGGGCGGTGGCCCGCCGGTACCGAACCGGGGAGCAAAGTGAAGCCAGCACAAACCGGCAGGGCCTGCGGACCCCGACCAGGCTTGGAGTCGCCGTTAAATAGGTCAAATCCGTCAGTGACCGGAACCCCAGAGGTTTCCTAACAGCCAAGACCCGATTGAAGGCAACCGCCCGACCAGTAGAAGGAAATACAGCTACCGCCACAGCTAGAGTTCCAAGGGCCAGAGCCTGCGGGCAAAAGGGCTCCTCCGGCACATATACACGCTGGGGAGCGGGTTACCGGTGGGAAGCCATCGGGACCGAACATACACAAAGGTGCAGGGAAAGGCAGCCACCACCAACCGTCCGGGAGAAACCACAGCAGCCGGCTGCGGGACCCGTCCATCCAGCTGTTTGGTTTACCAGAGACTTTGCATCCATTTGTGGCTGAGTGAGTACTACCGTGCCATCCGGCACCGCGCTGTGCTGTCCAAGCGACCCTGCACCTTGCCAACCCTGCCTCCCTGACACCTCACCGGGCCCAACAACCCCCTACCCACGGAGGGGAGAGAAACATCCCAGCTGCTCCCTACCATCGCTCCCGGGATCTCCGTCAATAGCAGCGGTGGTGCCCAACCTCACCACAACCCGTGGGTGGCGTCACGGACCAAATCCTCAAACCGAACTACCCCCCCTTTCACTCACGGGCGAGGAGCGCCGCTCGAGTCCCCGGATCCGGCCCACCGCTCGAGCCACCGAGCAGCAGCAGCAGCAGCGCCGGACCCGAGCGTGGTGGGTGTAGCGCCCCACCGCCTGCGACAACTTGGCGTCTACCGGCTGGTAGAAGTGCGCCTTGCGTCCCGCCGGCGGTGTCCGGCCGAAAAATTTCAGAATCCGCCATCTTGGGTGCGAAGATTTTCCCGCTCGAGCGTCTTCTCGAGCAGTGGAGGCGCGAAAGCCAAAGCCCCGCCCCTGAAGAGAAAGTGCTGAGAAAAGACCAAGGGGGGCGGAAACAAGATGTCTGCACCCGACGAAGCCGCTGGAGGAGCGGCGGTCGCAGCCGCAGCGGCGCCTGTGAATGAGAATGGGCCAGGCCGTTCTCCGGCCGCACGAGCAGGGGAGGCCGCGGCCCCCGCCATTGCTCAGGCGATGCCGTTCTTGCCCTATGTGCCCGGAGCTACCTGGCTGCCGCAGTATGACGGGAAACCTGACGCTTTACAGGTCTTCCGGAAAAAGCTTAACCCGGTCTTAGAACTGTATCCCCTGACCGATAAGCAACGTGCAGCAGTAGTGTTGGGGCAGCTAACCGGCGTGGCTGAGCAGGAGACGGAGACCTGGACCGAGGGGGACCGGGCCTCCGTGACCACTATCTTTGAAAAGCTACAGATTGCCTTCGAGACCCGCACCGAAGCCGAGCTGCGGATGCAGTTTTATCAATGTCGACAGTGGCCTGCAGATAGTATCAGAGACTATGCCTTGCGCCTGCAAACCTCCCTACGTACACTGAAGCGGGTGGATACCATTAATGATGTGGACAGCAACAAAATGTTAGTTGAGCAGTTCGTGCAGGGGATGGGATCCCCGGAGGACCGCAAGCAGCTCCGGCTGTGGGCCTTAGAACACCCTAATGTGGACTTTGCTGTGCTGAAAGAACGGGCCATCAAAGCTCTGCAGCCCCCAGCATCCGACGTCCCTGATGTGGCCCCATGGCCAGCTGAGACGGCTCCCATCGTGGTAGCCCCTTCTCTCCCCGCTCCGTCGGCACCTGCAGCCCCTGGAGGGATGATGGAGGAGCTGGCTGCCAAGGTCCGTCGCATGGATGGAGACCTCGCCAAGATCCTTGCCGCAATCCAGCCTTCGACGAGACCCAAGCCCCCGGGGAGGATGCAGCTCACCAACAGCCCGGAGGACGTCCCCTGGATGCAGCGGAGAAGGGCCAATGACTCACGGTATGGACCTCCAAATTGTTACAGGTGCAGCAAGCCCGGCCACTACTCCCGACGGTGTCCGTTAAACGAGCAACCCCTGGGGCCAAGGGCCAATCATCAGGAGTAGAACCCAGTGGCCCCCCAGACTGGTGGGACCAGTACATCGGAGCCCGGCCCATCATCCCTCTGGCAGTGGACGGCATCCCGCTGATGGCACTCCTGGACACTGGATCCCAGGTAACCACGATACCCTACACACTGTATCAGTGGTATTGGGGGAATGATGAGCTTGCTTCCCCAGACGATAGCATGACACTGGTCGCAGCCGATGGACTCCCCTTGACCCAAGTGGGGTACAAACAAGTGGCCATGACCGTGGGACGGGCTGAACTGCAGCACCAGGGAATGATTGTGATAATGAATGAACCCAGCGACCATAACCCGAAGGTAGTGCTAGGGACTAATGTGATGGAGCACTGCATGAGTGAGGTGTTGACCCTACTGCAGCAGCTGGCCACCACAGCAGCAGCGTGAGATCCGGGCCTTGATGTATCGGCAGCAAGTGAATTCAACAGGAGGGGAGATTGGGGGAGTGAGAGTGATGGATGCGGCCCCTTTGATTGTGCCTCCCAGGAGTAAGATGATGATTTGGTGCAGGGCAGCGGTAGGTCCCCAGGGACAGGATTACCCAGCCATGCTAGAGCCCATGCCCTCCGAACACTGGACCACAGTAATGGCCGCCCGAGGGGTGGTAGACGTCAAGAAAGGGAGAGTGCCCGTAAGGGTGTTAAACTGCGGGGAGGAGGAGGTTAGGCTTCCCCGATATTCTACCCTCGCCAAGCTGCTTACTCTAGACCCCCACACCATCCAGGAGGCCGTTCCCCCGACCTCACCGCCTCCTGCCAGTCACCACCTCTCCCCGGAGCGGTTAGATGAGTGGTGTCAAGAGTTACATGTAGGCACTGATGATACCCCCACACATCACAAAGAAGGGGTATATAGGGTGGTACAGGAGTACGAGCAGGTTTTCAGCAAACATTCCCTAGATTTTGGGCAGATTAAAGGGGTCCAACACCACATCCCCACCGGCGAGCATCCCCCCATTAAAGAGAGATACAGACCTATCCCACCTGCACACTACCAATGCGCCAAAGACATGTTGAGGAACATGAAGGAGGCGGGGGTTATTCGGGATAGCTGCAGTCCCTGGGCCGCCTCGCTGGTGCTGGTAAAGAAGAAGAATAGCACCATGAGGATTTGTGTGGATTACCGGAAGATTAACCAGATAACGCATAAAGATGCCTATCCTCTGCCCCGTATTGAAGAGTCCCTGGCCGCGCTGAGAATCGCTAACTACTTCTCTACTCTTGACCTCACCAGTGGGTACTGGCAGGTGGCCGTGGCGCCTGAAGACCGTGAGAAAACCACCTTTGCTACACCCATGGGACTCTGTGAGTTCAACAGCATGCCGTTCGGGCTGTGCAACGCCCCTGGAACCTTCCAACGGCTGATGGAATGCTGTCTGGGACATCTGAATTTTGAGACCGTCTTGCTGTACCTGGACGATGTAATTGTATACTCACAGACGTATGAAGCTCACCTGGAGCACCTGGCGGAGGTTTTCGCGTCCCTTGCCAAGTACGGGATGAAATTGAAGCCCTCCAAGTGCCATCTATTGAAGCCCAAGGTGCAGTACCTCGGACATGTGGTGGGCGCGGAAGGCGTCGCCCCAGATCCCGAAAAGATCACTGCCATTCAGGACTGGCCGAGGCCGACCACGGTGAGGGAGGTGAGACAGTTCCTGGGTCTGGTGGGCTACTACTGCCGCTTCATTAAGGGATACACGAAGATGGCCGCCCCCATGCAAGACCTCCTCGTGGGACAGACCAAGGGTGGCAGGTCCCCTGGAACCCCGTTGGCGTGGGAAGAAAAGTACGAAGAGTCCTTCCACCAACTGAAGATGGCCTTGACCGGGGAAGAAATCCTGGCGTACCCCGACTACAGTCTCCCATTCATCCTCTACACCGATGCCAGTAATCTAGGCTTGGGAGCAGTCCTATCCCAGATCCAGGACGGAAGAGAGAAGGTGATCGCTTATGCTAGCCGGAAACTCCGACCTACGGAAAGGAACCCCGAGAACTACAGCTCTTTCAAGCTTGAGCTCTTAGCACTGGTGTGGGCCATCACCGAGTGATTCCGCCATTACCTAGCGGCAGCCAAGTTCATCGCTTATATGGACAGTAACCCGCTAACCCATCTGGATACAGCTAAGCTGGGTGCATTGGAGCAGCGGTGGGTGGCCAGGTTGGCCAATTATGACTTCACCATCAAGTACCGAGCAGGCCGTAAAAATGCTAATGCAGACGCACTCTCCCGGATGCCCCACCTGTTGGGAGAAGGGCCGGATGATGATGACCTCGAAGAAATCGAGTTGCCTGCGTTCCACCGGCCGCCAGCCGAGAAGTTGCATGTCCATCAACAACAAGTGAACTTAGATCCGCTGCCCAGCCAGGGGTGGTAAGAAGCCCAGGACCAGGCACCTGCTGTCAGCTTGGTCAAGACCCTGGTGGAACAAGGCTCTGCCGTAATAGACCCTGCCGCCCCCCGCCGAGGCCCAGCGACTGTGGAGGGAACGAGCCCGGCTGTACCTGCACCAGGGGAAGCTCTATCGGGAATTGATCAACCCGAAGACCCATGAGAAGGTTCGCCAGCTGGTGATTCCCCAGACTAACGTGCCCACTGTCCTGCAGGCATACCATGACGGTGCCGGGCACTTTGGGTGGAAGAAGCTGGAGATGCTGTTGAGGGAGCGATTCTATTGGAGTGGGATGCGGGAGTCTGTGGAGGCCTGGTGCCGAGAATGTGGTCCCTGTGCACTGAGGAGAAGGGACGAGGCCAGCCAGAAGGCCCCTTTGCGCCCAATCATTACGCATCAGCCGCTGGAGCTGGTCGCCCTCGACCACGTGAAGCTCACCCCTAGCCGAAGTGGGTACACCTACGCTCTGACCATTGTAGACCACTATTCAAGATTCATGGTGGTTGTCCCAGTCAAGGACCTGACCGGCCGCACCGCCGCTAGAGCATTCCAGGCCTATTTCTGTCGACCGCACGGGTACCCGGAGAGGGTGTTTACTGACCGGGGCCCGGCTTTCAAAGCAGAGGTGTTTCAAGAATTCTGCCAGTTGTACGGCTGCAAGAAAATTCGGACCACGCCTTACCATGCCCAGACCAATGGCATGTGTGAGAAGATGAACCATCTGGTCCTGGGTCTCCTCAAGACATTACCGCTAGAGGAGCGGAACCTGTGGCCAGAAAAGCTACCTGACCTAGTCGATATGTACAATAACATCCCATCCAGCTCTACCAAATGTACACCGGCGTACCTGATGAGAGCTCGGCCCGGTCGGCTGCCAGTAGACCTAAGATGGGTTTGGAAGCCCCAGAAGCCCTCCCTTCGACTGCTGGATGGGACACTCGGCAAAGGGCACAGTACCGACAGGTCCAAGAATACGTATAAACAAACTTGAGTTGGAGTCGAGGACAGCAGGAGCAGTGCTTCAACAGGAAGGCTCCTGCAGGTCCCTTTCAGCCTGGGGATGTAGTACTGAAGCGAAAGAGAAGAACCCATAAGCTGGATGATCAATGGGAGAAGACCCCGTATGTCATACAACCCACAGAATGGGAGAATGGGAAGGCCTACCAGATCATTCGTGACCAGGGACCAGGGGAAGACTTTGGGCATGGTTTCCAGGGACCACCTGAAGAGGTGCCCACTGCCATTGAGGGTGGCAACTGAAGCTCCGGTCCCCAGATCGGCTGGGGAGAAAGAGAAAGGGGTAATCCACACCATGATGGGCGATTTCCCGGCAGACTGGCCTACACAGAACGGCGCAGTGATTCTTCCAGTGATACTGTTCCCACAACCCGTGGAGGAAAAAGAGATGGAAGTAGCCGACAATGAGCCAGTGCCCAGGGATGCGCCTGTACCCAGTTCCCCTTTGTCTCCGCCTGCCCCACACGATAGACGGGAAGAGGAACCAGTTGTTTCCTCTGCCCCACTGCCTGTCACCACTGACATTGGGCCCCGAAGGTCCACACATCCCAACCTAGGTCGACCCCCGCTTAGGTACAGGGAAACTACCATTTAGGGACATTAAGCGTTGAGTGTGTAAATAAGAGAATGAATGACTGTGAATCAACCGAAGTTTTTTCCTGATTGGCATTTTGATTGATCCGGCCGTTGCCGGCAAGTAGTCCCCGTAGGGACCCTTTGTACCGTTGCATAAGAAACTGCTTATGGACATGCTTGAGAACTTGCAGGGCACCCACAAACTGGTGGAAATGTAAATATGTTGGGCATGTTTCCGTTGCCACCTCCGGAGAGGCTGATTTGGAGGATGGGCCTGGAGGAAAGAGATGGCCCAGGCCCACCACTACCGCAACCGGTGGCGATCCTCCGGGGGTCATGGGTCCCCCTTGGACGTGGGGTCCCCTGAGGTGACAGTCGGGTGCGAGACACCGTACCTGTTCCCGCTTGGGCAGCCTGGATCTGGACTGGGGTCAAGGGGTGCTGCCCACTTCTTAGGGGCAGCATCAGGGCCAGGTTGTTTGGGTGGGAGAGCGGAAGCCGACCGTTATTAATAAAAATGTGTTTGTAACGTTAAAGTACCGTGCCTCCCGTTAAGGAAAGATTTATAAATATGCTTTGTTGAATGTTTTCACATGTTTTATATCTTTTGCAGTTGAAAAATAAAACCGGTGATGGACGGGCAGCCCGCGGACAGTCTGCATTTAACCAAGGGGGAATGTGGCGCCCTGGACTAGCCAGGTCGTCACAAGTACTACAACATGCACCCCCACTCCGAGATAGGCACATCAGCCAGACACAAAATCCTTGTTGACTCCCTCCAGGGGCTGATGTCCACACCAGGTGGGGTGGAGCCAGGCGGTTGGCCCCACCCACTGAAGAGTTCACAGTCCTGGAGGCGGAAAAAGGAAAGCAGATCAGTTAGGGAAGTGGAAGAGTGAGGAGTAAAGTGGTAGTAGAGGAGCAAACTGACTGTGTCCGGGTACGTGGCCCGGGCACCGAGAGCAAGGTTGGCAGACGGTGGTGGCAGAACCGTAGGACCGGGGACGGGCGGTGGTCTGCCGGTACCGAACCGGGGAGCGAAGTGAAGCCAGCACAAACCGGCAGGGCCTGCGGACCCCGACCAGGCTTGGAGTTGCCGTTAAATAGGTCAAATCCGTCAGTGACCGGAACCCCAGGGGTTTCCTAACAGCCAAGACCCAATTGAAGGCAACCGTCCGACCAGTAGAAGGAAATACAGCTACCGCCACAGCTAGAGTTCCAAGGGCCAGAGCCTGCGGGCAAAAGGGCTCCTCTGGCACATATACACGCTGGGGAGTGGGTTACCGGTGGGAAGCCATCGGGACCGAACATACACAAAGGTGCAGGGAAAGGCAGCCACCACCAACCGTGAGTACTACCGTGCCATCCGGCACCGCACTGCGCAGTCCAAGCGACCCTGCACCTTGCCATCCCTGACACCTCACCGGGCCCCGAGACCACCAACCCCCTACCCATGGAGGGGAGAGAAATATCCCAGCTGCTCCCTACCATCGCTCCCGGGATCCCCGTCAATAGCAGCGATGGTGCCCAACCTCACCACAACCCGTGGGTGGCGTTACGGACCAAATCCTCAAACCGAACTACCCCCCCTTTCACTCACGGGCGAGGAGCGCCGCTCGAGTCCCCGGATCCGGCCCACCGCTCGAGCCACCGAGCAGCAGCAGCGCCGAACCCGAGCGTGGTGGGCGCAGCGCCCCGCCGCCCGCGACACATACATACACACAGCTCTGCTACATACATACACACATAGCTCTGCTACATACATACACACATAGCTCTGCTACATACATACACACATAGCTCTGCTACATACATACAAACACACATAGCTCTGCTACATACATACAGACACACATAGCTCTGCTACATACATACAGACACACATAGCTCTGCTACATACATACACACATAGCTCTGCCACATACATACACACATAGCTCTGCTACATACATACATACATAGCTCTGCAACATACATACATACATAGCTCTTCTACATACATACATACATAGCTCTTCTACATACATGCATAGCTCTGCTACATACATACATAGCTCTGCTACATACATACATAGCTCTGCTACATACATACACACATAGCTCTGCTACATACATACATACACACATAGCTCTGCTACATACATACACACATAGCTCTGCTACATACATACACACATAGCTCTGCTACATACATACACACATAGCTCTTCTACATACATACATAGCTATTCTACATCCATACATAGCTCTTCTACATACATACATAGCTCTGCTACATACATACATACATAGCTCTGCTACATACATACAGACACACATAGCTCTGCTGCATACATACACACATAGCTCTGCTACATACATAGACACACATAGCTCTGCTAAATACATACAGACACACATAGCTCTGCTACATACATACAGACACACATAGCTCTGCTGCATACATACACACATAACTCTGCTACATACATATAGACACACATAGCTCTCCTGCATACATAAAGAGACACACACGTGGCTCTGGGGGGCCCATACACACGGCTCTGGGGACCCACAAACGTGGCTCTGGGGGGACCCACACACGCAGCTCCGGGGGCCAGCACATACGGCACCGGGAGGGCAGGGCATACACCTAGGAGGGGAGAAGCCCATACAGCTCACCGGGGCCCATAAATCGGGGGGCGGGGAGGGAACATACTGCTCGATCATGGTGGAGAGGTGGAGAGGGGGCCCACACAGCGCTGGAAAGAAGTGCTGTGCTGGGGTCGCTGGCTGGCACTGCGCCTCCTTCATCTGTGGGACTGAGCAGGACGCCGGTCAGTAGCTCCGCCCACAGATGAAGTTCAAACCAGGAAGTCTGCATGCCTTAAAGGGACGGCGCCGCAGATTCCTGCCGAGGACTGCGGTCCCCGGAACTCGGCCCGGGGGCAGCAGAACTAAAGCGATTGACCCCCGGCCAAGGGGCACCAGAACTGACAAGGCCGAGTGGGGCCCCCCGGCTCTCCAGGGCCCCGGCATTTGCCCGGGTATGCCGGGTGCTGACGCCGGCCCTGCCCCAAACCATCTCGATTTGGTTCAGGTCTGGTGACTGTGGAGACCAGGTCATCTGGCGTAGCACCCCATTACTCTCCTTCTTCGTCAAATAGCACTTACACAGCCTGGAGGTGTGTTTGGGGTCACTGTCCTGTTGAAAAATAAATGATGGTCCAACTAAACGCAAACCGGATGGGATAGCATGCCGCTGCAAGATGCTGTGGTAGCCATGTTGGTTCAGTATGCCTTCAATTTTGAATAAATCCCCAACAGTGTCACCAGCAAAGCACCCCCACACCATCACACATCCGCCTCCATGCTTCACGGTGGGAACCAGGCATATAGAGTCCATCCGTTTACCTTTTCTACAAAAACACGGTGGTTGGATCCAAAGATCTCAAATTTGGACTCATCAGACCAAAGCACAAATTTCCACTGGTCTAATGTGCATTCCTTGTGTTCTTTAGCCCAAACTAGTCTCTTCTACTTGTTGCCTGTGCTTAGCAGTGGTTTCCTAGCAGCTATTTTACCATGAAGGCCTGCTGCACAAAGTCTCCTCTTAACAGTTGTTCTAGAGATGAGAAGGTGTGTCCAAACTTTTGGTCTGTACTGTAGATAAAAACAATAAGAGATTCAGGAGGAAACACATGAGTTGGAAGGAAGCTACAAAATAACAGGGGTAAACGTCCACAATTACAACAAGGAAATAACACAATTTTCACCAGAGAATCTAGGACACCACACCACACAAACCAATATAGAAACTATAGCTGGCATGGGTAAAATATTTCATCCAGCTTACATAGAAGGGGAGCAGATGTGATTGGCTTCCCCACCACATGTGATCAAAGGCACCTAACAAGCAGATTAGCAGAGATTGACTTCGACTAGCCTGCCTATGAATCAGCACACAGCAGGTTGATTTCATAGTCTGCCTGTGTTGATCCCAGACACCAGAGAAACTATTAGGCAGAGTGTCAGAATCTGCCCTGTGAACAGAGGCCCATACCACCATGACAGTTGACAAAGTTTGTGCACAATTCTGTGTGACATCATCCCTCCAGAAGCCACTGGTGTCCCAGTTTCTAGTTGCTGTTCCTGCTCCCGAACCTGTGCAGGATGACTATATCAAGATGTCCGAGCAAGCGAGAACATCATCGAGCCAAGAGTCTGTGTTTCTACTGTGGAGGAGCTAAATACTTCATCCATGCTTGTCCTGTGAGGCCATGACTCTTTTGTCTTAGGTCGGTAGGAGGGGCTACCCTAGGCAAGAACAATCCCTCTTCTCCATCACTCCAGTGCATGTCCGTACCGCAGTGAGGAATTTGGTTCTCCGAGATGGCCCTCCTTGATTCCAGATTGGCTAGAAACTTCATACAACAGGCTGTGGTGGATTGGTACCAGATCCCCATACGAGGCCTTTAGAATTCCTTGATGGTGTCTTCTGTCAATGGGGTACTCCTGTGTGAACCCATATGCTTTGTGTCTGAACCAGTGGAACTACGAGTGGAAAATTCACATTCAGTGAAGATCTCCTTCGTGGTGCTTCTAAACCTATCTTGCCCACTTCTTCTGGGTCTGCCTTGGCACCTTAATCAAGAGCCTGTTCTGGACTGGTAATCTGGTGAGGTGATCAAGTTTGGGGCAGATTTGCCACTTAAAGTGTCTGATTAGTGCTCATCCATCCAGACCTTCTAAGGAGGTGTACCGCCCCGTTCTCGGCAGCCGAGCCGCTCGGATCCGGACCTTCAGTGGGTGGCTCGAGGGTCTCCAGACCCGGGGGTCCAGTGGTCATGTCAATCAAAAAGGAGTTTGCGATTTGGGGACGTAGGTGTACGGCCGGAGCCACGTTAAGTTCGTGACGCCACCCACGGGATGTGGTGAAGGTGGACACCACCGCTGCAGTTACAGGGCACCCGGGGGAGATGTTGCGCTGCAAGTTGTTAACACCTCCATGGGCAGGGATGGTGGCTCTGGGACCTGTTGGGGGTGTTTGGCGGTGCAGGGAGAAGGGCGACCGGAGGGCACTGATGTACTCACTATTAATAAACACATGAGTCTCTGGTAAACCAAGGTGATGGTGGTCAGTGCCTGCAGCCGGCTGCAGTCTGATCCCCCACTCGGTTGGTGGTCTCTGTCTTTCTCCTGCACCTGTTTGTGATGGTGGACTACCTGCGCTTGCAACTTCAGGAGTCCACTCCCAGCTTGTGGTTGCCTGAGGAGCCTTTTGGCCGCAGATGCTGGCCCATGGGAACTCTGTACTGTGGTAGTGGCTTTCTATCCCCCTCGTTGGGCTGTTGCCTTCAGTCGGGACTTTGGGTGGGACAGGACCTCTAGTCCTGGCCGCAATCAGTTAATTAGCTAGCCCCCAGTAGCTTCTGGAAATAGCTTCAGGGTCTGAGTAACCCCCTTTGTGCTCCGGTTTCAGAGTCGGTTCCCCAGGTCGGTACCGGCGGGCCACTACCCTGTCCCGGTCCACCACGGTTCCACCGAGCCGTCTTCCCGGCTCCTGCAGACAGAGGCCTCCGTATGCCTCCTAGCCAGCAGTACCAGGGCTCCTACCCTGGCACCGGTTCAGTTTACTTCAGGCCTGTCACACACAGGCCTGACCTCCACTTCTGCTCAGTACTAAAACTGATCTGAACTTTCCTGCCCCAGGCTGTCTGAGACTTCTCTGTGGGCGTGTCCAACCACCTGGCTCCGCCCCCTGGTGTGCCCATCCAGCTCTGAGGGAGGTGACTAGGGTTTAATGTCGTTGGCTGGTGTTACCTAGTGAGGGGACTGGTGTTGTGCGGGGCTCTATCTGTGACTACCTGGCTTGTCCAGGGTGTCACATGTGTACACATAGCTAAAGACAATAAGATATCCAGGAGGATACACAAGGAAGGAAGCTACAAAACAACACGGGTAAACGTCCAAAACCACAACAAGCAAATAGCACAATCTTCACCAGAGAATCTGGGACACCAAACAGCAGGTTAATGCCTGTGTTGATCCCCGACACCGTAGAAACCATCAGACGGAGTGTCAGTATCTGCAATGTGAACAGAGTCCGACGCTGCTATGACAGTCTGCGAAGTTTGTGAAAAGCTCCGTGTGAATGGGAACGCGGTGGGGACGTGGTCACCGGCTCCACACTCTTCCTACATGCTACGCTCCCGCTACGCTTCATGTTCTCTACTACAGCATGGATCTTTACACTATTCTGTGACATAATGTCCTATATGGGAGGGGTGACGGGTGAGAAGTAGCTACTATTTTATTGATTTACAAGTGATCTAAATATACTAGAACTGCAGTGGCCAGCTCAGATTCATAGTGTATGAGGGCAGGGAAAATACAAAAATGTTTTCTCTCTCTGGAGATCCCCTTTAACTCTTGAGCCCACTACACATGCAAACACGGACGTATAAGTACAGTTACGTCCATATGCGTCAAGACAGTTTTAGTGCTACACTCCTCTAGGGGGCTTTGCTTGGTCAAAATTGTTTGGGTTTAGCTGGAAAGTTGTGTAGGTTAAGGAGCATTAAAATTTATTAAGCAAAACAAATTGTCTAAAATGGAGCAAGAAGTATTGCAAAGTGAGATAAAACTTTCTAAAGATGTGCAAAATTTACCATCCACCATGAGCCATTTTGTCTAATCTAAGTATGCAAAGTCAATATATTAGATGGGCTTAGTAAATGTATCACTAACAATTAGTATAAGCTATGTTCAATATGGTTTGCTCTATTTTTTTTTAGGCAGTAAGGGTTATCTTCCAAAACGCAGTTTCCACTTCTGACAACTAACTATTCAATAGAAGCATAAATATGTCAAATCCTGTAATAGAATATATTTTCTTACATTTCTTTCAATTTTAGGGGTTATCCTTATTTATATTGCTGTGATTTCTCATTTAATTCTAATCTTTAAAAACTCTCTATGTAAGGTAATCTTAAATTTGGCCAAAGATCTCATAATAACAAGTTGTACAGAGGATAATTGAAAGAATAAAAGGATTTCTCATTCACACTTTGATTGAATGGAATTGCCTTCTACATGAATTTTGTTATCTGCTCAAATCCAAGGACAATTACTACAGGAAAATTGAGTGAGTTTCCCCATAATACCCCACAATACCCTACAGTAATCAGTTCACCTAGCCAATCAGGAGGGAATATCACAGTCAATATAAACGATAGGGGCCGGACAAGAAATGTAATTGTATGCTTGTTCAGTGTAGAGGGGATAGGATCTAAGAGCACACAGCATAGGGATAGAAAAAAGTCAAAATGCGCTTGTGATCTAATACATCAGTATCGATGTTCCCGATTGAAAATGGGAGCAATAGTCTCAGTCTGTGTGCACTAATCCACAGGTTCAAGTAATATATCATCACTCAGTGTGATTGTGAATTGATTGATCTCGGATTTATTGCAGTAAGTTTTTTGGCATAAAAGCTTTGATGAAGGGAAGCCTTAATGTTGTACAGAGTGAAATTTCACCAAAGAATCTCTTGGCAAAAACATGCCAATACGCCGTTTCGATGGCGTTTTCTTCCAGAAAGTACAAATTTAATGCTGAAATCTGGACATATCAGCACCAAATTTGCACCTCCTGGAAGAAAACTGCACCAAAACAGCATCAAAACTGTTTTTGTGCATTTTTTGCCATGAGATGCAGATTTGGTGCTAAATTTTTTACACCATATTCCTGCACCCAATCTACACTTCCTGACAAATTGACAAAAAACGCATGACTACCGCATCATACCGCATGTGGTAGTGATGCATTTTTTTGCCAGGAGGTGTAGAATGGGTGCAGGAATGCAGTGTAAACATTTTAGCACCAAATCTGCGTCCCTTGGCAAAAAAACCCCCACAGTTTTCTGCCAGGCGATGCAGGTCTGTGGACTCAGTAAGAGTTCATTGAGGTCATCTGAGGTCAAGTTACTTGTGGTCACAGGTGGAGGGCCGTGGGAGTCTGCAGCTGTGACCGCAACTAACCTGAGTGATGTCAACGCTCATCATGAGGCTCAGTCTCTGCCTGAAGCTCACAGCGTTCGGTTATGTTCTATAGCTGCATGCCATTAGTTCAGATGTAGCAGTGCTGGAATCATTATGTGACCTTGTATGGATTATGTCGGACCTGAGTATTTTGGGGGTTAATAAATTGGTGAAAGAGGGAGGTTTTTTGTTTTGCTTTGTTTTTTTAAATAAAGGATTTTTATGTGTGTTTGTGTTTATTTCTTTTAACTTATAGTATTAGTAATGGGGGGTCTTGTAGAACTTACCCATCATTAATCCAGGGCTTAGTGGCAGCTGTGAGCTGACATTAACCCCTTACTACCCCAATTGCCACCACACCAGGGCAATTGGGAAGAGTCGGGGAAAAGTGCCGGGACTGTCACAGCTAATGGATGCAACAAGTCCAGGCAGCTGCAGGCTGCGATTTTTAGGCTGGGGGGTCAATAAACATGGATCTCCACAGCCTGAGAAAACCAGCCCCCAGCTGTTGGGCTTTATCTTGGCTGGGCATCAATATTGGGAGGAAGGGCAAGCCGTTTTTTTTAAATAATTTATTTACATTTTTTATTTAACAAAAAAAAGCTGTAGGCGGTTCCTCTTATCATGATACACTGCAAAGATAAGCGCACAGCTGGGGGCTGCAGCCTGTAGCCATGGCTTTTTCTGTGCTGGTATCAATAGATGGTGGGACCCTACGCCAATTGTTTTATTTATTTATTACCAGTATAAGATACAGTGTTTGTGATTTCAATCAATCACAGATGCTGTCTCAGAGGGTGGGGGTGTAGTTCAAAACAGCCAATCAGAGACGGCGGTGGAAGGGGAATGCAGTGAATATGGATGAGGGATAATTCTCGGCCCCGGAAGTAGCGATACAGCCACGGGGACTTGGTAAGTAGGTACTGCTTTAACCCTTTTTTAATTGCTTTCTTTTATAGCCCCCCTACATCATTTTACAACACATCACTTTTGCCTCTTATTGAATTTAATGGGTTCGGCTAGGATCGACAATCTGATTGGCGATCTCAGGCGGGCTTGGTGATCTTGAACTGAAACGCTCCTTGGCAGGATTGCTCACCTCTAATTTTGACAATCAAACAACAATGGGTAAAGGCAAGAGATTCTTTCTGAACAAAGTTCTCATAGACTTGCATTGAGTAACCTACGGCTTGCTCTATGAAATACTGAAGCAGCCGGAAAGTCACAAACTGCAGAAGAATGACCAGATAAGCACAGATAACAGATGAAGATGTACCGCCCCTGCAGCAGTCGGACTGCTTGGATCCGGGGTGGCTGTGGTCGAGGTTCTCCGGACCCGGGGGCTTATGGCCACCCGAAAATAAAAGGGGGGTTAGTGTTTGTGAAGCCACCCATGGTTCGCGGTAAAGGCGAGTAACACTGCTACCGACGGGGGTACCCGGGGGTAGATGGAGCAGGGCAGCCAGATGACGTTCCTTCCACGGGTAGGGTAGGCCCCGGGACTTTGGATGGTGGAGGTGTAGGGGAACGTGGTGCAGGCCAGGTGGGGAGATTCAGGGGAATGCAGCGTACGCACTCAGGTCGTGTGGGTCTTGGTGCGACCATTTACCAGACTCTCACACAGGAGTAAACCAAGTCTCTGGGTGCCGCTGCCACTCAGGCGAACTTGTCCGAGAATCCGTCCCCGTTGGTATTGCTGATGGTTCTGGACCTGCCTCCATGCACTATATTAGCTGTTTTTGAGTGACCCCTCAGCCTGAAGCTTTCGGGGTCCCACTCCCTACAATTAGTTAGAGGATGTGTGCTCTCGATAGCTGACACTTGGGATCTCAGTGGGCCGCATAAGCTGGAAAGTCTTATCCCCCTCGTTGTGTTGGTGCCTTCGATCTCTGAGCTCTTGGAGAAAGTTCATAAAAAGACTATCCTGCACAGGTTAATTATCAGGTTGCATAAAGCTACTCCCTGATCTAGGGTCCAGTACCCCTCCATGCTCGATACCAGTCCGGTTACTAGATTTTCCGGTGCCGACCATTCTCCAAAACTAAGTCTGGGCACCCTTCTCCAATACCCTGAGACCGTGTCTCTGACTACTCCGGTCCCAGACCACTGTCTGCAACCTAACCAAAGTCTCCTAGGGAGCTACAACTCCTTCAGCTTCTCACTCTCTGAGGGCTACCACTTCACTGACTGAGTATCTCCCTCCCACCAGTCTGCCTGACCCCTAGGCGGGTGGCCTTTTTCCAGCTAGACCACCCACTGGTGTGCCTGACAGGGTGTGGTGTGAAGTGTGGTTAAAATTTGAATGCTAATGGAGCAATACCAAAGGTTAGGATCCCAGAACCATGGAGGGTGAGCTCTGTACCGTGAGAGAAAGGAGTGCAGTTCCCTGTAACACCCTGATTAGTTCAAAGGCATCACAAAGATACCGGAAGGAGAATATAAGAGCAGGAGAAGGTGACTTAGATTAGAAGTACCACTACATCACTGAAACAAAAACTAATATTTTAGTGGTGCTTTTGTGGTGCCCTGGACTAGCCAGGTCGTCACAGGTACTACAACACAACACCCCCACCCCGAGATAGGCACATCAGTCATAAACAAAATCCTTGTTGCCTCCCTCCAGGGGCTGATGTCCACACCAGGTGGGGTGGAGCCAGGCGGTTGGTCCCACCCACTGAGGAGTTCACAGTCCCGGAGGCGGGAGAAGGAAGTCAGTTGAGAAGAGAGTTGAGTTCAGTTCAGTGAAGTTAGGGAGGTCAAAGTGAGAGGAGTAAAGTGGTAGTAGAGGAGCAAACTGACTGTTTCCGGGTACGTGGCCCGGGCACCAAGAGCAAGGTTGGCAGACGGTGGTGGCCGTCTGCAGGAGAGGCAGATCAACGCAGAACCGTAGGACCGCCGGTACCGAACCGGGGACCGAAGTGAAGCCAGCACAAACCGGCAGGGCCTGCGGACCCCGACCAGGCTTGGAGTGACTGATAAATAGGTCAAATCCGTTAGTGACCGGAACCCCAGGGGTTTCCAAACAGCCAAGACCCGATTGAAGGCAACCGTCCAAACAGCAAAAGGGAAATACAGCTACCGCCACAGTTAGAGTTCCCAGGGCCAGAGCCTGCGGGCAAAAGGGCTCCTCCGGCACATATCCACGCTGGGGAGCGGGTTACCGGTGGGAAGCCATCGGGACCGAAGATACACAAAAGGTGTAGGGAAAGGCAGCCACCACCAACTGTCCAGGAGAAACCACAGCAGCCGGCTGCGGGACCCGTCCATCCAGCCGTTTGTTTTACCAGAGACTTGCATCCATTTGTGGCTGAGTGAGTACTACCGTGCCATCCGGCACCGCGCTGCACAGTCCAAGCGACCCTGCACCTTGCCCGACCCTGCCTCCCTGTCACCTCACCGGGCCCCGGGACCACCAACCCCCCTACCCACGGAGGGGAGAGAAACATTCCAGCTGCTCCCTGCCATCGCTCCCGGGATCCCTGTCAACAGCAGCGGTGGTGCCCCAACCTCACCACAAACCGTGGGTGGCATCACGGACCAAATCCCCCAAACCCCACTACCCCCTTTCACTCACGGGCGAGGAGCGCCGCTCGAGTCCCCGGATCCGGCCCACCGCTCGAGCCACCGAGCAGCAGCAGCGCCGGACCCGAGCGTGGTGAGCGCAGCGCCCTCCCCGCCCGCGACACTTTAAGTATATGTCTCTAGTAACTGAAATCAGTTACAAGTGTGAGCAAGTCTTTATTTTTCAGCTTCTGTTCTCCTGCTGGTATGTATATGACATACAAGCGGGCTTTTAGGTTGGAGAGAAGCCACAGGACTTCAACAAGTATAGGGCAACCTGGGAAGTTAGGAAAAGTAAGTTCTAGCTCCTAGAGTGCTGGAATAATGATTAATGGGAAAAACTGAAAAGGAGTGAACTACAAGTTACAAAGCCCGATCTTGGGACAGTTCATTGACATATTAGAATTAAATGTGCATCAAAATCAGTTTTCTCTTGTGAGCAATGAAGGCAGTAATAATTGCTTTCCCACAGAAGGAAAATTACCTATTAATTTCATACGGTCATGGTTGATAAAAATATTGATAAGTCCATATACAACACTATGCAAAAGTTTTAGGTAGGTGTGAAAAAAAAATGCTGAAAGAATGCTTTAAAAAATAGTTTATTTTTCGATAAAACGCTAAGTGAATGAACAAAAGAGAAAATCATAACAATATTTGGTTTTATACCCTTTGCCTTCAGAACAGCATCAAAGCATAACTTCTAGGTACACTGTTTTTGAGGAAGCTTGGAAGGGAGGTTGTTCCTAACATCTTGGACCTTCTGTAGATGTATCTCCATATAATCATACCAACTCGATAATGTTGAGAGCAGGGCTCTGTGAGGCCATATTATCACTCCAGGAATCCTTGTTCTTCTTTACTCTGAAGATATTTCTTAATGACATTGACTGGATGTTTGAGGTCGTTATACTGCTGTAGAATAAATTTGGAGCTAATCAGATGCCTTCTTGATGTTATTGCATAATGGATCAGTATCTGACTGTATTTCTCAGCATTGAGGACACCAAGAAAATAGCAACACAGAGGACCGTAGACATAGTGGTTGCCCAAGGAAACTTAGTGCAGCTGATCAAAGACAGATCATGCATACTGTACTTCCCTTCAAAATTGGAACATGTCCAGCAGTTCCATCAGATCAGCACTGGTAGCAGACAGTGGGATCCAGCTATGCTCATCAACTGTTCGGAAAAGTCTGGACAGAAGTGGTCTTCATGGAAAAACTGCACCTAACATGCAAACAAGGCCTAGAGACTGAACTATACACAAAAACTTAGGAACTGGAGTGCTCGGGACTGATTAATCAAAATGTGAAAAATCTGGCTGTAACAAATGGCTTTTTATTCACTGGAGACAACAGTGAAGCATGGAGGAGGATCCTTGCAAACCTGGGGCTGCATATTAGCAATAGGAGTTGGGAAATTGGTCAAGATTGTCCTCAATCCTGAGAAATATAAGAACATAGTTATCCATCATATAATACCATCAGGGAGACATCTGACTGGATCAATATTTATAGAAATACCAGAAAACTGCAGCACCTAAAGTCACTGACCGCCTGTGTAAACACGCAAACTGGCGGTATTGGGACGCCTGTCCAATACCAAGGGATCACTTGGTTCCACGTACCATGCAAAAAACAGGAATGACAGCGTCCACTTGAGTGAACAATCTCTTAATTTTATTCCATCAAAGTGCAAAAACAGTGCAACGTTTCGACATAGAATGTCTTTGTCAAGCATAGCATATTGTAATACTATTGTATGTTTTGAGGATTTCGATAGCGTTAGGGCAATGACAACCAGAGACGAGTTCTTGGTACAGAGATGTTTATAATGTGTAACCACGATAAGTACACAAACGGAACAAACACAGTAGAACAATAACACACTAAATACCTTCCCGGATCGGAGCGGAGGGAATTCCCGGGACCACGCACCGGACTCCCCCAGGGAGACCACCAAGAGCGAACCCCTATACAGGGACTGTCTGGCAATCACCCCGGAAGGCCTAAATGCGCAGCAGCCGGGACACAAGGGGCAAGAGGTAAAGTCCAGAAGTGTCCGTACGGGAAGATAGTCCAGAGTGGTTACGAACCGGAAGGAACCGGGCAGACGGAGTCCGGGCACAGCTTGATGAAACCGGGTAAAGTCCAGAGTCGGTGTCGGTAGTCTTTCAGGAGGATCCAAATGGCAATCAGGAAATAGGAGCAGCAAAGCAGGAGCACACAGCAAGCAGTATACTCAGGCACTGGATTAGGCTAAGAGGCGGCCTTTTAAGCAGCTGGACAGGAAGTAGGGCAACAGAACAGTAAACTCCATGTTAACCGAGGGCAAGCTCTTTCAAAAGAGAACTGGAAATCCCGGAAACCTGACATTACTCCCCCCCCCAGAAACGGCCTCAGGACGGATCAGGGCCTGGCTTGTCCGGGTACTGCCGATGAAACTGAGCAATCTTCCGGGGTGCCGAATGTTACCCACCGGTTCCCAGGAATCGTCCTCGGGGGCGTACCCTTGCCAACGTACCAGATACTGAAGCCTACGACGATGGAGCCGGGAGTCAATAATGTCCTCAACCACGAACTGCTCCTCGCCGTCAACCATCACAGGCGGAGGAGGAGGCACGACACGACCAGGAAACGTATTAGGAGAAACGGGTTTGAGGAGAGAAACATGAAAGACCGGGTGTACCTTTAGATGGTGCGGTAACCGTAGCCGACAGGCCACAGGGCTCACGATCCCGGTGATCTTAAACGGACCGATGAATTTCTGTCCCAGCTTCTGCGAAGGAACACCCAATCTCAGGTTTTTGGTGGACAACCATACTGAGTCCCCTACCTTATACATGGGTGCCGGTTTCCGGTGAGTGTCTGCCGACCTCTTGTAACGCTCCTGAGCCGTAGCCACAGTGTCCTTTAGAACCTCCAGATTTTGTCGTAGCTCTGTCAATCTGTCCTCCACCGCTGGCACCGAAACCGCAACCGGTGACCTAGGCAAAACATTCGGATGGTAACCCAAGTTAGCGAAAAAGGGCGTTACCTTAGTGGAGCTGCTCTGAGTGTTGTTATACGAGAACTCCGCCAACGGAAGCATATTCAACCAATCGTCCTGCAGATGGCTGACATAACATCGAAGGTACTGTTCCAGGGTTTGATTAGTCCGTTCGGTTTGCCCATTTGTCTGAGGATGGTATGCAGAAGACAAACAGACATCAATCTGGAGTGCCGAACAAAACCCTTTCCAGAACTTAGACGTGAACTGCACGCCCCGGTCAGAGATGATCTCATCTGGTACCCCATGCAAACGGAATATGTTCTGGATAACCAAATCCACTGTCTCTGCGGCTGAGGGGAGACCGGTACACGGAATAAAGTGAGCAGCTTTTGTCAACCGATCCACCACCACTAAAATGGTATTGTGACCGCCTGAGACTGGCAACTCCACAATAAAATCCATTGAGATGGATCCCCAAGGGCGAGATGGAACGGGTAACGGTTGGAGGAGTCCCGTAGGAGCCACACGAGGGACCTTGCACCGGGCACAAACCACACATGAGTGGACATAGTCTTTTACATCCTTTAAACAGGTAGGCCACCAGAAAAAACGGCTCAGAAATTCCTGCGTCTTCTGTACCCCCCTATGACCAGCCAACACGGAGTCATGGACCAACTTGAGAACCCGAAGTCTTACGGCCTCCGGGACATAAATGCGTCGCTCTCTCAACCACACACCATTCCGAAGAACAAGTGTTACATCATTCGGGGGGGCAGCAAGAAATACGTCACCATCATAGGCCAGCTTGATGTCCTTCCACAAGTCCTGGTCCTGGATTACTCCAACGAAATTGGCATCCGATAACACGGTCTGAGACGGGGTTCCAGGCACGGAGTCCACGGCGTGGATTCGGGACAAGGCATCGGCTTTCCCATTACGTGAACCTGGACGGTAGGTAACGATAAAATTGAACTGGTTAAGGAATAGGCTCCAACGGGCTTGCCGTGGAGACAGGCACCTGTCAGACTTAAGAAATTCCAGGTTACGATGATCTGTGAGTACTATCACTTGCTGCGCAGCTCCCTGTAAGTGGTGTCTCCATTCCTTAAAAGCTGAAATAATCGCCAACAATTCCTTGTCCGCAATGTCATAGTTCCTTTCTGCAGGAGACAACCGGCGAGAAAAGAAAGCACACGGATGCAAGAGACTCTTGTCCCCAGTCCTTTGAGAAAGGATTGCCCCTAATGCATAGTCGGAAGCGTCGACTTCCACAATAAAGGGAAGTGCGGGATTCGGATGTACTAATATTGGCGCTGAGGTAAAACAAACCTTGAGACGATGGAAAGCTTCCTGGGCCTGGGCGGACCACACAAACTTCTGTCCTTTCTTGGTTAACAGAGTGATGGGACGGACGATCTCTGAAAAGTTACGGATAAAGCGTCGGTAAAAGTTGGCAAAACCGACAAAGCGTTGTACCTCTTTGATGTTTCCCGGTTCCGGCCAGTCTAGAATGGCTTGGATCTTGCCAGACTCCATGTTCAGTCCCTGAGGAGAGATGACATAACCTAAGAATTGTATTTGTGAGCAATGGAATTCGCATTTCTCCAGTTTAATGTACAGGTGGTTATCCCTCAGACGGGTAAGTACTGTCTTGACGTGCTCCTGGTGTTCCTGTAGGGAATCAGAAAAGATCAGAATATCATCCAGATAAATCACCATGAATTGGTCCATTATATCCCTGAAAATATCGTTAACTAGATGTTGGAAAGCCGCGGGAGCGTTACAAAGTCCAAAAGGCATCACTAGGTACTCATAATGTCCATACCGACATCGGAACGCGGTCTTCCACTCATCTCCGGGACGTATGCGAAGTAGATTATATGCCCCACGGAGGTCCAATTTAGTGAATATCTTTGCCTGTTGGACTCTCTCCAACAGCTCAGGAATCAACGGTAACGGATACCGGTTCCGGATGGTTATTTTATTCAGTTCCCGGTAGTCAATACAGGGTCTCAGAGTCCCCTCTTTCTTTTTCACGAAAAAGATGGGTGCCCCTGCTGGTGAGGTAGACGGGCGAATGAATCCCTTGGCTAGGCTTTCATCGATGTACTCTTTTAGTGCTTCTAACTCAGGTGCCGCCAACGGGTAGACATGACCAAACGGGATCTCCGCCCCTGGGAGTAAGTCTATGGGGCAATCATACGGTCTATGCGGGGGAAGCCGATCTGCTTTTCTTTTGTCGCATATATCAGCGAAGTCATGATAAACCGGGGGTAAAACAGGTACCTGTACAGTGCCCTCCGCATTCGGTGTTACTGGAAGCGGTACAGTTGGACTAATGGTCGGACCACTCTGCGGTGGAAAGGATATTTCCTTCGTCTCCCAATCGATGACTGGATTTGTAGACCGTAGCCACGGAATTCCTAAAATAATCGGAAAATGGGGAGAAGAAATTAACATGAACACAAGGGTCTCCTGCTGACCTGGCTTCATCACGCATTCTAGGGGTACTGTTTCCCGATCAACTGGTCCAGAAACTAACGGAGATCCGTCTACCGTTTCCATGGTAACCGGTGAGGATCTTTGCTGAGTCCGGATACCGTGTTTTCTGGCAAAAGAAGAGTCCATGAAATTACCCCCTGCCCCAGAGTCTATCATTGCAGATGTAGGTATTAACTGTCCCTCCCACCGGATCTGAATGGGAAGCGAGCAATGGGTGAATTTCCCTTCTGAGTCCTTAGATGATGTTGACATTACAGTCAAGGGAAATACCGCATCCAGGTGTCCACTTGCCTCAGAGATATCGGACTCGGCGTCCGTGTTGTCACACTCTGCCATGGCTGCCAATACCTTATTTGGGCGATTTGGACGTCTCGGGCAGTCGATCAAGAAATGGTCCGATTGACCGCAATAGAAACACAAACGCTCACGGAGCCGGTGTTCACGACGTTCGTTGGTCTCTCGCTTTTGTAGAGAGTCCACTTGCATAGGAACGTCCTCGGCCTCCCGTGGCGTCCTGAGAGCGGGTTCTCTGGAAGGAAACGCAAAGTTGGTTACCCGGTTTACAGCTGCCCATTTTTCCTGTCTACGTTCCGTCAAGCGGGTATCAATACGCACACAGTGTTGGAGAAACAGTTCAAAATCCCCTGGGGATTCGGAACGAGCTAACTCGTCCTTGATGGTACCGGACAAACCTTTTCTGAAAACTGACAATAATGCATTGTTTCCCCAGTCGGTGTCTACCACTAACCTCCTGAACTCAGTGGCGTATTCAACGACAGACCGCTTTCCCTGACATAAGGAAAGGAGAGCCGATTCAGCGGTAGCACGGCGATTCGGATCATCAAACATTTGCGCCATGGCGGTCAGAAAGTCATCCAGGTGATTTAAACGGAGATCCCGATTCTCTATCATAGGATTAGCCCAAGCCAGTGCTCGTGAGGTTAATAACATGATTATACATAACACTTTTGACCGGTCAGAACGGTAATAATCAGCATGTACATCAAAAAATAGGATACACTGGTTGACAAAACCACGAAACTGACTACGATCACCATTGAAACGAAATGGGGGTAACCTAGGCATACCGGCAGCTGATACGGACGTAGTGGGGACGGCTTCCTGAGCCTCCACTCTGACTTGCAGATCCTGAATAGCCGGACCCAGTACCTGGTGATCATGGCCCAGCTGTGCCTCCACATCTCTAAGTTTAGTTTGTACCGCCTCCATCTCCTGCTGCAAGGAGTTAATCATGGAAAAGAGCTGATCTACTCGTGTCTCAGTCATTGCCCCAGCGAAATCCTTTTATGTGCCTGAGTATAATGTAATACTATTGTATGTTCTGAGGATTTCGATAGCGTTAGGGCAATGACAACCAGAGACGAGTTCTTGGTACAGAGATGTTTATAATGTGTAACCACGATAAGTACACAAACGGAACAAACACAGTAGAACAATAACACACTAAATACCTTCCCGGATCGGAGCGGAGGGAATTCCCGGGACCACGCACCGGACTCCCCCAGGGAGACCACCAAGAGCGAACCCCTATACAGGGACTGTCTGGCAATCACCCCGGAAGGCCTAAATGCGCAGCAGCCGGGACACAAGGGGCAAGAGGTAAAGTCCAGAAGTGTCCGTACGGGAAGATAGTCCAGAGTGGTTACGAACCGGAAGGAACCGGGCAGACGGAGTCCGGGCACAGCTTGATGAAACCGGGTAAAGTCCAGAGTCGGTGTCGGTAGTCTTTCAGGAGGATCCAAATGGCAATCAGGAAATAGGAGCAGCAAAGCAGGAGCACACAGCAAGCAGTATACTCAGGCACTGGATTAGGCTAAGAGGCGGCCTTTTAAGCAGCTGGACAGGAAGTAGGGCAACAGAACAGTAAACTCCATGTTAACCGAGGGCAAGCTCTTTCAAAAGAGAACTGGAAATCCCGGAAACCTGACACATATACCTCCTCGTATAGCATCAGCTGTCTAATATTTATACAAGTGTCAATTACATGTGAACCAATTAAAATTGATCCCATACCCCCATCTACATAATTGTCAATCCCAGACGTAAACAGTAACAGTACCTAGCGATCTAACATTGATATTCTATATATAACAAAATAGCCAAAATACACGTACAAAGTATAGAGATGACATGAAAACGCTGCACGTGTGCGTAGAGCGCGGTGCCATTTCTTAGGAGCATCGTTGTCATGGAGATCCAATACCCAAGTTCATTGCAGGTATACCACATGACTTTCAAAAGCCAATCCGTTGCCGTATGTTCGTGCATGCAAACATCTATATAGCTGTCCTTGAGGACAAGTACATGTACTCCTCACCATTTTGGGACTGTGTCAGGGGATGGTGGCGTTACATCGACGACCTCTTCCTCCTATGGCGGGTGACAAGTGAAGATCTTTTGGGGTTCAAAGATTACCTCAATGGAATAGTACTTGAATTGAAATTTACCTTGACGTAGTCAAGAGACAGTATTCAATTTTTAGACACTTTAGTGTATAAACAGGTTCGGTCCTCCAGACAGACATTTTTACGAAGGAAACTGATAGGAATGGTATTCTACAGTTTAACAGCTGCCACCCAAGAAAAATGATTAATTCCTTACCTTGGAGTCAGTTACTTAGGTTAGGAGGGTGGTCTCTTTGGAAGAGATTGTGGATGTTCAGTTAAATGAGATGTGTGACAAATTTTTGAAACGTGGTTATCCGCATCAAACTCTGAAGATATACAAGTCCAGGGCTCTGGATTTACAGCGTTCTAGTTTACTAAGCAAGGAGAATACACGTAGGAATAGTAATAGGATTCCGTTTGTTTCCTCGTATAGCTATCTCAGTGGGCGATTGGCAGACATTGTGAGGAGACACTGGCCACTACTAACCAAGGGACATCCAGGCATTGAAGGATTTAAATCACCTCCCTTGCTATCATATAAATGTGGAATCAATTTAAAAGATGCATTGGTAAGATCGGATATAGGTTCTCTGAAAAAGGATACACAATCTACACTGAGAAGTCCAAGAATGGGAAATTTCCCATGCTTGGGCTGTGCTTGTTGCAATATGTTAAAGGCTCCACGGTGTCTCACCCACAGACTGGCAAAGTTTACCGCATTGACGGATGATACACGTGCACCAGTTCCTTTGTGGTGTACGTGATCTCCTGACCTTGTGGTTTGCTGTACGTGGGTGAGACAACGATGGAGGTACGAGCGAGAATTGGGAAACACAAAAGTACAATTAGGACAGGGTTGGTCGATAAAGAGAAAGGACATTCTGTGAACCAATTGCATTTTCGTGTAATTGATAGTGTTCCTGGTTTGAGGAGGGGGGGGGGTGATCGGATTAAACTACTTAAAAAGAAGGAATTAAGATGGATATTTGAATTAGATAACCTGTCTCCTATGGGTTTAAATATTGAATATGAACAAGGCCTTTGCCTCCCAAACTAGGGTCCTTGTTACATCCGTGTACGTTGTTGCTATTTTTGTATATAGACTTTTGTAGATGTTTAATTGTCGGTTCTTTATTCCCTCAGTGCTTATGGACATGGCGACGGAGGATGGTGACATGGTATGTACATTCTATGTCTCCCTCCTCTTTCCCCTAGTTCCATATTGTCTCAGATGATGTATGTTTGTCATTATTGAATACATCGCAGGTGATTTAGTAGAGGACGACGACTTGACATGTATGTGCTATGTCTTCCTCCTCTTTGATATTTTGACACGTTGATGGAGTACCTTGTGGGTGACCAGATGGAGGATGGTGACATGACATGTTGATTTTATGTCCCCATCCTCTATCTTCTGGTCTTATAATATTCATTTGTTAAGATAGTGCTTATGTACTCTTTTTGTACACTGATATATTTGTGCAGGTGTCCTGACCCCTTTTTCTCGTCTATTGGGATTGATGGGAGGTTATTTTCATATCAATAGGCCATTTCATGGGCTAAAGTAAAAAATCTGCATATTAACATATGATTATAGTATTAGTCATGAATATGATGAGGTATTTATATCCTTTTATATGTGTGATCCGTATATTTATAACATCATGGTGAATCAGGGGAGCATGCGCTGTTGCAGCAGTGACGTGTCTCCGTTAATATGGTGCTTAATGGGAGGTCTGGATGTCCCTGCAGCGTTACTGCGCCTGCGCTGCCTGGATTATTCTGTAAACAACTATAAAGCCTGAACGATGCTCTCAGAGGAAACCTGTGACGTCACTAATGCCTGCGCGAACATAAGGCAATCGGATTGGCTTTTGAAAGTCATGTGGTATAACGGCAATGAACTTTGGGTATTGAATCTCCATGACAACGATGCTCCTAAGAAATGGCGCTGCGCTCTACACACACGTGCGGCAATTTCATGCCATCTGTTTACTTTGTAAGTGTATTTTGGCTATATTGTTATATATAGAATATCTGATGATGCCTGGCGATATTAGATCGCTATGTACTGTTAAGCGGGCTTTACACGCTGCGATCTTGCTAGCAAAATCGCAAGCAATCGTACCCGCCCCTGTCAGTTGTGCAACACAGGCATATCGCTGACCGTGTCGCACAATCTCGCTTACCCCCGTCACACGGACTTACCTGCCCTGCGACGTCGCTCTGGCCGGCGAACCGCCTCCTTCCTAAGGGTGCGGGTCATGCGGCGTCACAGTGACGTCACACGGCAGGTGGCCAATAGAAGAGGAGGGGCGGAGATGAGACGTAAACATCCCACCCTCCTCCTTCCTTCCGCATTGGCGGTGGAGGCAGGTAAGGAGATGTTCCTTGCTCCTGCGGTGTCACACACAGCGATGTGTGCTGCCGCAGGAACGACGAACAACATCGCTAATGAGAGGAAAACGATTTTTTATTTTAGGATGACCTCTCTGCGGCAAACGATTTTGTCCGCTTTTGCGATCGTTTAAGGTCGCACATAAGTGTGCGGTGCGGTATCGTTAATGACGCCGGATGTGCATCACAAACAACGATAATACATTAACAATATCGTAGCGTGTAAAGCCCGCTTTACTGTTTATGTCTGGGATTGACAATTATGTAGATGAGGGTATGGGATCGATTTTAATTGGTTCACATGTAATTGACACTTGTATAAATATTAGACAGCTGATGCTATATGCTATGCTTGACAAAGACATTCTATGTCGAAACATTGCACTGTTTTTGCACTTTGATGGAATAAAAAGAAGAAAGATTTTTCACTCAAGTGGACTTTGTCATTCCTGTTTTTTGCATGGATCAATATTTATTCTGTAGCAGGACTATGACACTAAATATGCAACCAATGTACTTAAGAACTATCTTCAGTGAAAAAAGAACAAGGACTCCGGGATGTGATGATTTGGCCTTTACAGAGCCCTGATTTCAATATCATAGAGATTGTCTGTGTTATGACACAGACTTGGGGAAGGTCCGGTGTCAGGCCACACACACAACTTTACAGGGGGGAACACTAGGGACACTTTAACAATGGTGGGCCCTAGTGCTAGTCAGAGGGAAGATGCCACCTACTTCACTTACCTGCCGCTGTACCCTGCACACCTAGCCAGTTCCTATACAGGTTCCTCACCTGTCACCGAGTAGAAACCTGAAGCCCTGAGTGACCCTACTATAGCCCTGACTAGGGATTGGGTAGGTAACGATCACTAGTCCCACTGCTGCACTGAAAAATTACACTGGGAAAGGAACACGGCCAAGGAGAAAACAGCAACAAACTGCTGCAGTCAGACCCAGGACTGCAGCCACCACAACAACTTCAAGAGAGGGCTCCACCAGCTCCTTTCACCTCCAGGCCAAGCATCCAAATGAATGCGAATAACCGGCCCCCTCTTCTGGTAGCAGGGAGTATATAAAGGGACTGGGAGTGCTCCAAAGTAGAAACACCTGATATCGCAATGAGACTGCTTGCTGGCAGGGAATACTGACAATAACCCTCTCTTCCCCAAAGGAAAGGGAATACATTTAAATAGCAGAGTTTGACAAGGTAAAGTGAGACTCAGACCTAGAATCTGTCACAAAACTCTTATAGCAGACAGATGACCGTGACAGTCTGAGATCACATGAAGAGACAGAAGAATTTGAGCAAGCCTACATCCACAAAAGATCTGCGGTTGGTTCTCCAAGGTGTTAAATACAGCGTGTGAGAGGTATTTACCAACTAAACAGAATATACAGCAGGGGTAGAGAAATAATTATAACTTAACTTTTAATACCACAGTTAAAATGGAGTACCCAATAACATACAAAAGGAAAAACCTGTGTGAACAGGTACCACGGTGGTCTGTGACGCATATGTACAAAACAGACATAAATAACCATCACAAGACCCACCGATCACATCTTAGTTGTATAAAAAAAACTCCAAGTATACGTTAGAGTGTAAAAACCATGTTAAATGTGACTGAGAAATAAAGGAACGGTCTCACCTTCCTTCAAAAACTGTATGCACGTGTATGTGGCGCCCCTTAGGCTTCGGTCACCACAGGGTACTGCGCTTCACTTAAGGTGCAGTATTCATCCCAGGTAGTAAAGAGGTTAATCGCTGGTGTTCTTCACATATCACACAACATACAGCTTAGTAGACAGCCACTGGGACTGGCTAGGGTAGATGTGGGGGTTTGGCTGTCATGGGAATGGGACTTTCCCAATCACTAGTTCAGCACCTGGGGGGTGGAGCTACACTGGGGGGAAGTAGGAGCAACATTCACACATAGTCAGTCAAGTCGGGACCTTGGTCCAGACAACACCACACCTCAGGAAAGCAAGTGGAGCATGGGGCCCGAGGCTTGGAGCAGAAGGTCAGCCCGGGCTCTCTACACCTAAACGTGGATTCCAGGGTCTGCGGAGCGTGCAGCGAGCACCCGCAAACCATTCCACAGTCCAGGATTGGCATGGAGGGATTTTCGTTAGACAGAACACACAGTTCACAACACCGGCGGTGACCCACAAACTATCCGGGATCGACTGAGGTCCATCCCGGTGGAAACTGGAACTCCAAGGGTGACGACATTGAAGTGAGTAAAAAGAACTTTGTCCGCAGCCCTTGTGTCGTCTGATCCTTCCCGTACCCCACGCTCCCCACACTGGAGTGGACAACCACCCTCAACATTCTCCCTGGGGCCTAGCTCTGCCTGTGGAGACCTGCAACATTTGAGCTGCGTTACCATCCAACCCAGCAGAGAGAGACATTGTGCAGCAGCGGCTCCCCTCTGGCCACATACCACAGGTGGCATCACGAAAGACAACTTCTCCCATCATCACCATCATCCCCCCATCATTTGGTTGACACAGCGGGATCACGGAGCCGGGCCAGGCCACTGTGACAACCCAAACCCCCAAAACTGGCCCGGTGACGAGTAATTCCCAAGACCACGTGGGTGCGTCATGTATCTAAAAGAAGTCATGATGTTTTGAAGTCAAAGGGAAGTCACAGCAAATATTGATTCGATTTCCATGTATTCCTCTCTTGTTCATTCATTAATTGATAACAATAAACTGTTAACACTACTGTTTTTTGTTTTTTTTTTTAAATCATTTTTCAAAACATTTTTTCCACAACTGTCTGAAGTTTTTGCACAGTACTGTATATTAAAAAACAAAGCATGGTGTATATTTAGAGATATTCTCACAATACTATGACAGTATATATTTATTCTTTCAATAAACATTATTTGCAAAAAAAAAACATCCACTTTCTTATTTCCTAATTCCTTATCTCAGACAACTTCCCAATAAAATCTGATTGCATCCAGATTAGGTCAAACCCTAACCCGTAACTGAAAGCTTTGGCTGCTAAATCCGAAGCCCATGCCCATTGTATTGGGCGAACCATGACTTTGTTATATGGGTGTAGGTTGAAGTATTTACTTGCCTGGCAGAGAAATAAGACAAAATATATTTGTCAGCAAATGTTTTCCCTAACCACTGAGCAGATTCAAAAATTCACATACATGCATATATATATACCTCATCCCAGAAAGCTGCCAGACTATTCCTGCCTCCATTTCAGGCTCTGCCGAAATTTCCATGTGGAAAAGATCATCTGCCTATCAAGTCATCAGATTTTTTTGGCTTTCACAAGATATTTTGATCATGGTATTAATCTGTTGTAAGACGTTAAGTATTATTTACTGAAATTGTTTGCAGTATTAAAATTAATGGAAAAACCTTATGTCATTTTCATGTCTGTCAACCCCTGAATATAGAACAATGAACAATGGGAATTTAGAATAAAAAATATTGAACTACAGTATGTAACACTTGGAAAACACCAAGGCCCAAAATTCATCAAAGTGTTTTTGCCAATTCTGGGGTAAAAGACTTTTCAGCTGCAAAATGTTTTTACAAGTTTTCACGCCAATCTGGTCAGATCTACCAAAGTGGGCAGAACATTGGTGGGACAAGAGGTGACACAGCCCACCCAACAAATTCTTCAAAAATTACATCACTTAATGTTTTTTTCCAGAAATAGTTTCATTTCTTTTAAGGTTGAAGGTAGAGTTAAGTCCATTGAGTTCAACCCAAAGCCTAAAATGTTAATCCAGAGGAAGGTAAAAACCCCATGGGGCAGACACTAATAGCTCCATATTAGGGGGAAAATTCTTTACAACTCCACCTACGGCAATCAGACTAGATCCCTGGATCAACGACCAATCACAGAATCTACTGCCCATAACCAGTAATATTATTTGTTTCAAGAAAGGCATCCAGGTCCCTGACTGGAGTAACATTACCAGTAAGGCACATGGAGGCGTTTGCTAGTGGTAAGATGGTCTAGTCTTAATTTATTAGGTGGTGTGGTGTGCCTCTTAATGAATTAGACCCATCTTAATCCACCCTGCTCTTTAACTAAGACTGGCATTAATAATGACAATCTTAAAGAGGCCCAACCACCAGGATCTTCATGTATAAACTAAAGCCAGTCCTATACTGGCGCTATCATTCCAATTCTATACATACCTTTAGTTGTGAGATCGTATATATACTTTCTGAATTACAGGCAAGTAAAGTTTGTGAAATGCACTGTTATTTCATTGATAGGTACTGCTGAATATCTAATTGGTGGGTCGGGTTTTGCTAGTTATTCCCGCCCCTGTCTGCCTGCCTGTCCTTCTTCCCTCCTTCCTCCCCCTGTAATAACAGAGACAGGGGGAGGAAGGACAGGCAGGCAGGCAGGCAGACATTAGCAGGAATAACTAGAAAAACCCGACCCACCTATTAGATATTCCGTTGCACTCCTCATCAAATATTCATTTCACAAACTTAATTTGTCTGTATTTCAAGAAGTATACATCCGATCTCACAACTAAAGGTATGTATAGAATCATTATGATAGCGCCAGTATAGCACTGGCTTCAAGTTTATATAGGAAAATCCTGATGGTTGGTCCTCTTTAATGAATCAGGCTCTAAGGGGCACTTTGCACACTGCGACATCGCAGGCCGATGCTGCGATGCCGAGCGTGATAGTCCCCGCCCCCCTCGCAGCTGCGATATCCTTGTGATAACTGCCGTAGCGAACATTATCGCTACGGCAGCTTCACATGGACTCACCTGTCCTGCGACCGTCGCTATGGCCGGCGACCCGCCTCCTTATTAAGGGGGCGGGTCGTGCGGCGTCACAGCAACGTCACACGGCAGGCGGCCAATAGGAGCGGAGGGGCGGAGATGAGCAGGATGTAAACATCCCGCCCACCTCCTTCCTTCCGCATATCCTACGGAAGCCGCGGTGACGCCGGTAGGAGATTTTCCTCGCTCCTGCGGCTTCACACACAGCGATGGTGTGCTGCCGCAGGAGCGAGGAACAACATCGGACCGTCGCGTCACCGTAATTATGGATTACGCCGACGCTGCACCGATGATACGATTACGACGCTTTTGCGCTCGTTAATCGTATCATCGAAACTTTACACACTACGATGTCGCATGCGATGCCGGAAGTACGTCATTTTCAATTTGACCCCACCGACATCGCACCTGCGATGTCGTAGTTTGCAAAGTACCCCTAAGGCCCTGATTTGTCAAGCAATTTTCTTTTATAAAACTGCTTGAAATGTTGCTACTCATATAATTAAGCAGAAAAATGTAATTTTTACACAAGTATTGGATGGTCATCTCTGTCAAATTTTTTAAAACATGGGAGCAGCTGAATACTGGTGAAGTGTGGCCGAATGCAACTGACAAATTCATTATAATTCACCCCCCCCAAAGTGGTGTAAACTATGTAAGAAATGTACGTCAGTCCCTGTTTGGAGCACTTTACTTTCGGAGCACGGCAAGTGAAAAATATGTCAAATTAAATAAGAGCAGTACACAACTTAATAAATTTGGTTTATCTCATTCCAGCACACACTTCATCAATACTGATGTACAAAACGCCAGTCTTGATGAATTGGAGGTGAAGTGTAAGCATTTTTATTTCACTCTCAAAATGCGTCAGAAACTTTTATATACCTTGATTATGTCATACTGTGATTTTTTTATAAAAATGTAATAAAGCCAAGTGTTAGTTTGGAGTTGGAAAGCCGGATGTACTGATTTTGCATTCTAATCTAATTCCACTGTATGTGCAATTTGTTTGGTGGGTGAGATGGTATATGTACACATTCCTGGTCAACGTTATTGACACTCTTCACCGTTTATTATTAAAAAAAAAATAAAGCCAATATCTTCATTAATAAGTGCCAACTGTGTATTATTGGAATATCTTAAAAGGAACCTGTCACCAGTTTTGTCCCCCATAAGCTGCGGCCACCACCATTAAGCCTTCATATACAGGATTCTAGAATGCTGTATATACATCCCCAAGCTGATCTGTATAACCAGTCCGGTCCGATGGGCATCGCTGATGTTGATCTGGTGCCTCCTCTCTTCTTGTGATCGCCATACTTCCCTGCTTCCTGTGGATGATGTGTCCTACATCATCCACACAGTGGATTGTGTTCCTGCGCACACAAACGTCTCTCTGCCCTACTGAGTGCAGAGCAAAGTACTGTTATGCACAGGTGCAGGGAAAGGTCAGAGACCACCCACGCATGCGCACTGAAATTCTTTGATCTGACCTCAGCATGGCAGAGAAAAATGCGTATACACAGGAGCAATGTAGGACTCTGTGTGAATGACGGAGGACGCATCATCCACATGAAGCAAGAAGGAGGCTGGAGATGGAAGGAAGATAGGAAGCACCGGACTAAGAGCATTGACGCCCATCAGACTGGACCACCCCACAGGTGAGTATAATAAAGGATCTTTTGTATGCTATACAGAGTGGCTTAGGCACTCACAGTATACTGTATACAGTATTCTAGAATGCGGTATATAAGGGCTCACTGGTGGTGGCCACAGATTATATGAGTGACAAGTTCCCTTCAATAGCATGTCAAGATACATTCCACAAAAAATGGAAGAACAAGCCTTATATATGAGCTGGAAATACTTAGTTGCACAACCATTGGCAATAGTGACGGTCTCCAAATGTTTTTTTTTAGCCATTTGTGATCTTCCTGCACTTGTCTTCAGGTAGTTTCTGCAGACTCACTGAAATGAAAAGGATTATCAGTAGAGATGAGCGAACCGGTCGCGGTTCGGCTCGAGGTCGGTTCGCCGAACGGGGGTCCCGTTCGAGTTCGGTTCGTCGAACGTTCGACGAACCAAACTCGAACCAATAGGCTATAATGGGAGGCAATCACAAACACATAAAAATGCATGATAAATGTACACAAACAGTTAATAAACATTGCCATAACACTTACCGGTCCCCGCGATCCCTCATGCACTCTGTCTCCTGCCGCTATTCCATCCGATGATCGCTGAATCCTCCCGGTGACCGGCACTGCCAGCAGAGAAGCAGGACCTATCGTGACGTCAAAATAGCCATGTGACCAGTCACGTGGCTATTATCTCATTGGCTACAGACTGGTCACATGACTATGACACGTCATGTAGGACCTGCGAGTGCATCTCTCCGGTACACGGTGCACATTTGTGTATCGCCGTGTACCGGCGATATGCTCTAGCACACGGTCGACTCCCCGTTCCGTTAGGGACCGGCTGACACAGCTGGTCATTAACGGAGATTACCATTGCCATAGCAACGCAGTTAGCGGTGACGTCACCACTAACCGCGGCTCCGGGAGCACCGTTGCTATGGTAACGCGTCTGTCAGCGTTACCGCTGTTACCGCTAGCAGCACTGATCACTCACGGAGTGAAGGCTGCACGCTGCTTCCCAATGACATTTGATCACATGTTTGGGTTCAGCCCTTTTTAAACAGTTCTGTGACTAGATGGTTTAGAGACTGAATAAGAACTGGATGTTCGAAACGCGTCCTCTCTGACATGGGCTTGACCACCATAGCATGGACTTTTTAATGATAAGAAAATAAAGGAAGTTTTATTTTAAAGAACAAAATGCCTGCAGTTTTGTGCTGGTGAAATCCCTTAACCAATTTCCATCCAGGACTGTATGCAGAAGTTTTTTGCTGAAAAAATTTAGGGGCCTCGCCATATTTTTGTATGCTAGCCAGGTACAGCAGGCAGGTACGGCTGTCCCCAACCCCCAGTTGCCTATGTGTACCCGGCTGGGAACCAAAAATAAAGGGAAGCCCTTTTTTTATTATTTCATGAATTTCATGAAATAATTAGAAAACAAATGACGTAGGCTTCGCTCCATTTTTGTGTCCAGCCAGGTACATCTAGGCAGCTGGGGATTGTAATACGCAGCACAGGTTGGCCTGAGCTTTCTGGGCCCCACTGCTGCGAATTGCAGTCTGCAGCCGCCTCAGAAAATGGCACTTTCATAGAAGCGTCATCTTCTGGCGCTGTATCCAACTCTTCCAGCACCTGCCTGCTATACCTGGCTAGCATACAAAAATATGGCGAAGCTCACGTCCTTTTTTTGTAGTTTTTCGGCCAAAAAATTAAAAAATGCTTCCCTGGATTTTCCATTGCCAGTGAAGGTAACACCAAGCAGTGGGGGTTAGCAGCCAGTAGCTGCTTGGATTACCCTTAGCTAGCAATACAAAAAATGCAGCGGGAGCCCATATATATTTTTTTTAATTATTTATTTAAATAACTAAAAACAAAATGGGCTTCCCTGTATTTTGATTGCTGGACATCACAGTGCTGTAAAAATAAATCTTTAAAAAAAATGACATAGCGCTCCGCGGTATTTTTGATTCTCAGCGCAGATAAAGCAGACAGCTATGGGTTTCCACCCCCATCTGCCTGTCGTTACCTTGGTTGGCAATCAAAATACAGGGAAGCCCATTAATTTTTTCTATTTAAAAAATAGTTTAAAAAAAAATGACGTTGGGTCCCCCCATTTTTGATAGCCAGCTAGGGTAAAGCAGACGTCTGTAGCCTGAAAACCACAGCTGGCAGCTTTACCGTGGTTGGGGATCCAATGTGGAGGTCCCCCCAGGCTCTTTTTTTATAATTATTTTATAAATATTAATAATTACACAAAAAAAGTAGGGTCCCCTCCAAATTGGATCACCAGCCAAGGTAAAGCGGACAGCTGTGGTCTGGTATTCTCAGGGTGGGAAGGTCCATAGTTATTGGGCCTTCACAGCCTAAAAATAGCAGGCCGCAGGCACCCCAGACGTGGCGCATACACTAGATGCGCCAATCCTGGCGCTTCACCCCAGCTCATCCCGTACCCTGGTGCAGTGGCAAACGGGGTAATAAATCGGGTTGATACTAGCTGTAAAGTCACCTGAGATCAAGCCCAGCAGTTTGTGATGTCATGGCGTCTATTAGATACCCAACATCATAAACTGTCAGTACTAACAAAAACAAAAAAATCGACAAAAGAAATTTATTTGAAAAAACACCAATTTTTCACCAATTTACCAATTTATTGTAAGAAAAAAAATAAAGGGGTCCCACGACGACTCTGGACCGTCTAGAATATGGGGGGGAGACACTCAGGGAACGTATCCCCCATTTTCTAGGAGTGCGGACCCTTCATGTGAGGAGTGTGGGTGCAATGAATCTGCACTCACTCTCCCCGGGTCCACAGCAGCAGAGTCCATGTCGTAATGGTTGCTACCAAAGCTGCAATGCCCTGCTCATGAGGTAAGGGCATGCCTAATCAGGAGAACTACTGTAGAGGAAGCTCTGCTCACTGGTATATAGGTGCTCAGAGGTAATAATAGATAAAATTAGTGAGTAACCTCGGCACTCTAAATCTCCCAGACTAAGTCAGTAAGTCACAACGGATAGTAATGCAAAATCATTATTGGTCCGTATTAAGAAAAAAAAAATTTCATAAGCATATATGTTTTTGTCCAAAACAAGTTACAAATGATGTTTCGGCCTGAGCCTTCGTCAGATTGGACTTATCTGCATGTAATCATGAAAAATGACAATAATCAGTATCACATAAGAGTGAGAGAACAATAACAAAAACTCGAACAATGTAGAGGTACAATTGGGATGCAGCAAAAAAATTGCAACACAGCAAGAAATGAAACACATGATACAAATGTCATAATACAGTACAAGGACAATATAGTAATGACAAATATGGGGTCAGAGTAGGCTTAGACAGCTCTGGTACGAAAGAGATGTCAATCATAAAGTAACATGTGCAGTAGGTGTAGAGCTACACTATGCATAGCAGAGTTAATTGGTAGACCGACCATAGAAGAAGAACGGAGAAAAAGTGGAGAAAAAGTGGAGAAAAAGTGGAAAAAAGAAAAAGTGGAGAAAAAGTGGAGAAAAAGTGGAGAAAAAATGGAGAAAAAATGTAGAAAAAGTGGAGAAAAAGTGGAGAAAAAGTGGAGAAAAAGTGGAGAAAAAATGTAGAAAAAGTGGAGAAAAAGTGGAGAAAAAGTGGAGAAAAAGTGGAGAAAAAATGGAGAAAAAGTGGAGAAAAAGTGGAGAAAAAATGGAGAAAAAGTGGAGAAAAAGTGGAGAAAAAATGGAGAAAAAGTGGAGAAAAAGTGGAGAAAAAGTGGAGAAAAAGTGGAGAAAAAATGGAGAAAAAGTGGAGAAAAAGTGGAGAAAAAATGGAGAAAAAGTGGAGAAAAAGTGGAGAAAAAGTGGAGAAAAAGTGGAGAAAAAAGTGGAGAAAAAGTGGAGAAGAAGTGGAGAAGTGGAGAAGAAGTGGAGAAGAAGTGGAGAAGTGTTTGTTCATGCCAGATGGGAGATAAATAATTTTTTACCGGCGCTGTCATTTACTGTAACGTGATCATCGGTGTACGGTGTATACCTGTGATCACGTGAGCGGGGACCGGAAAAACCGTCCTGAATCATGATCTCCAGGGTCTCAGCTACTCCTGAAACCCCGGAGATTTTCTGACGCTGGGGGGCGTTATTCACTTATTTCTGCCTGCTGTTTATAAACGGCAGATCAGAATAAGGCTACATTAACACGACCGATCCATTTTTGTGGTCTGCAAAAAACAGTCCGTTTTTTTCACGGGTGCATCCGTGTGGCATCCGTTTTCGTTCTGTAGACGGTCCGTATGTCATCTGTTTGTCATCCGTGTGCCTTCCGTTTTTTTTGTGTACTGCAAAAAAACTGAATGAGGGTAAATGCATAAATTTACCCAGGATCCATAGCTTCATCCTACATGAGGCGGTCACATGTTCACTCCAGTGTCATTTTCTACTGCTTTTCACAGCGTAGAGCGCTCTGGTGATTTTCTTGTGCTTGTGCACTTCATATCAGTCTTTTCTGTCATTATAATGGCAGAAAGACACATAATGTCCCACTCTCCTGCATTTTGTAATTTTGCACCCTTTGGTGCCTTTCATGTGGCACTAAGGGGTGCTTAGCTTTGTATTTAGCCAAAAAAATGAAAAAAAAAAAAATGACGTAGGGTTCCCCCTATTTTTGTAGCCAGCTAGGGTAAAGCAGACGGCTGCAGCCTGCAGGCCACAGCTGGCAACCTCACCTTGGCTGGTAATCCAAAACTGAGGGCACCCCACGCTGTTATTTTAAATTAAATAAATAATTAAAAAAAAAACACGTAGGGGTCCCCCCAAAATTGGATCACCAGCCAAGGTAAAGCAGACAGCTGGGGTCTGATATTCTCAGACTAAGGAGGTCCATGGTTATTGGACTCTCCCCAGCCTAAAAATAGCAGGCCGCAGCCGCCCCAGAAGTGGCGCATCCATTAGATGCGCCAATCCTGGTGCTTCGCCCCAGCTCATCCCGCACCCTGGTGCGGTGGCAAACGGGGTAATATATGGGGTTAATACCAGATGTGTAATGTCACCTGGCATCAAGCCCTGGGGTTGGTGAGGTCAGGCGTCTATCAGATACCCGACCTCACCAACCCAGTCAGTAATAAAAAAAAATAGACGACAAACACATTTTTATTTGAAAAAACACTCCCCAAAACATTCCCTCTTTAACCAATTTATTAGAAAGAAAAACAAATCCAGGTCTGGTGTAATCCAAGGGGTTGCCATGACGATCCACACTGTCCCAGTCAATGAAGAGCAGGATGTTCCCCATTGGCTGGGAGAGCAATGCAGTGACCTGAGCTAACATCAATGGGTCAGCCCAGGTCACTGCAGGGGATGACAAGTGCTGCTGTCAGTGAGGTACATTACCTGCGCTGATCTCCAGCACACTGACAGCACCTGTCACTGAGTTCAATGACCGGCGCCTTCACACCAAGTATCGCGAGAGGCCCGTGACGTCACCGCTAGTCAGTCTCGGGTCGGAAGCGAGAGGTGATGTGACAAGCGGCGGCCATGGAGGACAGTGACAGCGCTGAGGTCGGGATGGCGGGACTTCATCACCGCAGGTAAGCCGAGCGGGACCATGTGTGCAGAGTGTGTGTGCAGAGTGTGTGTGTGTGTGTGTGTGTGTACGTGTGTACATGCCGCGGGCAGGAGGGGGCGGAGCGAGCTGAGCGGGGAAGTGTGGGCTTCCTGCACGTAACTAGGATAAACATCGGGTTACTAACCAAAGCGCTTTGGTTGGATACCCGATGTTTATCTTGGTTACCAGCTTCTGGCAGGCTGCCAGCGATGGCTCCTGCACACTGTAGCTGTAAAAAGCCCTGCTTTTTGCTGCTAGAACCGTTCTCGAACGTATCTAGAACTATCGAGCTTTTGCAAAAAGCTCGAGTTCTAGTTCGATCTCGAACAGCCCCCAAAATCACTCGAGCCTAGAACTGGAGAACCTCGAACCTAGAACCGCGCTCAACTCTAATTATCAGCTCCCCCAAGAGATGGCTGCTTCCCATGGATCTCTATAGAGAATGGAGGTGGAAGAAGAAAGGAGCAGATACAAAGAAGGGAGGAGCACATATATTGCTGCTGCTAATAAATGCTCTTCTTTCTCATCCAAGCACTGGATTCACAGTAACACTGCTTATTCCTGCTGTATAATGTCATGTATGATGCTGCTACTGAAGATGTGAACAATAGATATAGGGGAGCATGATCTCCTCTTCTCTGTGTATGTTGTGCATGGGAAACATTTTTGAAGATTGACTAGTGGGTTGAACTGCTGACATTAAATTGCACCAATCACAAGGATTTTCCTATATAACCAAAAGCCAGTGTTATACTCGCACTATCATGCTGATTCTATACATACCTTTAGTTATCAGGTAGGATGTATAGGTTTTGAAACACAAGCAAGTAAAGTTTGTAAAATGAGCAGCTTTTTGAGTGGCAGCAGCTGCCAATCAGCTGATAGCTGGTGTAGGGTTTCATAGTGATTCCTGCCCCCCTGCCTGTCCATCCTCCCCCTGTTATTTATGATAATTCTATTATAGAATCGTTTTACTAACTGACTAGAAGGACCTGTGCTGATGTCATACCCATGCGACCAGAACGGGGAGGGCCTCAGCCAACAGAAAAATAATGTTGCTTCCTGGTATCAGCTATGTTTGCTGAGGCCACGCCCCTTCTGGTCACATGGGAATGACATAAGCACAGGTCCTTCTAGTCAGTTAGTAAAACGATTCTATAATAGAATTAGCATAAATAACAGGGAGGATGGACAGGCAGGGGGGCGGGAATGACTATGAAAATGCACCACAGCTGCCAGCTGATCGGCAGCTGCTGTCATTCAAAAATCTGCTCATTTTACAAACTTTACTTGCTTGTGTTTCAAAATCTTTACATCATAGCTGACAACTAAAGGTATGTATAGAATCAGCCTGATAGTGCCAGTATAGCACCGGCTTTAGGTTATATAGGAAAATCCTGGTGATTGGTGCGCTTTAAGGATACTGGACACATAATGATGAGAAATACTGTTATCAGTTATATTTACAAACAGCTTAATCTATAGGTCACCTGAAACTAAAGTTATGTTTTAAAAGGTATTAAAAAATAATATGCCTGTGCTAATATTGCATTTTAGATCACAAAACAATACTGCTGAGAAATGTCAATTTTCTTCTGTGAAAGTATTCGAGAGGTTGCATCTAGCAATTTATCTTGTTACATGGTTAGCTCTCTGACAGATGTGAGGAGATATATCAGCACAATACGTGCCATTGCTAGATGCCAGTTGGACACAGAAGAAATATCTCCCAAGTTTATTTCTAAACTGTAATGTTTGGGAAAATCTAAATGTGAAACAGACTGATCTATGTGTGTGTTTCACATTTTGCTTTCTTTTTACTTTTAAATATTAGAAATTGATTCCAGCTGTGGTTGAGGCGCGAACGTCTTGCCAACCAAGACACTGACAGAAGAAAAAAATCATTGTAATTTGTTGTGCATTTTTGCAAAGTCAAATCATCAGTAATTCTTCAAAGGTGCTGGATTACCCACGGCTGCAGCCTGGGATCTGTCTTCTACGTGAACACTTTGCTTTCATAATTCATGTTCCAAATCATTAAGCCTGACATAAACTTTAGACTTGTTTTCCAGTTGAAAGGTCCTTTAAGGGGAGACCAGATTGTAATGTTTCTCATGATCTCCGCCTTCAATTGTTTTGGATTTTTTTCAAAAGGGGTTATTGTAATAGCTGCCATTTTATTATGGCATTAATAACTCAACTTTGGGTTGTAAAGTAGCTGATAGACATATGTGCTTGTAAAATATTATGAGTGTTAACATAAATATATTTACTGTAGTTTCTGAAGGCGATTAAACACATTAGGACGCTGCCCAATCTTAGGTTGACCTCATATGTTGTTTGTTTTGTAATATTATATACTATATTATTATGGGGAAAAAAAATCTAAAATACAGAACATAGTGCCCTCACTTACATCCATAGTATTCATTACATAATAAAATTTTTAAAGGGTAATCCTTGTTTATTATTTACTTTTTTATAATCAATAGTATACATGAATGTAAGAAATTTTGTAATATATATCTTCTACTTTATCTATTCTCAATTCATGAATAAAATGTGTACAATCTTTATTCAATTAAGACAGATTTTCCCATTACTGAGAGATGAGATGACAGTCGGTGCTTTTAAAACTCAATGGAAAAGGAAGGAGGAGATCAATATATTTTACCTGGGGAACTGACACTTTGAGAATGAAAGATCAGTCCAGGAGGAGGAAAAACCTGAATTGTCTAAGAAACATTACAAAATGTCTTATTTTCATGTGTACTATATATATATATATATATATATATATATATATATATATATATATAGTACAATTAGCATTAATTGTACAATTATTGCTATAAATTATAATAATATTATATATAAAAATGTATTCTGCACACAAAATCCACAAAACAAATAGATATAGATGTAATTATAATGTCTGTCTCCCCCTCTGTATATATCTCTCTGTCTCTCTCTCCATCTTTGTCTGTCTCTTTCCCTGTCACTCTCTCTATCTCTTTGTCTGTCTGACTCTTTCCCTGTCTGTCTCTGACTGTCTCTGTCTCTTTCTCTGTCTGTCTCAATCTCTTTCCCTGTCTGTCTATCTCTTTCCCTGTCTGTCTATCTATCTCTGTCACTTTCCCTGTCTGTCTCTTTCCCTGTCTGTCTCTTTCCCTCTCTTTCCCTGTCTGTCTCTTTCCCTCTCTTTCCCTGTCTGTCTCTTTCCCTCTCATTCCCTGTCTGTCTCTTTCCCTCTTTCCCTCTGTCTCTTTCCCTGTGTCTGTCTCTTTGTCTGTCTCTTTACCTGTCTTTGTCTGTCTCTTACCCTGTCTGTCTCTTTCCCTCTCTTTCCCTGTCTGTCTCTTTCCCTCTCTTTCCCTGTCTGTCTCTTTCCCTCTCATTCCCTGTCTGTCTCTTTCCCTCTTTCCCTCTGTCTCTTTCCCTGTGTCTGTCTCTTTGTCTGTCTCTTTACCTGTCTTTGTCTGTCTCTTACCCTGTCTGTTTCTTACCCTGTCTGTGTCTGCCTCTTTCCCTGTCTGTGTCTGTCTCTTTCCCTGGCTGCATTGTGACACGCCAACATTCCATTTAAGGGCATGGCTGCGCATTCTTCTGAAGTTCTGGCTGCACTGTGGCTCCCAGCTCCATTCGCTTTATTGGAGGCAGGTTTTTTGGTGAATAACTGTAAAGCGCGGGGTTAAAATTTCCCCTCAAAACATAGCCTATGACGCTCTCGGGGTCCAGAAGTGTGAGTGTGCAAAATCTTGTGGCTGTAGCTGCGACGGTGCAGATACCAATCCCGGACATACACACACACACACACACACACACACATGCACACACACACACATTCAGCTTTGTATATTAGATATATACACACACAGTATATTAGTACAATTATATATAATTGAAACAGTAGTTAGTCTTGAGAGCATAAAGAGCCTGTAATTAATTTTGAGATTAACAAGGCACTTACTCAGGGTAATAAGGGGATAATCGAAGCTCACAGCTGCCATTAAGCCCTAGATTAATATTGAGAGGTGTCTGAGACCCCCATTACTAATCTGTAAGTGAAAGTAAACACAAACACCAAAAAAAATCCTTTATTTGAAATAACATACAAAAAAGCACCCTCTTTCACCACTTCATTAACTCCAAAAACACCCCTGCAGGTCCAACGACGATTCTAGCACTGCTACATCTGAAGTCAGAGCATGTGATCATGGAACATGACCACCAGCTGAGGACTTCAGGCAGAGACTGAGGCTCAGCGATGAGTGGTGACATCACTCAGGTTAGTTGCAGCCACAGCTGGAGGTTCTCATGGCCCTCCACCTGTGACTGCAGGTAACCTGGCCTCAGGTGATCTCAGTAAAGTCAGTGACCTCTCCTCAGGTGGGGTCACTGAATTTAATCAAGTATACTGAGGTCAAGTTATCTGCGGTCACAGGTGTAGGGCCGTGAGAACTTCCAGCTGTGGGTGCAACAAATCTTGATGTCACCACTCATCTCTGCTAAGTCTCTGCCAGATGTAACAGAGCTGGAATGATTATGGTACCACGTGTGGATTACATCAGATATGTAGGAGTATTTTTGGAGTTAATGAAGTGGTGAAAAAGGGTGTTTTTTTGTATTTTATTTCAAATAAAGGATTTTTCTGTGTTTTGTGTTTATTTCTTTTCACTTTCAGATTAGTAATGGGGGGTCTCATATATGCCTCCCATTACTAATCTAAGGCTTATTGTTAGCTGTGAGCTGCGATTAACCCCTTATTTACCAGATTGCTACCGCACAAGGGCAATTGGGAAGAGTCGGGTAAAGTGCTGCGACAATACTGGGCGGCTGCAGGCTGCTATTTTTATGCTGGGGTACCCAATAACTATGTGTCCCCAGCCTGAGAATACCAGCCCCTAGCTGTTGGGCTTTATCATGACTGGGTATCAAAATTGGGGGGACTGCACAACGTTTTTTTAAATTATTTATTTTAATTAAAAAAGCCACATATGGTTCCTCCTATTTTGATACACATCCAAGATAAGTGCACGGCTGAGGGCTGCAGCCTGTAGCTGTATGCTTTATCTGTGTTGGGTATCTTAATATGGAGGGACCCTACGCCAATTTTTATCTATTTATTTTTACTGTACGATATAGACCCGCAGACCAGATCTGTGATTGGAAACATCAGACATTCTGTCACACAGGCTTGGGGCGTGTCTAACTGCAATCAATCATAGACACTGCTGGGTAAGGAAAGCAGTGCATATGCAATGAAGGTAATAAGCGACCCCGAAAGTGAATGAGCGACTGCAGGAGCAGTTACAGCCGTGCTGGAGCCTTGGTAAGTATAGCCCACTTCCTCCTATCATCCCATTGCTTCTATCACCATTTGTAATTGCCGGATTCTGGTCCCTATCTATCTATATATATAATTGCCTTATTCTGTCTGTCTGTCTTGCTCCACAATGATGTCATTACAGTGACAACCGTCGCATTGGCCGCTCGGCTCGGCCTGGCCCCGCCCCACCGCACGCATTGGCCGCTCGGCCAGGCCCCGCCCCCTCACGCATTGGACGCTCGGCCTGGCCCTGCCCCCCCCACGCATTCCACGAACCACACGGAGCCCCGACTCCCAGGTGACTGCTGCACCCCCGGGAGCCCACACCGGCAACCCAGACACCTCCCCTCCAGGACTACTCCACCTATTAGACACCTCTCCCCAGGACTACTCCACCTATTAGACACCTCCCCCCAGGACTACTCCTCCTATTATTCTCCTCTCCCCCCAGGACTACTCCTCCTATTATACTCCTCTCCCCCCAGGACTACTCCTCCTATTATCCTCCTCTCCCCCCAGGACTACTCCTCCTATTATCCTCTTCTCTCCCCAGGACTACTCCTCCTATTATCCTGCTCTCCCCCCAGGACTACTCTTCTTATTATACTCCTCTCTCCACAGGACTACTCCTTCCGTTGCTGGGATTGTGCCGGAGCTGGCGTACGCTGGTAACCATGGTACACATTGGGTAACTATGGAAACCACTTTGCATAGTTACCTGGGCCCCGCTCCCCACACACTTTGCCCGCTCGGCCACGCCCCCCACACACTTTGCCCGCTCGGCCACGCCCCCCCACACACTCTGCCTGCTGGTCCACGCCCCACACACACTCTGCACGCTCGGACACGCCCCCACACACTCTGCCCGCTCGGCCACGCCCCCCACAGACTATGCCCACTCGGCCACACCCCCCACACACTCTGCTTGCTCTGCCCGCTCGGATACGCCCCCACACACTCTGCCCGCTCGGCCACGCCCCCCACACACTTTGGCCGCTCGGCCACGTCCCCCCCACACTTTTGCCCGCTCGGCCATGCCCCCCACAACCTCTGCCCGCTCTGCCACACCCCCACACATTCTGCCCACTCGGCCACGCCCCCCACACTCTGCCCGCTTGGCCACGCCCCCCACACACATTGGGCACCTATACGCCTCCCCCCAGGACTACTCCACCTAATAGACATCTCCCCCCAGGACTACTCCACCTATTAGACACCTCTCCCCAGGACTACTCCACCTATTAGACACCTCCCCCCAGGACTACTCCACCTATTATACTCCTCCCCCCCAGGACTACTACACCTATTAGACTCATCCCCCCAGGACTACTCCTCCTATTATACTCCTCTCCCCCCAGGACTACTCCTACTATTAGACTCCTATCCCCCAGGACTACTCCTCATATTAGACTCCTATCCCCCAGGACTACTCCTCCTATTAGACTCCTCTCCCCCCCAGGACTACTCCTCCTATTATGCTCCTCTCCCCCCAAGACTACTTCTCCTATTATACTCCTCTCTTCCCAGGATTACTCCTCCTACTATAGTCCTCTCCCCCAGGACTACTCCTCCTATTATACTCCTCTCCCCCCAGGACTACTCCTCCTATTACACTCCTCTCTCCCCAGGACTACTCCTTCTATTATCCTCCTCTCTTCCCAGGATTACTCCTCCTACTATAGTCCTTTCCCCCAGGACTACTCCTCCTATTATACTCCTCTCCCTCCAGGACTACTCCGCCTATTATCCTCCTCTCTCCCCAGGACTACTCCTTCTATTATCCTCCTCTCCCTCCAGGACTACTCCTCCTATTATCCTCCCCTCCCTCCAGGACTACTCCTCCTATTATTCCCCTCTCCCTCCAGGACTACTCCTCCTATTATACTCCTCTCCCTCCAGGACTACTCCTCCTATTATCCTCCTCTCTCCCCAGGACTACTCCTATTATCCTCCTCTCCCTCCAGGACTACTCCTCCTATTATTCTCCTCTCTCCCCAGGACTACTCCTCCTATTATCCTCCTCTCCCCCAGGACTACTCCTCCTATTATTCTCCTCTCCCCCCAGGACTACTCCTCCTGTTATCCTGCTCTCCCCCCAGGACTACTCCTCTTATTATACTCCTCTCTCCCCAGGACTACTCCTCCTATTATACTCCTCTCTCCCCAGGACTACTCCTCCAACACACACACACACACTGCACACAACATACCTCCCCCAAGACAAACAAACACCCACACAAACCGCGCAACACACACAGCACCACACACACACAACGCTACAGACACACAGTGCTCCACAAACAACGCAACACACAAACAACACCGCTGTCACACACCGCCACACCCAGACAACACCCAGAACATTTACAGCGCCTACACAAACACTTGGCAACTACACACAACAACCTCTATATGTATAACAAAAATCATACATTAACTACACAATAAGTTCTAGAATACCCAATGTGTTAGAATCGGGCCACCTTCTAGTATACTTATATGGGGACTGGCATCCGTTCAGATATCAGGGATTAATTCCGAGCCAGAGCTGAATTTTATTTTTAATTCAGTTATGTCCACCAGTCCCGGTTATTTGGGAATTCGCCCATCACTAGTCAGGAGGCCACAATACAGAATGAATAGCTTTCCCAACGTTCTCATACTCAGGAACACACAGGGGCGCTTCTGTGATCTCTATGAGAGGGCCCCTGTAAAGGTGGGTTCACACATAGCGACAACGACGTCGCTGCTAAGTCGCCATTTTCTGTGACGTAGCAGTGACGTCCCGTCGCTGTCGCTGTGTGTGACATCCAGAAACGAGCTGGCCCCTGCTGTGAGGTCGCCGCTCGTTGCTGAATGTCCTGCTTCATTTTTTGCTCGTCGCTCTCCCGCTGTGAAGCACACATCGCTGTGTGTGACAGCGAGAGAGCGACGAACTGAAGCGAGCAGGGAGCAGGGAGCCGGCGTCTGGCAGCTGCGGTAAGCTGTAACTAAGGTAAACATCGAGTAACCAAGGGAAGCCCTCACCTTGGTTACCCGATATTTACCTTCGTTACCAGCCTCCACGTCTCTCACGCTGCTAGTGCCGCCTCCTGCTCCCTGCACACGTGGCTGGAGTACACATGGGTAATTAACCCGATGTGTACTGTGGATAGGAGTGCAGGCACAGCGACACGTGTCGTTATGATCGCTGCTGCGGCTGCTGTGTTTGACAGCTAAGCAGCGATCATAACAGCGACTTACAAGGTCGCTGTTGCGTCACAGAAAATGGTGACGTAACAGCGACGTCGTTGTCGCTGTCGCTATGTGTGACTCCAGCTTAAGACTCGTTTGCCAGGAGCTTATCTCTCGGAGAACAAAAGGATCTGCCCCTGAGATTCATCTGGTCAGATCTTTCTCTCGCCCAACATCATCTAAAAATGAAGAGTCAGGAGGCCACCATACACATTATTCTGCATCCGGATCCAATCAATATCAGTGGGTTCGAATGACTTTAGTCTAATGAGTTTTGCTTTATGTTTTATCCTTTTGTTCTATTTGCAAAGTTCTTTAACCACAAATATGCTTGTTAAAATCTATACTAAAATGTTAAGGGTGAGTAATTCTTATTGATTTTACTATGGATGATGTACTTCCTAAATGTAGTAACAGAATGTAACATAAAATACAATCTCACTTACCCTGGCACCCTGTAAAAAAACACCTAAAACCCATGTAAAATGGTGATACGTTTAGAATTACATTGAATGTTAGATACCAAATATATAAATGCGAGACGTAAGTGTAAAATGTAACAAGTTAATAATACTTAATAGTGTGTGTTCCCAGATCTGTTACAGTTCATTACAGTAATAAAATGTTTAAAAGTTAAAAATACAATCTGTTTATAAGCCGAGCACCTTTTCACATAACATTTAGTACAATAGAAAGCAGACTTCAACACATTATGGCAAAAATGAAATCTATAAAACTGTATGTATTGGGAATCGTAACTAAACTATCACATAATATTTCTGTGCAGAATGTTCTTTACTCCAAAGCTGAGAGTTCTAGATCTGTCATATAACAGTGTATACAGAATCATAGAGAATACATGAGTACATGAAGAGAACAATGCTTGACGTGTATTTTGTAGAAATAACCAAAAATTAAAAGGAAAGAGAATTTAATTACAAAAAAAACGATAGCTAACAAAACAAACAAATTAAATATTGCCTAAAGATTACATTTGAATTCTCAGGGGACACATGCATCTGGAGCACCACTAGGTGGAACCAGATTTTCATGTTGCCATCGCTAATTTTTCACCAAGGCGAGAGTGAACTTTGTCATTGGGCAGAACTAATGTGAAGAGAAAATCATCTGTTTTTTACTGATTCACCAAAATTCAAAATACTTAAATTGATTCTTTTAAATTTCAAGACTGGTAAAAGAGTCTACTATATCTGCTAATTATTACAAACAATTTAGGATTCACCAGAGTTTATTTTCAGTTATGATTCAAAAGATCCAATTAAAAAAGAAATAATTATTGAGGCATAATATAGCATTAATTAATTTATACTTTATAGGAAAAGTAAACTAGTCTATCTATCTATCTATCTATCTACTGTAAGTCTAGAACCTTCTCCTCCGGAAGCCTACACTCCATACCCATAGAATCAATCTCTATCCCTAAAAACCGCATCATTGATGCTGGACCTTCCGTCTTTTCCTGCGCCAAAGGGATACCAAAAGAGTCCGCCACCTTCTGCAACGAAAACAAGAAACCCGCAGAAATCATCGAACCCGCCAGCCTGACACAGAAGAAATCATCCAAATAATGAATGATAGATATGAGCCCGGACACATCACGCACAACCCACTCAACAAATGAACTAAACGCCTCAAAATAGGAACAAGAAATAGAACAACCCATCAGTAAACAGCGATCAACTTAATAACTCCCATCCCACCAACAACCCAATAAATGCTGGCTATCAGGGTGAACCGGTAACAACCTAAATGCCGCCTCCACATCCGCCTTTGCCATCAATGCTCCACGACCCGCCGCCTTAACTAACTTCAGAGCTCTGTGAAACGACACATAATACACCGCCGACAATTCCGGAGCAATGCTGTCGTTTACCGATGACCCTTCCGGGTAAGATAAGTGATGAATAAGCCGAAATTTGTTCGGCTCCTTTTTTGGCACCACCCCCAATGGAGAAACAACCAAATTGTGACATGGAGGGGCCTTGAATGGCCCGCCCATCCTGCCCAAATCAACTTCCTTACCCAAGTTTTCACCCACAACATCCGGGTGCTCCCTTGCAGAGCGCAAATTCCGATAAGGCGGCAAAGACAAACCAACAACCGACGGAATGTGAAAACCGTGGGAAAAAACAAACCTCAAAAGGTGCACCGCTTCAACATCCAAGTACCTATTTAAAAACATCCCCATCACCTCTATTTTCACCGGCGTCCTCCCTTTTTCCAGCCCCATCCCTAGCCTTTCCTTTACCCTTCTCGAAACACTTGGCCAGACTTCCCCTTCCACAGCCCGAGCACCCGTGCTTGAAACGACAGGCCGCTCCAAATTTGCACTGCCCTTTGCTATACTGCCAACAAAAACCCTTCTTCTGGTTTGCCGGGGCCCCAACTCCCGATCCCCCACCCCCCCGAAAGGGCTGACTAGGAGCCGCCATCAACTGCATCCATAAGGATATGTCCTTGTGATCCCACCGCATACTTGTAAGCAACGCCTTCCTCTGCTTAAATTGCTCGTCGTTCCGCAACCAGGCTAAACCGCTGTATGTCCTATAAGCCTCCCCTATCACATCCATGTAACAAACAATGACGAACAATGTTCCGGTTCCGTCTCTCCAATAACACTCACCAATATCGCAAATGCCTGTAGCCAATTTGCAAATATACGAGAAATGAGCCTGTAACGGCGCTTCTCTTCCTCCTCCTTCTCCTTCTTGAAGTCACTTGGCTTGTCCTTATCCAGGTTAAACTTTTCCAGGGGCAGCAGAGAAACTATTTCTACATACTCCCCTTTCCAAATCTTATCCCTAAAGCAAAAAAATTGTGGGAAGATCAGGCGCAATAGGGTCTTACCCGGTATGACAATGGGAGGTGAATGTTAGCAGGAACACTCACCTGGTGTGGTTGTGCCAGTTCCAACCCCTTTGACAGCATAAAAGTAGCGTGGAAGGCAGCGGTCCCGCGGAACGGAGTGATTTCAGACAGCAGGAGAAAAGCAAGTTTAAATACCGCGGTATTTAAACCTGCTTTTCTCCTGCTGTCTGAAATCAAATCTTATCCCTCACATCCTTCTTCAGGTGGACACCCAGCGGGCCTCTCGAAGTACACATACACCTCGCTTTTGGCTCTGTTATACAGACGCACCACCTCATCCTCCTTTTCCTTCTCCTTCTCTTTCTCACCCCCTGTCGCCTCTACCATAACACTCTCCCCGGCCTCCTCAGGCGCCCTCTCTCCACCTGCTGACGCTGCGCTGTCCGCCGCCAATTCCGTCCATGCCGCCGACGGTGCACGCGCGCCCCCCGCAACCGCATTACCCACTGCAACTAGACCCTGCAGGAGCCCCAATAACTGGTTCAAAATCCGGACCCCCCTGGCGCTGCTGTATTTGCAGCCGCCCCCCAAATACTATCCCCCTGCACCACCAATGGCACCAACCCTGCCGAATCCACGTCTGTCTCACCCAACCGTGACTCGGAGTATGCTGGAATAGATGCCACGCCATCCTCCGCCATCTGAACCTCCGACTCTTCAGAAGTTGCAGCTCCCTCCTCCTCGCTGGAGCCTTCCACCGCTGCTTTGGGTCCAGCAGACACAACCAATGCACCGCCACCATCACGGCCACCCTTCTGATCTGCCGCGTGGGCACCGCTGTCCAGACTCCGTCTTTTACCCTGCGGTGATAACCCGTGAGATCGTCCTGTCCCACGAGCTGCCACCATGGGCCTCATCCTCTTCCGGCCTGGTCCACCCCCCTGCCACCTGCAAGGGGTACCTGTGGCTCGTCCCGCTGCCAGTTGACTCTGACCCAGAGCCGCTGCTGCCTCCTGCCCTTCAGGCTGACGAAAGCCTCCATCTGCTGAGTCCTCCCCCTCCTGAGGGAGACCGCCGCTGTCGAGCACTGCACAACGGATCTGAGTGACCGGGCAGGAACCGCAGGGCTCCTGACATCACCCCCACTCACCGCTGCCTCCCGAGTGCCCATCGCACCAGACCGCCGCTCGCCTACCCTGGTGCCAAACTCCCCGCAGGCTGCAGCCTCTCGGGGCCCCCGCTGACTGTGGGGGGGGGTATTGCTGGCCTCCATCATCCGCTGGGCGCTCTCCCAGCCGGGAGCCACCGCCGCATCCTGTTCTCCAGATTCCTCCCGCCGGCCGGAGCAGCCGCTGAGTGCTGCCGTTGCCCGTCCTGCCGCGGAGGGTCCCTGGAGGGGCTTTCAGTTCTCCTCCTCGCTACCCCCGCACTTGGCGAGTACCTGCAGGGGGGCCGAGACCGCCGCCCGCTGCTGACAAGGGAGCAAGGGGAAAGTGCTGACGGGTTAACCCCGGCAGCCCTGATGTGGGACTGCACTGCCTTGGGCCCGTGCACCGCCATCGCAGCCTAGATCCGTCGCTGAAGGTCCTGGAGATCAGCCATCCTGTCGTCCGTCCTGCTCGGTCCACGTCCGGAAGTGAAGAGAGGGGGTAAGACAAAGTTCCTCACTTACAACCTCTCATCTTTTCCCCCCCCTCTTCCTCCAGGAAACTCCTCCTACCACAAATCCCCTCTCTGCCCTGTACAAACCACCTCCTGTCCCTATTAACCCCATCACTCCTTCCCTTCCCTCTAGTCATGTCGCCCCCTCCACCCTATGTGTTCCATGGCTTTCTATCTCATAGTAGAGAACAAGAGCTCCCCATGTATCAGCCTGTCTAACCTGGCTATTACACTCACTCTGCAGCAGCAAAACGGTTGAAAATTTTTAATAGACTATTTAGAAAGTTGCTTAATTTTATATTCAGAAAGCTAATGAACATAAAAAATATTTTAGTGTTGTATTTATAGCATTACATTTGTTTTTATATGGGAATAGGAATGTATCATCAACAAATTACCTATTGTTTGAATCAACTTTTTGTGTGTTTAAATACATTTTAAAAAGACATGGCAATGTTTTGTTTTTTTCATATCAAAAAAATAAGAAAATTTGCAAATTTCAAACTGAGCTACTTTAGACTCATAACTTGTCACACAGAGACTTTCACAAACTTTGTAGACTGTCTTGGCATTGTCGGGTTCTGTTTAGATTACTGATTCTGACACTGCACCTGATAACTTATCTGAGGTCTGTAATCAGCGCTGTTTGACTCAATGCTAGCAAGAGTTATTAATCTCTGCTGGTCTGCTTATCAATCATCTTTGATTACATGTTGTGGGGGAGCAAATCATATCTGCTCTCCACCTATATATGCTGGCTGGACACTTCCAATAGTGCCAGCTATGGTTTATCTGTTTAGTGTGATTATTGTTTCTGTGTGTGGTTGTGGAGTTTCCCCTTGTTGCCTTTTTGTTGCAACCCTCCTGCTTTTGTTTTTCTCCTGATTCTCTCTTTGTCTATTCCTGTGTGTGCAGTGTGTTAGGGGTACTTTGCACGCTGTGACATCGCTAGCCGATGCTAGCGATGCCGAGTGCGATAGTACCCGCCCCCGTCGCACATGCGATATCTTGTCATAGCTGCCGTAGCGAACATTATCGCTATGGCAGCTTCACACGCATTTACCTGCCCTGCGACGTCGCTCTGGCCGGTGACCCGCCTCCTTCCTAATGGAGCAGGTCATGCGGTGTCACAGCGACATCACACGGCAGGCGGCCAATAGAAGCGGAGGGGCGGAGATGAGCGGGAGGTAAACATCCCGCCCACCTCCTTCCTTCCGCATTGGCGGTGGAGGCAGGTAAGGAGATGTTCCTCGCTCCTGCGGCTTCACACACAGCGATGTGTGCTGCCGCAGGAACGAGGAACAACATCGTATCTCCTATTGGTGTGACGTTATGAAAATGTCCGACGCTACACAGATCACCAATTTACGACGATTTTGCGATTGTTTATCGGCGCATCTAGGCTTTACACGTTGCGATGTCGTTACCGGCGCCGGATGTGCGTCACTTTCGATTTGACCCTGACGATATCACAGTAGCGTTGTTGTAACGGGCAAAGTACCCCTTAGATTTTTGGTTTTCTCTTGTCTATTTTTGTCTGTTTATCATTTCACTTCTGCCCTGTCCCTCCCTGGGGGTCCAACAGTAGTATTTCTCAGGAGTATTGAAAGGCACGGGACTCCGGCGTCTCCACCATTAGGAGTAATCTGGAGGTGAGGGATAGCCTAAGGTACCCTAGTGTAAGTGACAACATAGGAGCCGCCTGTCTCTCGCTATACCAAAGTAACATTGTGACATACCTCCTGTCCTTTTAGGAAGAGTTTCAGGAGTCTCATTATCTTCACAGACAGGATTACAATGGTAGATTAGAAGTCTCTTCTCAGTAACACAGTATTCACCATACACAATATGTGATATCTCACCTAACTTTGTTCCCTCTCCCTTAACAATGACATTTGCACAGGCTTGTTGGATGCTTCAATATGCTAATGTTCATGTGCATTTCTTCTAAGAATAGAAAGTAGGAGTCTAGAATAGCTCCAGTGTCCAGTGGGAAAATGGCAAGATTTCCTTTTTTTTTTTTATAAAAAAAAACAGTGATATAAAAAATTATACATCCCCAAAGATAAAAATACATTTAAAGCACCATCTCAGCGTTTTTTTTGGGGGTTTTTTTTTGGGGGGGGGGTTCAGTGCTGGGGTGGAGCTTTAAATGTAAGTCCCCTGCCCTCTGTCATAAACTCACCTTCCAGTAACTCCATCATTTTACCTCGCATCTCCAGTCCCGCGGCGCCGTATTGTGACTGTATCTTCTGACTGGCCGGAAGTTCGAAGTTTCGTCACAAGCTCCCAATGTATCTCTCTGAGAGCCAGAACAAGGCCAAAATGAGACCAGAATGAAGCCAGAACGAGGCTCTCATAGACTTATATTGAGTTGTGACCTCCGGCGCACTCCATGAAACATTAGAGCTGCCAGCAGGTCACAAATCACAGGAGACCAATGGGAGCAATGCTGGAAACAGATGAAGATGCTGGAAGCGAAGTATGAGACATCATAATCTTCTGCCTGTATTGTATCACAATGATATTCTGTCACATAGTCACTCTTCAGGAGTCGGATTTTCGGCACACCATTCTACTTCTCTGGGCAATATTTTATCACCAAGTTTATTCACTACTAAAGGTCGCTAAAGCGATGTCGTTGGGGTCACGGAATTTGTGGCGCACATCCGGCCGCTTTACCGAAGTTGTTGTGTGTGACACCTATGAGCGATTTTGAATCATCGCAAAAACGTTCAAAATCGCTCATCGGTGACATCCCCCCTAATCTATCGTTGCTACAGCAGTTACGATGTTGTTCGTCATTCCTGCGGTAGCACACATCGCTATGTGTGACACCGCAGGAACGAGGAACCTCACCTTACCTGCGGCCGCGCGCAATGAGGAAGGAAGGAGGTGGGCGGAATGTTACGTCCCACTCATCTCCGCCCCTCCGCTTTGATTGGGCGGCCGCTTAGTGACGTCGCTGTGACGCCAAATGGACCGCCCCCTTAGAAAAGAGGTGGTTCGCCGGTCACAGCGACGCCGCTAGGCAGGTGAGTAGTGTGACGGGTCTGTGCGATTTTGTGCGCCACGAGCCACGATGGGGGCAGGTACGCACGCTAGCGATATCACAGCGTGTAAAGCGGCCTTTAGGTTGTACCACATGCAAACTCTAAATAAGAATATTTGAACATATTCATGATGCTGTTCCTGACCCATTTATAATCAAACGTTCCTTGTCAGGTCTATCTAGACATTTTTTGAAAAAACATAACAGGGATGTCTCCTTTCTTTTCATTGAGGGTAGGTAAAGAGTTAACCACCAACTTGGAAGTGGCTATTGGGCTCATCTAGTGTCAGACTGGGACGGCAGGGGCCCACCAATAATATTGACTCTAGGGGCCTACTGATCAACTACATTCAAATATTACATACACAAATTTACCTATATTTCAATATAATAATATACTGGGAAGTTTGTAAAATGAATGAGGAGATGCTTCCTTGGTCTATACATAGTGAAACAAGTATGTTGTGCCAACTATTGATTATAATTGGGGTTTAAGTGAGTAAGTGCAAAGCAGCCCACCGGAGGATCCTCCTGTTCTCCAGTGGGCCAGTCCAAGCCTTGGCTCATTTACTCATAAAAAGATAGGCGTTGTGGATTCTTAAACTAGGAACAAGATGTCCTAATGGTCTTCTCAACTTTAAAAATGATCTTATATACTTGTATTAATATTCCATTATGAACCATATGAAATCCTATGATTTTCTATCAAACACAGGAAACCACTGTCATCAGTTAAATTGCATATAATGCATTTGTGAGATACATATATACAGTGCCTACAAGTAGTATTCAACCCCCTGCAGATTTAGCAGGTTTGATAAGATGCAAATAAGTTAGAGCCTGCAAACTTCAAACAAGAGCAGGATTTATTAACAGATGCATAAATCTTACAAACCAACAAGTTATGTTGCTCAGTTAAATTTTAATAAATTTTCAACATAAAAGTGTGGGTCAATTATTATTCAACCCCTAGGTTTAATATTTTGTGGAATAACCCTTGTTTGCAATTACAGCTAATAATCGTCTTTTATAAGACCTGATCAGGCCGGCACAGGTCTCTGGAGTTATCTTGGCCCACTCCTCCATGCAGATCTTCTTTAAGTTATCTAGGTTCTTTGGGTGTCTCATGTGGACTTTAATCTTGAGCTCCTTCCACAAGTTTTCAATTGGGTTAAGGTCAGGAGACTGACTAGGCCACTGCAACACCTTGATTTTTTCCCTCTTGAACCAGGCCTTGGTTTTCTTGGCTGTGTGCTTTGGGTCGTTGTCTTGTTGGAAGATGAAATGACGACCCATCTTAAGATCCTTGATGGAGGAGCGGAGGTTCTTGGCCAAAATCTCCAGGTAGGCCGTGCTATCCATCTTCCCATGGATGCGGACCACATGGCCAGGCCCTTTGGCTGAGAAACAGCCCCACAGCATGATGCTGCCACCACCATGCTTGACTGTAGGGATGGTATTCTTGGGGTCGTATGCAGTGCCAACCAGTCTCCAAACGTCACGTGTGTGGTTGGCACCAAAGATCTCGATCTTGGTCTCATCAGACCAGAGAACCTTGAACCAGTCTGTCTCAGAGTCCTCCAAGTGATCATAAGCAAACTGTAGACGAGCCTTGACATGACGCTTTGAAAGTAAAGGTACCTTACGGGCTCGTCTGGAACGGAGACCATTGTGGTGGAGTACGTTACTTATGGTATTGACTGAAACCAATGTCCCCACTGCCATGAGATCTTCCCGGAGCTCCTTCCTTGTTGTCCTTGGGTTAGCCTTGACTCTTCGGACAAGCCTGGCCTCGGCACGGGTGGAAACTTTCAAAGGCTGTCCAGGCCGTGTAAGGCTAACAGTAGTTTCATAAGCCTTCCACTTCCAGATGATGCTCCCAACAGTGGAGACAGGTAGGCCCAACTCCTTGGAAAGGGTTTTGTACCCCTTGCCAGCCTTGTGACCCTCCACGATCTTGTCTCTGATGGCCTTGGAATGCTCCTTTGTCTTTCCCATGTTGACCAAGTATGAGTGCTGTTCACAAGTTTGGGGAGGGTCTTAATTAGTCAGAAAGAGATAATTAATCCAAACATGTGAAGCTCATTGTTCTTTGTGCCTGAAATACTTCTTAATACTTTAGGGGAACCAAACAGAATTTTTGTGGTTTGAGGGGTTGAATAATAAATGACCCTCTGAATAAACTTTTCACAATTTAAAAAAAAAAATAAAAAAATAAATAACATTCTTTTTTGCTGCAGTGCATTTCACACTTCCAGGCTGATCTACAGTCCAAATGTCACAATGCCAAGTTAATTCCGAATGTGTAAACCTGCTAAATCTGCAGGGGGTTGAATACTACTTGTAGGCAATGTATTTGTAGACAAGATGGAGTTTGATTTCAGTTCAGTTCGGGTGTACAGGTCATGATATATCTGAAAGGATGCAGTTAGTGGGTGAATGTAATATAGAAGCAGAACTCCAATTGTGAGGTAGCATAAAGCGAGGAAATAGATACAGTCACGTATGATCAACATCTGAAGCTAGTTCTGACCACAAATGGCTGACCTCAGCAGAGAAAGGTCCAGAGAAGAATGCTTAGCACAGGCTTGGCTGAACAAGTTGATGCAAGAAAGGATGGGAAACGATGTAGGTAGTCCTGTTCGGTAGTGCCGTGACTTTGCACATAGCGACTCCCTGTGGGTGGGAAAACGAGGAGCTGATGGGGGCTATAATGACTTTTATGCATGGTACTGTGATGCTAGGCTGGGAGGTAGTATCCAGACTTAAAACACCAACAAAAACAGCTGCTGAGGAGTACATGTGCCTAATAAGGTTGTTTGAGAGTCTGCAATTTCAGTCGGGAGATCAAAGGGATAGAAACAGATGAATGGCCCCAATATTAGAGATTGACTTAGTGGACATACTGCAAGCTGAGCTCCTGACCTTTGTTGGCAGGGGTAAGGCTCAGCTCAGATGCCGCAGGAAGCTACGTTTTGACACAGAACCTTCAGCAGATATTGCAAGTGCAGAGCTCTTCTCTTGGACTATGGTGATGTCCTTACTCACCTCTTGTCTTCAGAAGATAGGGCTTTCAGAGGAAGTTATCCTGACATGCTAGGACTTGGTTTATCTGAGGGCCTGGGTCTCAATCCCTGCCATATTGAGTGTACTTCTTGGAGATTCTCCATAGAAGGGGAAGATGAAGGTAGTCCATTGGGTAAGGAACTGATCTCAAGAGACTTTATTGCTGAGCACCGGACTTTGTATAAAGAAATGCTACAGTTATGTGCCCACTACCTCATGCCTGAAGCTGAATGTGTTGCGCTCAAAGACGTATTAGAAAAGAACTAGTTGCCTCCTCCTGGTTCACCTGAGACATCGGAGATATGCAGCCACTGCACAGGTATGACCTGCACTGCACAGGTATGACCTGTACCACACAAACCATGTCCACCACACCATCACAGAAAATGTCCCCCACTCTTTTGGAGATGGACGGGGCGTTCAAGGACTGTGCCTTGACTACAACTACCACCCACAATGAGCAATCCTGTTTTTTCAAATTCAAACTTCAGACTTATAAACAATAAAATACATTTTTAATTGCAACATTTGGATCTTGCTATCTTCCAAAACTTGAGAGACAAAGGGAACTTCCGAATGAAAAGAAGAAGCAAAAAACAGCCACCTTAGCGCTGGAAACAATTATATAAGTGGAATAATTGTAAACTATGGTCTGTTTTAGAAGTTTTTGGCCTCATAACGAGTAACTAATCCAATTTGTTTCTTTTTCGTTTTACTCATTTCTTTCATTTGTGAACAATTAAACTAAAATCATATCAAGCGCTGCACATTTTTCCTGATTCCAGTTTATGTTTTCTCCATTCGAAATATATTTATTTATTGACTCATTCTGTCTATGATATTAACGTCTCCTGGCAGATGGTTTTCTTTTGTTCTCATGTTCCAGCTTTTTAGAAATGTGAGCAGTTATATTAATTTCTACTGCTACTAATATATTGGTAAGATCAATTAGAGATCAAATTTTCTAAAATGTTAATTATTCATCAAGGTTAAAGCCAAGATATAATCAATGTATTTACAATAATAGCTTGTGTTGAGTCATTTTGAGTAAATGGAAGCAGAGAGCTAACCATTGCTAAAATTCCTGAAATGAAATGTGAGATTAGGCTAACTATAAATCCTTAAAGAGGACCTGTCATCAATCGAGGGTGTCCTTTTTATTTAAAGTGCCTCTGTGGTGTATTTTTTTTTTATTTCAGTACTGTCTGTTCCATAATAAAATACTTATCGGTCACCTTCTTGTGCTGTTTCTGGTGTGACTTTTGTCCTCTTGACCAAAGTTGTGACTGGCCAGATCATTCCAGTGTTTGCTGTATGGGCCAGTAGCCACTTCTCAATGCACCGCTCTGGCAAAAATTAAGAGACCACTGCACAGTTTTATAAAAATCAGCTTCTCTACATGTCTGCCACACATTCCATTCCATTGTCAATTGAATTCCAACCAAAGTACAGACTGGCAGAGGGCGAATGCGACTCTCCACTGACCGGGATGACCGTCATCTTATTTGAATGTCACTCAGCAACCGCAGGATGACATCAAGGGACCTACAAAATGAATGGAAAATGACAACTGGGGTGCAGTGCACGGCAAGAACAGTTCTTAACATGCTCCTAGAGGCAGGGCTCAAGTCATGTAAAGCTAGAAAAAAGCCTTTCATCAATGAGAAGCAAAGGAGAGCCAGGTTAAAGTTTGACAAAGACCATAAGGATTGGACCATAGAGGACTGGAGTAAGGTAATCTTCTCTGATGAGTCTAATTTTCAGCTTTGCCTAACACATGTTCGTCTAATGGTTAGACGGAGACCTGGAGAGGTGTACAAGCCACAGTGTTTTGAACCCACTGTGAAGTTTGGTGGAGCATTGGTGATGATCTAGGGATGCTTCAGCAAGGCTGGAATTGGGCAGATTAAACTTTGCGAAGGACGTATGATTCAAGCCGCATAAAAGGTTATTTTGGAAAAACAGTTTCTTCCTTCTGCTCATGCAATGTTCCCCAACTCTGACGACTGTTTTTTCCAGCAGGACAATGCGCCATGCCACACAGCTAGGTCAATCAATGTGTGGATGAAGGACCACCACATCAAAACCCTGTCATGGCCAGCCCAATCTCCAGACCTGAACCCCATTGAAAACCTCTGAAATGTAATCAAGAGGAAGATTGATAGTCACAAGCCATCAAAGAAAGAACTACTGCTTACATTTTTGTACCAGGAGTGGCATAAGGTTACTTAAAAGCAGTGTGAAAGACTGGTGGAAAGCAGCCAAGACGCATGAAAGCTGTGATTAAAAATCATGGTTATTCCATAAAATATTGATTTCTGAACTCTTCCTGAGTTAAAACATTATTAGTATTGTTGTTTCTAAATGATTATGAACTTGTTTTCTTTGCATTATTTGAGGTCTGAAAACAATGCATTGTTTTGTTATTTTGACTATTTCTCATTTTCAGAAAATAAATACAAAATGTATTGCTTGGAAATTCAGAGATGTTGTCAGTAGTTTATAGAATAAAAGAACAATTTACATTTTACTCAGAAATATACCTATAAAGAGAAGAATGGTCTCGTCATTTTTGCCAGAGCTGTAAGGCTATGTGCGCACTTTCCGTTTTCACCTGCGTTTTTTAGGTCCGTTTTGAACTGCAGCGTTTTCATGCCAAAAGGCATGCGTTTTGTTTTTCCAACAAAGTGTATGGAAAATGGGGATTTCTTGTCCGCACTTTGTGTTTCCAAACGCAGCGTTTAATTTGCATAATTTGTGGCAAAAACCATGTGTTCAAAGAAGCAGCATGTCAATTGTTTTTGCAATTTGGGCTGTGTTTTGCTAACATTGAAGTCAATGAGAAGTAGCAAAAAGCAAGAAACATCAAAATTCCAGCGTATTACCTGCTTTTTAGCTGCAGAAACAATGCGTTTTGGAATTCCAAATCGCATGCTTTTCTGACATCAAAATAATGGAATAATATGTCCCTGTACACACACACACAGTCCGATAATTAAAATAAAGAAAATTATTTCATTATTGATATTTTTGGCAAAAATAGTATAAAACCGCTATAATTTCATTAAATATAACTATTTTGGTTATGATTTAAATAATTATATGTCTTTTCTTTTTTTCCCCCTTTTTTCATAGTGTTTTTATGTTAAAACTTTATTTTGTTGTGTCTTTGTGTTCAAAACGCATCTGACTTTAGGCAATGAAAAAGTAAGTAAAAAGCGCTAAAAACGCAGCTAAAACGCGGTGAATACGCACGTGTATTTACCGCGTTTTGATGGTCAAAAGCAACTTTGGCAAAAGCAATTTCTGCCAAAATATGCGTTTTGAACTGCAACTAGGACGACGCAAAGTGTGCACATAGCCTAAATCTTTTTGACTCAGAGGAGGGTGGCTCTCATAGACTTACAATAAGAGCTTGTAGCCATTATCTGTGACTTCTGGTCAATTAAAGATGTGACCACAAGATGCTAGAGAGGGACTGAAGTGGCACCAGCAGAAAACAGCAACCGGTAAGTAATTTACTGCACATTGCAAACAATTAGTGATTTGGTGTTGAAATAACTTTATTACCAAAGGGTAATATCATTACAGTGGTTAACGTTGAGTAACAGCTTAGTAAAGTATGAGGCATTTCTGGAGTAATGTAAAAAGCCAGATCTCACAAGACTGGCCGCAGACAGTTGTGGGACCACACTCAAAATACCAGGGATCCTGCAACCCAAAAGTTTATTACAAGTTTGCTTTTGCGGGACGAGTTGTACTCTACTAAATCATTGGCAGCCACACTAAAATACCTTCAACATTATGCACGTTTATATCACAGTAGTGTACAATAGGTGAAACACTGTATTGTAGGAGTGGGAGCAATTCGACAACCTCCTACATGCCTCCCTCCTTAAATCTGGCACTGCCTTGTCATAGCTTTACTAGAAAAGTAAAAGTTTATTAAAACACATTTTTTTTTATACTTTTAAGTCCATTTGATCATCCAGGTGCCAGACGATAAAAGAAAGAGTCCTTCAAACAATTGCCCCGTCAGCGACAGTCCGTTTTATTCTGCTGAGCAAACATGCATCAGCCCGCCAAGGCGCAGCGCGACACAGTCCAAGAGGACCCCTTTCCTCAGGGTCCGTAAGTGCTTTTCTCCTTCTTCCCTCTCTGCGGATGCCAGTGCTAAACAAACAATACTCTCCTGCAGCATAAGGGATGTACACAGGTCCACGGATAAAAAGTTCTTGAGGAAAGGCAGGCAAAGTTTTTGGAATAAAAGGGCAATGTTCAAGGGACAAAGGAAGCGTCCATGGAACAAGAAGGAAATGTTCAAGGGGCAAGGGGCAGTGTCCATGGTCAGGTAATGAGCGGACTCGTCTCTGCCTGAGTCTTCGGCATTCCAGCAGAGGGGAGCACAACAAGCACAAATAAACTAGGGAGGGGAGAAAAATAAACAGTACCTTTTATCGGTTAGTCTTGTTGCGGTGCCTCCTGATCCACACGCTCGGTTCACCAGTGCAACAGGCACCATGAACAAGGAATGTCTCATCACAGTGGTAGCCGCTTACATCCAAGGGCCCTTCTAGTTGGCCACCATAACGTACACTGCAGAGTGGACCACTTGTGCTACTTGGACCACAGCCGGGTTACCTGATAGATCATCCAGATGCCCGCTTGGTAGACCTGCAAGGGAGGCTGCCTTGCCGCTGACCGAGTCTCTTCCATCTCTCAGGGTCAGTCATTGATGGTGATGAGTGCACAGTCGCTGAAGGGTCCAGGTCTACGTGCTGAGTGTGGCATACTGCGACTGCATACCCCCTGTAGGGCCGTCTTGTTTGATAAAGCTGACCTGATCTCCCCAGGTCAGCGTAGGTCCTTGGCATACAGATCCAATGTTTACATACACTTTATCTCCTATGGTGGCCTCTTGGATGAATCCATAACCTTTTTAAAATCCAGTTGCTAGGTGATCCCATGTGGTAGCCGTCCGGCCACAGCTTCTGCTCCCAGCATCTATAATTGGGCTTGAACCCACTTCTCTCGTTTTTTCTTCTGATCAATGACACCCGGACACCCATTTAAGCTCCTCTGGGTGTGGGGTTGGGGGCAGCGGTAGACACTGGTGGCCCTTTTGGGAAGGGAATTAGCAGCATGTTTGATACTTATAGGTCACAGAATCACCAGTCTTGTGTACCGCCCCCGTGCCAGCAGCCAGGCCGCTGCTAGGATCCGGATCCGCAGTGGCTCGAGGGTCTCCGGAACCGGGGGTCGTGCGGCCACTTGATTAAAAAGGGCGGGGTATGTACAGGGGGGGTTTGGTAAGTTTGTGACGCCACCCAAGGTGCATGGTAATGTGAGGGACCACCGCTGCCATTGGGCAGCCCGGTGACGATGGTGTGGCAGCCTGATGTTTAACCCCTCCGTGGGTAGGGGGTTTGTGTTCCGGGGCCCGTTGATGATAGGATGGTATTTGGGTGCCGTTGGGGATAGGAACAGGGGTTTTCAATGTACTCACTCAGTCCTGGAATAACTACACAGACAGCTTGTAAACCAGAATTCTGAGCACCACTGTAGCCTGTGGGGAGCACGCCTGGATCCGTGGTGTTGCTGTTAGCCTGTGGCCCTGTCCTTGGCACCTTCGTCTCTGTTGGACCCCTTGGTATGAAACTCTCCGGGTCCCGCTCACCCGTATGGCTAACGGAGTGAGCTTGCTCTCAGGGTTCACGTGTAGGATTTCTTTGGACTGTAGTGGGAAAGTCCTATCCCATCGGTGCACTAGTACCCCGATTTTGGAGCGGGTTGGGGATGACACTTGAAGTCTTCACCCCCGTCGGGTAAATTACCGGAATGCATGAAGTTACTTTACGGCCTGGGGTCCACGTACCCCGTTGTGCCCTGGCTCCTGCTCGGTGATAGCTCAAGGTCGCCGGCCGCCCTCCTTGGCAGTTCGTGCCCCTTTACACTGTCCCCTGCGACCCGAGTTCCAGCTCCTACCAGGCCCAGACCAACGTCTGCCACCTAGTACACAGGAGCTCTCTTCCGTGACCTCTCCCTCTCAGAGAGTCACTTCACCTCCTCTCCTCTCACTCTCCACTGCTCAACTCCACTGTCTCAACTCAACTGTCACTTTCCTCACTTTCCCCTCACCAACCCTCCATATGGGCGACCCTATTCCCTTCAGGCCCCCCAATGGTGTGTCTGATAGGTTAAAGTGGGAAGTGTTCCTAGGATTTTGATTGGCTAAGCTTTTAGCAACACCAAAGGACCAGGATCCGTAACCAAGGAGGGTGGATACTGTGCAGAAGGGCAGATTGCACAATACCCTATGACGACCTGATAGGCCAGGGCGTCACATTCCCCCTTGGTTAAACATAGCTCGTCTGCGAGCTACAGGAAGCCAGAGGTTTATTTTTGTTTTGCTTAAACTGGAAAAAGAAAAACATAAGTTAACGCATTTTTATTCAACGGGTCCGTCCCACACAGGGGAGGTAATGCACTTAATGTTACTAAAATTCTATTATACTAAGAGTTCGTTGCCCAACGGTGGGACACTACCAGTTTTCATGGTAACGGATGCTCAACCTTCCCAGTTGCAGCCCCTTCCTGCGACAGTCCAGTCCCAATGTCCCGGATTCCAATAACCCGCCACCCAAACAACCTGTTCCCCCCAGAAACCTAAGGTGAGTCCATGACCGGGTTAAGGTCCCAAGTGTTGTAATTTTGACGACTCTGGTTGGCACAAGAGGTGAAACTATTATACAAGACACAAGTTTGTGTTGGTCACGCCAGTCCTGTGACCGTGGTCCATTTTTACTTACTTACAGTCATATGAAAAGGTTTGGGCACCCCTATTAATGTTAACCTTTTTTCTTTATAACAATTTGGGTTTTTGCAACAGCTATTTCAGTTTCATATATCTAATAACTGATAGACTGAGTAATATTTCTGGATTGAAATGAAGTTTATTGTACTAACAGAAAATGTGCAATCCGCCGTTAAACAAAATTTGACCGGTACAAAAGTATGGGCACCCTTATCAATTTCTTGATTTGAACACTCCTAACTACTTTTTACTGACTTACTAAAGCACTAAATTGGTTTTGTAACCTCATTGAGCTTTGAACTTCATAGGTAGGTGTATCCAATCATGAGAAAAGGTATTTAAGGTGGCCACTTGCAAGTTGTTCTCCAATTTGAATCTCCTATGAAGAGTGGCATCATGGGCTCCTCAAAACAACTCTCAAATGATCTGAAAACAAAGATTATTCAACATTATTCAGTTGTTCAGGGGAAGGATACAAAAAATTGTCTCAGAGATATAAACTGTCAGTTTCCACTGTGAGGAACATAGTAAGGAAATGGAAGAACACAGGTACAGTTCTTGTTAAGCCCAGAAGTGGCAGGCCAAGAAAAATATCAGAAAGGCAGAGAAGAATGGTGAGAACAGTCAAGGACAATCCACAGACCACCTCCAAAGACCTGCAGCTTCATCTTGCTGCAGATGGTGTCAATGTACATCGGTCAACAATACAGCGCACGTTGCACAAGGAGAAGCTGTATGGGAGAGGGATGTGAAAGAAGCCGTTTCTGCAAGCACGCCACAAACAGTCGCCTGAGCTATGTAAAAGCACATTTGGACAAGCCAGTTGCATTTTGGAAGAAGGTCCTGTGGACTGATGAAACAAAGATTTGGTTGTTTGGTCATACAAAAAGGCGTTATGCATGGAGGCAAAAAAACACGGCATTCCAAGAAAAGCACTTGCTACCCACAGTAAAATTTGGTGGAGGTTCCATCATGCTTTGGGGCTGTGTGGCCGATGCCAGCACCGGGAATCTTGTTAAAGTTGAGGGTCGCATGGATTCAACTCAGTATTAGCAGATTCTTGACAATAATGTGCAAGAATCAGTGACGAAGTTGAAGTTACGCAGCGGATGGATATCTCAGCAAGACAATGATCCAAAACATCGCTCCAAATCTACTCAGGCATTCATGCAGATGAACAATTACAATGTTCTGGAATGGCCATCCCAGTCCCCAGACCTGAATATCATTGAAAATCTGTGGGATGATTTGAAGCGTGCTGTACATGCTCGGCGACCATCAAACTTAACTGAACTGGAATTGTTTTGTAAACAGGAATGGTCAAATATACCTTCATCCAGAAACTCATTAAAAGCTACAGGAAGAGACTAGAGGCTGTTATTTTTGCAAAAGGAGGATCTACACAATATTAATGTCACTTTTATGTTGAGGTGCCCATACTTTTGCACCGGTCAAATTTTGTTTAAATGCGGATTGCACATTTTCTGTTAGTACAATAAACCTCATTTCAATCCAGAAATATTAGTCAGTCCATCAGTTATTAGATAAATGAAACTGAAATAGCTGTTGCAAAAACCCAAATTGTTATAAAGAAAAAAGGTTAACATTAATAGGGGTGCCCAAACTTTTTCATATGACTGTATATAAAAACTTTCAACGGAGTCCATGTACCGGGGTACACATCTTGACAATCTTCTAGCAAATCTGGTAACTTTCACCCTTTTCATTAAAACTGGTTGATTAGGCACTTATTCACTAACATTTTCTATATGAAAAATAATAAACTATGGAATATAATAAACGAAAACACCGATACCTAAAATTCTATGGCATCGCAACTACTGGTACTGTAACATTTTTCAACACTAGTAATAGATTGTCGGGTCCCGTAGCCATGCTTCTTTGCGACTACGTGCTACTGACGCCGACACATACCCTTCCTCAAACATTGCATGCTTGGTTACCTCCAGGGCATACCAGCCCCGCTTTCCGCAATGCTGGGTTTAGGTAACCATTTCCTTAGGCTGAAGATTACGCTTTGGGTGGCCCCATGGAAGGTGCTTCGCCACATTTTGTCGAGACACATGCACCCCCGCTGTGAGGCCTGCTTCGCAGATGAACCCTCATCCCTGCTCAGGGTCAAACTGCTCCACAAGGCCACGGCACCGTGGCCCTTTTACTCGGGAAGCAGCGCTCCTTATCTACTCCTTTTATTCTTGATTACGGGTGGCAAGCTCCCGTCGTCGCCGGTCTCGGGTTGCAATTTCTGATTGTAGCTGGTATTGCTGTCGTTCCCAGTAGGGGACATCAGCGTCCGGCCTCAGCTTTCTATCTGGCTCTGGCTTTATTTGAACTCGGGCTGCCCCAACAGGCGTCGGGATGCCGCGTGGTAACTGGACAGGCAGACATCTTGGTTCCGACCCGCTGGTGTAGACTGATGAACCGACTGTCCGCAGCCGGGGTTGCAGGGCCCGGGTGCTCCGCCTCTGAGGACGGGCCCGATTATGTGGCCGGGTCTGGTCTGGCCAGTGTCTGGGTGACCGCTGCCGTGGCTGGAATGAGGGCCTTACTCTGGATCTGAGACTCTGATAGACATACTGAAGATTCCGCTGCCGGGGTTGGTGGGGGCAGCTCGGCGTCCGCTGAGAACGGGGTAGTCGGTAGTGGAGTGTTCACCACGAGCAGGGATGGTCCGGATCCCTCAGCCACTTTGGCTGGATTTGTGCAATCAGCAGGGACTGGGTAACCGCTTACCCTCGCTTCACGTGGGATTTCAATCTCACGGGCTCGCACCGCCACCGCCAGGCTCCTCATCTCTTCCCTCCAGTGGTTTAGAATGAAGAGGAATTGCGTCCGCATCCTCCGGCACAGCTGCTCTGTTTCCTCCTCTATCCATGCCGCGGTCCCAGGGACAGCATGCTCTGGGGACCAGTCTCGCTCGGCCATCTTGCCACTGCATCTTCCAAGGAACGTTGTGACAGAGTTCTGGCGTCCCTGCTCCACTTCCGCTAGTAACACATTCTGGCCCACCCCCTCGGTCTTTTCGCAGCACTCTCTTGCTGACCGTGGCCCTCTGGGAACTTCCGGTCAAAGCCTCACTAGGAAGATGAGGGGCGGGGCTTAATCTTTGCGCGCTTTCTCGGAGAAGATGGGGTTTTGCAGCGGAAAAATTGGCGGAAAATTGCGGGAAACAGAATTTTGACTCGCAATCTTTGGCTTTCAAGGCGCACGTCACCCAGGTAAGTGGGTCCTGCTTGTATCCTGTTCATGACACCAGGCTTTTCGAGGTGTACCAACCCCGTGCCAGCAGCCGAGCTGCTGCTCGGATCCGGATCTGCAGTGGCTCGAGGGGTCTCTGGACACGGGGGTCGCGCGGCCACTCCATTAAAAAGGGGGGGATATGTACAGGGGGGTTTTGGAAAGTTCATGACGCCACCCACGGTGCGTGGTAATGTGAGGGACCACCGCTGCCATTGGGGAGCCCGGTGATGATGGTGTGGCAGCCTGATGTTTAACCCTTCCATGGGTAGGGGGTTTGTGTCCCGGGGCTTCGTTGATGATAGGATGGTATTTGGGTGCCGTTGGGGATAGGAACAGGGGTTTTCAATGTACTCACTCAGTCCCAGAATAACTACAGTGCTGGCCAAAAGTATTGGCACCCCTGCAATTCTGTCAGATAATACTCAGTTTCTTCTTGAAAATGATTGCAATCACAAATTCTTTGCTATTATTATCTTCATTTAATTTGTCTTCAATTAAAAAAATTAAATAATTTGTCATAATGCCAAATTGGATATAATTCCACACCAAACATAAAAAAGGGGGTGGATAAACGTATTGGCACTGTTTGAAAACTCATGTGATGCTTCTCTAATTTGTATAATTAACAGCACCTGTAACTTACCTGTGGCATCTAACAGGTGTTGGCAATAACTAAATCACGCTTGCAGCCAGTTGACATGGATTAAAGTTGACTCAACCTCTGTCCTGTGTCCTTGTGTGTTCCACATTGAGCATGGAGAAAAGAAAGAAGACCAAAGAACTGTCTGAGGACTTGAGAATCCAAATTGTGAGGAAGCATGAGCAATCTCAAGGCTACAAGTCCATCTCCAAAAGACCTGTTCCTGTGTCTACGGTGCGCAGTGTCATCAAGAAGTGTAAAGCCCATGGCACTGTGGCTAACCTCTCTAGATGTGGAAGGAAAAGAAAAATTGACGAGAGATTTTAACGCAAGATTGTGCAGATGGTGGATAAAGAACCTCGACTAACATCCAAACAAGTTCAAGCTGCCCTGCAGTCCGAGGGTACAACAGTGTCAACCCGTACTATCCCTCGGCGTCTGAATGAAAAGGGACTGTATGGTAGGATACCCAGGAAGACCACACTTCTTACCCCGAGACATAAAAAAGCCAGGCTGGAGTTTGCCAAAACTTACCTGAGAAAGCCTAAAACATTTTGGAAGAATGTTCTCTGGTCAGATGAGACAAAAGTACAGCTTTTTGGGAAAAGTCATCAACATAGAGTTTATAAGAAAAAAAAAGAGGCATTCAAAGAAAAGAACACGGTCCCTACAGTCAAACATAGCGGAGGTTCCCTGATGTTTTGGGATGCTTTGCTGCCTCTGGCACTGGGCTGCTTGACTGTGTGCATGACATTATGAAGTCTGAAGACTACCAACAAGTTTCGCAGCATAATATAGGGCCCAGTGTGAGAAAGCTGGGTCTCCCTCAGAGGTCATGAGTCTTCCAGCAGGACAATGACCCAAAACACACTTCAAAAAGCACTAGAAAATTGTTTGAGAGAAAGCACTGGAGACTACTAAAGTGGCCAGCAATGAGTCCAGACCTGAATCCCATAGAACATCTGTGGAGAGATCTCAAAATGGCAGTTTGGAGAAGGCGCCCTTCAAATCTCAGGGACCTGGAGCAGTTTGTCCAAGAAGAATGGTCTAAAATTCCAGCAGAGCATTGTAAGAAACTCATTGATGGTTACGGGAAGCGGTTGTTCGCAGTTATTTTGGCTAAAGGTTGTGCAACCAAGTATTAGGCTAAGGGTGCCAATACTTTTGTCTGGCCCATTTTTGGAGTTTTGTGTGAAATGATTAATGATTTGATTTTTGTTTCATTCTCTTTTGTGTTTTTTCATTACAAGCAAAATAAATGAAGTTAATAATACCAAAGAATTTGTGATTGCAATCATTTTCAAGAAGAAACTGAGTATTATCTGACAGAATTGCAGGGGTGCCAATACTTTTGGCCAGCACTGTACACCGACAGCTTGTAAACCAGAATTCTGAGCACCACTGTAGCCTGTAGGAAGCACGCCTGGATCCGTGCCCTTGGTGTTTGTGACGGGGTGTACATCAGAGCAAAGAGAGACAACAGGCCGAGGATGATCCAACAGGTTTAAGTAGTCCAAAGAGTTCCACACAATCCCACGGGCCGCCACAGTGTTGCTATTAGCCTGTGGCCCTGTCCTTGGCACCTTTGTCTCTGTTGGACCCCTTGGTATGAAACTCTCCGGGTCCCGCTCACCCGTATGGCTAACAGAGTGAGCTTGCTCTCAATGTTCACGTGTAGGTTTTCTTTGGACTGTAGTGGGAAAGTCCTATCCCATTGGTGCACTAGTACCCCGATTTTGGAGTTAGTTGGGGATGACACTTGAAGTCTTCATCCCCGTCGGGTAGAACACGTGATGCTACTTTCCGGCCTGGGGTCCACGTACCCCATTGTGCCCTGGCCCCTGCCCGGTGATAGCTCAAGGCCGCTGGCCGCCCTCCTTGGTAGTCCATGCCCCTTGACACTGTCCCCTGCGACCGGAGTTCCAGCTCCTACCAGGCCCAGACTAACGTCTGCCACCTAGTACACAGGAGCTCTCTTCCGTGACCTCTCCCTCTCAGAGAGTCACTTCACCTCCTCTCCTCTCACTCTCCACTGCTCAACTCCACTGTCTCAACTCAACTGTCACTTTCCCCTCACCAACCCCCCATATGCGCAGCCCTATTCCCTTCAGGCCCCCCAATGGTGTGTCTGGTAGGTTAAAGTGGGAAGTGTCCCTAGGATTTTGATTGGCTAAGCTGTTAGCAACACCAAAGGACCAGGATCCGTAACCAAGGAGGGTGGATACTGTTCAGAAGGGCAGATTGCACAATACCCTGTGACGATCTGATAGGCCAGGGCATCACACTTGGGCTGCTCATACTTTTTTATGGCAAAATTGAAGGAAAAATAAAAAAGTTAGGGCTTGCAGAAGAAGGAAAGCAAAAAACGAAATTGAAAAACAGAAAATCGCCCCTGGGTGAAGGGGTTAACTAGTAGCCAAGTGTGCCTTTATATACACAGTCTGGCCCTAAGGCTGGGGTCACACAAGAGTATAAAAAACAATCAGTTCCATTTTCATCCAGAAAAGTGGGATCATTTTTTTTGTCACTGGTCATCTGTGTGCTGTCCATAGCCAATCGTTTTTCTTACTCAACAGCTGTTAATCTTTTACAGGACCGTTTACAGTTTCCCATCTAAGGCCTTGTGCGCACTAGACGGAATTTTCCGCGGATTTGCTGCATGTTTCACTGCAGAAAATGTTCATAACATCTCTGCAGTGATTCCCCAGCAAATCCTATGGGAAAAAAAATGCTGTGCGCACTAGGCGGATTTTGACAGCTGCATGTTTTGCTGCGGGATTTCCGCAGCAAAATCAATTGTATGTCAATTCTTTTCCACAGATAGCTGCAAGACAGGCTACCGAAGGAATCTCCAGTAATACCAGTCCTGGCCACGGTTACCTGCACTGAACTCCGGAGCTGTCACCTGAGCTCTGGAGTGCAGCGTAGACTAAACTGCGAGTGCCAAGTGATTGATTCCCCAGCGATTGCAGTTTAGTTTTGGTCGGGCTGATCTCTGGACCTCAGGTGACAGCTGTAGAGAGGCCGGGCTGCACTCCGGAGCAGTCACCTGAGCTCCGGAGATCAGCCTGGCCTGGACTAAATGGCAATCGCCGGGTTTAGTCTAGGCTGCACTCCGGAGCTCAGGTGGGAGCTCCGGAGTTCAGTGCAGGTAACCGCGGCCAGGCCTGGTATACTGGAGATTCCTCCAGTAGCCAGTCCGATGCTGGCTGCGGCATTTCCGCACCAAATCCACATCCAAATCCGCAGCAAAACGCAACAACCCGCATGCGGATTTGGATGCTGATTTCGGTGCGGTAATGTCCCGCAGGTGCGGAAATCTTACTGAGCCTCCGGAATTTTCTTAAGAAAATTCCTTTTTCTAGTGCGCACAGGGCCTTACAGAATTGTAATGTATCCGTAAAAATCAGATGTCAAACTGATGATCTGTATGGCATCCAATTTTTTTCTCCCACTGTATCGATTTTGGAGTGAGATCTCTACATGCTGCAATTTTTTTCTCATGCTGAATACAACTGAGAAAAAAACGGAGATCTGCTCTGCCTCATTGAATAACATTGGTCCGAGTGTAATACTTTTTTTATCGGATTGCACTCGCTCCTATGACTGAGCCCTAAGGGGTACTTTACATGCTGCGACATCGATAGCATCGGCTAGCGATGTCCAGCGCGATAGTACCTGCCCCCGTCGCATATGCGATATGTGGTGATTGCTGCCGTAGCAAACATTATCGCTACGGCAGCTTCACACGCACATACCTGCTCGGCGACGTCGCTGTAACTGCCGAACAATCCCTCCTTCAAGGGGGAGGTGCGTTCGGCGTCACAGCGATGTCACCGAGACGTCACTAATCGGCCGACCAATAGCAGAGGAGGGGCGGAGATGAGCGGGACATAACATCCCGCCCACCTTCTCCCTTCCGCATTACCGTCGGGACGCAGGTAAGGAGATGTTTGTCGCTCCTGCGGGTTTACACACAGCGATGTGTGGTGCTGCAAGAGCGACAAACAACATCATACCTGCGGTCGACCCAACAATATGGAAATGAACGACGTTACACAGATCAGCGAGATTGTACGCTTCTATGCTCGTTCATTGTTCCATCTAGGATTTACACGTTGCGATGTCGCTACCGGCGCCGGATGTGCATCACTAACGACGTGACCCTGACGATATAGTGGTAGCGATGTCGCAGCGTGTAAAGTACCCCTAAGGGCGGCTTTGCACGTTGCGACATCGCAAGCTGATGCTGCGATGTCGCACGCGATAGTCCCCGCCCCGTCGCAGGTACGATATCGTGTGATAGCTGGCGTAGCGATAATTATCGCTACGCCAGCTTCACATGCACTCACCTGTCCTGCGACCGTCGCTCTGGCCGACGACCCACCTCCTTCCTAAGGGGGCGGGTCGTGCGGCGTCATAGCGACGTCACACGGCAGGCGGCCAATAGCGGTGGAGGGGCGAAGATGAGCAGGATGCAAACATCCCGCCCACCTCCTTCCTTCCGCATATCCTACGGAAGCCGTGGTGACGCCGGTAGGAGATGTTCCTCGCTCCTGCGGCTTCACACACAGCGATGTGTGCTGCCGCAGGAGCGAGGAACAACATCGGACCATCGCGTCGGCGTAATTATGAATTACGCCGACGCTGTACCGATGATACGATTACGACGCTTTTGTGCTCGTTAATCATATCATCTAGGCTTTACACACTACGATGTCGCATGCGATGCCGGATGTGCGTCACTTTCAATTTGACCCCACAGACATCGCACCTGTGATGTCGTAGTGTGCAAAGCCCGCCTAAGACTGACTGCACAATCCCCAGACTAGAAGAACCTACCTGTTCTTTTCCGACATTTATATCTATAGGTCTATTATTGTACAATACGTCCTAATAATTTCATGTTAGCCGGGTATAGAGACTTACTTTAATTCTCTATGAATAAAGTTACTGAGAATGCATTTATTTGCTGCCAGTTATGATCTAAATATATGCCAGATGAAAAGCAAGATTTCAGATCTGCCACAGATGATTATCTTCAGTATGTTGTGATCTTTGAGAAGCTGCCTATCATCACTATGAACATTTCAATTTGCTTTATAACACATGGGTCCTGGCTGCCCGCCAAGCACCGACATTATCACTGATGTTTCATTTCAACCCTTAGGACTTGTTTGTAGCAATGTTTTGAAAACATTTTGTTTTTTCTTGTTTTCTTCAGAGCTAAGATCCATAAAGTACCATTAGGGCTGTTTGATATTAGACTTTATGGGTCGGATCACACAAAGCAGGTAATATCTGTACAGATTTTGCAGATGCACATGACACATTTGTAGATGCACATAATGTCATTACCGTTACAGTTTTATAGAAATGTTTGTGATTCTCCAGTAAACACTTCAAATGTTGAAAAAACAAGGTATAAAAAGCAGCATGGAAAAAAAAAGTGTCATAACAAAATGTGACACTAATGTTTTGCATATAGGACATGGTGTTCTCTGGAGTTTTTGTTTGTTTGACTGTTCATTTCCTTCTCTCCAAACATCATTATTAGGGATGATCGAATACTTTGATTATCCGGCTTTGCGAATATTTTCCGAATACCTTGCCACTATTCGACTATTCTTGAATATTCGATGCGCAATGTAAGTCTATGGGAAACCCGAATAACAACTATTCGGAACGATTCAGGCTTCCCATAGACTTACATTGCACGTCGAATAGTCGAATAGCGGCTAGGTATTTGGAAAATATTTGCGAAGCTGGATAATCAAAGTATTTGATCATCCCTAATCATTATGTTACAATATACCCTTAAAGGGACGCTATCATCAGAAAGTGACCTATTGTTTAAATCATGTTTTTCTGTTAAGTACCGTATATTTTTTTGAAACATTGTTGCAAAAAAAAAGGTTCATGTCATGATCGTTATTAAGAAAATTGGTAATTTTGCAATCTTTGATCTGACCTCTTGGGCTTTTTTTAGAATCTAACTTCAGGAGAACATAATAAAGTAGTCATGTGTCTAAAGAAAAAAAAAAAAGCATAACCACTGTACACCGAGACCTAGGACAAATACATAAAAAATAATGGCATAATAAATAGTTAATTACTATAGGTTTCCACTTATATTATACTGCACTCACTCATCGGGTCAAATTGTGAAAATGCACTAAGGAAATCCATTATAACACCGTAGTTATGAAAATTTGTCATGTGATAAACCTCCAAGTAGATATATAATCAGACAGAGATTAATAAATCAAATTAATGAAATAATACGGTGCTAAAGTAGAGGAAACAGTGCAAAAACAGTGTTTCATGTTCATTTTCTCAATGAGGTAAAAAAGCACCACTCCAGTGTTTTGTTTTTCAGAACTGGAGTGGTACTTTAAATGTAATCCCCCTGCCCCTTGTCCTATATTGAACTTACCTTCCAGCAGCTTCATCGTTTTTCTGCACCACACCAGCCCACAGTGCCATTTTGTGACCGTAACTTCTGACTGGCTGGAAGTCAGAAGTTACATCACAAGATCTCAATGCAAGTCTATGAGAGGCAGAACGAGGCTCTCATACACTTTTTTTAGAGTTCTGACCTCTGGTGAGCTCCACAAAACAGTGGAGCTACCAGCAAGTCACAAATCACAGGAGAGCGACCAGAGCGCCACTGGAAACAGATGAAGACTGTGGCAGGTGAGTATAATACAGCAGAGGACTTACATTTAAAGCACCACTCCAGGGGTAAAAACAAAAAAATATGGAGTGATACTTTATATATCAATAATAATTTTTAATAATTATTGAAAATAATAATAATAATACTTATTTGATTACATTATTATTATTATTATTATATCATTTACAATTGGGGCATATGGTTTTGTTTTATTGTTTAGGGTTTTTTTTTTGGGTTTTTTAAATAACTGATTTTAGGGGATTTGTGGAAGTTGAAGCTACCATGGCAAGAAGTGTTTCTTTCTCGAAGTACATTTGCCAAGTCAGATTGGCTTGTGGTACACCCCCCTTCCACCCTCAAGAATACAGCACCAAGACCTTATATCAAATCTGCTACCTTAACTCCAGCTCCATCCTCTGCTCCTCGACCGCTATACCAGTGTGCTGGCCAAGGGCCAACACAAGGCATTATGGTGCAATAGGTAAATGAAGCCTATGGAGGCCCCTTTCTCTCATTCGCCCCAAAGCAATGGAATTGGTCAGAGACTATGGTAACAGGACCCCTAACTCACCCCCCTTTCTCTGTTGGGTCAAGCAATAAGCTATGATGACCACTTCTACTAGAATTGTTACCTTTTTGACCCATACATATCAGCATAAGTAAAAAAGTGGTGTACTTTAGGGGTGTGACTTAACAGGGAGTGCAATTTCAAAGTTAGTTATAGAATCATTCATTGTTTGCCGACCATTTACACAATGCGAGGGACAAATATCAATATTCATCCCTGACGTTCCATATTTTAAATGTGAGACCCAAAGATAGTCATGAATATGGCCCCAGAAGCATCATTACTAAATAAATACTCTGCTAAATAAGCCTCCTGTGGTATAGGACCACCACATTGTGCGTCTTAATGAGCTATAACCTCCACATTGTCTGCCATTATAAGCTATAAACACTACACTGTTTGCCCTTATGTAACATGGCTGTCCCCTCTTTACTGTTCTCCCTTACACTTTCGATATCGCCACACTGTCCCCCCTCCATGCTAATATTTCTCCATATTGTACCCTATTTCACGCTGCCCTACTCCATATCCATTCTGTGCCCCTCTTCATACTACCCACCACACTGCCCTCTCCAAACTGTACCACCTCCTCACACTGTCACCCTACACAGTATGATGGTCACCACAGCCACCCATAAGGTATGTTATTCTTAACAACTCCTCAATATATAGTATGGCCACCACCATAGGCCTCCACATATAGTATGATGTCCATCACAGCCCCCCATTATATAGAATGTTGGCCCTCGTAGCACCCCATATAGTATTATGGCACACACAGTCTCTTATACAGTTCAATGGGCCCCCAGTTCCCGAAAAAGGTATGTGTATGAGATTTCAGAAATATCATTATGTTAGTACCATAAAACGCTATGTAATTTACACACCAAAATGTGTAAAATGCACAGGAAAAATACTACTGTACATGTGACCATACCCTTAGAACAAAATGCCTCAAGAGCTTTGAAAATATGTTGCTTTTTTTTGCTGTTTTTCATCTTTTTTTATACATGGAGTCAGTAGGAGACTTCAGTGTTTGTTTATTCCGAGATAAATCAGATTTAATGCAGTATAAAATACAGAAAAATCTGTTCTTTATTGGATTGGCATTGTTATGCTAAAATATGAAATGAGATCAGCTCTACATTCTGACTTCCTCTAATTCCATCCTGGTTTAGATTTTCATTATGAGTAGCTGATGGACTTTTGATTTGATTTCTTCTGTCTTGTGTACCGAGGTTTGAATTTGATGCTAAATTGTTTGTTTGATCTCTTGACCTGTGTTTACTGCAATACAGATTTGATGACGAGCCAAGAGCGTAAATGATAAACAGCCTCCAGTTTTATATCTCGTGGTTATAAATACAAAAAGTATGGACTGAATAAAAAGAGTGTCTCTTCTCAAAGTGTTGTTGTAAACCTCTGGGCCGGTATGCCGCGGTGATGCTCAGCAGTCCTGGATGTTTCCATATGTAAAAAAAATACTTAAATTGATCCTGACCGGAGCCAACTGGTCAGATTTACGCTGCAGAAGTAAGAATAGAAAATTTGTAGAAGCGAGTGCAGAGTTCTCATTAATTGGCTAGCCTATCTGGTCTGATACTACAGAAAAGCTAATGTATGTCATAATTTACCATTGGCTATGCTCCTTGCAGAGCCATTGGGTTCTGGCTATTGCTCAGTTGTTTGTATTCCCCGGGCCCTTGCCGGTGGGCGTGACTTGTTTGGTGCCTTGTTCCGGTAATCACCTTGCTTTATCTGTGGGCTGTTTCCACCGGATCTTTCCCAGTGATCGATACTGCTCTACAGTGTGCGCTTCTGGTTCTCGTGAGTTCGTTCTGATTCTTGTCCCATTACTCCGGCTCCTCTCCCAGTCCTCCACTCTGTCCATCTTGTCTGTACTTACTTGACCCTCCCTTTGTCTGGTTCCCTCAGTCCCGCTTCCCCCCTTTTGTACTTATGTTCCCCTTCAGCTTCTGACCTCGGCTTCCTCTCTGATTACAGTTCTGCTCCCAATTTGTACCTGACTTTACCTCCCGGATACCGACCTTAGGCTTCCACGTGACTTTGGTCCATCTTCCTCCTTTGGACTGATGTGACCTCACGGCTCTGACTCTTGGTGTGTACGACCATTCTACTACCTCCCAGTCTAGATACTGGTGACATCTAGTGGGCAGATGCCGCATTACATCTAGGATCTCTACATTTCTCCTGTGCACCTGCGTTCCCTGGTAGTAGCATAACAATGTAGTTCAAATTGCTTAAAAAAGATAATGCTGTTAAGTTGTACAGGCAAGGCACAGATCCCCGGGAAATCTGCCTCCAGAGCTTAATTTAAATGAAAGGAGGCGTTACCAGTGTGAGACATGTAGATCAGCAGGGCAGACTGTTAGCCATTTCATGTCTCACACTGGTAACACCCCCTTTCATCCTTTCATAATCTCTACAGGCAGATACCCAGGGATATCTGTGTCTGGCGCGTAGACCTTAACCTCTCATTTACATATTAAGAAAATCGTGGATTTCTCTGGAATAAGACATCAAGGTATCATTTTATTCAACTCTAATATATAACTGTGATATAACTGTGCTATGTCTTTTCTAATTACTATTTACTGTTGAATATTATACATTTATGTGTTGATATATAAGGTGTATAGACTGTTAATTAACTATCTAGATATCCGTTTGATGTTTTATAGAGAGATAGGTCGGGGACACCATATTTAAGCAGGGAGGTGTGTAATAGGTGGCCGGTGGCCACCTGACATAACTGTGCTATGTCTTTTGTATTTACTATTTACTGTTGAATATTATAATTGTATGTGTTGATATGTAAGTGTTTTTTTTAGAGAAAAATAGGTTCCAGATGTGGCAGAGTTAAAACTGTCTATAAAACTACCAAATGCTGCCATCAAGTGGTTAGGTTAGCCGGCAATAAAGCGAGGTTTAGAAGGGATATTAGATAACATAGAAATTAGTAAAATGGAGAAGTGACAGATGGCAGGGGGGTATCGTTAGGAAAGGGAGCTCCAGAAGAAGTTAGTCGAAGAAGTGGGCTCAAAGTTGAAGAAGTGGGTTAGAACCCCGAGTTAACCTCTGGAGGTCTGGAGCCTATGGCTCAACTCAGCGGGCTTCGAGAGTCATCTGGCTAGAGAAGCTGTTGGGGCCCAGAAGCCTAGGTTGGTGTGCAGTATTAAGGGGAAGAAGGCGCAGATCCCGTTGTATGGAGGACTAGGTTCGAAATAGCGCGGGACAGAACAAAGAGTAGTATCCCACAGAGAGGAAGGTCATGTCTGCCACAACAGTGTGAAGAATAAAAGTAAACAAAACTGGTTGACAAAGTTAACTCTGATGTTGCGTGTCTTTTACTACCTGACTGAAAGAATATCAAGAAAATAATGTGCCAAAAGAACAGTATCGACAAAAACTACATAATTTTATTGATTAAGTTGCCAGCAAACTCAGACATGATGAAAACACTTAGAAACTAGAGATGAGCGAACGGGTCCCGATTCGGCTCCAGTTCGGTTCGCCGAACGGAGGTCTCGTTCAAGTTCGGTTCCTCGAACGTTCGACGAACCGAACTCGAACTGCATAGGAAACAATGGCAGGCAATCACAAACACATAAAAACACCTAGAAAACACCCTCAAAGGTGTCCAAAAGGTGACAAACAACTCACAACACAACACAAACACATGGGAAAGTGACAAGGACATATACTCATGTGAAAACAAAAGAGCTGGACAAGGAAAAAGAGGAGGAGACACAGATATAGGCATGGCACGCCCTTCTAAAATCATGTAAAACACCGCAAGGTGACTCCAAGCGGAGTATCCCTTTTTTCCAAAAATTGGGGCCCACACACACCCACCCATTCAGTGGCAGCAGTTGTGCCCTAGTTGTACACTTCACAGCTAGATTTGCATCAAGCACATTCAAAATTACGCCATACTTAACCGTCCCCAGGATGACACCGGGGTAGGTAGCAAAGTCTTTGCTGAACCATGACTTGTTCATCTTGGCTCCTTTTAAAAAACACAGCAAGCAAGGGTTACTCCAAGCGGAGTCTCCCTTTTTTTCCAAAAATTGTGCCCCACACACACCATTCAGTGGCAGCACTTTTGCCCTAGTTGTACACTTCACAGCTAGATTTGCATCAAGCACATTCAAAAATACGCCATACTTAACCATCCCCAGGATGACTCCGGGGTAGGTAGCAAAGTCTTTCCTGATCCCAGCTCTGTTCATCTTGGATCATTTTTAAAAAACACAGCAAGCAAGGGTTACTCCAAGCGGAGTCTCCCTTTTTTTCCAAAAATTGTGCCCCACACACACCCACCCATTCAGTGGCAGCACTTGTGCCCTAGTTGTACACTTCCCAGCTAGATTTGCATCAAGCACATTCAAAAATACGCCATACTTAACCGTCCCCAGGATGACACCGGGGTAGGTAGCAAAGTCTTTGCTGAACCATGACTTGTTCATCTTGGCTCCTTTTAAAAAACACAGCAAGCAAGGGTTACTCCAAGCGGAGTCTCCCTTTTTTTCCAAAAATTGTGCCCCACACACACCCACCCATTCAGTGGCAGCACTTGTGCCCTAGTTGCAAACAGGATGTTTTGATTTGCATCAAGCACATTCCAAATCCACAAGCATTTACTCTCCCCAGGATGACACAGGGGTAGTAAATTCCTTGTGGATCCATGACTTGTTCATTTTGATGAACGTTAGTCTGTCCACATTGACACTGGACAGACGCGTGCGCTTATCTGTCAGCACACACCCAGCAGCACTGAAGACACGTCCAGAGACAACGCTGGCAGCTGGACACGACAAAATCTCCAAGGCGTAAGTGGAGAGCTCTGGCCATTTTTCAAGATTTGAAGCCCAAAATGAGCAAGGCTCCATTTGCAAAGTCATGGCATCGATGTTCATTTGGAGATACTCCTGTATCATCCTCTCCAGCCGTTGACTATGTGTCAAACTTGTTGTCTCTGGTGGCCTTGCAAAGGAGGGTCTAAAAAAATTATGAAAAGATTCAATAAAATTGCTGTTACCAGCACCAGATACGGTGCTACTGGTACGGGTAGACTGTTGGAGATGACGAGACCGTCCCATGTTTGTCAAGTTACAACTGGGAGATTCACTCCCTGCACCTGCACGGTTGTTTGGTGGAAAAGCCGAGCTAAGATCGAGTAACAGCTTCTGCTGATACTCCTGCATACGTGCGTCCCTTTCTATGGCTGGAATTATGTCACAAAATTTGGACTTGTACCGGGGATCTAATAGTGTGGCAAGCCAGTAGTCATCATCACTTCTAATTTTGACAATACGAGGGTCATGTTGGAGGTAGTGCAGCAAGAAGGCGCTCATGTGTCTTGCGCAGCCATGCGGACCAAGTCCACGCTGTGTTTGTGGCATAGAGGTGGTAACCGTTCTTTCTTCCTCTGACATCTCCCCCCAACCTCTTTCAACTGAAATTTGACCAAGGTCTCCCTCATCCGCTGAGTCTTCCATGTCCATGGACAGTTCGTCCTCCATTTCTTCATGTTCTCCTGCACCTTCCTCAACATTTCGCCTGCTACCATGCGCCCTTGTTGATCCCTGTCCCCCATGGTCCCATGCCTGCCGCGTTGGTGATGATGAATGTCTGGACCTTGGTGATGTTGTTGTGTCTTGCGCATATGAATCCTCCTGTAGTTCCTCCCCTTCCTGTTGTCCCACCCCATGACTCCGAATAGTGTTTAGCGTGTGCTCCAGCATGTAAATGACTGGAATTGTCATGCTGATAATGGCATTGTCAGCGCTAAACATATTCGTCGCCATGTCGAAACTGTGCAGAAGGGTGCATAGGTCCTTGATCTGAGACCACTCCATCAGGGTGATCTGCCCCACCTCTGCATCTCGTTGGCCCAGGCTATACGTCATGATGTATTGCACCAGGGCTCGGCGGTGCTGCCACAGTCGCTGTAACATGTGGAGAGTCGAATTCCAGAGTGTCGCCACATCGCATTTCAGGCGATGAACCGGCAGGCCGAAAGACTTCTGGAGCAATGCAAGTCGCTCAGCTGCGGCGGTTGAACGGCGGAAGTGAGCAGACAGTTTTCGTGCCCTGGTCAGAAGGCCATCTAGGCCGGGATAGTGTGTTAAGAATTGCTGGACAACAGGGTTCAACACGTGAGCCATACAAGGCACGTGTGTCACCTTGCCCAGGCGAAGGGCCGCACCCAGGTTTGCAGCATTGTCGCACACGGCCTTACCAGGCTGCAGGTTGAGTGGAGACAACCATTTATTAAACTCGGACCGCAGAGCTGACCACAACTCCTCAGCTGTGTGACTCCTATTCCCAAGACATGTCAAGCTAAAGACCGCTTGATGCCGTTGCGCTCTGCTGCCAGCATAGTAATGAGGGGTGCGTGATTCCTTCTGCGCAATGAGAACGCTGGTGGCCTGACCAGGCAGGCTTGGAGCGGAGGTGGAGGACCCAGATGAGGTGGAGGAGGCAGAAGCAGTGGCGGAACTTGGACAGACAGAGGATTGACACACAAGTCGTGGGGACGTCAAGACTTGTGCAGCAGACCCTTCACCATCTATCACCATAGTTACCCAGTGCCCAGTCAGCGACATGTAACGACGTCCCTGTCCATGCTTACTGATCCAAGTATCGGTGGTGAAATGCACCCATTCACACACAGAGTTTCTCAAGGAAGCGGTGATGTTGTGTGCGACATGCTGGTGTAGCGCGCGCACACCTTTCTTAGAGAAGTAGTGGCGACTGGGCATCTGGTACTGGGGCACAGTGACAGACATAAGGTCTCTAAAATCCTGTGTGTCCACCAGGCGGAAAGGCAGCATTTCGGTAGCCAAGAGCTTACAGAGGGATAAAGTCAACCTCTTAGCTTTGTCATGGGTCGCAGGAAATGGCCTTTTATTTGTCCACATCTGAGGGACAGAGATCTGGCTGCTGTGTGTAGACGGTGTTGAGTAGGGTGTCCCTGGAAAAATGCAGCTTTGTGAGGAAAGTGCAGGCGTAGACATGATGTTGCCTTCATCCAACGTTGGTGCTATCAATGTCTAAGAGAGCTGTACACACGCACTTGTTTCCCCTTCCAAACCAACTGACGACCTACCAAGCAAACTGCCTGTTGCGGTTACAGTGGTGGAAGTTGTGCGTGGAAAACCAGGTGTGAAAGCTGTCCCCACAGTCCTAGAAGATGAAGAGCGCGCGGATGCACTGGAAGGGGCAGGCGGTGGATGGTTCGCTCCGCTAGGCCGCATTGCAGCTCGGTGAGCTTCCCACTGGGACATATGATATTTATTCATGTGACGATTCATGGAAGAAGTTGTCAAACTGCTGAGGTTTTGCCCTCTACTAACAGAATCACGACAAATTTTACAGATCACATAATTTGGGCGATCTTTTGCTATGTCAAAGAAGGACCAGGCTAGGCAAAGCTTAGAGGGCATGCGACCTGCTGAGCCCCCCCGACTAGTGCTCAGAGGCAGAGTGGTGGCTGAGGATGCAGTTGTAGACGTGCTACCAGTGCTCCGACTCTGTCCAGGAAGGCGCAAGGTAACTTCGTCGTCAGTTGCATCCTCCTCCACCGCCTCTGTTGACCTCCTCGAGTGCCTGACTGTGGGTTGACAGTAGGTGGGATCTAGAACTTCCTCATCAATTGTTGTGTTTGCACTCCCCTCACCCTCAGACCGAGCCTCTTCTTGCCCTGACCGAATATTTAAGTTGTCATCCCAATCTGGTATCTGTGTCTCATCGTCATCAGTATGTTCCTCATTGTCTATAACAACAGGTGTTACAGTTTGTGAAAAAGGGTCAACATTATGCTCAGAAACTTGGTCCTCACTGCCTGGATCAGAGTCACAAAGGTTCTGGGCATCACTGCAGACCATTTCCTGGTCTGTACTCACTGTAGCTTGGGAGCAGACCTCTGATTCCCAGGCTATAGTGTGACTGAACAGCTCTGCAGACTCAGCCATCTCAGTTCCACCATACTGTGCAGGGCGGATGGAGACTTCAGAGCTGGGAGAATGCAAGTGTGATTGGGCTGACAACTCAGAGGACTGGTGTTTTTTGGATGCGGTAGTTGAGGTGGCGGAGAGGGCACTTGTTGGACCACTTGAGATCCATTCAAGCATTTTCCTTTTTTGGCCATCATCTACCTTTGTTCCAGTTGTTCGTGTCCGTAAAAAAGGGAGCACATCGGATTGTCCACGGTAAGTAGTAGACATCTTACTTTTGCTGGAAGATGGTCTATCTTCAGCAGCAGTTAATGGAACTTTGCTACCTTCCCCATGGACAAACCCTTTTTTTCCTTTTCCAACAAGCCTCTTCCCCTTTGCACCAGCATCTGTCATTTTGCCACTCATTTTGATTGCGACAAGATTGTGCACTTAAAATGTGGTATTAAAAATTGAGAGGTGGTGTAGATTGCAGCAGTGGTCTAGCTTTATTAACAGCAGAATAAACAACAATAATTATCCCTGACAATGCAACTACGGCCCTTAAACTGGCAGCATAAATTGCTAGTATAAGGGCTTAGTAACAATGAGTTTGAGTGGGCAATGCAGGCAGACGTGCTGCAAATATCTTTGCACTAGTGGGACAATACAGAAGTCCAACAGCCACTTTTAGGATGCCACTAAGTTCACTCAGTGTTTGCTAGTATAATGGCTTAGTAACAATGAGTTTGAGTGTGCAATGCAGGCAGATGTGCTGCAAATATCTTTGCACTAGTGGGACAATACAGAAGTCCAACAGCCACTTTTAGGATGCCACTAAGTTCACTCAGTGTTTGCTAGTATAATGGCTTAGTAACAATGAGTTTGAGTGTGCAATGCAGGCAGACGTGCTGCAAATATCTTTGCACTAGTGGGACAATACAGAAGTCCAACAGCCACTTTTAGGATGCCACTATGTTCACTCAGTGTTTGCTAGTATAATGGCTTAGTAACAATGAGTTTGAGTGTGCAATGCAGCCAGACGTGCTGAAAATATCTGTGCACTACTGGGACTATACAGAAGTCCAATAGCCACGTTTAGGATGCCACTAAGTTCACTCAGTGTTTGCTAGTATAATGGCTTAGTTATAATGAGTTTGAGTGTGCAATGCAGGCAGAGGTGCTGCAAATATCTTTGCACTAGTGGGACAATACAGAAGTCCAACAGCCACTATTAGGATGCCACTAAGTTCACTCAGTGTTTGCTAGTATAATGGCTTAGTAACAATGAGTTTGAGTGTGCAATGCAGGCAGACGTGCTGCAAATATCTTTGCACTAGTGGGACAATACAGAAGTCCAACAGCCACTTTTAGGATGCCACTATGTTCACTCAGTGTTTGCTAGTATAATGGCTTAGTAACAATGAGTTTGAGTGTGCAATGCAGCCAGACGTGCTGCAAATATCTGTGCACTACTGGGACTATACAGAAGTCCAATAGCCACGTTTAGGATGCCACTAAGTTCACTCAGTGTTTGCTAGTATAATGGCTTAGTTATAATGAGTTTGAGTGTGCAATGCAGGCAGAGGTGCTGCAAATATCTTTGCACTAGTGGGACAATACAGAAGTCCAACAGCCACGTTTAGGATGCCACTAAGTTCACTCAGTGTTTGCTAGTATAATGGCTTAGTAACAATGAGTTTGAGTGTGCAATGCAGCCAGACGTGCTGCAAATATCTTTGCACTAGTGGGACAATACAGACGTCCAACAGCCACTTTTAGGATGCCACTAAGTTCACTCAGTGTTTGCTAGTATAATGGCTTAGTAATAATGAGTTTGAGTGTGCAATGCAGGCAGACGTGCTGCAAATATCTTTGCACTAGTGGGACAATACAGAAGTCCAACATCCACTTTTAGGATGCCACTAAGTTCACTCAGTGTTTGCTAGTATAATGGCTTAGTAACAATGAGTTTGAGTGTGCAATGCAGGCAGACGTGCTGCAAATATCTTTCCACTAGTGGGACAATACAGAAGTCCAACAGCCACGTTTAGGATGCCACTAAGTTCACTCAGTGTTTGCTAGTATAATGGCTTAGTAACAATGAGCTTGAGTGTGCAAAGGGCAGGAGGGTACAGTGGCAGGGTTGTGGGTCTCTGGGTAGAGGAAAGGAAGCCTGTCTTTCTATCCCTCCTAATGGGGAAATGCAGCGAGGAAATCCCTGACCTTAGCTACACAGACGCTGTCATCTTGTGTAGCTGTTAAACTCTGTTTTCACGGACCTGTCACCTATGGCTCTGACCCTGCCGGTATTAGCCCTTAAAAGGACTGATAGAAACTTCTATCCCTATTCTGTACAGCGCTGTGTATAGAGCGTACACAGCAGTATCGGAGATAGGAGCTGTGCCAGCGGTGACTGACACCAAGGACGCAGAAGGTAGATAATGGCGTGCTGGAGGAAAATGTCCGTTTTTATAATGCAGGGACATGTGACATGGACATCCTATCACACATACCGTTGCTTCTCTGGCTAAAAGTCCACTTAGCTGTGTGTGTGTCTGGGATTGGCTGACATGCTGGCCCGCCCCACTACACGCGCGCGCTTAGGGAAGGAAGACAAGGAAAAAATAAATGGCGATCGCCATTATCCATACAGCAGTGATCTGAACGCGCTGTTCCCACACACTATACACTGAAATTTCATAATAGTGTGAGTCACAGAGTGACTTACACTATTACAGCGGAAAGCCAGCTAGTAATTAGCTTGTCTTTTTGCTGCTAGAACCGTTCTCGAACATATCTAGAACTATCGAGCTTTAGCAAAAAGCTCGAGTTCTAGTTCGATCTAGAACAGCCCCCAAAATCACTCGAGCCACGAACTGGAGAACCTCAAACCGCGCTCAACTTTATTAGAAACACATACTAAAATACACACAATGACATGCACAAAAAATTGCATAAATAAATGTACTGGTCACCAAGATGGATAAATGCAAAACTAATACAATAGCAGAAATGAATTGGCAAAAAATATAAATCCAGAAAATAAATAAATCACAAAGAAAATTAGCTTCAAAAAAATAAAAAAATAATAAAGCTGCTGGTACTAACAAAAGCGAAACATGGTGTAATATACCGTATATCTTCAAATATCACTGGGAAAATACAAAAACATATATGCTGTATAATATACCCTTAAAATAGCACATGAATAGAAGTGCTGAGAAATGAAGGCTGGTGTAAGAGACCAACAGAGCCAAGACAATACTAAATAGAGCAAACAGTAAACAGCAAAATACTTATAATACTTGTCCTAAATGAGCATGGTGACCATGTGCTAAGAAAAATGGGGGGATCGGCCACTCATGTATCTCCACAAGTGTTTTTCTCAAGGGCTGGATGTCTGCCTCCTGTGCTTGAAGTGATCCCATAGGGATTATGCCCTCCATCTATTGCTTGTGTCTTAATACCCAATGGCATCGATGACTGGCAGCAGGGGTGATGAAAGCAAGTGTCATGCCCTCCGCCCATGGAGGCTTCTTCAGGGAACCCCAAATGTTTGATATGTCACGGTTGTTCTGGCATGAGGGTGTAGGGGTCATGTTCCCTGAGTGGTCTACAAGGCTCTGATGAGTCCTGCTATCCACCCCCACATAGTATCCACAGCCAATGGACTGACCATACACGCAGGTATCGGGGATAACAGTCACTTTAATACAGCGGGAATCAAAAAACATAACATGGAATACATGTTTCACAGTCTCTCGTGGGTAGGCCACGGCAAATTCAACTTGGAGTTGAATACTGAAGTGCAATTAGGGTTCTGGAGCTTTAAGTGACAAATTGTTTTAGGTGTACGATACGATACGATACGATACACTTTATTGATCCCGTGGGAAATTATGGTATCACAGCAGCACAACTTAAATCATAACATGAATTACTTAATTGACAAGACAGTAGAGTTGACAGAAGAACATTATACATTAGATGAGGACATACACAGCGGGTGAACTGAAAAGTAGAAAAAATAAAGTAGATGATTTAACACTAATGTTATTGTTGTACATTGCCATAGCAGTTGGCACAAATGATTTCCTATATTTTTCCTTCTTACACCTCAGAAGGATTAGCCGGTTGCTGAAGGTGCTCTTCTGTTTCATGAATAGCTCATATAATGGATGTGCATTATTATTCATAATCGCCATACAGTTTTTCAGAGTTCTTCTCTCCACTGCTTCCTCAAAAGAGTCCAGATTGCAGCTAACAGCGGAGCTTGCCTTCTTGATAAGCTTATTCAGCTTATTAGCATCAGAGACCCGTACACTACTACCCAAGCATATGAGTGCAAAAAAGATGGCACTCACCACTACAGACTGGTAGAACATTTCTAACATTTTGCTGCACACATTAAAAGACCTCAGTTTCCTTAGGAAATACAATCTGCTCATCCCCTTCTTGTAAACCATCTCTGAGTGGCATCTCCAGTCCAGTTTGCTACCCAGGTGGAGCCCCAAATATTTGTAGCTCTCCACCTGCTCCACCCCCTGACCAGCAATAGTGATCGGTACATTCCATCTTTCTCCTGCTATAGTTGGCCACCAACTCCTTAGTTTTCTTAACATTTAGTTGTAAATAGTTACCATGGCACCAATCCACAAAATTCGACACCACCCTTCTATATTCCTCATCCCCCTGGTCCCCCCTAATACATCCAACAACCACGGAGTCATCCGAGAATTTTTGAAGGTGACAAAAATCAGATTTATACTGAAAGTCTGATGTATACAGTGTGAATAGGAAGGGCGCTAGCACCGTTCCCTGAGGGGCACCTACACTGCTCACTGCTAGACACAACTGCTCCCATCTGTACAAACTGTGGCCGATCTGATAGGTAGTCAGTTATCCAATTTCTCATCCCCTCCTCCACCTTCATATCAGTCATCTTTTTGTGTAGTAAATGTGGCTGCAGGGTGTTAAATGCTGGTATGCTTATAGAAGTAGGTTCGGAGTCTCTTGTAGCTTAGAATAGGAGCATAGGTGTAATAAAGAGATTGTACAGACCTGGAATCCTGGGGTTAACATGACTGCTAGTCAAGGTGTGGCGCCCCTGACCTAATCAGGTACCACTGAGTACTGCACCCATGCTGGGTTAGTACAAACAGGTAATCCTGATGGCTGATTAGGGTGTGGACGCACAGACAGATAGTGACTAATTCACACACACCATAGCGGGGACCCCTGGGCAGATCCAGGAGGGGGCGTGACCTCCACATCTCAGCTAGTGGTGGGATGGAGAAGCTGGTTGCTAGGTTGGAGTGGCAGGCACAGTGGGGAGGTAGTAGTGAACCAGTCTGAAGTGAGGAAGCGCAATGTGCAGTCGCAGAAGGAAGACGTGCGCGGTGTCACTAGTCAGACCCTGCACGTGTAGTGGCTGTCGGCGGGGGAGTTCGGTTACCACACAGTCACACTGAAAGGCACCTCAGGAAGGAGCGAGGTGACTGAGTAAGGGGACTCCTGGTAGACCAGGCCCGCACGGGGAAACAGGTCCCTACAGCAACAAACCAAGTATTCGGTCTGCTAAACCTGCTGGTGAGGGTGCTGAATGTGCTTCACCAACCTACACAGAGTCCGCAGCATCAGCAGCAACGAGGGGGCCCATAAGTGAGACGGGGCAAGAAGCCAGTTCTTTACTTAGTCCACGCTGCCAGCAAACGGGCCAGAAAGGGGAGAAAGGCAGAGGCAACTTCCCTGGGTGATTCCTGCAGTACTCCAAGTCAGGGGTCATCCGAAACAAGAAGGGCTAGGAAGGCGAGTTGACAGTCACCCCTGGATCAGCCTGAAGGATATCTGGTTCCACCTGCCGTCTATATCAGCATCGCCCGGGTTGTCTCACTCCACCAGCAAAAGTGAGTAAAACCCCTGAAAGACATTTCTGGACTGTGTGTGAGTTCTTCTGCGACCTGTGGTTCTACACGCACCTACACCCGAGCCCCTGGGGCCAGCCTCACTCTCGGGAGGCCATAATACCAGACTGCATTTACCATCAGCCCCAGACGCTCGCTAAACTGCAGTGGCGGTCACCGCTCACCCTGACCACAAAACCGAGAGTGGTGTCACGATTCCTATTGAAGTTAACCTGACCTACCTGTTGCCGTAAGATTCACAGCACGTGAAGACCCTGAGGCGACCTGCAGGTGAGCGGGGGCTTCACATTTTCTGGCATCACGAACACGATAAGGACTAGACCTGTTCAGACAGGTGACCGTGCGCCTTGGCGGTCCGCTTAAAAAATTTGAAACGCCTCCATATTGCCACGGAAGAAAGCGCGGCAAGAAACAACAGTAGCCCGCACAGAAAGAAGTAACTGCCCACAAAGAGGTGTGGCTATCAAAGGAGAACTCCTGAAGCGTTCAGGCGGAGTGCACAGAGAAAATGAGGGCGGATCTGACCCTGAACGGCGAGAATGTTCTAGTCAAGTGCAGAAAACGAAACTTAGGCTGCAGGGTGACCAGAACCTGGTGAGCAGCGAAGGAGAGAGGATGGCGTCTGCACGCAGCGAGCCAGAACCAGGCACTGCCACCTGGTGGGACTGGGAGCTCGCCCAGTTCTGTGACCAGGTGCAAGCCTGGATCATGCAGCAAGTAATGGATTGTCGCTCGGAGCTACGGAAGACGGCGGCGGTTCGGGCCTACGATTGGTGGACCGAGCGACAAGTGCCGAGCTGAGAGGTGACCACCCAGACCCCCTTGCAGATGCCTTTGGGTGAGTCCTACGCTGCCCCTGCCTGATCGGGTGTGGTGACCCCGCGCCGCTGCTGCTACCAGAGGCGATCCCTGCCGCGGTTCCCGCTGTGACCCCTGCTGCGACGTCCGGTGCAGCCACGCCGCGTTTGGCCAGACCAGACCAGGCCGCAGCAGCGTCCTGTCCGGCCAGACCAGACCAGGCCGCAGCAGCGTCCCGTCTGGCCAGACCAGACGAAGCCGCAACGCCTTTGACTTCTACCCCCGGACCAGAAGCGGTCGCAGCGCCCCAGTCGCTGACTGGGGATGCCATCTCTACCTTCCCGCCAGAAGTGGCTGAAGAAATGACACGACTTAAAGAGGATTTAAAGACACGGTTCCCGGCGCACTTGGTGGACACGTACCTGGTCCCCAGGCAGTCACCTGGACCCGGAGCGGTTCCAGCATTCTCCATGCCAGAGAGCGGTCCACCTCCCTGGCCCTCTGATGAAAGCCCATCCCCAGCGCTGCTACCAGAGCAACCGGAGGAGTGCACAGCACCACTAAGGGGGAGGAGGAGAGGCCTGGAGGCTGAAGTAACGATCCCCAAACGGATGCAGGAGGACACAGCACCCTTTGCAAGTAAGGGAGGCCCTGAGGTCGCGCTGTTGCCCTCACGATGGGAAGAGGTTACGACACCCCCTGCTGAAGAAAAGCTGACCATCTTTATGCCGAGTATGCATGTGACCTGGGAGCCCGCAGACAGTGAGGTGGCAGTGATGAGAAGACCAGCCCGCAGAGGACAGCGCCGCGTGAGGACAAGGCACCCCCCTGTGCAGCCTTCCCCAGAAAGAGAAAGAGTGGAGGCCAAGGATCTAGACGAAAAGAAGTCCCTGCGGCAGACCGGGTTCCAGACTCGAGGTCCTATCCACCGCGGAGTGGTTGAAGAATTCAACCTACATACTGGCTATGGCTTTATTGTGGAGGCTGGTGTCAAGGAGGGCATCTTTGTGTCCAGAAGGGATGTCCGGTCCCACCTGCCCAGAGGACACTCTGGCCGTGATCTGTTTGTGGGAGACATAGTGGACAAGGGTGAAAGGGGCTGGTTTGCCCTAGATGTGGTACCACGCCCGAAGAGCTCCAGCTACAGCGCTGCAGCTTCCACTCAGTCCCTAAGGTCATCACCACGGCCAGCTCAGCAAGCACAGCCAGCTCAGCAAGCATAGCAAGCTCAGCAACCACAGCCAGCTCAGCAAGCACAGCAAGCTCAGCAAGCACAGCGACCACAGCAAACCCAAATTGCTCCAGAACCAACGTCCAGGTTTCAGTGCATCGAAGCGCCAAACCCTGGTTCAGAAAGACACAGTTCTGTTTGATTGTGAAGAAAAGTAAAGAGAAGTTCTACCAGTTTTGAAGTTGCAGCAACGTTAAAGTTCAAGATAATGTGCTTACAAGAACTCTTGTGAGAATCCTCATGTACTACCTGTTTTAGGCACCTGGTTTTGTGCACTTTAAACTACAGACCATAAGGCTATGAACTGGCTATAGCCACAAACGCTCACAATGTATGTAGTTACCCCCAGCGGTACCAACCAGAGCATGCCTGTTTAAGGGGCCTGGCTCTCCACCATTCGGAAGCGGGTACGCCTGTTTATGGCGCCTACCTTTTTTACTACCATCCCAAGAAGAAGATGAGAGGGTTTTGGGTGGGTAATGGACTTGTGGTTGGAGGGTGGTGAAAAATGGTACCTGGTGTGTTTTACAATGTGGGGGAGTTCGGTTACCACACAGTCACACTGAAAGGCACCTCAGGAAGGAGCGAGGTGACTGAGTAAGGGGACTCCTGGTAGACCAGACCCGCACGGGGAAACAGGTCCCTACAGCAACAAACCAAGTATTCGGTCTGCTAAACCTGCTGGTGAGGGTGCTGAATGTGCCTCACCAACCTACAGAGTCCACAGCATCAGCAGCAACGAGGGGGCCCATAAGTGAGATGGGGCAAGAAGCCAGTTCTTTACTTGGTCCACGCTGCCAGCAAACGGGCCAGAAAAGGGAGAAAGGCAGAGGCAACTTCCCTGGGTGATTCCCGCAGTACTCCAAGTCAGGGGTCATCCGAAACAAGAAGGGCTAGGAAGGCGAGTTGACAGTCACCCCTGGATCAGCCTGAAGGTTACCTGGTTCCACCTGCCGTCTATCTCAGCATCGCCCGGGTTGTCTCACTCCACCAGCAAAAGTGAGTAAAAACCCTGAAAGACATTTCTGGACTGTGTGTGAGGTCTTCTGCGACTTTAGTTCTACACGCACCTACACCCGAGCCCCTGGGGCCAGCCTCACTCTCGGGAGGCCAAAACTCCAGACTGCATTTACCATCAGCCCCACACGCTCGCTAAACTGCAGTGGCGGTCTCCCCTCACCCTGACCGCAAAACCGAGAGTGGCGTCACGATTCCTATTGAAGTTAACCTGACCTACATGTTGCCGAAAGATTCCCAGCACGTGAAGACCCTGAGGCAACCTGCAGGTGAGCGGGGGCTTCACAAAGGCACATGCAAAAGTACTTGTAACCAAATGCAGAGAGTTGCCCAGCACATTACGGGGACCAGACAGCTGGTGCATGTGTCAATGGAGGAATTTGGGTGAAGACTGCTAATGGAGTCTTCGTTTGGGATATCAGAGACGGTGCCGTATTAGCTGTATACCAGTGCCGATATATCAATGTATAAGACAATGAACGCAGACATGTTCTCCTTGAGTCAGCGTCATCAACTGAACTCGTGTATTGCAAGACACCCAATTATACAGTTTGCATCTCTAACCTTGAAGCTAGAACAAAGGGAGTAGGAGTATTTCACTCCCTATTTTCTCCCAGCACATTGTTTGTTTCTTGTACATTCTTTCTGTGTGAAAGCTACTGATAAAACTTTGCAGCTTCACATTCTGGCTTCATTATCTTTGATTAACTCCTTCATGACTATACAGCTTTGAACAGAAAATATTATAGATCTGTGCAATTGCTACATAGACAGACAGATTATTATACAACTACATCTACATTTTGATTATTTACATATACAGATATTCTTATTACGTTTAAACAAACATACTACAGCTCAGACCACCTTCACACATGGACAATGGCGTGCAAGCCACTAATGTTGCAGTGGGACAGGAGACCCTTAAATGTCATGATCTGGTAACTGTGGACGATCACAAAAAATCCCATTAATCAAGCACAAACAAAACCACAAGAGTAGTTGGAAACTAAGCTGACCACAATCCCCTATCTATCAGACAACACTAGAAGTAGCAGTGGGATGTTCCTAACACACCTAGATGTCACGCTCCCGATGTCCCGGCACCGTTCTGTAACCACTGATCCGGTCTCGGTGTCTCAGCACTGCTCCGTACCCACTGATCCAGTCTCGGTGTCCCGGCACCACTCCGTACCCACTGATCCGGTCTCTGTGTCACGCGCCGCACCGTACCCACTGATCCGGCCCACGTGCTCACCGATCACAGCCACTGCTCCCGCTTCTGCTCCCCTGCATCCCCTGTGCTCCCTGCTCGGTGGTCCCTCCGGCTTACTGCGACTCGGGACTTTGCCCCCGGTTCCTCTGCGCCCTGTCCCCAGCCTCCTGTGCTTGTCTCTGGCTCCCGGGCTTCACGCATGCGCGTTAGGATGCGGGCGCGTTCAGTCACCTTGTCTTATAAGGCCAGCATCCCTGGAACAGGATGTGGCTGATTGCAGGTGCAGAGTATAAAAGACTTCCTGTTACTTATGGGCGGTGCTTGTTCAACAAGTTCTCTCAGCTAGTATCTTGTGATTTTGTTCAAGCCCTTTGTGTTCGGTCATTAACCCTGTCTCTGTCCTCAGAACCTGACGCCTGGTTTGCCTCAGCTGGTCCGGCTCCATGGAGATTCCCCGGTGTCCGTTTGCAGTGGATCTCTCCATCGTTCCCCTGCTTCACTTTGCCACCGGTTCTGGATTCCATCTGAAGTCTCCAGTCTGCTCTCGTCACTAGTCCCGGACTCCGCCTGCGGCTCTCACCCGGCTCCGGTCATCCGTTCCGATTCCCTCCGGACTTTCCGAGGACTCTCCCGGTACCCCGCCTGTGTTCCGGCCACTGTGCATCTAGGACCTCTGGGGTGGTCGCCAGACAGTCACTGTATAGGGCAGTCATGGCGAACCTTTTACCGGCCGAGTTTCCAAACTGTAGCCCTAAATCCAATTTTTTTACCGAAGTGCCAACCAATCCTATTATGCAAATATTTGATTGTAACCTTACCTTTGCCATCTTCTCTTCAGCAGGGGGCATCACACTCATGCTTACCACACATTGAAGCTGAGTCCCTGCCCTTTCCAGACACAGCAGTTGGATTGATCTTTCTGGAAAAAATTGCAGCATATTAGACAGAGATTTTAGCCTGGAATGCAATCAGATGTCACCCTGTAATCCACATCTATATTTCAAAGTCTGAACATCTTGAAATCCCATAAAGACGTACGAGTTGCTCCCCTCCCCTTTCATTGTGTAGTTATGTCCCCCTTCCTGGCCACTTCCTGGTAAACATGTCTCCCATCCTGATATATATTTCCTACATTCAGGTATATTTGTCCCCATTATGGCCCCATCCTGGTAAATATACCTCATCCTGGTAAATGTCCTCCATTCTGGTAAATGTACCTTATTCTGGCATGTTCCCCCATGCTGGTAAATGTACCCCATCCTGACATATTGCCCATCCTTGTAAATGTTCCACCATCCCGGCATGTACCCCATTCCTGGTAAATGTCCTCCATCCTGGTAAATGTTCCCAACCCTGGTTAATTTACCCCCATCCAGGTAAATGTACCCCCATCCAGGTAAATGTCCCCCTTCCTAGCATGTACCCCTTCCTGGTAAATGTTCGCCTTTCTGGTAAATGTTTCCCTTCCTGGTAAATGTACCCTATCGTGGCATGTTTCCTCCATCCTGGCATGCATGTTTCCTCCATCCTGGCATGCATGTTTCCCCATCCTGGCATGTATGTTTCCCCATCCTGGCATGTATGTTTCCCCATCCTGGCATGCATGTTTCCTCCATCCTGGCATCTATGCTTTCCCCATCCTGGCATGTACAGTATGTTTCCTCCATCCTGGCATGCATGTTTCCTCCATCCTGGCATGTATGTTTCCTCCATCCTGGCATGCATGTTTCCCCATCCTGGCATGCATGTTTCCTCCATCCTGGCATGTATGTTTCCTCCATCCTGGCATGTATGTTTCCTCCATCCTGGCATGTATGTTTCCTCCATCCTGGCATGTATGTTTCCTCCATCCTGGCATGCATGTTTCCCCATCCTGGCATGTATGTTTCCTCCATCCTGGCATGCATGTTTCCCCATCCTGGCATGCATTGTTCCCCATCCTGGCATGCATGTTTTCCCCATCCTGGCATGCATGTTTCCTCCATCTTGGCATGTATGTTTTCCCCATCCTGGCATGTATTGTTCCCCATCCTGGCATGCATGTTTCCCCCCATCCTGGCATGCATGTTTCCTCCCATCCTGGCATGCATGTTTCCTCCCATCCTGGCATGCATGTTTCCCCCCATCCTGGCATGCATGTTTCCCCAGCCTAGCATGCATGTTTCCCCCCATCCTGGCATGCATGTTTCCCCATCCTGGCATGCATGTTTCACCATCCTGTCATGCATTGTTCCCCATCCTGGCATGCATGTCCCCCCCCATGCTGGCAAGCATGTTTCCCCCCCCATCCTGGCATGCATGTCATCCCCCCATGCTGGCATGTGCGTTCCTTCACCCCCCACCCCATGCTGGCATGTGCGTACCCCCACCCCATGCTGTCATGTGCGTTCCCCCACCCCCACCCTATGCTGGCATGTGCGTTCCCCCACCCTCACCCCATGCTGGCATGTGCGTTCCCCCACCCCATGCTGGCATGTGCGTTCCCCCACCCCCACCCCATGCTATCATGTGCGTTCCCCCACCCCATGCTGGCATGTGCGTTCCCCCACCCCCACCCCATGCTGTCATGTGCGTTCCCCCACCCCATGCTAGCATGTGCGTTCCCCCACCCCCACCTCATGCTGTCATGTGCGTTCCCCCACCCTCACCCCATGCTGTCATGTGCGTTCCCCCACCCCATGCTGTCATGTGCGTTCCCCCACCCCATGCTGTCATGTGCGTTCCCCCACCCCATGCTGTCATGTGCGTTCCCCCACCCCATGCTGGCATGTGCGTTCCCCCACCCCCACCCCATGCTATCATGTGCGTTCCCCCACCCCATGCTGGCATGTGCATTCCCCCACCCCATGCTGTCATGTGCTTTCCCCCACCCCATGCTGTCATGTGTGTTCCCCCACCCCCACCCCATGCTGTCATGTGCGTTCCCCCACCCCCACCCCATGCTGTCATGTGCGTTCCCCCACCCCATGCTGTCATGTGCGTTCCCCCACCCCCACCCCATGCTGTCATGTGCGTTCCCCCACCCCATGCTGTCATGTGCGCTCCCCCACCCCATGCTGTCATGTGCGTTCCCCCACCCCATGCTGTCATGTGCGTTCCCTCACCCCATGCTGTCATGTGCGTTCCCCCACCCCATGCTGTCATGTGCGTTCCCCCTCCCCCCCCATGCTGGTATGTGCGTTCTCCCCCACCCCATGCTGGCGCTGGCACTGGCCCCCCCATCCCCATCTTGGCACAGCCGCACACGCGTTACAAAAAAAAAAGCAACACACAACTTACCTTCCTGCACATGCTCCCCCGCTGCGCGCCGCTGGGTCCTCAGTTCCCACGTGGCCAGAAGACGTCATTACGCCGGCGCCGCTCGCTGACGCTCCTCCGTCTCCTAGGCAACACACCTGCAGCCTGGGAGAGGAGGAGTGTCAGAGCGGAGGAGAAATGTCTCCTCCGCTCCAACAGAACTTTGATCTGCCGGCGCCACAGCACCAGCAGATCAAACTGGCAGGATCAAGCGACAGCACGCGTGCCAGCAGAATGGGCTCTGCGTGCCCCTGGTGGCACGCGTGCCATAGGTTCGCCATCACTGGTATAGGGGTTCGCTCCTGGTGGCCTCCCTGGGGGAGTCCGGTGCACGGCCCAGTGGGTCCATTCCTGGACTGATACGTAACACTAGACACCTCGTCACTGCCGGAGAAACGTGCTACACCTCAAAGATAGAAATGAGGAATCCTAACTTGCCTCGGAGTAGTCCCAAAGAAATAACAATCCCCCAACATGCAACAACGGTGATGTAACAAAACACAATAGACAGATAGAAAATATAGATTAACAAAGGTGAGGCCCGACCTACTAGATACGACAAGACAGAACAAATAACTGACTGCGGCCAGTAAAAAAACCTGCAAAAAATAAACTCCTGATAGGAAAAAAATACTAAGACCACTGAGTCTTTCCCCGCTATATCAGGTACTCTTGTGCCAGACACTTTAAAGTGAACTGCAGATATAATGGGAAGAAACAAAATCACAGAACAAACAATATTCTAAAGGGGAAATAATCCAAACATGAACAGGGAGCAAACTCCCTTTTTTGCTGGAGAAACTGCCCTGCTCAAAAAAGCAGAGAGACAGATTGTCACATACAAGAAATCAAACACAGAACCAAAAGGAATAAGCAGAAAACAACCTTAAATTCAATTTCAGCAATTAGGCACAGAAACTAGCAAACTTATCTGGAGTAGATTCAGTCACAGAAGAAATGGGAGAAACTGAAGGGAAAACTCCCAGACATCTTCAGAAGCAGCAAGAATAAATTTGCCACCTGCGGCCGCCAGGCAGAAACTGCTCTCCTAAATACACTAGGCTAGACCTGGGCAAGGGGCGGCCCGCGAGCCGGATTCGGCCCGCCTACTGTCTGTGACCGGCCCGCCCGTCTTAGCTCAGAATTGGAGGCGTGGCCTGATCTATGCCTCAGCCCCGCTCTCACAGCCGGGAGCTATGTATCCCACAGTGCAGTGAAAAGCGACAGAAACATCCCCGCACTCTGCCGGCCACACCCCCTCTTGCTGCCAGTCACGCCTCCTCTCGATGCTGGCCACACTCTCTGGATGCCTTCCATGGCATCTATGCTGCTGGCCACGCCCCTTTAGCTGCCGTCCACACCCCCTCTCAATGCTTGACACACACACTCCTTGATGCCTTCCCTGTCCTCTCTCTGCTCTCCCGATGCTGGCCACGCCCCCTCTGCCTGCCCCTTCTACCCAGGAACCTCACATGTGACGGGCTCATCTCCCCAGTGGCTGCTTCAAAAACGTTTGTTCTGCAATGAGGTAATGTGAACCAGTAGCAGCAGGGAGAGAGCAGTGTGCTTGCAGGAGAGAGAGCAGTGTGAGTGCAGTAGGGGAGAGAGTCCAGCAGTTGTGTCTTCTCAGGTCCCCCTGTACCTGCAATAAAAGAAGCAGACACACAGGGGACTCAGGGAAGGCAGCCAGAGGAGCCCTCAGGCTCTGCTGCTGCAATGCTGCCAGCGTTCTACCAGCCTGTGGCCCCAGCATCCTGCCAGCCTGTGCCCCCAGTGTTTTGCCAGCCTGTGCCCCCAGCATTCTGCCAGCCTGTGCCCCCAGCATCCTGCCAGTCTGTGCCCCCAGCGTCCTGCCAGCCTGGCCAGCCTGTGCCCCCAGCGTCCTGCCAGCCTGTGCCTCCAGCGTCCTGCCAGCCTGTGCCCCCAGCGTTCTGCCAGACTGTGCCCCCAGTGTCCTGCCAGCCTGTGCCTCCAGCGTCCTGCCAGCCTGTGCCCCCAGCGTCCTACAGTTCTGCCAGCCTGTACCCTTAGCGTCCTGCCGTGCTGCCAGCCTTTGCCCCCAGCGTCCTGCCAGCCTGTGCCCCCAGCGTCCTGCCAGCCTGTGCCCCCAGCGTCCTGCCAGCCTGTGTCCCCAGCATCCTGCCAGCCTGTGCTCCCAGCGTCCTGCCAGCCTATGCCCCTAGCATTCTGCCACACTGTGTCCCCAGTGTCCTGCCAGCCTGTGCCCCCAGTGTCCCGCCAGCCGGTGCCCCCAGCATCCTGCAGTTCTGCCAGCCTGTACCCTTAGCGTCCTGTCGTGCTGCCAGCCTGTGCCCCCAGTGTCCTACCAGCCTGTGCCCCCAGCATCCTGCCAGCCTGTGCCCCCAGCGTCCTGCCAGCCTGTGCCCACAGTGTCCTGCCAGCCTGTGCCCCCAACGTCCTGCAGTTCTGCCAGCCTGTACCCTTAGCGTCCTGCTGTGCAGCCAGCCTTTGCCCTCGGCATCCTGTAGTGCTGCCAGCCTGTTCCCCCAGTGTCCTGCTGTGCTGCCAGCCTGTGCTCTCAGCGTCCCCAGGGCCAGTATGTATGTCCCACATGCCACCACTGTCAGTGTGTATGCTCCACAGGCCCCAGTAATGTGTATGCCCCCACTGACCCCAGTAATGTCTATGCCACTTAGGCTACTTTCACACATCTGGTTTTTGCAGTCAGGCACAATCCGGTTTGTGCCTGATGCAACAGATCCGTCGCAGATTCTGGTAAAACTGATGCGACGGATCCGGTAAAAAAATGGATCCGTTGTAGCAGTTTGTACCGAGAATCCAGCTGTGGCCGTGGGTAACCTGAATGACGTCACCACTGACAGCGCAACTCACTTCAGTTGCTCTGTGGAACTCACAGTGAGCGGCAGTGTTCTACTGCAGCTCCTGTCAGCTTCCAATGTAGCAGAGCTGAAAGCATCAAGGGACCTCGTGTGGATTATGCCGGACCTGCAGAGTGTTTGGGGATTAATAAAGTGGTGAAAGAGGGTGTTTTTTGTCTTTTATTTCAAATAAAGGATTTTTCAGTATTTGTGTTTATTTACTTTCACTACAGTTTATTGATGGGGGGTGTCTCATAGACACCTGCCATCACTAAGCTAGGACTTAGTGGCAACTATGGGCTGCTGCCATTAACTCCTTATTACCCCGATTGCCACCGCACCAGGGCAATTCGGGTGAGCCGGGTAGAGTCCCGGGACTGTCGCATTTAATGGATGCGGCATTTCCGGGCGGCTGCTGGCTGATATTTTTAGGCTGGGGGTTCCCCATAACGTGGGGCTCCCCATCCTGAGAATACCAGCCCTTTGTGACAGCCGTACAGCGCCACGCCAGTGATCAGTGAGTATGAGAGTGAGGGGGTGAGAGAGAGCCCGACATCGACACAGAAGAGAGAGAGATTTTCTAACCAGAAAGAAATGTATACATCAGAGCATGCTCAGTTAAAAAAAAACCCTTGATCCGTCGGTGAAATGCGTTTTTTGCCGCATTACGACGGATCCGGCGCCCGTAGGCTTTCATTTTACAACACACCGGTGACAAAAAACATTCCGTTGTGTGTCCTTTCCGGCAGCCGGACACAGAAATTTTGCCGGATCCGACGCACGCCTGATGAAACGCAAGGGCATCAGGCACAATCTGGCACTAATACAATTCTATGAGGATGAAAACGCATCCGGCGCTGGATCAGTTTTATCCGGTATTCGCCGGATTGTGCATGACAAAAACCTGGATATGTGAAAGCAGCCTTACTGACCTTAGTAATGTCTATGGCACTTACTGACCTCAGTAATGTGTATGTCCCACACTAACCCCAGTAATGTATATGATCCCCACTGATCCCAGTAATGTTTATGCCCCCCATTGACCGCAGTAATGTCTATGCCACTTACTGACCTCCATATTTTCATTGAATCTTTGTATTGTTTAACTAAAGGCTGCTTTACACGAGTCAATCCATCGTGCGATTTCTTTGGCAAAGTCTTTTTTTTTGTTTGTATCGCTGATAGGTAGTTGTCCATGTGTCACACGTTGAGTGTTGTTAAACGACCCCAAAGCGCTCATCGATATATTGATTGGCCATAGCGGACATCCAAAAGGATTCACACATGTTTTCCTTTGGTCAATCTGTCTTTTGTATGGGCGTAATTAGGCAAACTATACAGCCCTCCGTGACGTTGTCTGGATTGTTGCACGCCCTGAATTCTTCTGACCTGCTCAATCCAGTTCTGCTAATGTGGTTGATTGGTTACATCCCATATATATAGTTTCTCTTCTGCGTCTGTCTTTGTTGCCTCGTGTGTCCTTAGCATCAGTCTTGTTTTTTGTTTGTGGTCTGGTTTATGTCGATTTCAGAGTATCTATCTTCAAAAGGTGGGTTAGTTTTGGTTTTTTATGGTTTTTTTATTGTGTTATTTAGCCATTCACAATGTGTCTCTTATGTTTTGGTTTTTTTTGTATGTTTTATCGTGTATTATGTTTTTTGAAACATAATAAGGTTTTGTTTTTTTTCTTAATTTTTGTTTTTTTTCGTTTACAAAAACAAAAAGATTACATGTTTATTATAACAGTGTAAAATCAAATGTTCTCATATATTCCTTCACAGATGACGGCTCATCAAAACGAATTATTTTTGCGTGATTTCATTGAAAAATATCGCACATTAACCTGTCTTTGGAAAATTAAATCGCCTGAATATAGTAACAAACGCATCAAACAAGCAGCTTATGCGGATCTGATTAGTATCTATAAAAAACATTTTCCTAATGAGCCTGTGGATGTAAATCTTATCAAGAAAAAAATACAAGGAATACGCACTGTATATAAAAAGGAACTCAATAAAGTCGAGGAGTCACGACGTTCAGGGGCTGCGACTGCCGATCTTTATGTCCCACGGCTGTGGTATTTTGATCTACTTGACTTCACAAGAGATCAAGAGATTCCAAGGCCATCAACAAGTATGCTTTCCATTCAGGAGTCACAAAATGGGGCGATTGGCAGCAAACAAACAAACGTAAGAAAAATTAGGACTAATGCACTATAAAACACTGTGCATGACGCCAAGGCTGAATGTTCACACATCATGACTACAGCTTCGTATGTTATAACAGTAATAACCAATCAAAACGCATCTGCTACAACCAATCCGATTAGATTAGGCGTGATTATTTAAAACCACAAATACGCCCTGAACGTTTAATGACGTCACAAACAACTACGAGGATGGCTGATTACACGGTGTCACACTTTGCAATGTGTCGTTCATGAAGACTAAAATGAACGATTTTATGGAATTAAACGATGAGTACACGATGGCCGAATTTCAAACGATTAGGCATCGGTTGGACTCGCAAGGAGCTGTCACATGAGAAGATGTCGTTACGAATGACGGAAGTGCGTCACAAAATCTGTGACCCCAACGATGCATCGCACAATAGATCCACCCATGTAAAACAGCCTTTACTGTTTGTTTATGAAGGGATAGTATATATACTATATACAGTATTGGGTAGAACTGAGTTAATTAGTCCGGCCCTCTAAAACCATCCCAATTTCTCATGCGGCCCCATGGGAAAATTAATTGCCCACCACTGCAATAGGCTGACCTGCAATAGGATTTCCTGAATTCACAATTAACTGCAACACCTGTCTGTCACAGATTCAGACTCAGCTTCATTACCATTCCTGGCCACCAGAGGGAGCTCCACACCAGCACCCACTCAGATGACATTCACAACACTCAAACTTTCCCAACCTGCATGCAGTAGGTCCTTGTCTATACTCAGTATGCCCTACTGTCTGAAGATGCACGGTGTATATCCAGACAGCGAGGATTCAGGATAGCAAGTCTTTAGTATTTTGTCTGTAGAAGTCAGGATATGATGAAATTGTAGGCCTTTGGCCTGGCAGGAAATCATGTGGTGAAGAGACTCTAACATGTGCTGTGCTCCCAAAGGAGTGTTAGCCAGAGGCTGGAAGTAACTCCACCTATTGAGCCATGTGACCAAGTCACTGGTCGATAGGAAAACAATTGAGATTCTTACAGTTTCACTAGTAGATGGTGCTGGAACACAGCAAATGAGAAATACATTACATATCTAATATATAAAGCTGAGTGTATGTATGTGTGTGTGTGTGTGTGTGTGTGTGTGTGTGTGTGTGCGCGTGTGTGTGTGTGTCCGCTAAAGGAATCCGCACCGTCGCATTTACAATCACGAAATTTTGCACAGACACCCCATGTGACTCAGGGAACATCATAGACTATGTTTTGATGGGAAAATGTAACCCCGTGCTTTACAGTTACTCTCCAAAACACCTGTCTCCATTAAACTGAATGGAGGTGGGAGCTACAGGCTATTAATAGCAACTGTCAGTGGTTGCTATAGGAACAAAATAAACTGTTAGTATACGAAGCTTATGTGTGAGGTAATATGATGTCAGTGGGGAGATGGATAGAGAGACAGAGAGAGAGAGACAGAGAGAGACAGGGAGAGGGAGACAGGGAAAGAGAGGACAGACAGGGAAGGAGACAGAGAGAGAGAGAGACAGACAGTCAAAGAAGCAGACAGAGGCAGACAGACACAGACAGGGAAAGAGACAGGCAGACAGGAAAAGAAACAGAGAGACAGACAGAGACAGACAGGGAAAGAGACAGAGACAAGGAAAGAGACAAGGAAAGTTACAAAAACAGGGAAAGAGACAGAGACAAGGAAAAATACAGGGAAAGAGACAGAGTGGGAAAGAGATAGACTGGGAAAGAGACAGACTGAGAAAGAGACAGACAGACAGACACAGAGATAAAGAGAGACAGACACAGAGATAGAGACAGAAAGAAGGATATACACAGACAGATAGAGAGATAGACACAGACAGACATGGATAGAGAGAGACACATATGGACAGAGACAGACAGAGAAAGGGACAGACAGAGACTGACAGAGAGACAGACAGAGAGAGAGACAGAGACAGACAGAACCAACCAACAGAAAGAGACAGAAACAGACACACAATTACAGACACACAGAGACAGACACAAAAAGACAGGAGTTAGTAAGATTGATTGAACCATCGCTTGGCTGACAGCTATTGAAAATGTATGGCGGGGCTTAAGCCTTATGTTGCTCACTAAATCAATTACAGAAATCCTAAATAAAGCCAAGTAAACCAGAGGCGTACGTCCACACCTCACACCTGCCCATAGACCAAGTAATAGAATGAACTCTGAGAAGCTCCATTGTGGCGGTATATGTAAAATCACCTTTTAACATCATAGTGTTGGTGACCCCGAAGCTACAACTCTTGTGAAGTTAGCTGAGGTTGACTGAATTCCCATTTAAGTAAACTTTGTATGTTCTGTCATTCAATATTAATTTTCCAGTAAGTCTCTGGCAGTTGGACACGACGTTGTGAAGAGATTTCCATAATTATTCTTCCCATCAGGAATATCAAAACAACTTATAATTTACGAAGTATCAGTGTTGTTCCCGTATGTCGCCTGCTGAGACTCAATCTTCTACTAAATATTGCGGATGTGCTGCTGGTTCGGCTGCAATCAGTACAAATACGATATCTTGATTAGAACTGAATATCCTACTGTGCTTAAAAGAAAATCTTTACAAGTAAAGAGATGCACTTTTTATGTAATGTTACGACATTTTTTCCACTCCAGTATTTCAGCTCTATTTTCAGGATTCATTATATGTAGAAATGAAAGAATTAATTCAATGTGAATTAAGTTTTTGTTGAATTTTTAGGAAATATCAGAAACAAACGCATTTGAACGATTTTGGACTTTACTGAATTCACCAAAAATGCTCAGTGCCGTATTTACAGATTGCAGAAGATTTTATGAGCCAGAGAAGGCTCAGATGACACTGGGTGCAGGCGGATGGGCTTACCCAAAATTTTTAGCACTTATAACCTCACATAGTATAGCACAGCCAATTGGAAAGTACTATCATAGCCTGTATAAAAGCAGAAGAAGGGATTGCAGCAGCCATTTGGATAGAAGATGTCACAGCTCATAGCTCAGCAAAAGAGATACTAAGAGAAAGCAATAAAACAGTGGAAAAATTCTACAGACATTGTGTGACAGCACAACAGTGAAGAAGATTAATACCAGTTATGATCCATTTACCCATAGCCATATATCTTAATATCACTTTAATTATTAAAGGGAATCTGTCACGTTTGAAAACGCTATTTACCTGCAAATAGAAGGATAATCTGAAGGTAAATAGTGTTACAAAGCTGCCTGACTTTACAGAAAGTGCAGCTCCTGGTAGAAAATTAACCTATTTTCTCCTGGGAAGCTGCTGGATTTTAGTTAAGGGGCATAAATGAAGCAACTATAGTCACCATTGACAGCACTGTTCACTACCTTGTGAGCGGTGACTGTAATCATGCTTCAGCAAATTGTGAGCTTGCTCTGCACATTCAGTTCACACTGCAGAGCCAGCTGTCAATAAAAATGCAGGGGTCTAATGACAGCTGACCCCAAGGCTATTTTCACAAATTGCTTTTTTGCTGCTTTTTTTCTGCAGGCAAAACCTGCTCTCTTGGCAGTAAAGATTCAAGAAGTTGCTTACAAAAAGTAGGTTTTGCTGCATTTTTGTTGCGCATTTTTTGTAGCAGATTATATATTAATTTGTCTACAGAACGTTTATTAAAATTAGCTTTAGTCACCTAAAAACATAGCAAAAAACATGCATTCTATGGTGAAAAATGCTGGAAAAATTTAGCAAAAATGCTGAAAGTATTGGCATGCTGAAGTTTTAAAAAACGCAGCAGTTTTCCAATTCATTCAAAAAGAAGAAAAGCAATCATGTGCATGGGATTTCTGGAATACTGGTACTGTTAAAAACAGCTTTTAATTTGCATTAAAAAGCAAAAAGTGTGATCATAGCCTTAAGGGGGCTTTACACGCAACGACATTGCTAACGAGATGTCTTGGGGTCACGGAATTCGTGACGCATATCCGGCCTCGTTAGCAATGTCGTTGCATGTGACACGTACGAGCGACCGCTAACGATGCAAAATACTCACCAAATCGTTGATTGTTGACACGTCGTCCATTTCCCAAATGTCGTTGCTGATTTTGGAGGCAGGTTGTTTGTCGTTCCTGAGGCAGCACATGTGGCGCCCTGGACAAGCCAGGGGCCACAGAAAACAACACCAACACACCCCACACTCCCAGTCAGGCACACCTAAGTCAGACAAAACCCTTGTTGCCTTCCTCCAGGGACTGATGTTCACACCAGGGGGGTGGGCCAGGCGGTTGGTCCCGCCCACCGAGGAGTACACAGTCCTGGAGGCGGGAAAAGAGTCAGAAGAGTTTGAGTTTGAGAGTGAGGTAGTAAAGGAGCAGACAGAAAGTGGTCCGGGTGTGTGGCCCGGACGGAACAGCAAGGTTGGCAGACGGTAGTGACCGTCTGCAGGAGTGGCCTATTGGAGCTAGCTGTAAAGACCGTGGACGGGCGGTGGCCCAGCGGTACCGGACCGGTACGCAAATAGAAGCCAGCACCATCCGGCAGGAGCTTACGGACCCCGGCAAGGCTAGGAGTCGCCGTGAATTTGCCAAATCCGTTAGCGAAGGGAACCTCCTGGGTTTCCCAGCAGCTAAGTCCCGACAGAAGGCAACAGTCCAACCGAGAGAGGGAAACACAGTCACCGCCAAGACTAAAGTTCCCAGGGCCAGAGCCTGCGGGCAAAAAGGGCTCCTTCAGCAACCTTCAAACTGGGGAGCGGGTTACCGGTGGGAACCCATTGGAACCGTTACACTACACAGGTGCAGGGAAAGGCAGTCACCATCAACCTGCCGGGAGAAACAACACCGCAGCCACCTGTGGGATCCGTCCATCCAGCCGTTTGTTTTACCGGAGACTCTGTGTACATCATTGGCTGAGTGAGTACTACCGTGCCGTGCAGCACAGCGCTGCCCCGCGACCCTGCACCTCACCAGGCCCCGTAACCCGCCTGCTATCCATCCCTACTCCATCACCGGGCCCCGGGACCACCAACCCCCTACACACGGAGGGGAGAACTAACATCCAGGCTGCTCCCTGTCATCGCTCCCGGGATCCCCGTCCAGAGCAGCGGTGGTGTCATCAATCTCACCACCACCGTGGGTGGCGTCACGGACAATATCAACTCCCCACAATCATTCCCCCCTTTTCACTCACGGGCGAGGAACGCCGCTTGAGTCCTCGGGATCCGGCCCACCGCTCGAGCCACCATCGAGCAGCAGCAGCAGCAGTAGCCGGACCCGAGCAGTGGGAGAGCGCAGCGTCCCCTCCTCCGCCCGCGACACACACTTCGCTACGTGTGACAGCCCGGGAATGACGAACAACACCGTACATGCGACCTCCGGCAACGAGGTGGGCGTGACTTTCATGCGGCTGCTCTCCGCCCCTCCGCTTCTATTGGACGCCTGCTGTGTGACGTCGCTGTGACGCCGCACGAACAGCCCCCTTAGAAAAAAGGTTGTTCGCCGGCCACAACGACGTCGCTAGGAAAGTAAGCATGTGTGACGGGTACTAGCGATTTTGTACGCCACAAGCAGCGATTTGCCCGTGACGCACAAACGTCGGGGGCAGGTGCTTTCACGAGCGACATCGCTAACGATGTTGCTGCGTGTAAAGCAGCCTTTACTGTGCAGTGAGTGATGATTGCAATGGTTTCATGCAAGCAGATGGTTCCCAGCAAAGTGAATGAGATTTCTGTAATGTCATTCTTATTTTGCCTATTGTTCTTTTGCAGTCTCAAATTTGCAGCCTGAGAATTCCTTCAGTGTTTTTCACCCATTCTAATGAATGAAAAAAAGTGCATGAAAAAAGGAAACAAAAATGCATCCAAACATAATTAAAACATAATAGTATTTGTGTAAGGGAATGTAAACAAGGAGGCAGCACATGCCAACAGGAGAGTGGTAAGAGGGAAATATATGACTGGTCAGACAAGTACAAAACCAAATGCACATTGACAATATATGTAGGGCCACAGTAAGGGCAAGCACGCACTTTGCGTTTGCAGCTGCGTTTCTGGTCCTTTTGGGTGCGTTTTGAGAAGCACCTTTTTCATGCCAAAAGGCATGCGTTTTGATTTCACAGCAAAGTCTATGGAAATGGTGAATTTCAGACCCCACTTTGCGTTTCTAAACGCTGCGTTTAATTTGCATATTTTGTGTCAAAAACCATGCGTTCAAAGAAGCAGCATGTCAATTGTTTTTGCCATTTTAGGTGCGTTTTGCTAACATTGAAGTCAATGAGAAATGGCAAAAAACAAGATTCCTTCAAATTCCTGCGTTTTTCCTGCTTTTTATGTGCAGAAAACATGCGATTTGAACTATCAAAACGCACGCTTTTTGGACATTAAAATAATGATTTCATATGTCCCTTTACACACACACATAGTCCGACAATTAAATTTAAGGAAATTACTAATTTTTTGCTATTTTTCCAAAAAATAGTATATTAACGCTAAAATGTTATTAAATATTTCTATTTCTTTAATTATTTCTAAAATTCTGTGTTCCTTTTTTTTCTCTTTTTTATTTTGTTTGACTATTTAATCCTTATTTAGCAGTGTCTTGATGTTCAAAACGCATCTGTCAAAACGCAGGTGAAAAAACATGTAAAAAGCGCTAAAAATGCATCTAAAACGCGGTAAATACGCATGCGTTTTCAGCGCTAAAGTTCTGAAAATGGCAACTTTGGTCAAATCAATTAAGTCCAAAATGTGCGTTTAGAACTGCAAGTAGGAGAACGCAAAGTGCGTGCTTGCCCTAACTTTATTGAATTATGACTGTACTGGAGCAATGTATAAATAAGTTGAACTGACCTGTGGACATTAACTCTCATTGGAATAGCGCCAAGTCCCGCGTGCGTTTTAGCATGAGCCTTTGTGTCAGGGGCCATGGCATTTTTATGCAGAGTTCCTACCTTCTGGCATTTGTTGTTACTTGGTCCTTTTTAGGCAGGGGACATTAATCTCTTTTATCACAAAATCTTCAAAAAATTATTAGCACAGGAAATCTAGATATTTAAGTGTGCAAATCTCTTTTGGCACACCTACTTAAATTGTCGACACAGGCAGGCTGTTTTAACCTTTTTTGGCCATCACTTGAACCCTGTCTTGTATTTCTTGTTTATTACATATTTTTCCTGGGTTGGCTAAGTGTGGTTAAAAAATGTTTGAAATGAATTAAACATTACACTTGTGTTCAAAATGTATGTGAAAACAAAACATTGCACTGTCTGTGGATGAGGTAACGAGAAACCAATTTCACGAAAATAAAAATATGGAAGTGTGACGCCCTGGACTAGCCAGGTAGTCACAGGTAGGCCCTTACACAAATGTCGCGGGCGGAGGAGGGGACGCTGCGCTCTCCCACTGCTCGGGTCCGGCCGCGGCTGCTGCTGCGGCTGCTCGGTGGTGGCTCGAGCGGTGGGCCGGATCCCGGGGACTCGAGCGGCGCTCCTCGCCCGTGACTGAAAAGGGTGGGGATTGGATGGTGGGGATTTGGTTATTGTCTGTGACGCCACCCACAGTTGTGGTGATATTGGTGACACCACCGCTGCTCTGGACGGGGGATCCCGGGAGAAATGACAGGGAGCAGCCTGGATGTTAGTTCTCCCCTCCGTGGGTAAGGGGTTGGTTGTCCCGGGGCCCGGTGATGGGGTAGGGATGGATGGCAGGCGGGTTACGGGGCCTGGCGAGGTGCAGGGTTGCGGGGGCAGCGCTGTGCCGCACGGCACGGTGGTACTCACTCAGCCAATGATGAGGACACAGTTCTCGGTAAAACACACGGCTGGATGGACGGGTCCCACAGACGGCTGTGGTGTTGTTTCTCCTGGCAGGTTGATGGTGACTGCCTTTCCCTGCACCTATGTACTGTAAATGGTTCCAATGGGTTCCCACCGGTAACCCGCTCCCCAGCTTGAAGGTTGCTGAAGGAGCCCCTTTTGCCCGCAGGCTCTGGCCCTGGGAACTTTAGCCTTGGCGGTGAGTGACTGAGAGAGGTGACTGTGACTGAGAGAGGTGACTGTGTTTCCCTCTCTCGGTTGAACGGTTGCCTTCTGTCGGGACTTGGCTGCTGGGAAACCCAGGAGGTTCCCTTCGCTAACGGATTTCGAAAATTCACGGCGACTCCTAGCCTTGCCGGGGTCCGCAAGCCCCTGCCAGATGGTGCTGACTTCTCTTTGCGTACCGGTCCGGTACCACCGGGCCACCGCCCCTCCACGGTCCTTACGGTAAACTCCGATAGGCCACTCCTGCAGACGGTAACCACCGTCTGCCAACCTTGCTGATTCGTCCGGGCCACACACCCGGACCAACTTCAGGCTGCTTAACTGCCACTTTCCTTCCTCTCACTTTCAACTCAAAACTCCATCTGCCTTACTTTTCCCGCCTCCAGGACTGTGAACTCCTCGGTGGGCGGGGCCAACCGCCTGGCCCACCCCCTGGTGTGGACATCAGCCCCTGCAGGGAGGCAACAAAGGGTTTTTATCTGACTTCGGTGTGCCTGACCGGGAGTGTGGGGTGTGTAGGTGTTGTTGGCTTGTCCAGGGCGCCACACAAACACCTTCCCCTAAAAAGGTAACAGCAGCCAACCTTAAAACCCTGACTCACCCCTCTCAGGACTTGACGTTCACACCTGGGGGGGCGGAGCCAGGTGGTTGGCCACGCCCACCAAGGAGTTTGGAGAGCCTGAGGCGGGAAAAACAGGCAGATTAGTGACAGGACTGCAGGAGAGTGGTAGCAAAGTGTAGACGTCTGTCAGGGATCTGGGTTGGAGCCCGGATACCCTGTGGCCAGGAGGCAGACGGTGGTGGCCGCCTGCAGGAGCGGGGATTACAGCTGGTGGAACCGTAAGGGACCGGGACCGGGTAGTGGCCCGCCAGTACCGAACCGGGGAACCGATTGGAAACCGGAGCACCAGGAGGGGTAATCAGACCCAGTACGAGGCCCAGAAGCCACTGGACCGAGTCGAATTCACTGATTGGGGTCTGGACTTTAGGTCCTTTCCCACCCAAAACCCGACTGAAGACAAAAGCCCAACCAGAGGGATAGAAAGCCACCGCCCAGGCATTGAGATCTCACGGTCCAGCGTCTGCGGGCAAATGGGCTCTGCCGGCACACACAAAACCGGGGAGCGGACTACCGTTGCTCAGGCATAGGAGTCACCATTCTTCTAAAAGTGAGGTACAGGAGAAAGGCGGAAACCACCAACCTGAAAAAGGGGAGAAGCGCAGCCAGCTGCGGGCACCGTGCACCATCTTGTTTGGTATACCAGAGACTCCAGTGTGTCTGTAATAGTGAGTACAACAGTGTCCTCGGGCCGCACACCGCACTGCACCGCACCAACACGCCAGCACGCATCCCCCCTCCTCAGCACCCTCGGGCCCCGGGACCATCACCCCCTACGCACGGAGGGGTCAACACCAAGCTGCGCAACACCATCCCCGGGAGCTTAGTCAACGGCAGCGGTGGTGTCCATCCATTCACCACAACCCGTGGGTGGCGTCACGAACTTAACCCCCAAAAACCAACCGCGGCCTCGGCCGTGGACCTCCCCACCGAACACCACCCCTCACGTAGCGCCAGCATCCCTTCAGAGCGACGTGACCCCCGGGTCCGGGAGAAGCTCGAGCCACCCACCAGAAACGAGCCCGGACCCGAGCAGCTCGACAGGCAGCCGAGCGCGTGGCGGTACAGAAGCCACTATCAGCAGCAGTGCCATGGCTCTGCTAATAGCAACTGTTCCAGCAGGCGGTTACAAACATAGGGTACACATGCGCCTTTTCCTCTGACAAGCGTATTACTAAGGAGGAAGCAGGGAGCGTAATGAAATGTAATGTCACATCAGTTATCTCGATCACTTTAGGATGATGTAGCCTCTGATAGCAACACCATCAGGGGATTATAAAGACATAAAACAATAAAAGATCAATCTATATATGTTTATATTAATCGATTGTTCTTTTAATATTTTAAAAGCCAGGGAAGGAGTCTTGCGAGGATAATTTGCATATTCCCAGTGCCTTCTGGGATAAGTGAAGAGTCACCGCGAGCTCAAGGAGAACCGGGTTTTGGCCGTTACAGCCGGAAGGAAGACTTCTGAAAACCGCGCGCCTAGCGGCGCGCGAGTTTTAGCCTGTCTTCTTCATTGTGAGCGTGAGTGAGCAAAGTGTGAGCAAAAGTAAGTGTGAGTAGAATTGTTTGTATTTAGTTGTTTAATTACTTAACATTTGTTTAGTGCTATCCCCATTAGAAAATGTGCTCCACTATTGCTAATGCGATCCAGTGTACATCTTGTCTCATGTATGCAGTCCTTGAAAAGCCGTTCGAGGGTGCATACTGTTGTTCGAGATGTGAGCAAGTTGCACATTTGGAAGCCCAGATACTGGATCTAAATGAGCAGCTGGCAACTCTGAGATGCATTAGCAATATGGAAAGGAGTTTGCTTCTCACTGAGCAGCAGCTTGCTGGGTCAGATGTGGGGGAGGATCGTAGTAGGGAGCGGCAGGACGGTGAGGTAGGTAGCTGGGTGACAGTTAGAAAGGGGGGTAAAGGGAAAAGTGCTAGGAAGGCTAGTCCTGAACTGACACACCCCAATAGGTTTGCAAACTTGGCAGATGAGGGGGATGTCATTACAGGGGTAGCATTGCTGCAGCAAGGCATGACCTCTGAACGCCAGAGGAGTGTCTGCTCCAGTAAGGGGGGGAATAGGAGTGCAGGGCAGGCAAGACAGGTACTGGTAGTGGGGGACTCAATTATTAGGGGGACAGATAGGGCAATCTGTCACAAAGACAGGGATCGCCGAACAGTGTGTTGTCTTCCTGGCGCTCGAGTTCGGCACATCGCTGATCGGGTTGACAGATTACTGGGAGGGGCTGGGGAGGACCCAGCGGTCATTGTACACATTGGCACAAATGACAAAGTTAGAGGTAGGTGGAAGGTCCTTAAAGATGATTTCAGGGAATTAGGTTGTAAGCTTAAAGCATGGACCTCAAAGGTAGTATTTTCGGAAATACTACCTGTGCCAAGAGCCACACTAGAGAGGCAAAGGGAGATCAGGGAGGTTAACAGGTGGCTCAGGAATTGGTGTAGGAAAGAGGGTTTTGGGTTCCTGGAGATTTGGGCCGACTTTTCAGTTGGCTACAGATTCTATGCTAGGGATGGGCTGCATCTTAATGGGGAAGGTGCAGCTCTGCTGGGGCAGAAAATGGCTAGAAGGTTGGAGGAGTGTTTAAACTAGGAATGGGGGGCGAGGGTATTCACTTTATAGAAGGGGAATGTAGTGCAGATAGTGACCAGGGCACAAGTAATGAAATTGGGGGTGGTACGGGGGGAAGGGTTAGGACAGTTAATACAGTAAGCAGGAATACAGGTACAGAGTCATACGTAACGTGCATGTACACTAATGCCCGAAGCCTCACAAATAAGGTGGAGGAATTAGAATTAATATTGTTGGAAGAAAATTATGATATAGTGGGGATATCAGAGACATGGCTGGATGAGAGCTATGACTGGGCTGTTAATTTACAGGGTTATAGCCTATTCAGGAATGACCGTACAAATAAGCGAGGGGGAGGTGTGTGTCTATATGTAAAATCATCCTTAAAACCCATCCTGCGTGACAACATATGTGAGGGTACTGAGAATGTAGAGTCCCTATGGGTGGAGATAAGGGGGGGGAGAATGAATAATAAAATACTGATAGGGGTGTGTTATAAGACGCCGAATATTATGGAAGAGGTAGAGAATCTCCTCATAAAGCAAATTGATAAAGCAGCGAGTCTCGGAGAGGTAATTATTATGGGGGACTTTAACTATCCTGATATAAATTGGGGAACAGAAACTTGCAGTTCCAGCAAAGGAAATAGATTTTTGATAACAATGAAAGATAATTACCTTTCACAAATGGTACAGGACCCCACAAGAGGGGGAGCACTACTAGACCTTGTACTAACCAATAGGCCAGACCGCATATCAAATATACAAGTTGGGGGTTACTTGGGGAATAGTGATCACAAAATAATAAGTTTTCATGTATTCTTTAGTAAGATGTCTAGTAGAGGGGCTACAAGGACACTAAACTTCAGGAAAGCAAATTTTAAACGGTTGAGAGATGATCTTAGTGCAATAAACTGGGATGATGTACTAAGTAATAAAAGTACACAAAGCAAATGGGAGACTTTTATGAGCATCCTGAATAGGGCTTGTGCAGAAAATATACCCTATGGGAACAAACATGCTAGAAATAGGAGGAAACCCCTATGGCTAAATAGAGCTGTAAGGGAAGCAATAAAAGAAAAACAGAAAGCCTTAAAAGAATTAAAGAGGGTAGGTAGTGATGAGGCATTATATAATTATAGAAAATTAAATAAAATATGTAAAAAGCAAATTAAGTTAGCTAAGTTTGAGACAGAGAGACTCATTGCGAGAGAAAGTAAAAATAATCCTAAAATATTCTTTACCTACATAAACAGTAAAAAACTGAAAAGCGATAGTGTTGGCCCCCTTAAAAATAGTCTTGGTGAAATGGTGGAAGGGGATGAGGGTAAAGCCAACCTGCTGAATGACTTTTTTTCTACGGTTTTTATACAAGAAAATGCCATGGCAGATGACATGACCAGTGATACCATAAATTCACACTTGAATATTACCTGCTTAACCCAGCAGGAAGTACGCCGCCGCCTCGAAATCACTAAGGTTGACAAATCTCCGGGCCCGGATGGCATACACCCCAGAGTACTACAGGAATTGAGTTCTGTGATAGATAGACCATTATTTTTAATCTTCTCAGATTCCTTAATAACAGGGTCGGTACCGCAGGACTGGCGCATAGCAAATGTGGTGCCAATATTCAAAAAGGGGACAAAAACTGAGCCGGGAAATTATAGGCCGGTAAGTTTAACCTCTACGGTTGGTAAAATCCTTGAGGGTTTCTTGAGAGATGCTATATTGGAGTATCTCAAGAAAAATAACCTTATGACAGAGTATCAACATGGGTTTATGAGGGATCGATCCTGTCAAACTAATTTGATCAGCTTCTATGAAGAGGTAAGTTCAAGTCTGGACCAGGGAAATGCAGTGGATGTTGTGTATATGGACTTTTCAAAAGCTTTTGATACGGTGCCACACAAAAGGTTGGTACATAAAATGAGAATAATGGGGATAGGGGAAAATATGTGTAACTGGGTTAAAAACTGGCTAAGTGATAGGAAACAAAGGGTGGTTATTAATGGTACGTACTCGGACTGGGTCTCAGTTCATAGTGGGGTACCACAGGGGTCAGTATTGGGCCCACTTCTTTTCAACATATTTATAAATGACCTTGTTGGGGGCATGCGGAGTAGAATTTCAATATTTGCAGATGATACTAAACTCTGCAGGGTAATCAATACAGAGGAGGATAATTTTATATTACAGGGAGATTTATGTAAATTGGAGGATTGGGCTGAGAAGTGGCAATTGAAGTTTAATGTAGATACATGTAAGGTCATGCACTTGGGTAGAGGAAATAACATTTATGATTATGTACTTAATCGTAGAACACTGGGTAAAACAGACACAGAAAAAGACTTGGGTGTATTGGTGGATGGTAAACTTCACTTTAGTGGACAGTGTCAGGCAGCTGCTGCCAGGGCTAATAAAATAATGGGATGTATTAAAAGAGGTATAAGTGTTCATGAAAAAAATATAGTTCTACCTCTGTACAAGTCACTAGTGCGACCGCACTTAGAATACTGTGTACAATTCTGGTCACCGATATATAAGAAGGACATAGCTGAACTGGAGAGGGTGCAGAGAAGAGCCACCAAGATTATTAGAGGAATGGGTGGGCTGCAATACCAAGACAGGTTATTAAACTTGGGGTTATTTAGTTTGGAAAAACGAAGGCTTAGGGGGGATCTAATCACAATGTATAAATATATGAGGGGACAGTACAGAGACCTTTCCAAAGATCTTTTTACACCAAGGCCTGCGACTGGAACACGGGGGCATCCACTACGTCTTGAGGAAAGAAGGTTTAATCATAATCACAGACGAGGATTCTTTACTGTACGAGCAGTGAGACTATGGAACTCTCTGCCACATGATGTTGTAATGAGTGATTCACTACTAACATTTAAGCAGAGCCTGGACGCCTTTCTTGAAAAATGTAATATTACCAGTTATGTATATTAGATTTTATGACAGGGTATTGATCCAGGGAACTAGTCTGATTGCCGGATGTGGAGTCAGGAAGGAAATTTTTTCCCCATTGGAACTTGTTTGCCACATTGGGGTTTTTTTTTGCCTTCCTCTGGATCAACATGTTAGGCTACAGGTTGAACTAGATGGACTTAGAGTCTCCCTTCAACCTTAAAAACTATGATACTATGATACTATGAGTGTCTCTCTGGCATTTTTAATATCTAACAGTGTCTTGGACATACATTTCACGGTATTTTTTATTGTTTTATTGTTTATTGTTTTATATCTTTATAATCCCCTTCTTATAAGGTTTCTATCAATGTGGTCACGTTATGGCTATGTGCACACGGTGCGTTTTTCTCGGCGTTTTTGCGCGTTTTTCGGGTGCGTTTTTGGCCTCAAAACTGCATGACTTTGCTTCCCCAGCAAAGTCTATGAGTTTTCATTTTTGCTGTCCCCACACAGCGTTTTTTTTCAGCTGCGTTTTTGTGGTGACCACAAAAACGCAGCATGTCAATTATTCCCGCGTTTTTCACTGCGCTTTTCATCCATTGAGTGCAATGGGATGTTGAAAGACGCAATGAGAAACGCAAATAGCTGCGTTTTGGTGCGTTTCTAAGACCAAAAACGCAGCTATAAACGCAGGAGGTGGGTAGTAAAGTGACGTGTACAGGAAGAGGATTCCTTCTGTCAGTAAATACAGAAGCGTGAATCCTCCCGGTACCGTCACCGCCGCTTCCACCTCCCGTCCTGTGCATGTATGCTGCCGTGCGGCGCCATTTACAGGCAGGAGGTGGAAGCGGCTGCGAAAACAAAAGTTAACAGTAGAAAAAAAAAAAAAAGTTATACTCACCTGTGTGCAGCCTCCCGGTGCCATGCCCGCTCCCATCTCCTCTCACGGTATCGCCACCCCCGCTCCGGCTGTGTGCAGACGGCCGGGAAAGCTCCGATGGATGCAGGACCTTGCTTACAGGACCTGGCGATGGATCACCTGATGCAGTCACCTGACGCATCAGCTGATCGAGTATCGCGGTGACGCGGACGCCCGGCCGGTATCAGCGGATGCGTCAGGAGACTTCATCCTACCGGCAGCTGCTGCAGCGATCGGACGGGATCAGACTCCCGCCCCATCGCTGCAGGAGCTGCCGGTAATCGGTAATCAGCACATAAGTGAGTATTATTATTTTTTTTTTTTTTGCACCGATGCATCAGCTGATTGTATAATCGGCGTTTATGCAATCAGCTGATGTGTGATGGGATTCAGGCACTTGATCCTGACACATCATCTGATCGCTTTGCCTTCCAGCAAACCGATCAGATGATATTGGATCCGGATTGGACGGCGCGGGACCCTAACCCAGGATTACTGCGGAGGGGGGTTTATTTCAATAAAGATGGAGTCACTAATTGTGTTGTGTTTTATTTCTAATAAAAATATTTTTCTGTGTGTTGTGTTTTTTTTTTATCTTTACTAGAAATTCATGGTGGCCATGTCTAATATTGGCGTGACACCATGAATTTCGGGCTTAGGGCTAGCTGATAATATACAGCTAGCCCTAACCCCATTATTACCCGGCGAGCCACCCGTCACCAGGGCAGCCGGAAGAGTTGGATACAGCGCCAGAAGATGGCGCTTCTATGAAAGCGCCATTTTCTGGGGTGGCTGCGGGACTGCAATTCACAGCGGGGGTGCCCAGAAAGCATGGGCACCCTGCACTGTGGATTCCAATCCCCAGCTGCCTAGTTGTACCCGGCTGGACTCAAAAATAGGGCGAAGCCCACGTCATTTTTTTTTTAAATTATTTCATGAAATTCATGAAATAATTTAAAAAAAAAGGGCTTCCCTATATTTTTGGTTCCCAGCCGGGTACAAATAGGCAGCTGGGGGTTGGGGGCAGCCCGTACCTGCCTGCTGTACCCGGCTAGCATACAAAAATATGGCGAAGCCCACGTCATTTTTTTTTTGGGGGGGGGGGGGGGCAAAGAAATCCTGCATACAGTCCTGGAAGGAGGATGCTGAGCCTTGTAGTTCGACAGCTGCTGTCTGCTCTTCTGCATACAAATTTGGATGGAGGATGCTGAGCCTTGTAGTTCGACAGCTGCTGTCTGCTCTCCTGCATACACTATTGGATCGAGGATGCTGAGCCTTGTAGTTCTGCAGCTGTCTGCTCTTCTGCATACACTAGTGGAGAATGAAGAACACATTGAAGGAAATGACATCAGACCTTTTTTTTTTTGTTCACTGATAAAAAACGCATAAGGACGCAGTGAGCAAAAACACAGCAAAACGCAGCAAAAAAACGCACCAAATCGCGGCAAAACGCATGCGTTTTTTGCCGCGTTTTTTCGACGCAGGTGCGTTTCTGTGCGTTTTTAGCGGCCAAAAACGCACAAAAACGCAGCGTCAAAAAAACGCAGCGTGTGCACATAGCCTATGTATGTCTGCTATCCACCCATTAGCATAATTATTCAATTAACCACCTACACCCATTTGGGTGTATATTTAAGGGGGTCAAATCCATTCATTTCAAAGACATCTGATGAAGGGGACGGTTCGCCCCCCGTAACGCGCAGTATCCATCAACTGTTATCTTTTAACTATAAAAAATACAAAAATCTTTTAATCTACTGGCCCATCTGTTTGATCAGCAACGCACCCAACACCGCATTTTTTTTTTATTTTTTTTTCCTTTTACCTCTGGCTCATGTGCAGTCACTATCTATAAGTGAGCGGTGGTGCTGAAGCGATCAGACATTGCGTGTTGGTGAGTCACCGACCTCTGCTCCCTGCGGAAGCACCACACAGCAGCAGACACTGGGTAGCAGATTACAGGACGCTCCTCTCCAGCCTCCACCGCTGGATCATCTCTGAACAGTGCTCCCTAGCTCCTGGACACCATCTCTGGTGGCTGCATCATTATCCAACGCACAGGGAAAATCTAGCACCTGTAGTTATACGCTTTCATCAGTGTTGTGCCTGTATCGCAACACACCCAGGTGAATGGATTACATTATAGCACTACTTGTCAGTAAGAAGCTTCACTGTCAGTAAGAAGCTTCACAGAAGCGCTCCCTCTCTTTTCTCCCTCTCTTTGCAACTTCAATTAAAGCCACCAAGCCACCATTACAGCTACATTTTTTAAACACAATTCTTTGACTTCAACAACTACAGAATTCCTTAGCAAATTTTTTATTTATTTATTTTTTTAAATAAAACAAAAAAATTGTTAAGGAATCTTTTGGGTAGTGAGATTAGTGTATTACTAGGAAAATCGGTGAAATTTTTCCACAGAGAACAGTTGGTGATCGTATATCCCTCTCCACTCCCTGCAGAATCAAGACTTTTCCCTGCTTATTTGGTCTCTGTACAGGGTAGGTCAGAAATGGAAAAATTGTCAGAAAGAAGTCAATTTTTAAAATGACCAAATCAAAATTCTTTGAAGTCAATATGTCGGCTTATCTCAAGATATATCAGTTCTGGTGCGACAAACATGACGGTGGAGATGGCTCATATGCTTCATAATAGTGAGATCACAGATGACCATGCAAGCACAGCGCGCCGCACATTATAGAAGTCTGGATTGGTGGCCCAAAAATAGGTGAAGCCCCAACTTTAATATCATAATAACTTTAGTTTGCAGAAAAGTATGAAACGTGGACAGTAGAAGATTAGAAACAGGTGATTTGGAGAGATGAGATGAAAGTCAATAGACTAGGCTCTGATGGATGCAAATGGATCTGGAAGAAACAAGGGAAAAATGGACTAACCTATTGAGAAATTGAAAGAACAGTTGAATTTGGTGGAGGAAGCCTGATGATATGGGGATGTTTCACAGCCAAAAATGTTAGTTACTTGGCCAGGACCGATGGCTGTCTCAATGCTGAACTATATGTGAGTATTCTACAAGACCAGTTACTTTGTACAGTTGAGTACTATGGGTATGAAATGGACAACATAGTGTTCAAGTAAGACAGTAACCAAAGGATACCTCGAGATTGGTGAAGAAAATGGTTCAATGACAATGAAGTTGAGGTTCTGGACTGGCGTGTCTGTATGCGTCACCATCATGTGACCCGATTAGTGGATGTGGATGGCTTGATCCTGTGCGTCCCACTCTAGGACGCACAAGCACGGCCCTTGATGCGTCACTATCATGTGACCCCGGTCCTGTGCGTCCCACTGTGGGACGCACGGGCGCGGCCTCTGATGCGTCACTATCACGTGACCCCGCTATTAGTTTTACCCTGTGCGTTCCATTTTGGGACGCATAGATGCGGCCTCTGATGTGTTACCATTGTGTGACGCGATTGGCTAACATGAACGGCTCGGTACTGTGCGTTCCACAGTGCGACGCATAGGCCTGGCGTCTCACTGTAGAATGCGGAGACGTCTGAGATACCGGAAATGATCTCAGACGCGACGGTATCGGTTCATCAGCGCCATAGATTGGATGTGGAAGTGCCTGGCACAAGACATGTGAGGGTAATTACTAATTATTTTTTAGGTATAAAACTAGGGGTGGGCCAAGTATCAGTGTACCACCGTCTATCTTTGCACACACAGGTTTTTTCTAAACGTGTACCATCTGTACCAATCCCTGCCACTGCAGGTTGAGATATTTTGTTTTTCCCCGGATGAACTCTCCATATTGAGAGGGACACGCGTCGGGAGGGCGTTTCTTTAATTTTGATGAGGTTGTGGGGCAGACCGCTTACATGGGCGCTACCCTTGTCAGGGCGGAAGCTATTACGGGGCATGACAGGGATATTTACACAACTACCGACTGCTGACCCTGGTTCTTCCGGCCCGTGTTTCCTCTCCTATTTGATTGATGCCTTTCCTTACCTGTGGAGAAAGATTGGGTGAGATTGTTCCTTTTTCTCTTTGGCACTTTTGTTTATATTATGCACTGCACTTTATTAACATTTAATTATAAATATTAAAATGGTAAGTTTTAGTCCCTGCTATTGCTATAGGTGCTGGACTGGCCCCACACTCCCCAGACCTCAACCCAATCGAACACTTGTGGCTAGAGTTGAAGAAAAAGCTGCATATGTGGTATCACACAAAGTGACCATCTCCATAGGATACCAAATGTATAGAGTGTTTCACACAAATGTTGTAATTCTTGTGTATATATATTGTATACTTTAGCATATTGTGAAACTTGCTGACAGACAGCACTCAGAAGGTTGAGCTTCCACTGTGCAGTCAGCCAATGACTGCAGCTGTATGAGTCACCTGTGAGTAGGAGGAGCTAAATCTGGTTACGCAGTGAAGGATAAAGTCAGTTGGGAGACGGTAGGTGAGAGGAAAATGAGGGAGTTGATGTCCTACTTTTAGAGAGGATTTCTAACTCATCACTAGAAGGATAAGTTACCTTAGAGATGAAGTACAACTCAGCCTAAAATAAGGAAAGTTTTCCCTCAGAGGTCTACCTGTCTGTACGTGTGGGAACCGTCAACTGTAAGTGTGGAAAACACCGACCAGCTATCGCTATCTCTAAATAGTTATCCAAGCTGTTGTCTCCAGTAAAAAAAAAATGTTCATTACCATGATGGAGTTGTTTTATGATTAAAGATTAATAACAACAACTATCACCACCATTGGACTCTACTGTGGACCACACGAGGTTACCACACATACATACCCAAGTGAGATGACCAGTATGCACCAACATTGGGAAAATGTAGAAGAGACCTGGGGTCAGATTTCAATTAAGACATGCTTGAATCTGACGGAGATCATGCCCTGGAGGATTCAGGCAGCGTTGAAAGCCAAAGGTGGATTTATATAATACTAACAAAATAACATAAAATAAAAATTTAGATTTTTAGGAGCAATACAGTAACAACGCAGTGACATGACAAAAATCTGCATAACTAATCATAGGCTAAATAGCTGCAAGTCAAATTTCTGTATGAGATAGCCAAGATGATTGTCTATAAAATGAAGGTAGTCTCACTCTCAAAAATGGAGTGGATGGTGAGATATGGAGCCCAAAATTCAAAAGTTCAAACCATTGTAACCCTTTTGTACGTCATCAGTTTTTCAAGGTATGATTTTATGCAACATTCATTATCCTGCATGCCCATATAGATGGCTTAGGAAGTTTGCTGGCCCCCTGAACCCCCAGGCCCGGTCGCGATCAAGACCCCTGTGACCCAATCATTCCGCCCTTGCTTAGGATGGTTCATCTTACTGACAGTTTCTCTCTAAGTATCAAACCATATGCTATAATGAATGACAAAATCAGGAGGAAATAAATAAAAAAAAGGAAGGAGCAGCTTTTTCATGACTTACCGAAAATAATGTGATGTGACAAAGCCAAAGCACATTTAACTTTGCTGCTACTTTTCCCTCTTTCGGTCAAGACACTTGACACTTGTCTTGACTGAAAGGGGGAGACGTAGCAGCAAAGTTAAATGTGCATTGGCTTTATCACATCACATTATTTTTGGTAAGTCAGAAAAAAGTATCCCTTCCCTTTTTCCCTTTTTTTTTCCTATAGTGCCCTAATATTGAGATCCAGGCTTGTCTGAATAAGTCCAAAAATTGTTAACCTCACTAACTGAAAAACAGTAAAACACAAGCAGATTTCATCCTTGGGATCACTGGAAAATTTTCCATTTACAGGATACAGTCTGAGGTTTGGCTGCCTGAAGATGATATTGTTTAATGTGTCCATCTTCCGTCATCATGAGTTACAAGACTTTGATTGCTTCTTGAACGCTCTCCTCTGTGGGGTCATATGTGGACATCTGAGATGACATGTGGTTGTGTTTTTCATTTAGCAATATAACATGTGCTCTTTTGCTGTTCTCATCCCAGATGCTGATGTTTAGGTGAAAGAATCTGGCTTCCATTCCCCCGCTTACCGTGATCAGAATAGATTTAGCAATATTCCTGATCTCACAGTAAGGACACAATGATAGCTGACGGATATCTATTGGGATTTCATGCATTGTAGGAATAGTAAACTGAATGTCAATTCTGTTATAATATTAAAGGACAACATATACTGAATGTGACCATAAACCCCGAAGGTCTAAATCCCGATACATGCCAAAATGCTGTCCTCTATTCCTCTCATCTACTGTATTTGCATCCCAGACCAAATAAAGTGTACATATGTTCTCCACAGAGACATGGGGAAAAGCTGTCGTCAGGCACCTTTGGCAGCTGCTTAGTTCCCAGGAGAACAAAGTATAAGGTACGTAGAATCCAGATGGTCACACAAAATCGGTGGGTTCGGCCGACATTACTATTACAAATAAGGATCTCTTCCATATTGTGACCACTCACTAGATCAACCCTTTTACACAAAATACTCCCAGATTATCTAAAATCATAGGCGATTTATAGTTAGGGCAATCTGGGCTATTGCCCAGGGCCCGAGGCTGCAGGGAGGTCCATGGCCACATTGCCTTCAATATAATATTGTGTGTGGCAACAGATATCTCGCTGTCGTTCCTCCGGTGCAGATCTCCAGGCAGGGAGCTTTCCTAGAACTACTCTACCGGCAATACAGAATGGCAAAGCAGCTCAAGGGAGCTACTGTCGCCAGTGTGATAACATCATCAGCCAACGCCAGCATTTATGATATGGTATCAAGAGGAAGTGGATGTGGGTGGATCGGAGCAGAGCCACGTGGTAGCAGGTGCAAGGTGAGTATGTCTTTTTATTTTTCTAATTTGTGTATGGGATGTGTACCTATATATAGGGACTATGTGGGGCTCCTACTGTACACAGGGGTTATGTGGGGCTCCTTCTGTATACAGGGCACTACCAACCTAATGCCTCTCTTTGGGTTAAAAAACCCCATTTATTTGGTATTGACCCAACAAAAAGAGGTCGCCTTGCCGTTGGCTGTTGGACTCACATAACACTGGCCAGTTTTGTGTGCTAAGTATCTAAATTTTTGCGTGTTTTTCATAGCAGTAATGCATGTCTATATTCCCATATTCAAATTGTCTCTCCAGTAAAGGAGACAAACTCTAGCGCAGCGCCACCTATTGGAAGTAGCGATCCTAAAAGTCACAAGTGGATTTTTAACAATCCTTTGCAATATGACTTAGCACTGCAGTGTGCAACTGTCTCGTTTTTTGTTACTATGTTTCATGTTCTGTTTGCACCTGTTCACATTAGAAAGGTCGGATGTGCCATCAGTCTTTTTCTTAGAATACATAATCATGAAGTAGTTCGTCATAAAGGTCCAAGAGGTCTGACACGTTGGCAGTCACAAACGTTATGCATTATGTTTTCCCAATAAAAAGTGAATATCTAATTGCATATCAAGTCCTGGCATTTACTTCTTCCTGCTTTTGGATAGAACTGAGAGCCATATTACTTGGATAGCCATACATTTGTAATAAATAATTACTTTGGGGGAGTGCATCAGAAGGTAGACCATCAATAATCTGAGCTGTGCCCACATCAATTAAAATAAGGAGTAGATGAAAGAAGTCGTATGATGTAGGCTCTAATTATACAATATGATGTGTGTCATTAATTACAGCCTTGTCTGATCGGGGATCCCACATTTGTGTTTCTTGAAGCATTTAAAAGCCAAATGACCCATCATTAACCTAATAGACCATCAGATAAAGTTTGGTAAATATTTTTGGTTTGTGATCTGAAAGTATGAATGGATTGACTGTTTATTACAGTTTTCTTTTTGAGGTTTTCAAAAACTGTGTATAAGTGTACCCAGGGGCGGACACTGACAGCTTGGGGCCCCTGGGTAAGAACTGTGTTTGGGCCCCCCTTATTGTATGATGACCAGGCTACCGATTATATTTACTGTGTGTGTATATATTACATAGTCTCTCTTATTATGTATAATATCGCCCTTTATTACATAGTGCCCTCTCTTGTTATGTACATCACCGTACCTTACATATTGGAGTATCTTGTTATTTTTCTTATTTCTACTGCTTTGTCTTTATTTCATAGCGTCCTTTCTTGTGATACAAAATGAAATGACTGCTGATGAAACATGGTAAAGCTTCCTTTCTAATGGAGGAGGTTGATGGACTGGCCTTCTCATCAGATACCGCTCCATCAGCAGTCATTATGTGCAGACATTGACTTTTTGTTGCATTTTTTCCCACATTCATTTGTTGCGAAAAATATACAGTACAAGTAAGGCTGCTTTCACACATCCGGCTTGAGCTCTGCGGCTCAATCCGGCTGTGCAAGCTATGCAACGGATGCGGTGAACACACCGCATCCTTTGCATAAGATTTTCCTTTGCGGCCAGTCCGGTTTTTGCCGCTTGCAGCATGCTACTGAGCATGCGCAGTGGCAAAAGCCGCATGCGGCGGCCGGATGCGGTTATTGCCGCATCGCGCCGCATCCGGCCGCCATAGGCATGCATTGAAAAATGCGCCGCATCAGCCGAATGCGGCGCGATGCGTTTTTTTTTTGCCGCACGAAAAAACGTGCCAGGCAACGTTCCATCCGGCTGCCGCATCGGCTAAATCTGCCGCATGCGGCAAAAACCGGACGGAACGCAAGGCCATGTGGCACAATGCGGCACTAATTAAAGTCTATGCAGAAAAAACGCAACCGGCAGCAAAAAAAAAACGGTTGCGATTTTCCTGCAAAGTGCCGGAGTGTGCCGCATTGCAGAAACCGGAGGTGTGAAAGCAGCCTAAAGGGAACGAGATTCCCGAAATATCATACACACATTCCTTATTTTTGTGGGGAAAAATACTTAAAAACATATATTTTATGCCATGTTTTTCCTACCAAGACATCAGAATATTTAGCTGCACACCCTGAACATGTGCACATAGCTTTACACATTCATTATAAGTCCCTGATAGTGTCATTATGAATTAGGGGTTGGGAGAAGACGTTATCAGGGTCTTATAATGATTTGGGATATAGGAGAGAATGCTATCAGGTACTTAGCATAATTTGAGCCTGCTCCCCCACATACATGATAATCAGATGATGGGCACTTTTAGAGTTCTAGATCCTATAAAGACATAATAATAATAAAAAATCTTTATTTCTATAGCGCCAACATATTTCGCAGCGCTTTACAATTCAGGAGGTTCATATACAAACAAGTAATAGTTACAGAAAATACAATAATTGGAGTATGGAAAAAAAGACAACCCTGCTAGTGAAAGCTTACAATCTACAACTCATTCTGAGTCCATTCTTAGCAAAATGTCTCTCATCCCGAGCCCCTTCCTGGCATAATGTGTCCCATTGTGGGACCTTTCCAGTAAAACTGTGCCCTATACTAGGCCCCTTCCGGGGACAGTGTCACCCAGCCTGGTTCCTTGTAAGCCTTGAGCTGTTTTAATTGTGTTACTCACTATGTGTGTGTTTTTGGCTCCATTTGTACTTTAATAAAATTTAACACCTGGGTCATTTGGATGTTTTTGGAAGTCATTATGATTTAAAAAGAGAAAACAGAGTACTTTGGCAATGAATGGTTTCACCCAACCACTAACCATGAGTGGATAAAAAGATTTTGTGTTATCATTCCTATTCTCGAAAAAAAGTCCAAGAAAGCAAAAAATCTGCCGGGGAATGTAAAGTTTTGAACAAAACTGTTTGTGGTAATACTAAAGCAGCATCTCAAGACATCAGCCAGGAACTTAAAGCTTGGGCAAAAATGGGTCTTCCAAATGGACAATGGCCCAAAGCACACTGACTAACTGGTTACAAAATAGTTTAAAGATAAAAAAGTCAATGTTTTGGAGTGGCCATCAGAAAGCCCTGATCTCAATCCTATAAAATTTGTGGGCAAAGCTGAAAAGGCCGATGCGAGCAAGACGAACTACAAACATGGCTCAGTTACACCAGTTCTGTCAGGAGAAATGAGCCCAAATTCCTACCAACTATTGTGAGAAGCTTGTGGAAGGATATACAAAACATTTTACCCAAGTCATACAGTTTAAGGGCAATGGTACCACATACTAATGAAATGTATATAATTATACTTGTGTATAATTGTTTGTACAGATGAACAAGGCACATTCAGGTATCTGAAAATTGCAACCAAGGATGAACCAGACGTGTGCAAGTCCACAATTCTCTTCCTGAGATCTTGGCTGATTTCTTTTGACGTTCTCATGATGCTACAGAAAGAAGCAGTGTGTTTCAGGTGTGCATTAAAATACATCCACAGGTATGTCTCTAATTAACTCAGATGTTGCCTATAAGCCTATCAGAAACTTCCAAAGACATGACATCATCATATGGGCTGTCTCATATTGTTTAAAGGCACAGTACTCTTAAGGGTGCTTTACATGCTGCGACATTGTTAGCGATTGCTAGCGATGTCGTGCGCGATAGCACCCACCCCCGTCGCTTGTGCGACATTTGGTGCTCGCTGCCGTAGCGAACATTATCGCTACGGCAGCGTCACACGCACATACCTGGTCAGCAACGTCGCTGTGACCACCAAACAATCCCTCCCTCAAGGGGGAGGTGTGTTCGACGTCATAGCGACGTCACTGCGGCGTCACTAAGCGGCCGGCCAATAGATGAGGAGGGGCGAAGATGAGCGGGACGTAACATCCCGCCCACCTCCTCCTTCCTCATTGCCGGTGGACGCAGGTAAGGAGATGTTCGTCGCTCCCGCGGTGTCACACATAGCGATGTGTGCTGCTGCAGGAACGACGAACAACATCGTACCGGTGGCAGCAGCGATATTAAGGAAATGAAAGACGTGTCAACGATCACCGTTTTGGAACGATTTTGCAATCGTTGATCGTCGCTCATTAGTGTTACACACTGATGTCGCTACCGGCGCCGGATGTGCGTCACTAACGACGTGACCCCGACGATATATTGGTAGCGATGTCGCAGCATGTAAAGTACCCCTTAGTGTTTGTAAACGTTTGACTTTGCAGAAAGATATAAAAAGAGCATTTTTCCACAACACCCCCTAGGAGGGGTGGGGGAGGGGGCAGGAAAAAAAAAAATCGCTGAAATGGATGGAAACAGCACTCAAATGGAATAGGAACAGCATGGGGAAGAAGCCTGGATGAATCTCTAACTCTCAGGTTGCTGCTGGGAACAATGTTGTCAGAGTATTGCTCCACTTTTACAAACTGACAATAAAATATACAAAAACAAAGCTAAAATGGCTTTTACAATAAAAAAATGTTAAGAAACATTATTTCCTGTTTAATGGCTTGTATATAAGGCAAGTTAAAAAAAATTGACGGAGAAAAAAGCCTCCTCCACACCTTAGGCTATGTTCACACATACTATTTTGTCTGATAGAGTTAACATGCTGCTTCAAACAAAAACAGCATTGCCATGATTGGCATAGACTCGAGCAACAGAGATACTCAATCGCAGTGTCACATTATAATAAGACATTGCAGAGCGCCCTGGATGAAGCTACACCAGCTACATGCAGAAAAAACACACACAAGCAGCGTCAGCCCTGGCACATGCTTCAAACACGTTTCCACCAGGAAAGAGGGATATGAGGGCACTACGACTATATGGGTGGGATCAATCCAAAAGCACACATCTGTATGATGCAAACTGAGAAGGAGAGAAAGAAGGTGGCAACAAATGGGATCACCAAAAAATGGGGGTTTTTTTTTGCAAAAATAGAAAATATTTTTATTGACAAATTGGTTGCGGTATGATGAACAATGAATTGCTCGTCGTACCGCAGCCAATTTGTCAATAAAAATATTTTCTATGTTTGCAAAAAAAAAACCCAAAAAAACATTTTTGGTGATCCCATTTGTTGCACACCTTCTTTCTCTCCTTCTCCATTTACACGTTTCCTCCAGTGCTGTTCAAGGTGTGCAGAGGGTCTGTCGAGAAAATCCCTTTTCAGCAGAAGACTTCATCCACTATAAGTTAATTCTAAAAACCTATAACTCTGCTTTCCATCTGGCTAAACAAGTATACTTTACCACCCTCATCACATTACTAGCCAACAATCCTAAACGACTCTTTGAAACCTTCCACTCCCTCCTGAGTCCTAAAGTACAGACCCCGGTCATCAACTTCAGCTCTGATGATCTGGCCACTTTCTTCTTACAAAAGATCAACCACATCCTTCAAGATATTTTTCAAAAATCCCCTCAGAGCCTGGATCCTCTCCTCTCCCACACCTCAAGCTCCCTTTCAATATTCGAGCCTGTCACAGAAGAAGTGACCAGGCTCCTCGCTTCTTCTCACCCGACAACATACTCCAGTGACCCTATTCCCTCACATCTCCTTGAGGTTCTCTCCCCAGCTGTCACTACCTATCTAACCAAAATGTTTAATGTCTCTCTTTCATCGGGTACCGTTCCTTCATTATTTAAACATGCTATCAAAACCCCTCTATTTAAAAAACCCTTCCCTTGACCAGAACTGTGCTAACTATAGACCAGTCTCTAATCTTCCCCTTATCTCTAAGGTCCTGGAACGCGTGGTCCACTCTTGGCTAATTCACTATCTGAAAACTCGCTTTTAATTCATAAAAGTAATTTAAAAAAAATTAGAACAATGTAATTTTTATTGCGCTTTTTTCATAAAATAATTATTATAAATCAGCAAATAACATCCACATATCTGGTGTCCCTGTCATTGTAACCACCCAAACAACACAGCAATCAGATTATTTATGGAAATCGGCAAATGGCGCTATAACAATCTCTGTTTATTGCGTGTTTGCTGTGTTTTTTATACGTTTCCCAGATATTTGATTCATGTTTGGTGCAGATGTGAATACGGGATTTTAATGCATTTTAATACTACAGAAAAGCTTTGATTCTGCCTTTAAAAACGTAACATTTTTTTTTCTTGCGTATTTTTCCAGGCTCCACAAAGAAGCCTATAGATAAAAAAAAAACACCAGAAGTGCAGAATTCAGCGGCGTCTTTAGACGCTCAGCAGGTGGAAATTTCATGAAATCACATCCACTTTGCTTGGACATTTAGTGTAAATGCTGCATTTTTTCATATAAATTTGGCTGTGTTTAACTGTCCAAGTAAACTGGTTTTGTTGCTTTTTTTCTCTAGAGGCTTCTATATGGAGTTTTGAAAACACATGGAAAAAAACTGCAGTTACTTTTGTCAGTGCAGAATCAAAGCTTTTCTGTACTATAACTCTTAAGGGGGCTTTACACGCAGCGATATCGCTAGCGATGTCGCTGGTGAAAGCACCCGCCCCCGTCGTTTGTGCGTCACGGGCAAATCACTGAAAAAAATCACACAAAATCGTTAGGAGCCATCACACGGACTTACCTGTCTAGCAACGTCGCTGTGGCCGGCGAACCGCCTCCTTTCTAAGGGGGCGTTTCGTGCGGCGTCACAGCGGTTTCACTAAGCGTCCGCAACGACGTATTTAACGATATATCGCCGGGGTCACGGATTCCGTGACGCACATCCAGCATCGTTAGCGACGTTGTTGCGTGTGACACCAACGAGCGGCTGTAAACGATGGAAAATACTCACCAAATCGTCCAACGTTGACACGCCGTTCATTTTCAAAAAATCGTTGATTGTTGAGGACGCAGGTTGTTCGTCGTTCCCGAGGCAGCACACATCGCTATGTGTGACACCTCGGGAACGACGAACTACAGCTTACCTGCGGCTGCCGGCAATGAGGAAGGAAGGAGGTGGGCGGGATGTTACGGCCGCTCATCTCTGCCTCTCCTCTTCTATTGGGCGGCCGCTTAGTGATGCCGCTGTGACGCCGCAAGAACCGCCCCCTTAGAAAGGAGGCGGTTTGCCGGCCATAGCAACGTCGGTTCGCAGTTAAGTCCATGTGACGGCTCCTAATGATATTGTGCGCCACGGCCAGCGATTTGCCCATGACGCACAAACGACGGGGACGGGTACGCTCGCTGGTGATATCGCTAGCGATATCGCTGCGTGTATAGCCCCCTTAAGGTAAAAGGATTTTGGGGGTATGTTAAAAGCAAAAGAAAAGTGAAGGAGACCATTGGAGTCCTGCAGTATCAAAAAGGTGAAACAGTCAACAAGGTGGAAGAGCAGGTGGAGCTACTAATTTCATATTTTGTATCTGTCTTCTTCCAAACAACTAACGCTTTGATTAGTTGTTTGGGAGAAGACAGATACAAAATACGAGTCCAAGTTGACAATAACAAAGAATTGATATTAGAACACTTAGCCAAGTTAAAGGAAACCAGGTCCCCAGGTCCAGACGATTTACACCCTATAGTCCTGAAAGAGATAGCTGAGGAAATAATAGTACCGCTTCCCATAATCTTCAATAATGACGGTCACCTTCCCTTCTAGCGGTCTCAAATCCAGTCTCTTTAAAGGTCCGGTCATGACCAGAGTAGAGATGAGCGAACCGGTCGCGGTTCGGCTCGAGGTCGGTTCGCCGAACGGAGCTCCCGTTTGAGTTCGGTTCGTCGAACGTTCGACGAACCGAACTCGAACCAATAGGCTATAATGGGAGGCAATCACAAACACATAAAAATGCATTATAAATGTACACATACAGTTAATAAACATTGCCATAACACTTACCGGTCCCCGCGATCCCTCCTGCACTCTGTCTCCTGCCGCTATTCCATCCGATGATCGCTGAATCCTCCCGGTGACCGGCACTGCCAGCAGAGATGCAGGACCTATCGTGACGTCAAAATAGCCATGTGACCAGTCACGTGGCTATTATCTCATTGGCTACAGACTGGTCACATGACTATGACGCGTCATGTAGGACCTGCGAGTGCATCTCTCCGGTACACGGTGCACATTTGTGTATCGCCGTGTACCGGCGACATGCTCTAGCACACGGTCGACTCCCCGTTCCGTTAGGGACCGGCTGACACAGCCGGTCATTAACGGAGATCACCGTTGCCATAGCAACACAGTTAGCGGTGACTTCACCGCTAACCGCGGCTCCGGGAGCACCGTTGCTATGGTAACGCGTCTGTCAGCGTTACCGCTGTTACCGCTAGCAGCACTGATCACTCACGGAGTGAAGGCTGCACGCTGCTTCTCGTGCAGCTTTCACGGAGTGAATGCTCCACGGGAAGCAGCGTCTTCCCCCATGCAGCAGTGATGTAGCAGAGCTGCATTTGTTGAACGAGAAAGACAGAAGACCATAGATCATGGAGGGCTGACAGGGGGTAATAAAGATGGAGTCTCTAATGTGTCTGTGTATTTATTTCTATTCAAGCATATTTTCTCTGTGTGGTGTCTTTTTTTTAACCCTTTATTGGAGATTCTTAATGGCCGGGTCAAACGTGCCTGACATTAAGAATCTCTGGCTTAATAATGGCTAGTAAAACAAAGCCAGTATTAACTCATGATTACCCAACAAGCCACCCGGCTCCAGGGCTGTTGGAAGAGTTGGATACAGCGCCAGATGATGAGAGCGCCATTTTCTGGGACGGCTGCGGACTGAAATTCGCAGCAGAGGTGCCCAGAAACCTCGAGCTAACCTGTGCTGCAGATTCCAATCCCCAGCTGCCTAGTTGTACCTGGCTGGACACAAAAATGGGGCGAAGCCCACGTCATTTGTTTTTTAATTATTTCATGAAATAAGTGAAATAATTAAAAAAAACGGGCTTCCCTATATTTTTGGTTCCCAGCCGGGTACAAATAGGCAACTGGGGGTTGGAGGCAGCCCGTGGCTGCCTGCTGTACCTGGCTAGCATACAAAAATATGGCGAAGCCCACGTCATTTTTTTGGTGGGCAAAAAACTTCTGCATACAGTCCTGGATGGAGTATGCTGAGCCTTGTAGTTCTGCAGCTGCTATCTGCTCTTCTCCATACAGACAGACAGCAGCTGCAGAACTACAAGGCTCAGCATACTCCATCCAGGACTGTATGCAGAAGTTTTTTGCCCCCTGAAAAAATTATGTGGGCTTCACCATATTTTTGTATGCTAGCCAGGTACAGCAGGCAGGTACGGGCTGCCTCCAACCCCCAGTTGCCTATTTGGTTGGCCTGAGCTTTCTGGGCCCCACTGCTGCGAATTGCAGTCTGCACCCGCCTCAGAAAATGGCATTTTCATAGAAGCGCCATCTTCTGGCGCTGTATCCAACTCTTCCAGCACCTGCCTGCTATACCTGGCTAGCATACAAAAATATGGTGAAGCTCACATCCTTTTTTTGTATTTTTTTGGCAAAAAAAATAAAAAATGCTTCCCTGGATTTTCTATTGCCAGTGAAGGTAACACCAAGCAGTGGGGGTTAGCAGCCAGTAGCTGCTTGGATTACCCTTAGCTAGCAATACAAAAAATGCAGTGGGAGCCCATATATATTTTTTGTAATTATTTATTTAAATAACTAAAAACAAAATGGGCTTCCCTGTATTTTGATTGCTGGACATCACAGTGCTGTAAAAATAAATCTTTAAAAAAATGACGTAGCGCTCCGCGGTATTTTTGATTCTCAGCGCAGATAAAGCAGACAGCTATGGGTTGCCACCCCCATCTGCCTGCCGTTACCTTGGTTGGCAATCAAAATACAGGGAAGCCCATTAATTTTTTTCTATTTAAAAAATAGTTAAAAAAAAAAATGACGTTGGGTCCCCCCATTTTTGATAGCCAGCTAGGGTAAAGCAGACGGCTGTAGCCTGAAAACCACAGCTGGCAGCTTTACTGTGGTAATTATTTTATAAATATTAATAATTACACATTAAAAGTAGGGTCCCCCCCAAATTGGATCACCAGCCAAGGTAAAGCAGACAGCTGTGGTCTGGTATTCTCAGGGTGGGAAGGTCCATAGTTATTGGGCCTTCACAGCCTAAAAATAGCAGGCCGCAGGCACCCCAGACGTGGCGCATCCACTAGATGCGCCAATCCTGGCGCTTCACCTCAGCTCATCCCGTGCCCTGGTGCAGTGGCAAACGGGGTAATAAATCGGGTTGATACTAGCTGTAAAGTCACCTGAGATCAAGCCCAGCAGTTTGTGATGTCATGGCGTCTATTAGATACCCAACATCATAAACTGTCAGTACTAACAAAAAAAAAAAAAATCGACAAAAGAAATTTATTTGAAAAAACAGTCCCCAAAACATTTCCTCTTTCACCAATTTATTGTAAGAAAAAAAATAAAGGGGTCCCACGACGACTCTGGACCGTCTAGAATATGGGGGGAGACAATCAGGGAACGTATCCCCCATTTTCTAGGAGTGCGGACCCTTCATGTGAGGAGTGTGGGTGCAATGACTCTGCACTCACTCTCCCCGGGTCCACAGCAGCAGAGTCCATGTCGTAATGGTTGCTACCAAAGCTGCAATGCCCTGCTCATGAGGTAAGGGCATGCCTAATCAGGAGAACTACTGTAGAGGAAGCTCTGCTCACTGGTATATAGGTGCTCAGAGGTAATAATAGATAAAATTAGTGAGTAACCTCGGCACTCTAAATCTCCCAGACTAAGTCAGTAAGTCACAACGGATAGTAATGCAAAATCACTCTTTATTGGTCCGTATTGAGAATAAATTTTTTTTCATAAGCATATATGTTTTTGTCCAAAACAAGTTACAAATGACGTTTCGGCCTGAGCCTTCGTCAGATTGGACTTATCTGCATGTAATCATGAAAAATGACAATAATCAGTATCACATAAGAGTGAGAGAACAATAACATAAACTCGAACAATGTAGAGGTACAATTGGGATGCAGCAAAAAAATTGCAACACAGCAAGAAATGAAACAAATGATACAAATGTCATAATACAGTACAAGGACAATATAGTAATGACAAATATGGGGTCAGAGTAGGCTTAGACAGCTCTGGTACGAAAGAGATGTCAATCATAAAGTAACATGTGCAGTAGGTGTAGAGCTACACTATGCATGGCAGAGCTAATGGGTAGATCGACCATAGAAAAATAACGGAGAAAAAGAACGGAGAAAAAGTGGAGAAAAAATAGAGAAAAAGTGGAGAAAAAGTGGAGAAAAAATGGAGAAAAAAATGGAGAAAAAGTGGAGAAAAAGTGGGGAAAAAATGGAGAAAAAGTGGAGAAAAAGTGGAGAAAAAGTGGAGAAAAAAATGTAGAAAAAGTGGAGAAAAAATGGAGAAAAAGTGGAGAAAAAGTGGAGAAAAAGTGGAGAAAAAATGTAGAAAAAGTGGAGAAAAAGTGGAGAAAAAATGGAGAAAAAGTGGAGAAAAGATGGAGAAAAAGTGGAGAAGAAATGGAGAAGAAGTGGAAAAGAAGTGGAGAAAAAGTGGAGAAAAAGTGGAGAAAAAGTGGAGAAAAAGTGGAGAAAAAGTGGAGAAAAGATGGAGAAAAAGTGGAGAAGAAATGGAGAAGAAGTGGAAAAGAAGTGGAGAAAAAGTGGAGAAAAAGTGGAGAAAAAGTGGAGAAAAAATGGAGAAAAAAATGGAGAAAAAGTGGAGAAAAAGTGGGGAAAAAATGGAGAAAAAGTGGAGAAAAAGTGGAGAAAAAGTGGAGAAAAAAATGTAGAAAAAGTGGAGAAAAAATGGAGAAAAAGTGGAGAAAAAGTGGAGAAAAAGTGGAGAAAAAATGTAGAAAAAGTGGAGAAAAAGTGGAGAAAAAATGGAGAAAAAGTGGAGAAAAGATGGAGAAAAAGTGGAGAAGAAATGGAGAAGAAGTGGAAAAGAAGTGGAGAAAAAGTGGAGAAAAAGTGGAGAAAAAGTGGAGAAAAAGTGGAGAAAAAGTGGAGAAAAAGTGGAGAAAAAATGGAGAAAAAGTGGAGAAAAAATGGAGAAAAAATGGAGAAAAAGTGGAGAAAAAGTGGAGAAAAAGTGGAGAAAAAAGTGGAGAAAAAAGTGGAGAAAAAGTGGAGAAAAAGTGGAGAAAAAATGTAGAAAAAGTGAAGAAAAAGTGGAGAAAAAGTGGAGAAAAAATGTAGAAAAAGTGGAGAAAAAAATGGAGAAAAAGTGGAGAAAAGGTGGAGGAAAAGTGGAGAAGAAGTGGAGAAGAAGTGGAGAAAAAGTGGAGAAAAAGTGGAGAAAAGTGGAGAAAAAGTGGAGAAGAAGTGGAGAAAAAGTGGCGAAAAAGTGGAGAAAAAGTGCAGAAAAAGTGGAGAAAAAGTGGAGAAAAAATGGAGAAAAAGTGGAGAAAAAGTGGAGAAAAAATGGAGAAAAAGTGGAGAAAAGGTGGAGAAAAGGTGGAGAAAAAGTGGAGAAAAAAATGGAGAAAAAGTGGAGAAAAAGTGGAGAAGAAGTGGAGAAGAAGTGGAGAAAAAGTGGAGAAGAAGTGGAGAAAAAGTGGAGAAAAAGTGGAGAAAAGTGGAGAAAAAGTGGAGAAGAAGTGGAGAAAAAGTGGCGAAAAAGTGGAGAAAAAGTGCAGAAAAAGTGGAGAAAAAGTGGAGAAAAAATGTAGAAAAAGTGGAGAAAAGGTGGAGAAAAGGTGGAGAAAAAGTGGAGAAAAAAATGGAGAAAAAGTGGAGAAAAAGTGGAGAAGAAGTGGAGAAGAAGTGGAGAAAAAGTGGAGAAGAAGTGGAGAAAAAGTGGAGAAAAAGTGGAGAAAAGTGGAGAAAAAGTGGAGAAGAAGTGGAGAAAAAGTGGCGAAAAAGTGGAGAAAAAGTGCAGAAAAAGTGGAGAAAAAGTGGAGAAAAAATGTAGAAAAAGTGGAGAAAAAGTGGAGAAAAAAATGGAGAAAAAGTGGAGAAAAAGTGGAGAAAAAGTGGAGAAAAAAATGGAGAAAAAGTGGAGAAAAAGTGGAGAAGAAGTGGAGAAGAAGTGGAGAAAAAGTGGAGAAGAAGTGGAGAAAAAGTGGAGAAAAAGTGGAGAAAAGTGGAGAAAAAGTGGAGAAGAAGTGGAGAAAAAGTGGCGAAAAAGTGGAGAAAAAGTGCAGAAAAAGTGGAGAAAAAGTGGAGAAAAAATGTAGAAAAAGTGGAGAAAAAAATGGAGAAAAAGTGGAGAAAAAGTGGAGAAAAAGTGGAGAAAAAGTGGAGAAAAAATGTAGAAAAAGTGGAGAAAAAGTGGAGAAAAAGTGGAGAAAAAGTGGAGAAAAAGTGGAGAAAAAATGGAGAAAAAGTGGAGAAAAAATGTAGAAAAAATGGAGAAAAAAATGGAGAAAAAGTGGAGAAAAGGTGTTGAAAAAGTGGAGAAGTGGAGAAAAAGTGGAGAAAAAATGTAGAAAAAGTGGAGAAAAAGTGGAGAAAAAATGGAGAAAAAGTGGAGAAAAGGTGGAGAAGAAGTGGAGAAAGAGTGGAGAAAGAGTGGAGAAAAAGTGGAGAAAAAGTGGAGAAAAAGTGGAGAAAAAGTGGAGAAAAAGTGGAGAAAAGGTGGAGAAGAAGTGGAGAAGTGGAGAAGAAGTGGAGAAAAAGTGGAGAAAAAGTGGAGAAAAAGTGGAGAAAAAGTGGAGAAAAAATGGAGAAAAAATGGAGAAAAAATGGAGAAAAAATGGAGAAAAAGTGGAGAAAAAGTGGAGAAAAAAATGGAGAAAAAGTGGAGAAAAAAATGGAGAAAAAGTGGAGAAAAAAATGGAGAAAAAGTGGAGAAAAAGTGGAGAAAAAATGGAGAAAAAATGGAGAAAAAGTGGAGAAAAAGTGGAGAAAAAGTGGAGAAAAAGTGGAGAAAAAATGTAGAAAGAGTGGAGAAAAAGTGGAGAAAAAGTGGAGAAAAAATTGAGAAAAAGTCGAGAAAAAGTGGAGAAAAAATGGAGAAAAAGTGGAGAAAAAGTGGAGAAAAAGTGGAGAAAAAGTGGAGAAAAAATGTAGAAAAAGTGGAGAAAAAGTGGAGAAAAAGTGGAGAAAAAGTGGAGAAAAAGTGGAGAAAAAATGGAGAAAAAGTGGAGAAAAAATGTAGAAAAAATGGAGAAAAAAATGGAGAAAAAGTGGAGAAAAGGTGTTGAAAAAGTGGAGAAGTGGAGAAAAAGTGGAGAAAAAATGTAGAAAAAGTGGAGAAAAAGTGGAGAAAAAATGGAGAAAAAGTGGAGAAAAGGTGGAGAAGAAGTGGAGAAAGAGTGGAGAAAGAGTGGAGAAAAAGTGGAGAAAAAGTGGAGAAAAAGTGGAGAAAAAATGCAGAAAAAGTGGAGAAAAGGTGGAGAAGAAGTGGAGAAGTGGAGAAGAAGTGGAGAAAAAGTGGAGAAAAAGTGGAGAAAAAGTGGAGAAAAAGTGGAGAAAAAATGGAGAAAAAATGGAGAAAAAATGGAGAAAAAATGGAGAAAAAGTGGAGAAAAAGTGGAGAAAAAAATGGAGAAAAAGTGGAGAAAAAAATGGAGAAAAAGTGGAGAAAAAAATGGAGAAAAAGTGGAGAAAAAGTGGAGAAAAAATGGAGAAAAAATGGAGAAAAAGTGGAGAAAAAGTGGAGAAAAAGTGGAGAAAAAGTGGAGAAAAAATGTAGAAAGAGTGGAGAAAAAGTGGAGAAAAAGTGGAGAAAAAATTGAGAAAAAGTCGAGAAAAAGTGGAGAAAAAATGGAGAAAAAGTGGAGAAAAAGTGGAGAAAAAGTGGAGAAAAAATGTCGAAAAAGTGGAGAAAAAATTGAGAAAAAGTGGAGAAAAAGTGGAGAAAATTTGGAGAAAAAGTGGAGAAGAAGTGGAGAAGAAGTGGAGAAGAAGTGGAGAAGAAGTGTTTGTTCATGCCAGATGGGAGATAAATAATTTTTTACCGGCGCTGTCATTTACTGTAACGTGATCATCGGTGTACGGTGTATACCTGTGATCACGTGAGCGGGGACCGGAAAAACCGTCCTGAATCATGATCTCCAGGGTCTCAGCTAGCCCTGAAACCCCGGAGATTTTCTGACGCTGGGGGGCGTTGTTCACTTATTTCTGCCTGCTGTTTATAAACGGCAGATCAGAATAAGGCTACATTAACACGACCGATCCATTTTTGCGGTCTGCAAAAACAGTCCGTTTTTTTTCACGGGTGCATCCGTGTGGCATCCGTTTCCGTTCCGTAGACGGTCCGTATGTCATCTGTTTGTCATCCGTGTGCCTTTCGTTTTTTTTGTGTACTGCAAAAAAACTGAAGGAGGGTAAATGCATAAATTTACCCAGGATCCATAGCTTCATCCTACATAAGGCGGTCACATGTTCACTCCAGTGCCATTTTCTACTGCTTTTCACAGCGTAGAGCGCTCTGGTGATTTTCTTGTGCTTGTGCACTTCATATCAGTCTTTTCTGTCATTATAATGGCAGAAAGACACATAATGTCCCACTCTCCTGCATTTTGTAATTTTGCACCCTTTGGTGCCTTTCATGTGGCACTAAGGGGTGCTTAGCTTTGTATTTAGCCAAAAAAATGAAAAAAAAAATGACGTAGGGTTCTCCCTAGTTTTGTAGCCAGCTAGGGTAAAGCAGACGGCTGCAGCCTGCAGACCACAGCTGGCAACCTCACCTTGGCTGGTAATCCAAAACTGAGGGCACCCCACGCTGTTATTTTAAATTAAATAAATAATTTAAAAAAACAAACACGTAGGGGTCCCCCCAAAATTGGATCACCAGCCAAGGTAAAGCAGACAGCTGGGGTCTGATATTCTCAGACTAGGGAGGTCCATGGTTATTGGACTCTCCCCAGCCTAAAAATAGCAGGCCGCAGCCGCCCCAGAAGTGGCGCATCCATTAGATGCGCCAATCCTGGTGCTTCGCCCCAGCTCATCCCGCGCCCTGGTGCTGTGGCAAACGGGGTAATATATGGGGTTAATACCAGATGTGTAATGTCACCTGGCATCAAGCCCTGGGGTTGGTGAGGTCAGGCGTCTATCAGATACCCGACATCACCAACCCAGTCAGTAATAAAAAAAAATAGACGACAAACACATTTTTATTTGAAAAAAGACTCCCCAATACATTCCCTCTTTAACCAATTTATTAGAAAGAAAAACAAATCCAGGTCTGGTGTAATCCAAGGGGTTGCCATGACGATCCACACTGTCCCAGTCAATGAAGAGCAGGATGTTCCCCATTGGCTGGGAGAGCAATGCAGTGACCTGAGCTAACATCAATGGGTAAGCCCAGGTCACTGCAGGGGATGACAAGTGCTGCTGTCAGCGAATTACATTACCTGCGCTGATCTCCTGCACTGCTGACAGCACCTGTCACTGAGTTCAATGACCGCCGCCTTCACAGCCAAGTATCGCGAGCGGCCCGTGACGTCACCACTAGTCAGTCTCAGGTCGGAAGCGAGAGAAGGTGATGTGACAAACGGCGGCCATGGAAGACAGTGACAGTGCTGAGGTCGGGATGGCGGGACTTCATCACCGCAGGTAAGCCGAGCGGGACCATGTGTGCAGAGTGTGTGTGCAGAGTGTGTGTGCAGAGTGTGTGTGTGTGTGTGTGTACGTGTGTACATGCCGCGGGCAGGAGGGGGCGGAGCAAGCTGAGCGGGGAAGTGTGGGCTTCCTGCACGTAACTAGGATAAACATCGGGTTACTAACCAAAGCGCTTTGCTTGGATACCCGATGTTTATCTTGGTTACCAGCTTCTGGCAGGCTGCCAGCGATGGCTCCTGCACACTGTAGCTGTAAAAAGCCCTGCTTTTTGCTGCTAGAACCGTTCTCGAACGTATCTAGAACTATCGAGCTTTTAGCAAAAAGCTCGAGTTCTAGTTCGATCTAGAACAGCCCCCAAAATCACTCGAACCGCGAACTGGAGAACCGCGAACCGCGCTCAATTCTAGACCAGAGCAAGGCTCCTGGACGTTTAAGGGGAAATCGCTCGGGTAGTGATTTACATTCACACACCAGTTTAGGTTAACCCGGTACCTTGACGGTTAAGGGGGTTGGCTAATAAATAGAGTCCTGTCCTCTGGCTCCTATTGATCGGGGGGCCACTCAATAAGAGAATCGGTCTCTCATTTCAACGCTGTTCATAGTCCGTGTCTCTGTCAATACTTGAAATTCACGCTATTTTGCCTTCCGCCTGCTTTCTTCTTTCTTTGTTGCCAAACAACACCCACTGTATGCCACCTGTATGACTGACTAACTATACATCCATCACCTTCACACACTAAGCCTTTTCTGACTCTTCCAGAATGAACCATCACTTTCACTTGACCCCTCCTATTTTGGGCTAGTCCCAATACTAAAGTGCTTCTGACTCTATGGTCCGGCAACTTCCTGAGCAAGTGTTTTGCGATAGATTACCACATACAATACTTATTATACATTATGCCTTATACCAGTGTTCCCCAACTCTAGTTCTCAAGCGCCAACAACAGCACATATTTTCAGGATTTCCTTAGTATTGCTAGTAGACTAAGTTTACATGTCCTGTAGTCATCCATTAGAATGGATTTGTTGGGAAACTGATTTCTGTTGGATGCGTTTGGTTTTTTTTAACATGGAAGTCTATGAACAATGGATCCGTTAACGGATTGCTATTTAGCCATCCGTTGTACTTGCATTTTTTACGGATCCATTGTTATCTTGATGGATCCATTACGGATGTACGATAAATAGCAATTCGTTAATAGATCCGTTGTCCATAGACTCCACATGTTAAAAACAGATCCAGCCGACATCTGCTATTTAACAAGCGGCAAAAAAGTTGTGTTTGCACAATTTTTTGCAAACGGATATCTAATGGATCCGTGAAAACGGATGATTACAGGACCTGTGAACCCAGCCTTATTATGGAATTATCACCTGAGCAGGTAATTGAATTATCATATGTGCAACACTAAGGAAATCATGAACATACGCCCTGTTGGTGGCTCTTGAGGACTGGAGTAGGGGAATAGAGTGGAACCTCATTTAACGAGTATCCCAGTTAGCGAGTATTTTGCCTAACGAGCAAAGCTTTCTGTAAATTTGTAACTCGGTTTACGAGCAAGTTTTGCTGTACGAGCAAAATACTCACCGCATACACTTCTGGGTCCGTAAATTCACTGCGCTCTGACCCTCTCTTGCAGTCCACACAAACGCACAAAAGCACACACAAACAAACACGCACGTACACACATACACTATTATGCTCACCTTACCTTCCGTTCCATCGCCGGCCTCATGGTTATTGTAGTTCGCCGGCACGACGAACTACAAGCACCATGAGGCTGGCGATGGAACAGAAGGAAAGGTGAGCATAATATGTGTACCTTCCGTTCCATAGCCGGCCTCCTGGGTCCTGTAGTTTGCCGGTATAGGATGTGTATCGGCATTTGGCAAGCATCGCGACGAAGCAGGAACTTCTCCTGTCAGCCGCTTCTCAAAGGCAGAGCGCTGGCCAATCAGAGGCAAGCGGCTCCTGCCTTTGACATCAGCACCCTGGCAGCGAGAGTTCCTCCCTCGACGTGATGGTTACCCGATACACATCACGTACCAGCGAACAGCAAGTCCCAGGAGACCGGCGATGGAACGGAAGGTAAGGTGAGCATAATATGTGTGTGTGTGTGTTTGTACGTGTGTAGAATGGCACAACAGGGGACCAGGATGGGACATTTAACAAGTTGTGGAACGAATTGTCTGCATTGCAATGATTTCCTATGGGAAATCTTGCTGTGCTGAACGAGTAACTTGGTTAAGAAGCAAAGTCCCAGAACGGATTGTTCTCGTTAACCAAGGTTCCACTGTACTGCCTTTTACTCTACAAATCATTCTAAGGCCTGTTTCACACCTCAGTAAAAAACACAGATGTTCTTTACTGACGTGTAAAAAACGCCTATGTCCCTCCGTGTGCCATGATTCACGGCACATGGTGGTTGTCCATGTGCAATCCGTGATACGTGATCCGTACTCCGTGATTGCACATGAACATTACTCACCTGTCGCATTCCTGCTGTCCGGGGTGCTGAACTCCTCGGCTCTGCAGCATCCACCCACCGCTCTCTGCAGCTACTTCCAGGCCGGCTCTGGCTGCATTCATGAATATGCATGAGCCAGCCAGGAAGCTGCAGAGAGCACAGGCAGCACAAAGTGTCGCTGGAGAGGTGAGTTGAAAATATTTTATATGCACGTTTTTTTTCTCGTAAGTGTTTCACGGATCACACCATAGCGTGGTCCGTGGGACATCAGTGATGCCAGAAAAAAACAGACTTGTCTCCCTGCAGCAAGCACGGACACGCGTGTACACCGCACGGAGACATGGTCAGTGAAAAATCACTGATGTGTGCACAAATCCATTGATTATAATGGGTCTGTGTATGTCCGTGATTCTGGTACGTATATAAAAAAAAAGCACATACGTACCAGAATCACTGACGTGTGAAACAGGCCTTACACTTATCACGCCCTACGTCATAATTCAATTTACTTTACACAATATGTACAAAAGACAGGGGTTTTTTTTCAAATCGTATTCATTAACTCAATAAGATATTTCCAGAACTTTCTAACTTACTTTTATTAGCTTATGTGTTGTAATTTATTTTCGACTGTTCCTTACACATTTTTGGAAATTTCTGTTGTCAATTTCATACTAGTATTCACAGTAAGACTGTTACTTCCCCTTCAATTTACACCCTGTAATTCATTTCAACACTTTTTGATAATGCTTTTTCATTAATATTTTAAAATATGTATTTTCATATCTCATTCACATACTCCTACCACCTCCTCACTTTGCATTTTTCATTTCCATACTCCTATCACCTCTTCACATTGCCTTTGTTTGTCTTTCTATCATTTATTTCAACTCTTTGGTGAGTTTCCTCACCATTAGTTTATTTCTTTTATTTTGGTATTCATTTTTTTATTTATTGACTTTTACATTTTTTTCAATTCCTTTTTTAAATTTTTATTTGTATTTTATTTTTTTCTACTTATATAATGCTATCATCCAGCACAAAATATTTCCTTGTTCACTTGTTTTCCTTCTCGATATTTATCCTCTCTGGTATTTATTGACTGTAGCTGATTTAATCTCCTTCCCAACCTTAAATATATCTCTAATGCAATTATGAGATAGGCCTCGTGTTCCCCTATTCTTCGCCTGTGCCAGTGCGTTGTCCTTGTACTCTCCAGTTATTAAAACATCCCTATCCTATATACAGAACCTTCTTTCCCAGCACTGTGACAGTGTGCATGTGCTAGTCAGGTGTCCATAGATTACCTGGCCAGTGGCTACTATGGCATGCCTGGGCATGCAGCACTCCATGATGGCGACATGCATCATGCATTTCAGCTGCCTGCTAACCGGATTTCCTATACCTTTGCATGTGCCACACTACGGCAGCAAGTGCCTCCCCCCACGTACGACGGCCTCCAATAAGATCTTTCAAACCTTGATATTACACACTCAAAGCCACACCTCTAGAACACATGACCCAATAAACTACCTCTATCTAAAAGCATTTGTAATCCAATCCAGGGCCTTTTTATTATTTACTCATGCACTTCCCTTTTCCTACTGGTACGCCTCGTTATATAATGCTATCTTCCCCTCCCCAATACACACACCTCCTGATATAGTCCACCACTACATTCCTCCCCTCTTTAACAATGGTCATCCTTGACCTATCAGTGACCTGTAAGACACCAAACATATCAAACACAACGTAAAAAACAACAGTCTCTATTCCGGAAGGCGGATAATGTCCTCTCTTGGGTCGGCATGACCATGATCACGCTATGTTGGGACCCAAGAACAAAGAATCCAAGTTCCTTAACAAGGGAGCTTTCGGGCCAATAGAACAGCAGTCTCAATAGCCCATGGGTAAAGTCCATCCACTTCAACCCAGCTGGGGACATTGGGTTGTCCATCCCCCTCTTCCCAATAATAGTCCTGTGACAAGGACACAGTTCATGAGAAGCAAGGTCTGGGGTTGGATGGGGCAGAATCTATAAAGGGCTTATGGACAAAGTCCATTATAGGGCACAATTAATGAGTCCATGAGGTCATTGGGGGCAAAGTCCATTAGGAACTTGGGTAAGGTCCATGGCTGGTTGGGCAAAGTCCATGGCAAAGGTTGTAGGACCTTCTTGTGGCTTAGAGATCTGTAATACAGCAGTGGGATGCGCAACATGCACAAGTAAACAAATGGAGAGGTCACACACAAAGACTTTGTCCATCTGCATTCAACAATAAGGGATGTCCTGGATATGAGGCACTCAGGGACTTAGCAACTGTCCCAGTTGAGGGTGCAACCAGTACAACAGAGCGTACGGGCATCTGACTTTGCACTCCAGCCATAAATGCCAAGGCCTTGCCTACACCCAGGTCTCTTACCTATTTTCTCCTCACATACATGGCCAAGTGGGCTCCCTGGGCCATGTAAATTATGGCTGAATGGGCTGCCAGTTCTGACAGCCCATGCTCTTACCTCCCTCTGAAGCTCCTTGAAGAGTTGGGGCCGTATCTCCACTGCACTTCCTCTCACAATTATGAGAGCTCAAGAATGGAAAGGGTCACAACAGGATCACTAATTGTTGCGGTAGAGGTGGTGTGGGCAAGTCCTTGATTGCCTCCTGTAGTCAAGTAATAGCCACCGCATACCAACCCTGTGGGCTCCATCTTCCTTGATGAACTGCATGCTTTCTACTTCCCACAAGCTAGGCCTGTGACGGAGGGAGCCGGCATTGACGTAGACCTTGTTCCCAGTCTTCTCCTCCATCACGAAAGCAAAGCCCCCTACAAACAAAATACATCATGGTGCTCTGGGTCATCTGCCGTTCGATTCCCTCTCTCCCGACTAATCTAGTCGAGCCAACATCCATGCCTCACGCTCTTTCTCGTCCCTGATGACACCCCTGATCTATTCTATCTCCATGGACAGAGGCTTCTTCCTGGAAACAGGGGCATTTTTCAGGATAGAGGTCCAGATGAATGTGGAGTATATACAGGGGATGAAGCCTTTGGTTAATCTCCAATGAGAGGACCTTTTCCTTCTATTTCATCCTACAGAGAAAACACTGGTCATCATGGGCTAGCATCTCAATGCGTGGCACTTCTGTTGATGGGCGTAGCTTCTCAGGGGCTGGCCAGATTTTCGCATCCTTCCTCTTCTTCGATGCCCATAATGGGCAGATTGTTTTTGGAGCTGTTCCACTGATCGCCATCTTAGAACTTATGCACAATGCCATCTTCGACCTCACCAAGGTTGCCATCTTCAACATAGTCCATGCCTTCCCCGCATTACTTGGATCGTCTGACGGCATGGTTTTATCTACGTCTACGCTAAGTGTAGAGTGACGCAGGGTGGTGGTTGTGGATAAGGAATTGACTCCAGTTGCCCTGGCATGCTATATGAAATGACTGGTTCTGACTGAACTTGTGTGAACATGGGTCTTGTGGGCTATGAGTAGTTCAAATACCACCACCAACAGTTCTGGTCAAACAACACTTTTCTTTCTGTGCAACAACTTCATACTCCAGATAGCGAGCAGATATCTTTCAGCACCTTACAGTTTGGTACAGCTTTATCAAACACAGTTCAAGTTCCCACTGGGTTGCTTCGGATCTAACTGGTCCATGTGAGTCCCAGCGCAACCCAGTCCAGTGAGACAGAACACACTGTGACTGTCAACCTTCCCTTCTAGTAGTCCCACATTCAGTCTCCTTAAACAGGTTGTCTGGTCTAAAATGATAAGTCTGCAGTCACTATGTGACTGCAGACATATGAATCCTCCCAGAGCACACAGTTTCTGAGCCGAGAACGGCGCTCACATAACCACAATTGTGCGATATGCATGTTCCCAGCCAGAACCCAACTAGTGGGCGAGGCCTCATTCAATACAAGTGTATTGAGCAAGGCCATATCCAATAGACAGCCAACTTGACGGATACGCCCATTCCATAAAGTTACATTGAGTGAGACTGTGCCCACTAGTCAGGTTCAGGCTTGGAGTATGTATATCCCACAATTGTGTCTATGTGACAGCCATTCCCGGCTCAGAAAGCAGTGAATCCTCACTGTGCACAGTGTATGCGCTGGGGTGATTCATAAGTCTGCAGTCACATAGAGTGACTGCAGACTTATCATTATAGACTGGACAACCCCTTTTAGGGTCCCATCATGACCGGAGCAAGGGGGAGAAACTGCTCGGGTAGTGGACTATGTTCATACAAGAGTTAAGGTTAACCTGGTATTTAAGGGGCCTGGAGTCTTGTCCTCCAGTTCCAATTGTTGGGGGTCACGCAATAGATTGGTCTCTCGTTTCAATGCTGTTAGCACTCATGTCTCTGTCAACACTTTAAGTTCATGCTATCTTCCTTCCATATCTTCTTCCTTTGTTGCTACATACCACTCACTGTATGCAACCTACAGGACCAACTGACTACACGTCCATCACTTTCACTCACTAGTTCTTCACTTACTCTTCTAGAATAAACTGTTTCCCTTAAACTTGACCCCTCCCAGGGTGGGCTAGTCCCACCACTTAACTGTTACTGACCCTACGGTCCAGCAACCTCCTGAACAAGTGTTATGCAATACATTACTGTACCGCCCCGTGCTCGGCAGCCGAGCCGCTCGGATCTGGACCTTCAGTGGGTGGCTCGAGGGTCTCCGGACCTGGGGGTCTCGCGGTCACTTCAACTAAAAGGGGGATTGTGGTTTGGGGACGTAGATTTACGGCCGGAGCCGTGTTAGGTTCGTGACGCCACCCACGGGATGTGGTGAAGGTGGACACCACCGCTGCAGTTACGGGGCACCCGGGACAGATTTTTGGCAGCAAGTTGTTAACTCCTCCGTGGGCAGGGATGGTGGCCCCGGGACCCGTTGGGGGTGTTTGGCGGTGCAGGGAGATGGGCGACCGGAGGGTGCTGTTGTACTCAATATTAGTAAGCACACGAGTCTCTGGTAAACCAAGGTGATTGTGGTCGGTGTCCGCAGCCGGCTGCAGTCTGGTCCCCCACCCGGCTGCTGGTCTCTGTCTTTCTCCGGCACCTGTATTGGATTGGGAACTGCCTGTGCTTGCAACTTCAGGAGTCCGCTCCCAGCTTGTGGTTGCCTAAGGAGCCTTTTGCCCGCAGACGCTGGGATCTCTGAGCCGTGGCGGTGGTTGCTTATCCCCCTCATTGGGTTGTTGCCTTCAGTCGGGACTTTGGGTGGGACAGGACCTCTAGTCCTGGCAGCAATCAGTTAATTAGCTAGCCCCCAGTAGCTTCTGGACCTAGCTTCAGGGTCTGAGCACCCCCCTTTGTGCTCCGGTTTCCGAGTCTGTTCCCCGGGTCAGTACCGGCAGGTTACAACCCTGTCCCGGTCCACCTCGGTTCCACCGAGCCGTCTTCCCAGCTCCTGCAGACGGAGACCGCCGTCTGCCTCCTAGCCAAAGGTACCAAGGCTCCTACCCCGGCACCTGCTCAAATTGGTTTCTCTCCTCTGCTGGAGCTGCACCCAGCTCCAGCCCACGCACCTCTCCAACTTGAACTCTGAAACTGTACTGAACTGTTTACTTTCCCGCCTCAGGCTCTCTGAACTCCTCGGTGGGCGTCTTCCAACTGCCTGGTTCCGCCCCATGGTGTGTCCATCAAGCCCTGAGGGGGGTGACTAGGGTTTAAATGTTTGACTGTGTGTTACCTATGAGGGACAGGTGTAATGCAGGGCCCTATTTGTGACTACCTGGCCCGGCCAGGGCGTCACACTATCACATGCAATACTTTCTACACATTTCACCTTATACTACATATTATTCCTAACACTTAGCACACTATACATAACCATATAATTCACATTACACAATATGTACAAAAGTTGCAGGACATTATTCACATTACATGACAATAACGCTGCTGGTGTCTTCAAGAGCAGGAATGCGACAACAATTGTCTACCACTCTTACAAATCACACATTACTGTATCAAAAAAGTTTTGTCAAAGCAAAATATCAGGAAGTATGAAAAACAAAGCTGCTTATTTAAATGGATTGTTCCACAAACAAAATACAGTTTAACCAATAAATTTAATCACTAGATCTTGGATATGTTTAAAAAAAATAAATAAATGTTCTCGTGTTGAGATAATCTTCTAAGGCTATGTGCCCACGGGAGATTAAACCTGTGAATTTATCTGCGGAAAATCCGCGGATTTTCTGGATTTTCCTGATAAATCCGTAGGTTTCAGCATGTACAGACACTCCCCATGTTATCTTATAGTACATGGGGAGTGCTGTGTCCATGCTGCGTATACGTGCGGCTGCGGAACATGCTGCGGGTGTCCCGCAGCCGCACGTAATTGCATGTCAATTCTTTCTGCGGAATTACGTGCAGAAATTCCAGCCCTCCACTATGGAGATAGGGCCGGGACTTCCGCAGGTAATCCACAGGAATGTCCGCAGGTTTACCGCAGCTATTTCGCTGTACTACTGCAGATTCCGGCGAGCAGCTGCGGGAAACCTGAGGCCATACCTGCGGATATATCCGCAGGTACAAACTCCCGTGGGCACATAGCCTTAATGTGTCCCTGCTATGTACTGTGTAAGGCCCCCTTCACATGGCCGTGATAAGAATGCACATTTTCATGGTCAGTGTTGAAGGTGCATGTGGCCATCCGTGTGCTCTGAATTTGGCACATGTGTGTTCTCCATGTGCTAACCATGATAGCACACGGAGATCAGGAACTTTTTACTCACCTGCCCCGGCACTGCTGTCTCCGCCACTGCTGTCTCAGACACGGCCATTACACAGCACATTACATGGACATGTGACGCCCTGGCAAAACCAGGGAGTCACAAACCTGCAGAAATCCAGCAAAGAGCAGGTCATTCTCCTCCTTGGTAACCTGATCCCACACCAGTGCAGCAGGACAGACACCCCCCCCAGTGTAAGAGCTAAACAGAGCAGCGAGGGAAGGGCTGGAGCAGAGTGTGTGGGGAGAGGGAGAAGAGAGGAGCCTGGACTTGTAGCTCCCGGGCTGCTACAGAAGCGTGCTCCAAAAGGGCCGGGACAGGCTGTTAGTGAGGAATGGAAGGGACTTGAGGTGACCGGGGCAGGGTAGTGGCCCGCCGGTATCGAAAGAGATCCCGGATCACTGCAGGGGAGTGTACTCCCCGTTCCTGGCTGAGGAGGAAAGAAAGAGAAAGAGTGGAGAAAGAGGCACCTGGCTGCAGGGAAAGAACAGGGGTCTGCTGCACCGTGTGTGGGACTTCCACACCCTCCGTACCGAAGGCTACGGACACTGGCAATTTCTGGTTAATTCCTGACTCTGTGTGAATTTCCTTGCAAAGCTAACTGTGAGTAACAACATCCCCCAGTCCAACCGGGCGCACAGCTCTCAGACGGTCTCCATCTCCTCCCTGCACCACCTCACCGGGGTCCCGGAACACCAACACCCTACCCGTGGAGGGAAATCACCACCTTGCTGCCCACCACCATCCCCGGGATCCATTAACCGGCAGCGGCGGTGCTCTGTCACTTCAATGCATACCACGGGTGGCGTCACGGACAATCTCCCTTACCTAATCCCCTTCTTACTGTGGAGCCTGGGATCACAGACCGGGTCACGCCACCATGATACCCAAAGAAGTGACCCCGTGGCCCGGATCTGAGTACCCCTTATCCCCGGGCGACACAGACACATATATAAGATTAGCTCAGCACAGAAACATTTTTTAAACACATTCAGTTGTGGAAATTATTATTATTCCAAGATTGATACATTAAAATCAACTTTAAAATGATCTTTGTTCTTGAAAAAAACCCTTTTAGGCTATGTGCGCACGCTGCGGATTTACCGCGGATTTGCCGTGGATTTGCTGCAGAAAATGTGTCTAACATTGCTGCAGTCAATTCCTCAGCAAAACCTATGGGTTTTAAAAAATGCTGTGCGCACACTGCGTTTTTTTTATACCTTCGGGTTTACCCGCAGATTTTCCGCTGTGGAATTAATGTGCATGTCACTTCTTTTCCGCAGGTACCTGCGGTTTTTCCCATAGATAATGGTTAAAATCCACGGGGACCAACTTGTGGAAAATCTGCGGCAAATTGCGGCAGAAACGTGGGTGCGGTTTTACCACAGTGTTTGCCGCAGGTGCGGGAATCTTTCAGGGGTCTGTTTTTTTCTTAAAGGGAACCTGTTACCACTTTTTTTGGCTATAAGCTGCGGCCACCACCACCAGGCTCTTATATACAGCATTATAACATGCTGTATATAAGAGCCCAGGCTGAGGGTATAACATAAAAAACACTTTATAATACTCACGGTCATGCAGTGGGCCTTATGGGCGTCTCCGTTGTCTGGTGCCGGCGCCGCCTCTTTTTGCCATCTTTGGGCTCCTTCTTCTTTAGCCGCGGTGCATGACGGGTCCGACGTCATACACAGTCGCCGGCATTCAGGTCCTCAGCAGGCGCACTTTGATCTGTCCTGAGCAGGGCAGATCAAAGTATTGTAGTGTGCCTGTGCAGGACCGGCGAGTGTGTATGACATAGACGTGTCATGCAACCAGGCTTCAGAAAGAGGACGAAGGTGGCCGAAAGAGGAGGCGCCGGCACCGGAGAAAGGAGACGCCCATAAGGCCCACCGCGCGACAGTTAGGTAAGAATTATAAAGTGTTTTTTTATGTTATACCCCCGGACTGGGCTCTTATATACAGCATGATAGAATGCACATAGCCTAAAGGGGGTTTTACACGCTACGATATCGCTAGCGAGCATACCCGCCCCCGTCGTTTGTGCGTCACGGGAAAATCGCTGCCCGTGGCGCACAATATCGCTAACACCTGTCACACATACTTAGGTTCGTGCGCCGTCAGAGCGACGTCACACAGCGGTCGGCCAATAGAAGTGGAGGGGCGGAGACCAGCCGCATTATCGAAACACCCACCTTGTTGCAGGTAAGCTGTTGTTCGTCGTTCCCGGGGTGTCACACGTAGCGATGTGTGCTGCCTCAGGAACGACGAACAACCTGCATCCACAACGACCAACGAGATTTTGAAAATGAACGACGTGTCAACGGTGAACGATTAGGTGAGTATTTTTGATCGTTAACACTCCCTCCTAGCTGTTACACGCAACGACGTTGCTAACGACGCCGGATGTGCATCACGAATTCCGTGACCCCGACGACATATCGTTATAAATGTCGTTGCGTGTAACGGGGCCTTAAGACATAGACTACCAAAGAGAGACAAAAAAACACAATATCAAAAATGAAATAAAAATACATGTAAAAAAACACAAGTAATCTGATTTACTTAATAGGTCCAGAAAATCTGCAAGAGCAAAAACTCACGAAAAGCTGATTGTGGGAATGTGGACTTGAATTCCTATATTGTAGTATATGACAGAAGGGGGGAATAATTTCTACAGCATGATGAATTTTGAAAAACCAAAAAAAATTATACAGTATAAAGAAAGCAGAGGATGTGTACCGCCCCGGGGCTTGGCCGGCTGCCGATCCGCTCAGATCCGTGCTCGTCGGTGGGTGGCTCGAGCTCCTCCCAGACCCAGGGGTCACGTCGCTCTGAAGGGGAGTTGGCGCTACGTGTAGGGATTTCGGTGGGGAAGGTTCACGGCCGAGGCCGTGAAGTTTAGGGGTGTAAGTTCGTGACGCCTCCCACGGGTTTTGGTGAGTGTGGACACCACCGCTGCCGTTAACTAGGCTTCCGGGGACGGAGTTATGCAGCCTGGCGTTGACCCCTCCGTGGGCAGGGGGTGATGGTCCAGGGGCCCGGTGGTTGTGAAGTGCGGGCAAGATGGTGTGGTGCGGTGCGCGGCCCGAGGGCACTGTTGTACTCACTATGACAGATACATCGGAATCTCTGGTAAACCAAAAAGGATGGTGGTCAGTGCCCGCAGCCGGCTGCGCTGTGCCCCTTTCTCAGGTTGGTGGTTCCCGCCTTTCTCCTGTACCTCTGTGGTAGAACTTGACTGCCTATGCTTCAGCAACGGTAGTCCGCTCCCCGGCTTGATGTGTGTCGGGGAACCCATTTGCCCGCAGGCGCTGGTCCGTGGGATCTCTCTGCCTGTGCGGTGCCTTTCTATCCCCCTCGGTAGGCCGTTGTCATCTTTTGGGTCTTGGGACGGGAAAGAACCTAAGGTCCAGACCTCAATCAGTGAATTCGACGTGGTCCAGTGGCTTCTGGACCTCGTTCTGGGTCTGAGTACCCCTCCTGGTGCTCTGGTTTCCAGTTGGTTCCCCGATTCGGTACCGGCGGGCCACTACCCTGTCCCGGTCCCTTACGGTTCCACCAGCCGTCTTACTGGCTCCTGCAGGCGGCAACCACCGTCTGCCTCCTTGCCACGGTACCAGGGCTACGACCCTGGCATCGGTCAGTGTTGTCGCTGCAGACCTGACGCCACAGGCCTGCTGCACTTGAACTTCAACTCCACTGTACTCTACTCACTGCACTCACGAACTACTTCTGTTTGTTTCCTGTCTCAGGCCCTCTGGACTCCTCGGTGGGCGCGGCCAACCGCCTGGCTCCGCCCCCTGGTGTGACCATTGAACACTGAGCGAGGTGACAAGGGTTTTGTAGGTTGGCTGCTGTCACCTTATTAGGGGCTGGTGTTTGTGCAGGGGGTCTACCTGTGACTACCTGGCTAGTCCAGGGCGTCACATATATAAAGGGAAAAAGGGCAATAAAAACTTCATTAAAAAATGCAGCAAATTGAGGTGTAAGCATTCAGCCAAGGATATTGAGAAGCGGGGACTGTAGCTGCTCATGGAGTTGTAAGTCCTGAGTCTTTCTCACTTGTAGCATATGTATGAGAGCGCAGCACAGACATGTGGATTGTCACACTCACTGATCATTATTCACTTGTGTCCTTTTGCAGCAGACTCAGATGACAAGTGCTGTTTGCAAAGCTGCTGTGAACAAGGGGTGTGGACTGAGATGCCTCACACACCCTCTGGAGTAGGAAGTGATTGCACACTGGGAATTTCAGCTTGCCAACAAAGCCAGTGTCACTGTGCACCAGCTGTGATCATCCACACCCTGCAGGGTCTGGTGTCAGCCCTACAGAAACTGATGCCAACTTTCTATGAAGTGCCAATCAGTCTGGCCCTATATCCCTCTCTAAGGGAAAGTGGGCAATATGGAATCAATGGCTTCCCTGCCTGCAAACCTTACATTGGCAGACACTCCTGAAAATAGCACGGGCGTAACGAGTGCGTGGAGTGATTCACATAAGGTAAGTGACACCCCGGGGTGCCTATTCTGCATCATAATATTTTTATATAATAAAATTATTCTATTTATAAACTTTTAGAGAACTTTTATTTTTCTGCAGTGTTTTAATTATTTGCATTGTGATCAGTAACTAACAACTTACATCACTAGCAACGTAAAAATAAACTGAAATATGGCAAAGAATAGGATTCCGCAGGCGTGAATTATACGTCAGTACACCAGTATCATTCAGGTACAATCCCCAGAATTATTTGGTCACTCAAAGATCATCCGGTAAGGTCACCGGCTTTATTCATTTTTTTTTTTTTTTTTTTTTTCGCTTTTATATACCCCATTGTAGTCTCCTAGGATTTGGACAGCTACAGGTTACTTGGGCCTATGTGAGATGCTCCGACAGGCTCCGCTCATAGCACACAAGATGTCATTGTTAAAGTGGTGCTTGCTCCTGTCGTCCCATTCATTATTATTTTAAATCCTGTTTCCTATACATTGTGCTAAGGGCTAGCAGTGATGGGGTTAAGGAGAAGACAAAAGGCATTTGTGGATGGCCTTATTTTATTACCAGGGCCTGGGGATCATTTAATTTCCATGTTATCTGGAGGCGCACAAGAGCCCATTGTCCTGCAGATAGGGGCCTGCCCTACACACTGGTCTGAGCTTTGGAAGCCGGTTTGTGTTTAATCACATTTTTAATAAAAGGAGAAACTCAGATTTACCAAGGTCCAACAGCTCAGAAGTTTCTATGTTAAAGGGAATCTTTCAGCCGGTTTTTGCCACCTAATCTGAGAGCAGCATAACGTAGGGGCAGAGATCCTGATTCCAGCGATGTCACTTACTGGGCTATTTAGTGTTGTTTTGATGAAAATCACTGATTAATCAGCAGTAGATTATCATTACAGGACTACTTGGCGTGCTGCAGGTAGTCCAGCATATTCATGAACTCTGTATAACTGCTACATCTGCAGCAGAGAAAACATTGATTTTTATCAAAATGACAGCAAACAGCTCAGTAAGTGACACATCGCTGGAATCAGGGTCTCTGTCTCTACATTATGCTGCTCTCAAATGGGGAAGCAAAAACCTGGTGACAGATTCCCTTTAAAGCCGGCTGCACACATTAGATGGCAGTCAGCCGAATGATGGTTGGTTCAGAAGGTTCACCCATACATTGAAGTGGTCATTTGGCTGAGGGCTTCCTATATTCGCTATTAAAAATCTACCAACTGACATATCCACCGGCAGCTTATCTGTCTGAAATCGCACATGCGCAATCAACATCTCCCCTGATGATCAGTTTTCCAGGACCCCCACTATATACATTAGGCCTTCTTCACATGTCCGTGTTACCAGTACATGGGGCATCTGGTTTTTTTGGATACCGCACATACCCCTTATAAACAGTGTTGAGCGAATATATTCTGCACTTTTCGTTACTCGCATGTATTCAGGATATTGGTTATGCGTCGAGTATTTGGGTGAGTTTCAGTTCCCCTCCCCACATGTTTGGCACCTGATTTTCAGCCATTAAACATGCAGGGATTTTCTGCCAATCACAATAATCTTGTTGCCATCTTTGCTACTAACATTACTGTGATTGGCAGGTGCAGTGAAAAAAAATGACATGCAGTCCCCCTCCTAATTGTGACAACCAGCGCAGACAAAGGTAGACAGCAGAAGGCTGCAGCCCTCGGCTGAGTGCTTTATCATGGCTGGTTATCAAAAATACAGGCTCCTCTTCACCGTTATTTTTTAAATTTGTTGAAATAAATTAAAACGATGTCGGCTTCTGCCCATTTTTGATAACCAGCGCAGATAAAACAGCTGAAGACTGGTACTCTCAAGCTGGGAATGTCCATGGTTATTGGGCCCTCTCCAGTCCAAAAATAGCAGCTCGCAGCTGCCCCACAATTGGCGCATTGGCGCATCGATTAGGTGGCCAAACAATCAGTCTAAGGGTACGCTCACACGAGCGTGAAAATCGGACGAGTGCAATGCGAGAAAATCTTGCATTGCACTCTGACCAATGTTAGGCAATGAGGGCGAGCTGTTGGGCAGCTCTTATCGCATCCAGATTCTGTATGCGAGAAAATCTGCAGTATGCTGCGATTTTCTGCTACAGCCGTATCTCTCGCACCCATTCAAGTGAATCGATGTGAGAGCTACATCGGACTGCACTCAGATGTTATCCCAGTGCAATCCGATATATGCACAGGCTGACCAGTGGAGGAGATGGGAGGATTAACCCCTCCCTCTTCTCTGCAGCGCCCGCCCTCAGCTTCACACCTGTGACTCGATCGCAAGATCGGGTTACAGTCGCATGACACTAGGCTCAGGCTTGCAGCAGAGCCTGAGCCGGGGGTCATTAGCATATCGCATCGGATGCCATACGCTCGTGTGAGTCCAGCCTAGTAGGTATGGGGTTCTAGTTGGGATTTGTTCTAATGTCGATTGTGATCAGTCGTTTTTCTTTTTTTGCCATAGTCTGTATAGCCGACATGGCAAGCAATGCCAATAGACAGATAACTATCCCCATATAAAACTGTGAGATCAGTTTTGTAGTTACTTTCTCCTTGCATTTTTATTTTACCCCATTTGCCTGACGAGGTGTCACTTCCTAGAATACTTTTGTAATACTTTGTCATAAAAAGTATTTACATCGATATATTTTTTATTTTATTTTTTTTATGGCTAACACAGTACCATAGTATAATTTTATATTGTACATTATTTTAGCCCAAAAAGGGAAAGGCAACAGGCCGCATGTGAACAGTATGTCAGTAAACCCTACTGCTTTCATAAATAATTACATTTATGTCCTCTGTTGGTTGCAGTTACTTGTCTATGATCCAATTATCATTAATAGGATAATGGCTTTTGGCAACAGAAACATAAGGGAAGCGAGTGGCTAAAGTACATGTGACACTAACCAGAAGTGCAAAAGTGGCCTCCGCAGAAGATCCAATTATTTCGAAAACTTAACACAGTTGTCCAAGGTAGATAACATCCCATTCTTAAAAAACAACAGCCACTTTGCACAGTTCAAATGGAATATATATATTATATATAATATATATTAATCATATTAATCATTATATTATGAAAAAATTATATTATGTATGTGTGTGTGTGTGTGTGTGTGTGTGTGTGTGTGTATATATATCTATATATATAATTGCCTTATTCTGTCTGTCTGTCTGTCTGTCTGTCATGCTCCAAAATTGTGTTACGGTGACACAAAGCTGATTGGCCGCTGGGCTCGCCATGGCCCCGCCCCCCCCACGGATTGGCCTCTCGCCCCGGCTCTCTGCAGGCCCCGCCCCCCTCACGCAATGCACGCTCGCTCTGGCCCAACTGACACGGAGCTCCGACTCACAGGTGAGTACACACACACACATCAGATCACACTCACTCTCACACACACCTCACACATCACATCCACACACTCACAACATCCTGGGATATTGCTTGCTTCTCGGCGGCGATCCTGTGCTGTGAGCTTCCAGGACCTGCCGGAGGATCACATGACCAGAAGCATGTGGTATCTCCGGATGTTGTGAGTGTGAGCGCGTATGTGTAATATCGTCAGTGTGTGTGTGCGTGAGTGTATGCGATCGGGTGTGTGTGAGTGTATGCGATCGGGTGTGTGTGTGTGAGTGTATGCGATCGGGTGAGTGTGAGTGTATGCGATCGGGTGGGTGGGTGTGAGTGTATGCGATCGGGTGGGTGGGTGTGAGTGTATACGATCGGATCTGTGAGTGTCGGCAGAAGAGCACGGTGTGCTGGAGGAGGCTGGGAGGAGAGAGGCTGATCCTGGGGAAGGCTGGGAGGGGGGAGGCTGAGAGAAGAGAGGCTGATGTTGGGGGAGGCTGAGGCTGGGATAGGCTGGGAGGAGAGAGGCTGATGCTGCGGGCACAGAGGCTGATGCTGCGGGCACAGAGGCTGATGCTGCGGGCACAGAGGCTGATGCTGCGGGCAGCATGGGGGATTGAGCACTATGGGGGGTGCGCAGCATGGCGGATGGAGCTGAGGCTGGGGTAGGCTGGGAGGAGAGAGGCTGATGCTAGGGACAGAAAAGGCTGATGCTGCGGGCACAGAGGCTGATGCTGCGGGCACAGAGGCTGATGCTGCGGGCAGCATGGGGGATGGAGCACTATGGGGGGTGCGCAGCATGGCGGATGGAGCACGTTTGGGAGTGCGCAGCATGGCGGATGGAGCACGTTTGGGAGTGCGCAGCATGGCGGATGGAGCACGTTTGGGAGTGCGCAGCATGGCGGATGGAGCACGTTTGGGAGTGCTCAGCATGGCGGATGGAGCACGTTTGGGAGTGCTCAGCATGGCGGATGGAGCACGTTTGGGAGTGCGCAGCATGGCGGATGGAGCACGTTTGGGAGTGCGCAGCATGGCGGATGGAGCACGTTTGGGAGTGCGCAGCATGGCGGATGGAGCACGTTTGGGAGTGCGCAGCATGGCGGATGGAGCACGTTTGGGAGTGCGCAGCATGGCGGATGGAGCACGTTTGGGAGTGCGCAGCATGGCGGATGGAGCACGTTTGGGAGTGCGCAGCATGGCGGATGGAGCACGTTTGGGAGTGCGCAGCATGGCGGATGGAGCACGTTTGGGAGTGCGCAGCATGGCGGATGGAGCACGTTTGGGAGTGCGCAGCATGGCGGATGGAGCACGTTTGGGAGTGCGCAGCATGGCGGATGGAGCACGTTTGGGAGTGCGCAGCATGGCGGATGGAGCACGTTTGGGAGTGCGCAGCATGGCGGATGGAGCACGTTTGGGAGTGCGCAGCATGGCGGATGGAGCACGATGGGGAGTGCGCAGCATGGGGGATGGAGCACGTTTGGGAGTGCGCAGCATGGGGGATGGAGCACGTTTGGGAGTGCGCAGCATGGCGGATGGAGCACGTTTGGGAGTGCGCAGCATGGCGGATGGAGCACGTTTGGGAGTGCGCAGCATGGCGGATGGAGCACGTTTGGGAGTGCGCAGCATGGCGGATGGAGCACGTTTGGGAGTGCGCAGCATGGCGGATGGCGCACGTTTGGGAGTGCGCAGCATGGGGGATGGAGTACGATGGGGAATGCGCAGCATAGGGAATGGAGCACGATGGGGGATGGAGCACGATGGGGGGTGCGCAGCTTGGAGGATGGAGCACGATGGGGGGTGCGCAGGATGGGGGATGGAGCACGATGGGGGGTGCGCAGGATGGGGGATGGAGCACGATGGGAGGTGCACACCTCCCCCCAACACACACACACGCGCACTGCACAACACACACACACTGGGAAACACAAACACCGCCCTACACAGACACCCACACACACAGACAACGCTGCACACACACAACACCCAACACACAAACACCGCGGCATACATAAATATACGCACATACCGCGCAACACACACACTGCACAAAACATACCTTCCCCCAAAACACACACAAACCACGCAACACACACACGCACAATGCTACAGACACACAGCGCTCCACAAACAACGCAACACACGCAACACACATACAACACCGCTCTCACCCCCCGCCACACCCAGACAACACCCAGAACATGTACAGCGCCCTACACAAACACTTGGTAACTACACACAACAACATCTATATATATATATATATATATATATATATATATATATATATATATATATATATATATATATATATATATATATATATATATATATATATATATATATATATATATATATAATCTATATCTATAGCTATAACAAAAATCATACATGAACTACACAATACGTAAATTCTAGAATACCCGATGGGTAGAATTGGGCCACATTCTAGTATATATATATATATATATATATATATATATATATATATATATATATATATATATATATATATATATATATATATATTTATTTTTTTTTTAATTATGCGCACACACATTGTTTGCTCTCTTCCTGGTTTCAGATATCCCCAAACTAATTTAAATATTAGACAAAGATAACACAAGAGAACATAAAATACAGTTTATAAATGAAGGTCTTTATTATTAAGGGAAAAAGAAATCCAAACTTACAGGGTCCTGTGTGAAAAAATGATTTCTCCCTAAACCCAATAACTGGTTGGACCACCCTTAGCAGAAACAACTGCAATCAAGCGTTTGCAATAACTGGCAATGATCTTTTGCAATGTTTTTGAGGGATTTTGGCCCACTCATCTTTGCAGAATTGTTGTAATTTGGCCACATTGAAGTGTTTTTGAGCATGAGCCACCTTTAGATATTTGAAGGATTTCAAACTGTTGAGAAGAACATAGATTTACCCCTATACAAGTCACTAGTGCGACCACACTTAGAATGCGATGCACAGTTTTGGTCTCCGGTACATATAAGAGGGACATAGTTGAGAAAGAGCGGGTGCAGTTTCAAAATATCAGTGTATTGCAGTTTGAAGGAATGTTTGTTGCATTTAGGGGAGAAGTCTGGAGAGTATGGATCACATTATTTTTGTATCTGGGTGGCGACTGAGTCTCTGTGCTAGCGTTTGGGAGACAAGGTGGTTTGGCGTACAAGGCGCTGGGAATCATCCCGTTTTCTTTCTTAGGTTTGCTCTTATCTGGTGGCTTTTTAAAGGACTGTTCGGGTTTCTAAATGGTTGTTTGACTCATGGATGGCTTTTGGGGGTATTATGTGGTAAGTGGTTTGAGTCACTGTAGGTGCATGGTTAATTTGGATCCTGATGGCCAACAACTTGAGTAGGCTATGTTCTTGGCATTGATTAAATGGCCCAGAATACGCAGTATGACATGGGGATGGTTTTATTGTAATTCTCTTACTATTGCAGAGTGTATTGACCACAGAATGTGCTGGTGTTAAATGTAGGAGACTATGATATTGGAGTGAGATCTTTTTGAGAGTTGATTCGAAATATAAAGTTTTTCCTATTGAGGTTGTGGTCTTCCTATCTAGGGATTATCATTATCTGATCAGACATCCTAGCGCTACTTACATAGCGGTACATGAGGTCGGTGGAGTGTATTAATGAAGCCAAAATTTAAGTTAATAAGTCCTTGGCTATTTTTGGAATGGCGGCATAATGTTGAGACCCAAGGAGTGGTAGATACTATCGGTGGATCATTTAAGGTTGTACAGTGTTCATCTCCATGCCATTTGCAGTGATTTTTGGCTACTGGGTTTGAGGGACAGTATCGAGCAAGCCTAGGTGGTTTGGTGGGACTAGGTCAAGTAAGATGTCATGTGGCCAGGTCAGTGGTGAAGGTATAGGTCTGATTGATAGGTAATGTCCTTTGGGTGGGAAGTCACAAGTGGGGAATAATGGCTTCCCTTACAGGCCAAGGTAACTCACAGGTGTAGGTCCTGTAGGGGTATCAATTATGAGATACTAATACCTCACCCCTCTGCTGGTGCATTGCAGCCAAGGGTATTCGTAAGGATGTGGTGTTTCCTTCTGGGCCAGACCTATTACATGAAAATAAACAGCTAATCAATGTACTGGGGGCACCATTGTTGTAGCTGCCTCAGGTTTGTGTGTATAATACTTAATACAGAGGCTGCTGGGGACATTAACCAAGTGACAGGCAGTCGTGTTATTTTATATACACCAGGTGCGATAGGGAGGGGTTCATGGGTATGAGTGAATGACCGAATGCAAACACAACTTTTTTTTCCATTTTGAAAAAAAAAAATTTTTTGCAAGATCCGTGTTTTGTTTTTTTGTTTTTTGTTTTTTTAACATGGGAGTCTATGGGAATTGGATCCGTCAACTGATTGCTATTTATCTTCTTTTGAAACTTATCCAGTAAGAAAGAAAACCCTTAGTGACCAAGCCAATTTTGACCTTAATGACCAGGCCAATTTTTTTTAATATATGACTAGGGACAATTTACCGTATGTAGTAATAACGCCAAAATTCTTCAACAAATCCCTTTTGGTTCTGAAATTGTTTTTTTTTTGGTGGGGACACATTGTGTTTTGTTAGTAGTAAATGTAGGTCTATCATTTTTTTTGTTTATTTGGGAACATATCAGAATTTTAAAATTTTGCCATTTCCAAAGTTTTAATATTTATATCCTTAAACAAGTTAGTCATGTTTTCCAATATAATTAATAAATAACATTTTCCATATGTCTATTTTACATCTGCATCATTTTTCAAATGTCATTTTATTTTATTAAAATGTTAAAAAGGTTTAAAAATGTACTGTAGCAGCAATTTTTCTAATATTCAGAAATTTTACAAAACTTGTTTCTTTAGGGACCTATTCAGATTGAAATGGACTTTGATGAGCCAATATATTGAAAACTCCCCTAAAGTGATACTATTTTAAAAACCACACCCCTCAAAAATATCAAAACTACTGTCAGGACATTTAACGTGCTACACCGGAATTAATGCAAAATTGAATGAAAATAAAAATTAAGTTATCCTCTAAAATGTTGCTTTAGTCCCATTTTTTTTTTTCACTTTTACAATGGAGAGAATACAAAAATAGACACCACAATTTGTTACCCAGTTTCTTCTGAGCGGATACCCCACATGTGGTCAGACGGGAGAGCTTGGAAGGGAAGTAGCACCATTTGAATTTTGGAACACAAATTTGGCTTGTTGCATTTGCAGGGCTAAGGTGCACAAACAGCAGAACCCCCCCACAAGTGACCCCATTTTGGAAACTATACACCATCAAGTAATTCATCTCGAGTTATCGGCAGCATTTTTAAACTATAGGTTCTTCACAGAAATTTTTCATATGTGGATGTGAAAACGAGAATTACATTTATTTTTTTTCTTCTAAAATGTTGTTTTATCCCCTAATTTGTAATTTTCACAATAGATAATAGTAGAAAATGGACCCCATATATGTTAGGCAATTTCTCCTGAAAATGATGTTAACAACCATATATATGGTCAATAACTGCTGTTTGGGAATATTGCATGGCTCAGAAAGGAAAGAGCATAATTTGATTTTTTTTTAACATAAATTTATCTGGAATAAATTGCGAATAACGTCGCATTTGCAAAGCCCCTAACAAGCCAAAAAAGCAGAATCCCCCACAAGTGACCCCAAATTTGGAAACTAGACCACTCAAAGAGTTCATCTACGGGTGTACTAAGCATTTTTATCCTACCAGTGATTCACAAAACTATACAATTTAGATGTGAAAACACCAATTTTTTTTTCCGCTAAAATAGTTTTAGCACCAAGTTTATAATTTACATAAAGGGTAACAGGAAAAAATTGACCCCATAGTTTGTTATAAATTTTGGTCAAAAATTAATGTTTGAGCACATGCAAAACTCCGAAAGAAAAGCGCGCTATTTAATTTTTGGAATGCACATTTGGATATCGTGTTGCATGTATAGCCCAAAAGGTGCCAGCAAAGCAAAAAAGCCCCAAAAGTGACCCCACTGTACAAATTGCACCTCTTAATGAATACAGCTATGGCTGCAGTGACTATTTTGTAAAATCCATGCCATACTTTTCTTTTCTGGAGAATTGCAAATATGCCAGCCTAGTACCTATACATTATGCCCAGCTTGTGGTTCCGGCAACATGCCCCCCATAAATTAAGTGCGCTCTCCCTACTACAATAATGCCACATACGGTCACTTATGGCAGTTTAGGCACAGTGGGGTTCAGAAGGAGGTGGGTATTTTGGATTTGGGAGCCCAGATTTCCCTGGATTTTATTTGGGGGTGGGAGCTGTTGGTTTTCTAGAGTCTGTTCTGCCAGTAACGTGGGAGCCCCCAATATTTCCAGTGACAGATAAACCTGAGTGGGGGCTGTTTTGTTTTTTTTTTTTTTTTTGCTGGATAAGTTAGGGGTTTTATAGGTAACATTTTGTTGTAAAGAATGTTTTTGATTTCTTTCAGTATAAGGCTGGGACCACGTTCTTCTGTTCTATGCTGAGAACTTTGTCGTGGTTTATATGTAAATCCCCCAAGAATGTGGTTCAGACTAAACCCCAGTCACTATAATGAGGCAGATGAAGACATGATTGGACTCCATTTGGCATCTGTTCCAGTGGTATCCATATTTTTTAGGCTTCCACAGAACTGTGGTTGTCCACACTTGTCCGCTAAAAAGATGCCTAAAATGATGGGACATTGTTGGGCCGGAACAGAGACTAGATGGAGTGCAAAGTGTCTCTATCTGCCTTATTACAGTGAGTGGTTCAGTCAGGGATTTTGTCTGAATCCCGGTTTTTGGTATGTACTCGGAAAGCCCAACGTAAGTGCTCAGCGGGGAGCGCAGGATAAATGTGAACCAAAGCTTTTCCTGATTTTAGGGAGGTAGAATGAATAGATGGACAGCAGTACTATAATAGTTATTTTGGGGTACTATGTTGGGATATACAACATATTTATTTATTATTTTTTTTTTTCTGAATTTTCAGACACCGAATGAATAAAAACCAGTAATTCAGTAATTTGTTTTTATTTATTTATTTATTTTTGCGTGCAGTTCACCGTGCGGTAAAAGTGATGAGACCAATCTATTTTTCAGGTCAGTATAGTTACAGCAATAACAGACATTTTGCCTTTTTTAAGCTTTGCTGCTTTTACACACCAAAAAGAATATTTTAGAAAAAATTATTTATTTTTCTACTTCCATATTCTGAGAGCTGTAGAGTTGTTCACTTTTTTTTTTTCTTAATGAGGCACGTTAGTTAATTTTTGTGGGACAGTTTGCAGTTTTTTATTTCTACCATTTCTTTTTACTTATGACTTTTTGATTGCTTTTTATTCAATTTTATCTGGGACACAGCTAACCACTTGCCACCATCCATATTGGAGTTCTGACATGACACAAGTCAGGTATTGATAATGTTTTTAACTTCAGTAGGTTAGGGACTGTCTCAGATGGGTACACCGTGACGAGGTGAGACAGCTTTTTACCTTTTTGCAAAAATGTATACACTAAGTACCCTGTTATTAAGCACTTGCAATTTATTTATTTATATTCAGGGTATTTTTCATACAATTTTTCTCCTTGGTTTTTTCATATTCTGAGAGCTGTAGAGTTGTTCACTTTTTTTTTTTCTTAATGAGGCACGTTAGTTAATTTTTGTGGGACAGTTTGCAGTTTTTTATTTCTACCATTTCTTTTTACTTATGACTTTTTGATTGCTTTTTATTCAATTTTTTTTTTTTTTTGTGTGTGTTTTAGTATGATAAAAAAGCAACACTTTTGGCATGCTTTTTATTATTTTTTTATGGTGTTTGACATATAGAATAAATAACATGACAGTTTTATTGCCCAGGTTGTTCCGGCCGCAGCAATACCAGTTATGTATACTTTTTTTTTTTGTTTGTTTTATTTTTGTTTTAACGTAAGCTGCGTTTTTAGTGGTGAAACGGACTTTCGTGATTTTTATATTTTGTGTTTTTCTTTTTTACATACGGTAATTTAACTTTTTCACTTAGTCCCACTGTGAGACATGAATATTTTTTAATAAGACAAAGTCCAGCTCACTGCATTTTGACAAGCCCATTGTTAGGAGCATGGATCCGATTCGCCAAAATGTGTAAAAATGCAAGTCCTGCCTTCCCTAACTGTTAAAATTACAAAATTACAGCACACGCCACATTCCCTGTGATGCATCGTAGGGGGTGTGGCATTTGCTGTAACTTTGTAATCCAAACTGGAAAACTGGACTTGGATTTTCTTTTTATGAATATTTTTTACTTTGATCGCTGATCTCCTGTACTGCAGCACATGAGACCTGTCAGTTGCTCACTGACTGTGCCTGTTAGACCATGCTTATAGCAGGATCCAACAGGCCATCGTAGCCTGGGTCATCAGATGACCTCAGAGTACTATGGCAACGATTATCATCCACGATTTCGATTGCAGCAGGCCAATCCGGCCAAAGGGGGTCTTTTTAACCCCCCTTTTAACCTCTTGGATATTGCTGTTGCAGTTGACACCAGTATTAAAGGGGTTAGTCGGTTCCGATTTGTTCTAAGAACAGTGGAGGCCGATGCCCGAAGTTGTCAGCCGTGGGGGGGCTCTATTTACTTATTCCCGATTGCCGTTTTAAAACGGCGATGAGGGTATAAAGTCTCTTAATGACCGCAGTTTGTATGCGTATCGGTGGTTGTTAAGGGGTTAACAGAACGTTACAGAATGGTAATGTATCCATAACAACCGAACAGCACACAGATGGTCTATGCGACTTCCGTTTGTTTTTTTCTGGCACTCATTGACTTGTATTGGCGAGTCTCAGCCATTTTACGTGTCCACTAGCAACATGCTGCGATTTTTTTTTTTTTTTTTTTTTTTTTTTCTTTCCTCCCCTTTACAGCTGAGGAGAAAAATTTTTCAGTTCAGCACTGACTCATTGAATAGCATTGACCCGAGTGCAATGCATTTTTTTTCCCCTTGCATGTCTCTCGTTTGTTGTATACGCAAATGTGAGCAAACCCTTTAATTGATGAAAACTGAGTAATTTAAAGCCATGTTCACATGCAGCATTTGTTTGCTGTAATTTTTTAATGCAAATTAAAGCTGCCTTTTGGAGTATTAGCTAAAGCTATGAGATTTCAGCAGTTTCATGGTCCCACCTATTTTTTTTTTTCTGTCTGAATTTGAGAATTGCAGCGTTTTTTCATTTTGTTTTTTAAATTGTAGCATCTCAATTCTTTCAGTTTTTTTTTTTTTTTTTAAAGGTTTTTATTTTACCCATGGAAAGCCATGAGAAAGTGAAAAAATTCTGCAAAAAAATGTTATTTCTTTACTTTTGCTGATTTTTTTTTTTTTTTGCTGGATTTCTGAAGCGTTTTGGTGGCTATGTAGCACGCACGGGGCAAGGGGTTAAATTACTCGTTGCCGGGCTTGATGAAGTTGGGTCTAGGGATGTCACTGGGTGGCCCTTTCTGCCTGGTTTCGTGGCCCCAAGGTGTAGAATAAAGGAGGGGGGTGGTGAAGGATGATGGTGGAGGTTGTTTTCGTGACGCCACCTGCGGTATGTGGCCAGGAATTAGCTGTCGCTGTCTTCCGCGGCGGATGGTAGCATCAGTTAAGGTGTTTCTGCTCCCCACAGGTGGAGCGGGCCTCGGGGAGGATGATGAGGGGAGTAGTAATGGCGGGCGCTGAAGCGCGGGGCGCCAGCAAAGACAGGTGGACACAGTCTCTCCGGGTTCCAGGTGTTTTACTCACAGTTCTTTAAGTAACCCAGTTGCCGCTTCCGAAGCACTGGCCACCGCTGTGATGGGCCCCAGCCGATCCCGAGCAATTTGAGGTCACTGCCAGTGTTCCCACTGTGAGTCCTTTCTAGTCATGGTCCCTCCTATCCCAGTGTAGGTGGAATATGGAATGGGTTGCGGGTGTTTCCTGTACTCGCCGCAGACCCTGGAATCCCGTGTAGCTGTAGAGAACCCAGCCTGAGCTGTATGCGCCAAGCCACAGGTCCTATGGCACTCCCAGAAATGTGAGTAGAAGAAGATTGAACCGAGCTCCTAGGTGCGTTTCAACCCCATCTGTGCCCGGGGCTAACTGACTATGTGTGAAGATGCTCCTTCCCTTTTCCCCAAGTGGTGCCCGCCCCCCAGGTGGCTGTCCCAGTGACCGGGAAAGTCCCTTGTTTCGTGATGGCCAAACCCCCTGTCTACCCTAGGCCATCCCCCCCCCAGTGGGAAGGCACCTAACTGTGCGTGGTTGTGAATGTGAGAATCACCAGCGATTAACCTCTCCTTACCCGGGATGAGTATTACATCTTAAGGGAGATGCAGTACCCTGTGGCGACTGAAGCCTCAGGGGCGCCACAGCTACACCAAACATTATTAAACAATTACTGTAGGCAAAGCACATATGTAATCTGGAAAAAAAACATAGATGATCCAGCGAGGGAAGGAAGTCCACCAGGAATAAGTAAAATCTTGCGTTTTATTTCTTCAATCTTAAAATATCTATTGCATATATATTCATCAGAAAGCACTCTAAAAACTTTTCAGAGGACTTCATTTTTGGACTTTCTTATATATTGCTCTAATAGTGTAATTTTTTGTCTCACGAATAAGGCTTGTAAGCTGGAACGCGTTGATTTGTAACTTGTCACACACCTTAGAGAGTTTTTGGAGGTTTTTTTTCTGATGAATGTATATGCAATGGATATTTTAAGATTGAAGAAAAAAAATGCTAGATTTTACTTATTCCTGGTGGATCTCCTTCCCTCCCTGGATCATCTATGGTTTTTTCTTTGCTACATGGTTTCCAAATGAGATCTGTGCCAGGATTGGAAGCAAGAACGTAAAGAAGGGGTTACAAAAGTGGGTGACTTCTCTTCATTCTGTGATGAATTTGGGATTTCCGAGTCAGTTTTTGCGCCATCACAGGTGAACAAAGCAGATGTCTCCTCTCTATCACATGAAGAGATTTCACACTTAAGATTCTTCATAGAAATGTAAATTTCTTTATTTCTTCCTTTGATGTAAATTGAAAGAACTACTTTCCAGTTCACCTAATTACAGGAAATGTATTTCTGATATTTGGGAGAGCACATAGTAATTTACCGGTCTAGAAGGGTTAGCTTTGATGGTTCTGATGTATAGAGTCTCATTGGAATAATCACTCGCGGCTTTATCATTATTTCTGTAACACTATTATCTTCCATGGTACTGATCGCTGCAGAATAAGAGGGGTGAATGCAAAGAAATATGTAAATACAATACATATTATGTGAAATAAAAGTGTAGAAATAATGGCACAGGCAGCGGAGACGAGCTTTTGCCGGAGGTGGCGTTAAGTGGTTTTAAGAGGACCTGTCACCAGGTCAAAAGTGTGCAGTTTTTACTCTTATTTTATCCCTGCTGCTTTCCTGAGTTTGCAAAGTTTTAGTTGCTGTTTTTTCTTTTTAAATCCGCAATACCATTCCATAGATCTGGTCTTTTTTATTTAGTACATTGTTATGGTCTTTAGTATTGATGGGTGAGCGCTAAAAAGCTTGGGTGCTCGCTACTTGAGCCAAGCAGGTCAGACGCTCCGAAAGAGATCAACTCAACTAACAGGTATAATGGAAGTCAATGATTGGGTAGTTCAGCTCTCCGACCACATACAAGCCGCCGTAAGCTGACCATTTTTGAGGGAGAGAGGGTGGTCAGGTTTTTTTCTTTTTTCGTTTTTTTTTTCTTTTGACACGCTACATCTAAAAACGTTGTTTTAACACCAATGAGAGCCATTCAGAGACTTCAAATGGTTCTCCCTGGGTGCCTGCACACCTCATGCAGTGAAGCAAGCCTGTGCGTTGTTTCACATACCTGCGATACTTGGCCAAGCACCTGAGCACTCCGATGCTCGATTGAGTATCATTGCATTTAGCAAAAGAGCGAGGCTCTCGTGATTCCCTGGGGTAGGGTCAGTTAGGCCACTCTGCATTATTATCAGTTGAGCTATTGGTTAAAGGGCACTTTACACGCTGCAATATCACTATCGATATCGCTAGCGAGCGTACCCGCCACCATCGGTTGTGCGTCACGGGCAAATCGCTGCCCATGGTGCACATGTGAAGCCCCGCCGGTGCTGTATCGGTGCATACCTTCAGGGACTCCACGTAGCTGGTGCTGGTCACAGGTAGGAAATCTTCGGTTTTGATCGTGACGCCACTCTCAGTATTGCGGTCAGTGGGGACCGCCACTGCAGGTTAGGGGACGCCTGGGGCTGATGGTGTGTGCAGTTAGTTGGAATAGCCTCCTGAGAGTGAGGCAAGCCCCAGGGCCCGGTGTAGGTTTGTAGTACCACAAGGCGCAGAATAACTCCACACAGGCAGAATTGTCTTTCAAGGGCTTTACTCACATTTGATGGCAGGGTGAGTAGCCCGGGCGTAGCTGGGATGAACCAGATGGGAACCGGGTATCCTTCAGGCTGACTTTATGAGGGTGACTACTGACTCGCCTTCCTTAGCCCTTGGTGGTTTGGGGTGACCCCGACTTTGAGTCCCTATGGGGGTCACCCAGGGAAGATGCTGCAGCCTCTCTCCCCCTTTTGTTTGCCGTTTGCTTGTTCCCCGGACCAGGCCACTCCAGCTGCTTGCCTCCTGTGACCTATGGGCCCTCACTGCGGTTACGTGGCTGCGGCTTTTGTGGTATTGTGGTGTGGGCTTTGAGAGCCCCACACCGGCAGGTTTAGCAGAAGAAAGCTGGATCTATCTTCGCTTCGGGATCTGCCGCCCGGTTGGGCCTGGTGCTCTCTAGCAGTCTCCTTACTTCCCACTCCGTGCTTTCTCTCTAGCTGAAGCTGGCTTTCAGGTAGCACTCCTAGTTGACCGTTCTCCCCCGTCAGTAGCCACTGCGCGGGCGCTGTTAGACAGCATCAACCCCACAGGTCTGCTCCTCACTGAGCCCTCTGGAGTTCTCCTCTAACTGACTCACTGCCCCTCCTCTCCTGTTCTTGCCTACGCCACCTAGCAACCAGACTCTCCACCACACCCCTTGAGAGGAGATGGAGGCTTTTGACCCCCTGCCACTATTCCAGTGGAGGTATAGGCTTTGCCCCCTCCTGGGATCCCCAGGGGTCCTCTCATGGGTACATGTGTGAGACCTGATCACTATGCGCCTGTGTACCACACCCCAGTCAGCCTTCTGGATTACCTGTATTGTACTGTCCCCAGCATGGGTGCAGTACTCAGTGGTGCCTGACCAGGTCAGGGGCGCCACATTCCCCCTTAGTTATCACCAGCACGTCCTCGGGCTGCAAGACAACATTTTAAAATGCATAAAACATTAAAACATGTAAAACATTTTTAAAAGCACCAGGTACCATACATCACCACCCTCCACCCACAAGTCCGTTAACCCACCCAAAACCCTTTCACGTTGGCCGCGACTTCAGCCACTTCTGGCAGGATGTAGAGGCGGCTTACATGGGCTGGTGGTTTTCAGGGTATACCTGGCCTGGTGGATCCGCGCCTTCAGCCTCTTCTGGCAGGATGTAGAGGCGGCCTCCACAGTTGGTGCTGACCAGGTACCCTCTTTGTGGTGGTGAGCCAAGGCCCCATAAACAGGCGTGCTCTCTGGTCGCAGGTGAGCCAAGGCCCTATATACGGACGGGCTCCTCCTGGTTGCAGACGAGCCAAGCCCCTAAACAGGCTGACTCTGGTGGCGGTGGTGCCCTCTGGTGTAACTATTTACACTGCGAGAGTTTGTGGCTATAGCCAGTTCATAGCCTTAAGGTTTATTTCTCACAATAGTTTTTGTGGGCACATTACTTGAACTTGAGAACGTTGCAAAACAAACTTTTTCAAAACTTTAACTTCTGTACTTCTTACTTTACTTTACTTTACTCCTCTTTACCAGGGCTTGAGCCTGTATGGCGGTGGCACCTGCTGCTTTCCTGCTCTTTATCGTCGTCTGTGGTCGTCTCATCCGTAGGTTCTTTTTCTCTGCTTTGTCTTCCTTCTCTTTCTTTAGGACTTTGTGTTACGTCCAGGGCATACAATCCTCTTTCACCTTGATGCATAGTAAACTGGACTGAATCTCCCATCTTTAGATTTCTGCCAGGGTGTCCTCGAGGCAGATGAGCTCTCACATCTCTTCTGTTGACAAATATCCCTTCTTTGATACCAGGTGCTACGATAAATCCGTATCCACTTCTCAAATTGAAATCCTCCACTACTCCTCTGAAAAGGGGTCCTCTGGCCTGGGCTTTGGACCTTCTCAGGGCTCGTTTTTCTTGCAAGTCTCTGGCGGTGACTTCTCTCTGCTCTGGAGATGACGGTGCAGAGGATAGTTGCGTTCTGTTGCGGTGTGTCTTACGGGCTGGATTCTGTAGGGTGCAGCTCACAAACTCCCAGGTAAGGCTTTTGGGCAGTTCTTCTTCTGCAGATGGTGTCAGATCTTCCTCATCCCAGCGAGAATAGGGCAGCATCTCTGGCTCTGGGTATGGCTCTGGAGTCAGCCCCTCAACCTCCTGGCCTCCTCCCCCCCTTAGTTCTTCCTGGCACTCCTTGGGTAGCAGTGCTGGGGATGGACTTCTTTCTGCCGGCCCAGGTGGGGAACTCTTTGCCGTGGTTGCTGCAGGAGCTGTCGGGATACTCTTTGGGGTGTGCGGAGGGAGCATGTACCGCTCCACCATCTCCCGTGGGAACTTAGCTTCCAGGTCGGCTTTTAGCTGCCAGTATGCGGAGTCCTCACCTACCAGGGATTGCCTAGCAGGGACTTCCTGAACCTGGGGAGCCTTGTCTGCTCTGGCCTTGCAGGCCGGGGTAAATGGTACGTCAGCCTTGTCTTGGCGGGCCGCGCCTGGCATGGCGGCGGCCTGGTCTTGGCGGGCCGCGCCTGGCATGGCGGCGGCCTGGTCTTGGCGGGCCGCGCCTGGCATGGCGGCGGCCTGGATCGGCGTCGCAGCTACGATGGGGTCTGTGCAGGCTGGGCTGGGCATCGCTGCAGGGACCGGGTCTTGGTGGGCCGAGCAGGGCATCGCTGCGGCGGCCGGGGCTTGGCGGGCCGAGCAGGGCATCGCTGCGGCGGCCGGGTCTTGGCGGGCCGAGCAGGGCATCGCTGCGGCGGCCTGGGCTTGGCGGGCCGCACCTGGCGTGGCTGCGGCCTGGCTCAGCGTCGCCGCGCCGGGCGCCTCTTCAGGGACCGCGGGCGTGGCAGTAGGGGTCGGGGCACTTGCGCTAGCCGGGGCATCACTCGACTCACCCATCGTTGGCAGCATCGGGGTCTGAGTTGTCACCGCCCAATCTGGCACTCGGTGCGCGGCTCTCTCCTCGTAGGCCCGAACCGCCGCGGTCATCCATAGGAACTCCTCGCGTCCCTCTCTGATCAGCCTTCCGACCCTGGCTTCCAGTTGATCGCAGAACTCGGCAAGCTCCCGACACCACCAGGCAGCGGAGCCTGGCTCTGGGTCTCTGCACTCAGACGCCATTTTCATTAGCAAGCTGCTGGCTTCTCTTCTGCTCCGCCGTCTCCGGACGCTTCCGCTCTCTTTGCTGGCAAGCTCCGAACTCTGCAGGGGATCTCTGGGTAGCCACACCTCTTCGTGGGCGGTAACTTCTTCCAGCGCGGGCTGCTGTTGTTTTTCAGCGCGCTTTTCATGGTGGCAATATGGCGGCGCTTCCAATTTTTCAAGCGGACCGCCCAGGCACATGGTCACCTGTCTGGACAGGTCTAGTCCTTATCCTGTTCGTGACGCCAGATGTGAAGCCCCGCCGGTGCTGTATCGGTGCATACCTTCAGGGACTCCACGTAGCTGGTGCTGGTCACAGGTAGGAAATCTTCGGTTTTGATCGTGACGCCACTCTCAGTATTGCGGTCAGTGGGGACCGCCACTGCAGGTTAGGGGACGCCTGGGGCTGATGGTGTGTGCAGTTAGTTGGAATAGCCTCCTGAGAGTGAGGCAAGCCCCAGGGCCCGGTGTAGGTTTGTAGTACCACAAGGCGCAGAATAACTCCACACAGGCAGAATTGTCTTTCAAGGGCTTTACTCACATTTGATGGCAGGGTGAGTAGCCCGGGCGTAGCTGGGATGAACCAGATGGGAACCGGGTATCCTTCAGGCTGACTTTATGAGGGTGACTACTGACTCGCCTTCCTTAGCCCTTGGTGGTTTGGGGTGACCCCGACTTTGAGTCCCTATGGGGGTCACCCAGGGAAGATGCTGCAGCCTCTCTCCCCCTTTTGTTTGCCGTTTGCTTGTTCCCCGGACCAGGCCACTCCAGCTGCTTGCCTCCTGTGACCTATGGGCCCTCACTGCGGTTACGTGGCTGCGGCTTTTGTGGTATTGTGGTGTGGGCTTTGAGAGCCCCACACCGGCAGGTTTAGCAGAAGAAAGCTGGATCTATCTTCGCTTCGGGATCTGCCGCCCGGTTGGGCCTGGTGCTCTCTAGCAGTCTCCTTACTTCCCACTCCGTGCTTTCTCTCTAGCTGAAGCTGGCTTTCAGGTAGCACTCCTAGTTGACCGTTCTCCCCCGTCAGTAGCCACTGCGCGGGCGCTGTTAGACAGCATCAACCCCACAGGTCTGCTCCTCACTGAGCCCTCTGGAGTTCTCCTCTAACTGACTCACTGCCCCTCCTCTCCTGTTCTTGCCTACGCCACCTAGCAACCAGACTCTCCACCACACCCCTTGAGAGGAGATGGAGGCTTTTGACCCCCTGCCACTATTCCAGTGGAGGTATAGGCTTTGCCCCCTCCTGGGATCCCCAGGGGTCCTCTCATGGGTACATGTGTGAGACCTGATCACTATGCGCCTGTGTACCACACCCCAGTCAGCCTTCTGGATTACCTGTATTGTACTGTCCCCAGCATGGGTGCAGTACTCAGTGGTGCCTGACCAGGTCAGGGGCGCCACATTCCCCCTTAGTTATCACCAGCACGTCCTCGGGCTGCAAGACAACATTTTAAAATGCATAAAACATTAAAACATGTAAAACATTTTTAAAAGCACCAGGTACCATACATCACCACCCTCCACCCACAAGTCCGTTAACCCACCCAAAACCCTTTCACGTTGGCCGCGACTTCAGCCACTTCTGGCAGGATGTAGAGGCGGCTTACATGGGCTGGTGGTTTTCAGGGTATACCTGGCCTGGTGGATCCGCGCCTTCAGCCTCTTCTGGCAGGATGTAGAGGCGGCCTCCACAGTTGGTGCTGACCAGGTACCCTCTTTGTGGTGGTGAGCCAAGGCCCCATAAACAGGCGTGCTCTCTGGTCGCAGGTGAGCCAAGGCCCTATATACGGACGGGCTCCTCCTGGTTGCAGACGAGCCAAGCCCCTAAACAGGCTGACTCTGGTGGCGGTGGTGCCCTCTGGTGTAACTATTTACACTGCGAGAGTTTGTGGCTATAGCCAGTTCATAGCCTTAAGGTTTATTTCTCACAATAGTTTTTGTGGGCACATTACTTGAACTTGAGAACGTTGCAAAACAAACTTTTTCAAAACTTTAACTTCTGTACTTCTTACTTTACTTTACTTTACTCCTCTTTACCAGGGCTTGAGCCTGTATGGCGGTGGCACCTGCTGCTTTCCTGCTCTTTATCGTCGTCTGTGGTCGTCTCATCCGTAGGTTCTTTTTCTCTGCTTTGTCTTCCTTCTCTTTCTTTAGGACTTTGTGTTACGTCCAGGGCATACAATCCTCTTTCACCTTGATGCATAGTAAACTGGACTGAATCTCCCATCTTTAGATTTCTGCCAGGGTGTCCTCGAGGCAGATGAGCTCTCACATCTCTTCTGTTGACAAATATCCCTTCTTTGATACCAGGTGCTACGATAAATCCGTATCCACTTCTCAAATTGAAATCCTCCACTACTCCTCTGAAAAGGGGTCCTCTGGCCTGGGCTTTGGACCTTCTCAGGGCTCGTTTTTCTTGCAAGTCTCTGGCGGTGACTTCTCTCTGCTCTGGAGATGACGGTGCAGAGGATAGTTGCGTTCTGTTGCGGTGTGTCTTACGGGCTGGATTCTGTAGGGTGCAGCTCACAAACTCCCAGGTAAGGCTTTTGGGCAGTTCTTCTTCTGCAGATGGTGTCAGATCTTCCTCATCCCAGCGAGAATAGGGCAGCATCTCTGGCTCTGGGTATGGCTCTGGAGTCAGCCCCTCAACCTCCTGGCCTCCTCCCCCCCTTAGTTCTTCCTGGCACTCCTTGGGTAGCAGTGCTGGGGATGGACTTCTTTCTGCCGGCCCAGGTGGGGAACTCTTTGCCGTGGTTGCTGCAGGAGCTGTCGGGATACTCTTTGGGGTGTGCGGAGGGAGCATGTACCGCTCCACCATCTCCCGTGGGAACTTAGCTTCCAGGTCGGCTTTTAGCTGCCAGTATGCGGAGTCCTCACCTACCAGGGATTGCCTAGCAGGGACTTCCTGAACCTGGGGAGCCTTGTCTGCTCTGGCCTTGCAGGCCGGGGTAAATGGTACGTCAGCCTTGTCTTGGCGGGCCGCGCCTGGCATGGCGGCGGCCTGGTCTTGGCGGGCCGCGCCTGGCATGGCGGCGGCCTGGTCTTGGCGGGCCGCGCCTGGCATGGCGGCGGCCTGGATCGGCGTCGCAGCTGCGATGGGGTCTGTGCAGGCTGGGCTGGGCATCGCTGCAGGGACCGGGTCTTGGTGGGCCGAGCAGGGCATCGCTGCGGCGGCCGGGGCTTGGCGGGCCGAGCAGGGCATCGCTGCGGCGGCCGGGTCTTGGCGGGCCGAGCAGGGCATCGCTGCGGCGGCCTGGGCTTGGCGGGCCGCACCTGGCGTGGCTGCGGCCTGGCTCAGCGTCGCCGCGCCGGGCGCCTCTTCAGGGACCGCGGGCGTGGCAGTAGGGGTCGGGGCACTTGCGCTAGCCGGGGCATCACTCGACTCACCCATCGTTGGCAGCATCGGGGTCTGAGTTGTCACCGCCCAATCTGGCACTCGGTGCGCGGCTCTCTCCTCGTAGGCCCGAACCGCCGCGGTCATCCATAGGAACTCCTCGCGTCCCTCTCTGATCAGCCTTCCGACCCTGGCTTCCAGTTGATCGCAGAACTCGGCAAGCTCCCGACACCACCAGGCAGCGGAGCCTGGCTCTGGGTCTCTGCACTCAGACGCCATTTTCATTAGCAAGCTGCTGGCTTCTCTTCTGCTCCGCCGTCTCCGGACGCTTCCGCTCTCTTTGCTGGCAAGCTCCGAACTCTGCAGGGGATCTCTGGGTAGCCACACCTCTTCGTGGGCGGTAACTTCTTCCAGCGCGGGCTGCTGTTGTTTTTCAGCGCGCTTTTCATGGTGGCAATATGGCGGCGCTTCCAATTTTTCAAGCGGACCGCCCAGGCACATGGTCACCTGTCTGGACAGGTCTAGTCCTTATCCTGTTCGTGACTCCAGATGTGAAGCCCCGCCGGTGCTGTATCGGTGCATACCTTCAGGGACTCCACGTAGCTGGTGCTGGTCACAGGTAGGAAATCTTCGGTTTTGATCGTGACGCCACTCTCAGTATTGCGGTCAGTGGGGACCGCCACTGCAGGTTAGGGGACGCCTGGGGCTGATGGTGTGTGCAGTTAGTTGGAATAGCCTCCTGAGAGTGAGGCAAGCCCCAGGGCCCGGTGTAGGTTTGTAGTACCACAAGGCGCAGAATAACTCCACACAGGCAGAATTGTCTTTCAAGGGCTTTACTCACATTTGATGGCAGGGTGAGTAGCCCGGGCGTAGCTGGGATGAACCAGATGGGAACCGGGTATCCTTCAGGCTGACTTTATGAGGGTGACTACTGACTCGCCTTCCTTAGCCCTTGGTGGTTTGGGGTGACCCCGACTTTGAGTCCCTATGGGGGTCACCCAGGGAAGATGCTGCAGCCTCTCTCCCCCTTTTGTTTGCCGTTTGCTTGTTCCCCGGACCAGGCCACTCCAGCTGCTTGCCTCCTGTGACCTATGGGCCCTCACTGCGGTTACGTGGCTGCGGCTTTTGTGGTATTGTGGTGTGGGCTTTGAGAGCCCCACACCGGCAGGTTTAGCAGAAGAAAGCTGGATCTATCTTCGCTTCGGGATCTGCCGCCCGGTTGGGCCTGGTGCTCTCTAGCAGTCTCCTTACTTCCCACTCCGTGCTTTCTCTCTAGCTGAAGCTGGCTTTCAGGTAGCACTCCTAGTTGACCGTTCTCCCCCGTCAGTAGCCACTGCGCGGGCGCTGTTAGACAGCATCAACCCCACAGGTCTGCTCCTCACTGAGCCCTCTGGAGTTCTCCTCTAACTGACTCACTGCCCCTCCTCTCCTGTTCTTGCCTACGCCACCTAGCAACCAGACTCTCCACCACACCCCTTGAGAGGAGATGGAGGCTTTTGACCCCCTGCCACTATTCCAGTGGAGGTATAGGCTTTGCCCCCTCCTGGGATCCCCAGGGGTCCTCTCATGGGTACATGTGTGAGACCTGATCACTATGCGCCTGTGTACCACACCCCAGTCAGCCTTCTGGATTACCTGTATTGTACTGTCCCCAGCATGGGTGCAGTACTCAGTGGTGCCTGACCAGGTCAGGGGCGCCACACACAACATCGCTTACACCTGTCACACGGACTTACATTTCCTGCGACGTCGCTGTTGCCGGTGAACCGCCTCCTTTCTAAGGGGGCGGCTCGTGCGGTGTCACAGCGACGTCACACGGCAGCCATCCAATAGAAGCGGAGGGGCAGAGATGAGCGGGCGGAATATCCCACTTACCTCCTTCCTTCCTCATTGCCGGTGGACGCAGGTAAGGAGATGTTGGTCGTTCCTCCGGTGTCACACATAGCTATGTGTGATGCCGCAGGAACGACGAACAACCAGCGGCATGCACCACCAACGATATTATGAAAAGGAGCAACGTGTCAACGATCAACGATTTTGACGTTTTTGCGATCGTTTATCATCGCTCCTAGCTGTCACACGCTGCAATGTCGCTAACGATGCCGGATGTGCGTCACAAACACCGTGACCCTGACGATATATCGTTAACGAGGTCGCAGCATGTAAAGCACCCTTAAGTCCATACATATCGGCACTAACCCATAGTACTCATGGGACTGTAATGAGTAAAAAAATAAGAGCAAAAACTGGCTAGGGTTACTCTAGTACTTTTATATTGATAACCTATCCTGAGGACAGGTCATGAATATCAGACCCATGGGGTTCCGACACCCCCACCGAACAGCTGCTCTCGTTGTAGCAGCTCCTGGATGTTAGTGGTTAAGGATCTGAACAGTACAGGTCTGTCAACTGTAGTGGTTGCGGATTCACTCCTGTTCATTCAGAGACTGATCTGCTGTACTCAGCCGTGGCCCTTGCACAGTTCCGAGAGCCATGCTATTCAGCTGTGCAACCACTAACATTTGCAGTGAAAACGGCTTGTTGGGCACCACCAATCTGATATATTACTTAATCCTTAAAAAAGTCATCACTATAAAGGTAGTGTAGCAACCCTTTAAATTTTTGATACTTACACTAGATAGGACAGGATCCACCAATCACAGAAGGGTACGTCACAGCTTACTTCAACTCCTTTCCTTCACAAAGATTTTTGACCTGTGCTCATAAAATGCATCAATGCCATTTAGTAGAGTCTAAGTTGGTCTTTTGCTCCAAGTGTCCATGTGGTCACCAGGAACTAGCAGTTTAATATTATATCTGATTTAGTGCGCATAGATTTTTTTTTTAAATATAAATGGTGATTTGTGCTATTAAAAAAAATAAATAAATAAAAAAAATAAATAAAAATATACATTTTAAAGGGAACTTGTCAGGTCCAATATGCACCCAGAACCACGAGCAGTTCTCGGTGCATATTGCTAATCCGTGCCTAACTGTCTCTGTATTTAGTAGCATACATAAAGAGATCTAAAGATCCTTTATGATATGCTAATGAGTGCAGAGACTAGTTGCAAGGGCATAAGTTCCCTCGACTAGTCCGCCCTTTTTAGCATGTTGGCACGCTCACATGGGCATGCTAACATACTATTCACTGCCTTGCGTCATCGGTGATAATGTGTCCGTTGTCATCCTTCTGATGCCAGTTTTAGGCTTCATGCGCATGATCAGAAGTGCCGGAACATCTGGTCATGCGCTCTAGACCTCTGTGAAGCCGGGACGCGTACACCCAGTTTCATAGTGCGAATTACTGGAAGTGCGGTGACTTCTGATCATGTGCACTGACTCTAAACTCAGAGTCTAAAGGGCACGCTACACGCTGCGATATTATTAGCGAGCGTACCCGCCCCCGTCGGTTGTGCGTCACGGGCAAATCGCTGCCCGTGGCGCACAACATCGCTAACACCTGTCACACATACTTACCTGCCTAGTGACGTCGCTGTGGACAGCAAACCGCCTCCTTTCTAAGGGAGCGGTTCGTTCGGCGTCACAGCGATGTCACTAAGCGGCCGCCCAATAGAAGCGGAGGGGCGGAGATGAGCGGGTCAAACATCCCACCCACCTCCTTCCTTCCTCATTGCGGGCGGCTGCAGGTACGAGGTTGTTCCTCGTTGCTGCAGTGTCACACGTAGCGATGTGTGCAGCCGCAGGAACGACAAACAACCTGCAACAGCAACGATAATCGGGAATGGAACGACGCGTCAACGATCAACGATAAGGTAAGTAATTTTGATCGTTAATGGTCGTTCCTGCGTTTCACATGCAATGACGTCGCTAACGTGGCCGGATGTGCGTCACGAATTCCGTGACCCCCAACGACATCTCGTTAGCGATGTCGTTGCGTGTAAAGCGGCCTTAAGGCGGTGATAATGGACACAAGTACGCGCATCACCACCGATGATGCTGGGCATTGAATAGCATGTTAGCACGCTCCTGTGGTCGTGTGAACATGCTAAGAGGGCAGACTAGTTGGGGGACATAACACCCTTGTGACTAGTCCCTGCGCTCGTTCGCATATTATACAGGATCTTTTCTTTATCTATGCTACTAGATACAGGAACGGTTAGGCAGGGATTAGCAATATGCACCCAGAACTGCTCATAGTTCTGGGTGATTATGGGACCTAACAGGTCCCATTTAACATAAGAACCTAATCGGGCATAGACCGATAGCTCTTGGTCAAATGATTTTTTCTTGACTCCTAAGTTACCATGCCTGTTCATCTTTTTATTTCTATGGTGGTAGGAAGATAAGGCCCCGTACCAGGATCAGTAAAGTAAAAATTCATCTTGTCCAATTTCTATTCCCATGGACATACTGTATGATACTTGGTGGACCCACATACCAAAATCTCATGTATGTAATCGGATCCATTAGAGAACTTGACCCAAATTGCGCTTATACAAAGGAATTGGAGATAAAAGGAGGTTGTGCTAATGGCCAAACCACACACAGGATTGCTGTAGTAACGAAATGAAGGTTGGGGTGTGTGTATATTTCTTTTGCGGACTAGACAGCGAATCAACCTATCATCCTCAGAGAAGTGTTCTACTCCCTTAGTGCCCTTTAATATTACTTATAAGGAATTAACGTCCAAAGTAAAAAAAACAGCAGTCTGTAATAGAAGCAAGGTGTTTCTGGAGATTAATCAAATGTGATGAATCACGAAGGTAGGAATTTACTTTAAGGACTTTTTTTTTTTTTTTTTTTACAGAAATTGATCAATGTAATATGACAAATTTGCTGTAATGGATTCAATCTCTGACATAATAGGACGTCCCGGGCGATTTAGTTAAGATTTTAGGTAAAAAAAAAGGGAGACTCTGTAGCTCTTAATATCCAAACATATTTTTCCTTTTTTATTCTGGATGTTGGCACTAATAGCACCGTTTACCAAATTTTGATATGACAAAATATATTGTATGGAAGGATCCTCATCTAATTTTTGGTAGTAATTGGTGTCATTCAACAAACGTAATATATCTCCTGTATGTACCAAATTCTATTCATTATGACCCCCCCCTCCCCCTTTATTCGCACTATTATGATTGTTCCGTAAAGATATAATGACTTGTCATTCATTTAAAGTAAGATTTTCTCTTTTACGATAATGTAGAAAGCCTCCAAGTTAGAATGAAATGTTTCAAGCTGACTACCTCTATGATGTTAAGGGTAAAAATTAGATTTACGCCTAACTGGGACATGAATTGGATCTGGCTCAAAATTGGCACCAGCTAATTTGCTCATTCTAAAGGCGTGAGCGTTACCGGAACCATCACCTGAGACAGAAACTTGGTCAATATTTCTCTTCTGCTGTATGAGAAAGTGTCTATGAAGGGTTAACTTTCTAATGAATTAATATATAAAAATAGATTAAATACATTGGTAGGCGCATTAGGGAAAGAGGATAATCCTCTACCCAATAAAAGGGTTTGACCTTCTGTAAGAGTCCGGTTAAATTGATTGAATATACCTAGACTTGTTTTTCTTTGGTAATTGATTCTTGAATTTTCCCTTGTGCCTCCTCTACTACCACTGGGTTTTCTTTTCGTTTTGATTGTCGGTGAGGGATTAGGAACTGAAAAATTGTGGGATCTTGCTCAGTTACACGAAATTCAACTGCTCCGTATGATTGTAAACTAGGCAAGAACCTGTCAGTAAAAAAAAGATTGGTAGCAGCGGAGGGATTTTGGTCAACAACTTGTACTAAACCAGTTGTGTTGATATGAGTGGAGGTCTTGGGCTCAGTTCTCTTGATGGGCTCTATTAGAGCGCCATTGTTGTGGTTGTCAACAAGGGACAACTCGTCTAACTGAGAAGTGGGGTGAACTGTTAAAATAGATGCGTCAAGATCAGCTACCTCCTCAGTAGGTGTTGGAAATGTGGAGAAAGACAAGGATGTAGAATGTGTCCACAAGTGAGGTGGGTAAATTATTGGGACTTAGTGTTGTTCTAACGGTATGTTTCCACTTGCGCATAGATTCCGCTGCAAGAGCATCAGAAATTATATTTTATGACCCTCTGCTGTGAGCATCAGCCAAGGTTCATGTGACTGTGATGCGATCTTGCGATCGGATCACAGCTGCGGAGCACTTTCTCCCTCTCCTCCCTGGCCTGTGTCGGCATATATCGCAGTATATGACATGCGAGTGTAATGCGATGTTTGGCTTGTATGGGTGCGTGAGAGCCAAGACTCTGTGCTAAATGCAGCATGCTGTGATTCATTCCGCATGCCGATATGGCATGAAAAATCAATCGCAGATGGACACTGCACCATAGTTTTGCACTAGAGTGAGAGCAATCCGATGTTTTATCAGATTGCACTTGTCCATCCAAAACACAAGTGAAACGGGAAAGGTGTGGGTAACGTCTGAACTTGTGGAATCTGACGGATGAATATATTGGGGTTTGACCAAACTTGAAGTTTTAACATCTTTGGTACTCAAGCCAGTGGTTAAGCTAGGTGGAATGCTAGCTTCAGCAATCCTATAATTAATAGTACGTGATTGAAAACTTCTAGGTCCATTCCTGGACCCAGAGACGCAAGAATGCATGTTTTTTTTTGGGGGGAGGGGAGGTGGGGGGGGGTCTCCGAGGGGAAACGCCATTACACTGGACGTGTGAAGACCTCATATGAAAACTCCTCGTCTTATGATAGCAGTCTGTAAAAGAATGAAACACTAATTCCTGAGGACTCCCTTTCACCTTAACTATATCAGATAAAAGTATTCAGTTTTTGGATCTCACAATATCGAAGGATCCCAGGGGAAAATTATAACGTCCACTTATATCAAGAAAGTGGACATTAATAGTTATCTGTGGTTTAAGAGTGGACACCTCCCCAGATGTACTGTAACATTTCATATGGTCAATATTGGCGAGTTAGAAAAAACTGTAGTGAGGATGAAAACTTGATTAGGGTATCTAGTCTTCTTAAAGTCAGTTTTTAGGAAAAAGGATACCTTTTAAAAACCTCTTCAGGGACGCTTATGTAGCACCCGGGGGGGCAGGGGAAATCAGGCACGGGTTCTGTACTTGTTACTCGTCGCTGGGCCGGTGTGGTGATCTGGGCTGTTGCGGTGGCCTGCCCGGCTTTGTGCCCCGAGGTGTACACCAATAAGGAGGTAGAATGATGAGGGTTGTAGTGATTGTCGTGACGTCACCTGTGGTACGCGGCCAGAGATTAGCTCCGGGGCGGATGGTAATAGCAGGTAAAAATGGTATTGCTCCCCACAGGCAGAGCAAGCCCCGGGAAGGATGAAGAGGGGAGTAGTGATGATGATGGCCTTTGGCGCCAAGACGCGGGGTGGTGGCATCGGTAATAAGAGTCCAAGTCTGATGCTGCGGTTCCAGGTGTCTTTACTCACTCTTTGTGACACTGGCCCGGGTAGTACCGGTCACTCACTGTGATGGGCCCCGTCAAACTCAGATTAGTTAGAAGCAGTCACCAGTGTTTGAAAGAAGAAAGTCCTTTTGCCCTTCCAGCCGTGAGGAACTTGGGCTGAGCTCCAAACCCCAGGCCCCTTGAAGAGAAGAGAAGAGAAGAAAGAGGTGATTGTGTCGTTTCCAAGAACTAGTGTCCCGGGTAGAGTGACTGACTGACTGAAGATTGTGTGAGTTTGCTCCTACTTCTACCCCAAGTGGAACCCACCGCCGAGGTGGCTGGCTTCAGTGACCGGTGAAGTCCCATGCCTCGTGATGGCCACCCTCCTGCCTACCCTGAGCCATCTCCCCCTGTGAAAAGGCTCCTAATCTCTATGTAAAGTGTGAATGTGGAACACCGGTGATTAACCCCCTCCTTACTCGAAGCAAATATCGCACCTTAAATAAGGTGCAATACTCTGTGGCGACTGGAGCCTCAGGGACGCCACATTTACAATAAGGTTAAATTATTTAGTCAACAGGATTGTTTATCTAAAATAGAACACAATATCCAAGAGCTGTATATAAAAAATGATTTTGATGAATTTCGATGCAGTCTAGTTACCACTTTTAGTAATTCCCATTCAGTCATCAAAAATGTAATTTGGAAATATTGGTTTATTTTAGGGAATGATCCTATCCTTGGAAATAATTTATCCAAGAATCCTTTTATTAATTTCAGGAGGAATCCTAATTTGAAGAATTTTCTGGCTCCTAGTGTTAGGTTTTTTTCTAACTAGTCATAATTTAAGATCACTCCCCAACAATTTATCATTAAATACCTCCAAAGGGATTTTCAGATGTGGTAATTCGAAATGTTTATGCTGTAAAATCATTGCACACGGTACCAACACATTTAGTTCTAGGGTTACTGGCGAGTGCTTTAATATTAACGATAAATTGAATTGTTATTCCTCGCATGTAATTTATTTATTGGAATGCAGTTGCAATCTCCAGTACGTAGGATGAACTATGCACTACAGATTTATCAAACATCACCATAACATCTAACAAGGGGTTCTGAAATGTAGTGTCTCTATGTATTTTAATTATTATTATTTTTTATGGCATTTAGTATTCAGCATATATACATTGATTTTTTTTTTTTTTTATTTTGTGATTTCTTCTCATAACCAATTTTTAATTATGTATCCATATATGCAAGCAAATATCTATCTAAATTCTCCATTTTGGATTTTGGATTAGCACCTGATGAAAGGGGCAAACCGGCCCAGAAATGTGTTGCGTAATAAAACCTTGTTTCATATATTTAGCCTCCTCGCTCTGCAGCGCATCTTTATACCATCGATTATTTATTTTTTTTTCATTTTTTTTTTTCTCCCTTCTTGCCAGTACATAGCAGGGGCCCATTTATAAGATTATATCAGCACAGGAACCTTTCTGGATTGTGGACGTTGTTATTCCATGATATATTGATTGAAATTAACTTTGTTTGTGGGGAAAACACCTTTAAAGGGAACTTGTCAGCATAAAAATGCAGTCTAAATTGCAGGCAGCTTGTTAAAAAAGCAGGGAAAGTGGAGTAGATTGATGCATAGTTTTGAGTTAAGAGTCAGTATACCTTTTTTTTTTTTTCCTTTGTTTTAATCATTTTAATCTTCTTTTTCTGGGATTTTCAGCTCAGTGGGTGGTCCTGTCGATGACTGATAGATTCCTTTGTATAAGTATGCTTATACAAAGGTTACCTGTGATCACAGTTGGAGGGCTGAGGGAACTTCCAGCTGTGACATAAAAACCTGAGTGATGTCACCGCTTATCGCGTGGCTCAGTCGCTGCCTGAAGCTCACAGTGGGCAGTCATGTTCTGTGCCCGCTCGCTGTCACTTCAGATGTAGCAAAGCTGGAATCATCATGGGACCGCATGTTGATTACGTTGGACCTGTGTGTTTTGGGGTTTATTAAAGGGGTGAAAGAGGGTGGGGTTTTTTTGTATTTTATTTCAAATAATGGATTTTTACAAGGTTTGTGTTTTTTTTCTGAGTTTTTTTCCACTTACATATTAGTAATGGGGGGGGTCTCATAGACCCCGCCCGTTACTAATCTAGAGCTTTGTGGTAGCTATGAGCAATCATTAACTCCTATTACTCTAATTGCCACCACTCCAGGGTAATCGGGATGAGCCAGGTAAAGGTCTGGGATTGTCGTATCTAATGGATGCAACAATCCAGAGCAGCTGCAGGCTGCCATTTTTAGGCTGGGAGGCCCAATAACCATGAGCCTCCCCAGCCTGAGAATACCAGCTACCAACTGTCAGGAATTATCATAGCAGGGTATCAAAATTGTTTGGGAACCACATGCCCTTTTTTAGTTATTTAAGTAATTTTAACAAAATCTACATGCGGTTCCTCTTATTTTGATACACAGCCATGATAAACACATGGCTTGGAGCTGCTTTCTGTAGCCTTGGACTTGATCTCTGCTGGTATCATAATATAAGGGGGACCCTATGCCAATGTTTTTTGGTTTTTTTTTTAAAGTTATTTAGTTTGATTTTTCACACAGGGTGGGGGTGCTGTCTATCTGCAACCAATTACAGACAGCAGGACTGCTGGTGGGCAGGAAAAGTAGTGCATATGAATGAGCAGCCCCTGAAGTAGAATGAGTGGCTCTGGAGGCAGTTACAGCCGCTCTGGAGACTCTGTAAGTATAATGCACTTGCTCCAATCACCCTATCCCTTCTACCACCATTTTAAGTGCCAGATTCTGGTCCCCATAAACTTATATGGGGACCAGCGTCCGGCCAGATATCCGAAATCAATTCCAGGCCGGAACTGCGTTGTTTTTTTTTTTTTCTCTTTTTAACCTGGTTATCTGCGAGTCTGTCCATCAGTAGTGACAACATTTGATTTGTACTTCCTGGTTATATGAAGCTAATGCAGGGATTGATGAGGCAGTATAGCAGCTGAACAGGTGGATGACCGAGATGCCAACTTTATTTTTCCTTAGTAACTGATTCAAAATCACAAACCACCAAATTGTTTTTTTATAGAACACATTAGAAAACTATAATGAATGCCTGCCTAAGATTGTATATTGCACATCACATGTATAGCTGATATGGGGTTAATTAATTTGCAAATTAACACCATATACTGATATGGGGTTAAGTTGCAAATTAAAGTTAAGAAGGTTTTCAGCTTGTGTACTGAAAGTGCAACATCCAGGAGAAAAAGAACTTTATTTCTGCTGGGAACCACTTGCTTTCAGTCATACAGAGATGGCAGCCTAGATACTGTTGCCGCTCACAGACTTTTGGCTGACACCTGACTCTGCAAAGCATAAGTGCGCTTTCAGTACAGCAGCTGGGCATTTTTCCAATGCTATTAAACTGTAGATTATAGCTATCACCCATGACAGCACCCCAGAGAGGGAGGATCCAGCCTTTAAAGACAGGAAACCTAAAATATAAAAGGAGGAGCCTCTCCAATTGCATCAGTGGTTTCTTGTCCTTGGAAGGGAGCCTACACCTTGGACTGTCGAGAGAGAACATCTTCATGGGAATTTATCCAGGCCTTGGTCCAGTTGCCTTCTGGGGAGTCCAATATGCTGCCGCGGCAGGTCAGGTGGAGCACTGGAGGCACCACAGCGGTTCCCCAGACTAAGGCAGCTGCCGATCAGTGAGGCAGCAGTGTATGTGCTTCCATGAAGCCATTTGCAAGATAATCTGGGGGCTGCCCATGCAAGGACACACCTGATGATAAGGGGCATGCCCTGATGAGGCAGCAAGCCATGACGTAGGAGGGGGGGGGGGGGGGGGGGGGGGGGGGGGGGGGGGGGGGGCCCAAAGCCCAATGACGTCAGGAATGCAGGTTGGGGTGGGGGGGGGGGGGGAGGGGGGGGGGGGGGGGGGGGGGGGGGGGGGGGGGGGGGGGGGGGGGGGGGGGGGGGCAAAAAGTCAAAGAGTTTCCTGGGGAGGCAGGCAGTTTAAAATAAAAAAAATGTGCTTTACCGATCTGATGGCGGTGGGGTGTCTGTCAATGGGTTATAGCACAGAAGATTGGAGCCCAGCAGGATTGCGCTAATTAGATAGTTAAAGGAGAAGTAAAACAATTCCCTTAAAACCCTAATCCACCCAGAAAAAATTAAAGGGGATAAATGTAGGAAAGCCAAAGCCATATCCTCGAATTCAGATGAGCTAGGCATATCTGAAGGGGAATATGTATCCTCCTCCTAGTTTTTCTCTTCATACAAAGGTGAAACAGGATGGCCGTGCTTTGTAATTGATGACATGAACAACCTTATTAAAGCCATTATTATCACAATGGACATTAATGAACCCAAAAGATCCTATTTAGGATATAATGTTTTGAGGGTGTAACATTGCAAGGTATTATGGCTTTTTTGACAGGAGTGGAGTAAGTTAAGTATGAGTGAAAGAGGTTCTTACTATCAGTATGAACACGTAAATACCCTTTGTCTACTTCAGCCATCTGCTTTAAAGCCCCTAAAATTTAAATCACTATGTAGAAAGCCTCCAGAAATCATTACTGCGCTATGATGAAATGGAACGGCCTAGATAGGAAAGCGGATGGTCTCCTGAGAAGAACCTGGGAGTCTTCAGCAGGTTCTTTTATTCCTGCCATAGTGGCCACCTGTATGGCCAGGTCCTTGATGTCAAGGCTGGATTACCTGCAAGCCCAATTATGTAATAAGGCAGCTAAATATATTTTTAGCTTCTCTCCCTATGATTCAAAGAGTATCAAATACTTCAGCAGACGCTATCCGATTGGTAGCCAGACCCTCTGTGTTATCGAATGCAACACAACGCACTCTGTGGTCCACTTTTGAGAAAGAGATGCAATAGTGATACCTTATATTGACGATTTTACTAATGGTTGACAGATACTATTCCAGGTGTCAGAGCTGATATCCAATCTGGTCACGACTCTGAGGAAAGCGATATCCATTTTAGGAGCCTTAATCTACAGTATTCCTGTGGTAACCTGTGCTCAAACCTCAAACTCATACTTGAATATCGCAGTGGGAAGTACTGGAAAAGAAAAGAACATTAACCTTTAATTGTTTGCGTGGGGTCCTTTTGACCCTAAGCAAGGTTGTCTTCATCATAATTCCACAAGTATGGAAAGTAGATAACCTTCTGTTTTGGTAGCTTCATAGTTTGGGTGCCCCTCCCTCCTCAGATCATCGCGGCTTTGACAACACGTGCCACAGCTAGGTGCAGCGACTAATAGTGTAAGTATTTTGGCTCAACTAAATGAAGATTAAAGGGGCATTTAGACATCTCTGAGGCTACCCAGTCTCTCCTCTGGTGGATGGGGTAGAAAACCTCTCCTGAAGGGTTTACAGGACGACTCAAATATCCTGGATCATAGCAACAGATGCAAGTCACCTGGGATGAGGGAGCACAACTCAGGGATTTTTATATCCAGGGTCTGTGGTCAGAAGAGGTTCAGTTTTTACAACCTGAAGGAGCTTTGAGCAATGAAAGGGGCACTTCACGTGTAACTTCCAACCATACAGGACCACCATGTAAGGATCTTTTAAGACAACAGGGATACTGTGGTCTTCATAAATCATCAATGGGGAACAAAATCCAGATCCCTAATGACAGAAACTGATCAAATCTAATGGACATCACTTTTTCCTGACAGCACTCCACATAAGGGGGTAGAAAAACAACAAAATATTTTTTCTTAGTTGTGTCTAACTAAAGCAGGGTTAATGGACACTAACTCAGAGCATGTTCAAGTGGATTGTTAACCAGTGGGAATATCCAGAAATCTGTCTGTTTGAAGACAAGCATAACATTAAAGTGAGAAAGTTTTGTTCTGGATCCCAGGGGAAGTCCACAAGCAATAGATTTATTTCCTGCTGAAGCTGAATTTCAAACCAGCCGATGCTTTTGCCACAAGAGCATTGATTCCAGCATTTCTGAAGAGGATCAGGCAAGAGTTATCTTAATAGTTTTGGCCCATGGTCATATATGTCAATATATGATTCATGGCAGAATATGGTGGAAATTTCTAATTAGTTCAGAATCAAAAAAGGAAGATGGAGGGATGGATGGATTAGAGACAGAACTATATACAGCTACAATGTTCAGATGTTGGCGCTAGGCGATTCATTGTGATCTTGCAAATAATCATTGGGTTTCAAGGTTCATAAAACTAAGTTTGAGGTCTAAGCCAATATCCACACCAAAACTGTCATCCTGGGATTTCAATCTGGAACTCAGAGCCGTAACTAAAGCATAACTTCATTAAACTCCTGGCTTCAGCATTTATCATGGTAATTACACCAAAACACTCATTGTTATGGCCCGTATGGTTAGTGACCATCAAGACTTATCATATCCTCTATTTACTCAGTTCTTTGAAGACAGAGTAGTGTTAAAACCGGACCCTGCCTACCTCCCCAAAGTTCCACATGAATCAGAAGATTGTAATTTCTTCCTTTTGGAAAGGGAATTCCATAGTTGGGATGTCAAGAGAAATCTTGAAGGTTATAAGTTGGGCACAAAATCCTGGAGAACGTGCTCATCACTCTATGTGCCCTTTAAGGGTCCCAAGAAAAGGCTTGAGGCCGCCAAGAGCACCATGACAAGATAGATTAGGGGAGCTATCTAGTTTGCCTTGTCTGCAAGGGATCATGCTGTTCAGGGGGCCTAACTGCTCATTCTCCTTGGGCTATTTCACCTACCTGGGCAGAGGAAGCAAATGTTTCCATTGAGCAGAAATGTAAGGCTGTGAGCTGGTCCTTACCTTGTTCCTTCTACAAATACTATAGGTTGGATTTGGGGTCGTCTTCTTCCAAAACGAAGGGTCAGCAGAGTTTTACAAGCAGTAGTAACTTCCTAAGGTTTAAGGTTGTTCTCTTCTATAATCTCTCTGGGGTGCTATGATGGATGATAGGAAAAGACATTACTTACTGGTAACCCATGATGGCTCCCTTATATTTCCTCCCTTCGCTGGTAATTGGGGAGTCACATTCCATTGTGTATTGGGTATTTTACTCACATGGTCGCGGTTAATTTTTTTTACTTGTTTCTTTTGTAATGTGTATAAAAGCTAACTGACTGTCTATCACTGATGTGATTGGAGAGGCTCTTTTTATTCTGTAGGTTTTCTCTACTTGAAGGGCATATTCCTCTCTCTCTGGGGTGATGTCATGGGTTCTGGAAAATCCCATTATCAGTAAGTAATTAACGTCTTTCTGACATCTTTCTTTTTTTTTTCCCAGCTTGAAAGGGCAAAATGTAGTAAATTTGCCCCAAAACACTCAGTTTACTTCTTTACTAATGCAAATGTTGAACTTATGCAACTTAAAGGTACCGTCACACTAAGCGACGCTCCAGCGATCCCACCAGCAACCTGACCTGGCAGGGATCGCTGGAGTGTCGCTACACGGGTTGCTGGTGAGCTGTCACACAGGCAGATCTCACCACCAACCAGTGACCAGCCCCCAGCCAGCAGCGACGCGTGGAAGCGATGCTGCGCTTGGTAACTAAGGTAAATATCGGGTAACCAACCCGATATTTACCTTGGTTACCAGCGCACACCGCTTAGTGCTGGCTCCCTGCACTCCTAGCCAGAGTACACATCGGGTTAATTACCCGATGTGTAGTCTGGCTATGTGTGCAGGGAGCAGGGAGCCGGCACTGACAGCGTGAGAGCGGAGGACGCTGGTAACGAAGGTAAATATCGGGTAACCAAGGAAAGGGCTTCTTGGTTACCCGATATTTACATTGGTTACCAGCGTCCACAGAAGCCGGCTCCCTGCACATTCAGTTGTTGTTCTCTCGCTGTCACAGACAGCGATGTGCGCTTCTCAGCGGGAGAGCAACAACTAAAAAATGGTCCAGGACATTCAGCAACAACCAGCGACCTCACAGCAGGGGCCAGGTTGTTGCTGGATGTCACACACAGCAACATCGCTAGCAACATCGCTGTTGCGCCACAAAAGTCGTGCCTCAGCAGCGATGTTGCTAGCGATGTTGCTTAGTGTGACGTGGCCTTAAGACTGACCTATAAAAACAACAGTCTATGTACTTCCCCACTGGATCAGAGCCCTGAAAACTATGCCTTGCGCATGTGTCATGCTGCAATGTAATGTCGTGAGGCTTTCTAATCAGAAAAAGAGCCAGGGTAACTACAGGTAGGAGAAGGGTCTCAGGGCACTGGTCTGGTGGCCTTAGATTACCGACATGGCCGCTGGACTGGTGTGGTGCAAATCAACCTGTATATAGTCGATCAGCGCTTGTTAAGAGACCAGGATGAGCCCATCTAAATATATCTTAAATTACATCAGAGTATTGTAAGGACAGAACAAAAAAATGCAGAGCCCTTTGTTTAGATTTAGGCACGAAGTCCTGCTTTACAAGAACTTGAAATTCCTGTAATTAAATATGTATTGCCAGGAGGCATAAGGTTAGTCTCCAACAAAACAACCTCCTCATACGTACACATTTTAGATTATTATCAAGGCTAATTAATGCAGATAGGAAACTGCTCGTATCCCATCTGAAGGTTAATTATCTTGTACTCTCATCAAACATGGTGTAAAACTGCCAACAGTTTATGTTGTCTGATTAATATTTATGTTGTCATTTTTGCCGTGTTGTGCTGAATGCCACACTTGCTTAAAAGGAAGATCTATGAGCGATAGATCACAACTCTTCATAGGACTGGTGAGATGTTCTCTCGTGAAGTCTTCCTCATGATGTTGCCCACATGGTCTTCCAACCAATTTTTGTGATGTTAGTTGACCAAGTACGAGTGGAACAAAAACATAGTGGTGTGTCCTGCAACCACTTTTAAACTTCCTGGGATTTTGGAGTCAGGTGCCATAATTTATGGTAGCCAGATCCCTCTAGTCTTCATTCTTGGTACACTAGCAGTTATGTGTTACGTTAACTTGGTGGTGGAACCCAGAAGCGAATCTAGGTTTTACTGCAGCTGGGGGGAAAATTCAGTTTGGCGCCACTTCCTACACAGCTTAAAGAGAACTTGTCACCCTTATGAGCTGCAGCCACCACTAGTGAGCTCTTATATACATTTTTCTGGAATGCTGTATATAAGAGCCTAGGCCGCTATGTAGAATGTAAAAAACACCATTATTATACTCGCCTAGGGGTGTGGTTTAGTCTGATGGTCATCGCTAGTCTGGCGCCTCCTCACTATTTGTAATTGCCGTCCTCCTTCTTAGCCCTGTGAGGATGCCACGTTCTACATCATTGACACAGAGGCCTCCATTGCACTCCTGCACATGCGCACTTTGATCTGCCCTTAGTCAGGCAGATCAAAGTACTGTCATGTGCATGGTCTAGTGGTATTTGAACCTTCCTCACGCCTGCGCATTACAATACTTTGCTTTGACTTTAACAGGGCAGCTCAAATTGCGCTTATTATTATTATTATTATTATTATTATTATTATTATTATTATTATTATTTATTATTTATTTATTATTATAGCGCCATCAATTCCATGGCGCTTTACATGTGAAAGGGGTATACATAATAGGGCAAGTACAATAATCATAAACAATACAAGACACAGACGGGCACAGGAGGAGAGAGGTCCCTGCCCGCGAGGGCTCACAGTCTACAAGGGATAGGTGAGGATACAACAGTAGGTGAGGGTAGAGCTGATTGTGCGGCGCTGCATCAGACTGAGGGTTACGGCAGGTTGTAGGCTTGTCGGAAGAGGTGGGTCTTCAGGTTCCTTTTGAAGCTTGTCAAGGTAGGCGAGAGTCTGATGTGTTGTGGCAGAGCATTCCAGAGTATGGGGGAGGCACAGGAGACATCTTGGATGCGATGGTGGGAAGAGGAGATGACAGGGGAGCAGAGAAAAAGATCTTGTGAGGATCGAAGGTTACGTGCAGGTAAGTATCGGGATACTAGGTCAGAGATGTAAGGAGGAGACAGGTTGTGGATGGCTTTGTAGGTCATGGTTAGGGTTTTGAAGTGGAGTCGTTGGGCAATGGGAAGCCAGTGAAGGGATTGGCAGAGAGGAGAGGTCGGGGAGTAGCGGGGGGACAGGTGGATTAGTCGGGCAGCATAGTTTAGAATAGATTGTAGGGGTGCGAGACTGTTAAAAGGGAGGCCACAGAGCAGGAGGTTGCAATAATCCAGGCGGGAGATAATAAGGGAATGTACTAATGTTTTTGCAGCTTCTTGGGAAAGGAGTGTTCGGATCCGTGAAATATTTTTAAGTTGGAGGTGGCAGGAGGTGAAGAGGGCTTGGATGTGTGGCTTGAAAGAGAGATCACAGTCTAGGATATGTAGGAGCACAATGATGGCCTTTGTGTGGATGACGTGTTAAGTGTCATCCACATGGGGCTTGGAAAGAGGACGGCGATCGCAGACGATGGTGGAGGTACCGGACCGAGAGCAGCGACACCCATCAGACCAGATCGCCCCCTAAGGCCCGTTTCACACGTCAGTGAAAAACACTGACGTTTTTCACTGGCGTGTAAAACATGCACATGTCCCTGCGTGTGCCGAAAATCACGGCACACGTGGGTTGTCTAAGTGCAATCCGGGCTCCGTTCTCCGTGGCCCGTGATTGCACTTAGAAATCAACTCACCTGTGCCCGCTCCCACTGTCCTTGGTGCTGATCGCTCCCGCGGTGCAGCATCCGGCCGGCGCTGACCCCCGCAGCAGCTGCTTCCGGGTCGGCTGTGTCGTGCGTCATGAATATGCGCGACAGTAATGAGCCGGCTCAGAAGCAGCAAGCAGAACCGGCTGCAGAGAGCGCGGCTGAAGCCGGGTGAGTAAAAATGTTTTTTATTTTAAAAGCAGGTTTTTTTCTGGCACATGTCTCACGGATCACACCACTGCGTGGTCCGTGGGACATCAGTGATGCCATAAAAAAATTGACATGTCTCCGTGCGGCAATCACGGGCACGCGTGAACGCTGCACGGAGACATGGTCAGTGAAACATCACTGACGTGTGAGCAGACCCATTGATTATAATGGGTCTGCGTATGTCAGTGATTCTGGTACGTTTAAAAAAAAAAGCACAAACGTACCAGAATCACTGACGTGTGAAAGGGGCCTTAGGGAGTATAATAACGGTGTTATTTACGTTCTACAGAGCAGCCTGGGCACTTATATACAGTATTCTGGAATGCTGTATATAAGGGCTCACTGGTGGTGGCCGCAGCTCATAAGGGAAAAACTTGGTGATAGGTTCCCTTTTAAGTGCTTTGAGTAGTAGTTCATATGTGAGTTTCATTCTTAGTAATGTGCCGACTAGCTGCTCTTCCTAATTCTCTCAATGTTCTGTTAAACTCTACATCCCCTGCTGTATGAGAAGCAGGAAAAAAACTAATTGTCTCGTGTCTGTAAGTATGAAAATTGAATATGAGTGGTTATGTGACAACCGCTGGAACTGGCAAGCAGAGCCGAATTCTGACAGTCAGTATATTTCACGCTGTTAGGATTTTTCATGCTACAGTGCTTAATTTCATAATTAGTGCTACTAATATAAAAACAGATGTAGTAATCCTTAACTTGTACTCTCTAACAATACCTAATGCAATACATAACTATGTTATCTGTGAAGTTATGGATTACTACTTCTGGGGTCAGGGCTTAATTTGTACTTGCACCTGAAAGATATTATTATTGTGCGCTGCCTGCGTGGCCTACACGTGCTATCATTACCTGCAGCATCTCCAGACTTGTCCCCTATCAAGCAGATCTGGGACAACGTTGGTCAGCAATTGCAAAAGGAACTGCCAGAAGATGATCTTGATGATTTCCCTGAGCGCATTAAGTGCTACAGCACATTCACCGGACAACCGTTAGTAACCTCATTGAGAGCAGTCAAGGCATGTAAGAGCGTGTATATCTGCACATGTCGCTGATACAGGATACTGAATAAGGTGAAAGGTTTTGAAAATTTAGTTACCATTTTTCAGTATTTGCATATCATCAATTTGTCTATCCATCCTGTGATTTCCATAAATCCATAACTTTTCTTTTGCTGTGTTACAATTTCAATGTTAAGGAGTGATGAGGCAGTTACGTTTTCGGTTGGGAGACACATAACCAAGTCTGTACATCATGGTCCATACACTGTTTGTGTTTCACGAATGTCTGAATGAGGATATATTCAACACAAAATAAGGAAATATGTAAAGGATATCAAAAGAACAGCAGGTGTCACAATAGCATGTATGTACCATATTTTTCGGATTATAAGGCGCACTTTCCCTCCAAAAAATTTAGGAGGAAAATAAGGGGTGCATCTTATAATCTGAATGAAACTTACCGGGGCAGGTGGAGATGGATCACAGGAGATGCTGCGGGACGCTGGCGCTATCCTGTGGGCTTACTGTGGGCTGTGCTGGGGCTGTGGGCTGCACTGCTACGGGCTGTGAGGCAAGGGCCGCCATTCTGAAAGTGTCAGCAGCGCAGGCTTCAAATAATGGCGTCCGGTGTCGGCGCGTGCCCAGGCGGAGCTCTAGGTTTAAGATCTCATCTGCGTCCACGCCACCTAAGGCCAATTGATCTCCCTGCAGCAGTCTTAAGGAAAATGGTGGTCGGAGGTGGCACATGCGCAGATGAGATCTCGGTTTGTCAATGAGCCAAGAGCTCCTTCTACGCACATGCTGACTCCGGGTGCCATTTCATTGAAGCCCGCACCACCAACAGTTTCTGGATGCTCCTCCTACCTCACAGTGCCCGCAGTGAGCATCCGGGACACCCGCCACACCGACCGCAACATCACCCTACTCCAGCACTGTCCCTGCCTCTTGTGGCTCTGCTCCACTACCGCTGCCAACCTCCGGTAAGATCCCACCGGATTATAAGACGTACAACATATTGTTTTTCCCTAGTTTTTTTTTTTTTCTCTAAATTTGGGGTTAGTCTTATAATCTGGTGCTTCTTATAGAATGAAAACTTCGGTAATTGCAATGTGCTGACATGGAAGGGATTTAAACAAAAAACTAATACAATCAAAAAGTTATTAGGAAAAGAAGATTTATTTTTTTTTTCTAATAATTATTACATTGATATTTACTTAGGTTTCAGGTTCGTTTTTTACTAAGCTACTTTAGAAATGACTGTAATGTGGGTGTAGTAATGTAACTTGATTCCACTTAGTACAGTACAACATATGCGCGGTGCAGGCACCACCCTGCTGTTTGCACTACTAGACAAACACAACGGAGACGTTTGCAGTCATTTAGGAAGCATCGTACATCGAGATCTGCTGGGAGAAAGTTCTCTGTATGCTCAGATGTGTCTACATCTTTGATGTTGTCATCAATGGAGCTAAAATTACTTAAGAACAAAGCAAGAAAGAATTGCATCAAATGTAAAGAATAAATGATTTCGGTACATTTCTAAAAGGCAAGTTTAAATTACAAACCACTGGGTTTTCCCACAGTCCAGCAGTAGGACACATGGTGATCAGCTTATGGTCAATGAAACCCTCCTAATAAAATGGCATTGTGCAAAGCAGATAATCCCTTTTAATATTTATTCTACCGTGTTTCCCCGAAAATGAGACACTGTCTTATATATATTTTTTTCTCTGGTCCCTTCCACGACAGCACTTAATTCCTATGCTGTCGTGGAAGGTTCCTAGAAACCGAATTAACAGTAAGAATAATTCTTATTTTTGCCCCGAAAA